>NC_089581.1:172008775-172608775 GCF_019320115.1 Miscanthus floridulus | reverse complement strand
CTAGGCACCTATGTCTACTTGGCACACCTCGGCAGCCTTTGCCAGTCCCCTTATCAGGGGTTGGGTGCCAATATCCTCCATGGCGCACCTCTGTGGCCTTCGCTAGTCCTCCCCGTGGAGGTGAGGTGCCTAAATCCTACTTGGTTATCGTATGTGGTACAACAAACCAAGGGGGAATATGCCAAAGTTGTAATAAACAGCCCACCTCCATGGCGCAATGGGCATAGGAATTACAAAGTAAATACAATCTTTCATTAAGCTGAAGACAGAAGCTCTAGGCTTTTACAATAATAGGCAAAGCATGTGTGAACAGCCCTGAGACTGCTCCGCACCTTGGGGCATGAAGCGAAACAAGGGAGCCAAGATCCTTGTTCTCCTGCTACAATGCTCTCCTCCCTCTCTCCGTCCTCTGATCTAGAACCTAGGACAGGGGCCCATTTGTAACACCCCGGTGTTATGATCTTATTTAGCACCACGATTTAGGCCTAAGAAAAATTTTTGAAATAATTTTTCTTAGATTTTTTTATTTAAAACGTACTTGTCGTGATAAGGGAATCGTGTATGATTTAATTTTGTGTACTTGAATCAACGCCAAGTCAAATTACTCTGTGTGTAAAGATATTCAGGAATGTCGAACGACGATTCTGCCGAATGATTTGTTCTATTAAATTATGCATGAAAAGTGACTTTTATAAATAAAATAAATCCATTAATAAATAGAACGATATGTATATATACACTCATGGGTTTATTTTGATAAGCACGAACTGACGAGAGAGAGAGAGCGTAGCAGTTTCATTTATTTTCCTGACGTGCAGTGTACTTGACTAGCATTGTAACTATGCACCATCTCGTCCATGCCACTATGTCTTATGGTCGGTGCCTTGTGTGAGCGTCTTTGTTGCTGCTACGCGGCCGCTGTCTCTTTGCATGCCTTGCGTAGTCTCATCCTTGCCTGCCTCTATTGTCCCTGCGTTGATGGAATTGGCTAAACCCTCACGTTGTTTGCATGCTCTGTCTCTGATTGTCCTTGCCTATCGTTGCTGTCTGCCTCTATGCTGAGCCGAGCCAGACAGGACTCTCACTCCTTCTCTTTTTCCTCTGCCACAATGAGCATTCATAGCATCGCCACCTAGCCCCGTACTCCATCACCTCGGCCTCGCTTTCCTCGCCTCGCCACCGTTTGGGTGTGCGCCGGCCACAGCTTCGCGCCTCCATGCTATTGCCCTGCGGTACCTGTTGTGGCTGCTACTGTCGTTGCACCCTGCTATTTCCTTCCCTGTGCTGCCCCTCGCTATAGCGCAACCACCATGGCCGTGTCCACTGCTGCCGTGCCTGTGTGCCCACAACGTTGCTTCTCTTTGTCATGCGTAGCTCCGCCTTGCTAACCACCCGACGCGCTGGACTCGCTGCTCCGCAGCGTTGCCCTCCTAGGCACCTCCTCCATAGTCTATGTGCCTTGTCTGTGCTAGCGTGCTACCACGTCACGTGTCTCGTCCGGTCACGTCCACAGTCACTGCTCTAGGCGGCCTTCTACAGCACCTGAGGCCGCTTTCTGTCGCCACGCCACCATGCCCTAGGAGCGCCGTCACTTTGGCGTGCCCCTCGGCACGTCCGTGTCATAGCACCATCCCTTCCTTCCCATAGAGCCATGCACGGCTTTGCCTCGCTTGCTCCATGGCGCCGTCCTTCTTAGGTGTCTCCTCCGCCTCCGACTTGCGCCCTCGCCTGCCGCCGTGTGCGCTATGGGCCCATGCTACATGGTCCCGCGCCATCCTCGCTGTGGCCGTGTCACCACAGCACCTCGCCGTGCCTGGTCCACTACCACCGTGGCTGCTTCCATCACCACCACCACAGTGTGCGAGCGCGCCAGGCCCACCCGGAGCCATGGAGTCGTCCTATAGTGCTGCCTTCCCCTTCCCTACCCCGCAGCATCTGCTCAGGGCCACGCCTGCCATTGCTGAGCCACCACGTCATCGTGTTGTGCCTCTTGCCGCCGCTGCCGGTGTGCTCGCCTCCTTGGCTCTCGCGGGTGCCCGTGCTACTCGTCGATCGGCTTCCCGCGATCGCCATGTCCTTCCTGGCTAGGATTGACCGCCGACCGGACCTCCTCTACCGTCCTCTGCTCCTCTGTATGTGGAGGATGAAGAAAAGGGTATAAATCCAAGCAGAAGTTTTATACAGGGTCCTTATTGTGAAATACTTGACTCGTTTGAATAGTGAGCTAAATCATAGGTTGATTAGCTAAAAACCGGGGGTCTTTTCTACAAAAACACACACCGTGACTGGGCCATGCCGTGTTGGGCTGGCCTGATGCTGTCTGGGTCGCTCACGCCCCATCGCACGTTGGGCCGTGCCTAGGCCGAGTGCGCCGCGCCTGATCCGTCCGCGTCGTTCCATCGCCGCGGGCCACGCTCTGGCTAGGCCAGCCTGCTGCCACTCACGTCCATGTGCGCCTAGGCCACGCTCGTCAGTCTTGGGCCGCACTGGAGCCACGCTCGTCGTGGGCCTTTTGGGCCGCGATGTTCTTTTAGTTTTTCCAACGAATTAGTGAAGGTTTCTAAAATATATTTTGAGTTGGTTTTGTTATTTAAATATAAAATCATATAGGAATCCAAAAATAGTAAAACTAGTTTTGTTGAGTTCCTAAAATCATGATCTATCTAATAGTGTATTTTGTTTACATAGATTCGATATGTTTTTAGGGTAGCTCTAATTATTTTAACATGCTTAATAATTGTTAAAAGGTGAACTTATATGAATTTCCATGATAAATTGGTAATAGTGTTGGATCTAAAATTTCTACAATAGGTTCCTAGAAATATTAGGTACTCACTGTAAATTTTATAGTTCCGGAATAATTAGTTTGCTAAATAGATAATGATGTTCGATTGCGAATAAAGATTAAACTGATAGAAGAGAATAAAAAAACAACTTGGGTTTGTATAACTAAAATATTGGTTGGGAAGTAACACCTTATTTGACAACATGGATATGTAGACTAGCGCATTAGAACTATCTCGTTAGCTTGTGAGACGTAATCGGATTTCTAAGCATTTCGGTTGTCGTCGCTTATTTACATCTATGCATTTGCATCAATGCATATTATATATGTACGATGATGGATCAACGGATCAATTGAAGGATGATTAGGAATCCAAAGGTGGTGTAATGGTATTCTCTCCAGGAGTTGATGCAATGGGATTTCTATTCAGTTGATGGTGGATGATCTGAAGATGCAGATACTAACTTTTTAATATATATCTTAACTAGGCAAGCCTCGTTGCATAACCACTACTTTTCTGCAGTTTAAATTATATTTGTGCATTAAGTTTTAAGAAGTTGAATGAAACCCACTTGCATATATATCTTTATCCTATGAGTCTTACTAGTATGACAGGATCATATAAATTGCTATGCTGCAGGACTCCGGTAGAAGTCGAGTGATTGTCTGTCACTCGTGAGATATTGGAAATATATTACTGTATTATTATCACTTGGAATATATAAAAATGGTGGAAAGAAAAAATGGTGACCGAGCAGGGATATGGTTTGGGTATTGGTGGGTGTAAGAGGTTGTGTCGCCGTGGACGCAGGACATAGCTTGGTTACATTGTTTTCTCTGTCTGTGTCAATTAAGGACCGACCGTTGCATAAGGCTCTAGGAAAGTCACAGATTTATTATCCCGAGCACATACTTGGGTATGGCACTTGGAAGACTTGTTGTTCTCTTGTCGTGGATCTAGCTCTTTTCAAACCGGCTGTTAGGGTTTTGTTTTGGTGGAAGAGATCCTTGCACCGCACTGAGTTTGGGACTCAGGGGCAGGGGCTTGGAGTCCTAGTTTGGACGGGGATCTGGACACCCAGGATAGAAGGGTGATGGGTTGGTCTAGCTTATGCCTTGAATACAAGTGGGGCATGTGTTTTTGGGGTACCCAGCTGGAGGCATTGATTCGCGAATCGCCAGGCAATCCGGTATGACTTGTCTACGGTTTAGCATCGTAGTAAGAACTAAAAGATGAAAGATGGAAGATGGAAGATGGAAAAAGGAAATCTGATTTCTTACCACCTGCTTGAAAGTAGTACAGGTGCTTACATAGAATGGTTAGTTAATGAACCAATGTGGCTATTAATAAAAATTGAATATAAGAACGCACGCTTAGTAATGCTTCCTACAAATGCAATAAACCCACAGCTAGATAGCTTTGCATATCCTTGGAGTCTTTTCTTTTCTCCTGACGGATAAGTCTTGCTGAGTATAATTGAGTACTTAGGGTTTTATTCCCCTTATTGCAAGTGACAGGTGGATGCCAGAGCTGACCCTTGTGTGTGGATACCTCCTGGTAGGCTCAGCGAGGATTCCTTTACGCTACGATCATTATTGTTATTTATAACTCTCACCAAATGCTTTTATAAATGAAAGTTTCATAATCTATTGTTATAGTTTATATATCAATACTTCATCATGTCCTGATTAGATATTTATTTCTGCTGTAATTTTGATCACATGTTTATATCTCGCTGTCAATTTAAATTGTTCATAACTCTGATATTATAATTAAATTCCATTGTTACAATAATAAATATTATACTCTAATGTTGTATTAAAAATGATGTAAGAAATGGTTAAGAATGATGTAAGCTTTATTCTCTCATTTGTGATCCTGATGGCAAAAATGTAGATTTTCAGGTTCTCCCCTGGGGTGTGCCCGATGAAACCAAGTAATTTGGTGTTCTCCTTCGAGTGCTTAGTGTCTAATGGAAAACAAGTGCTCCTAGGAGGCAATAGATTAGGTGGTTCTACCACACCATTCGAGACGTACGATGCTCTCTCCTTACGAGAGATCTTCTAGCATCGTACTCCCGTGTGCCCTCAAAAGCAACAATTCAACAGCCCCTTCATGGCTTCATAGAAGCCCCAAAGGGGCTTGAGGGCTCCTGTCGAGTTCATAAACCCAGGGTCTTCAATGGACCCGCTTTCCTGCAATACTTGGCCCAGCAGGCGGTGTTGCGAAAGCGCGTGTCTAGGCCGGTCCAGATACACAATAATAGGCCAAGACCAAGATCCGGTCCCCAACCGACACCTCCAAGCAGGAGACCTGGTCGAAGCCCTAACCAGAAGGCCTGGTCGAGGTGGGACCGTAGTCTGACTCTGACCCCATTCCACTGACTGAGGATATGCTGGACCTTTGCTCGCCTCTCTTTCTCAACCGACATGGTCAGGGCCGACTGGGAATGACCAACTAGGATGCCTGCTCGGTGTGGGCCTAGGGAGCAGGCGAAGCAGATAAGGTAAGATGCTCAAGTCAACCATAATACCGAGGACCACACCCTACCATACCCTGTGCACTTGTAGGATGGTGCCGTCAGGCCATGTCAGACGGACACTATATAGCCTACTAGACGTGGCAGAGCACAAACAGTATTGTGGGCGCCGTCGTTTGCCATCCAAGGCGAATAATGTGCAGCCTACCAGGTCATGAACAGTAAGGTGGGCGAACGCTGTGTAGCCTTCCAGGTCATGAACAGTAAGGTGGCGATAGCATGCCATACCCGACGGCGTGGGCAACAAGACTAGGTAACACTCGCACACACTCTCTCCCTTTTCGTCTTTGACTTATAAGGCTATCCCCTTCATCTATAAAAGGGGATGCACTCTCCTAACAACAAGAGAGCTCGATGGCTACACAGTCTACATGCTCTCAATAGCTGATAAGCTCGGACACACAGAGTATATGCTCTAATACTTAGCGTACGTTTGAGCATCCATCACTCTCTTCCACTCGGTTCAGAGTCCAACTGGGCCTCTAACACCCCCTTCTTATTCCTTACTCGTTTGTAACCCCACAGCAAACTTCGAGCACCTGGGCTCAGGAATAAAGTCACCGACCGACTAAAACTAGATGTAGGGCACGTTGCCTGAATCAGTATAAATCCTATGTCATCGTGTGCTAGGCCACATCCGATCACAACGCATGGCAAAACTACACATATTTACTTGTTGGCCGCATTTTGCACCGACAACACTACTAGCACCTGAACGTCCAGACAGACGTTCACCCATGGCTGTAGTCTGTTTCTGCGCTTGACGCCAGCATCTACTGCTCCTCGGAAACTATGCCCCCACTTCACGCCTATGTCCGAATGCCTCCGCCCTCACTTCGCGTCTTTGTCCGGACTCCTGTGCCCCCTTCGCTTTCTACCTGGGCCCCTCCGCTTGTTGCACCCGCATGCTACGCGGGGATCGACTGCGCCTGCCGCCATCGCCCTTCGCTTCCCATGCTTGCTGCTGAGCAGCGCTCCATCCCTCTGCTCCCCCACGTGCATACACGTCGCCCAAGCAGCTGGAGCAGGCCGTTGTGGCAGGATGGGTCACATTACAACACGTGCAACATCTCGATCTACTTTTGAAACATACAAATGAAAGTTTCAACATATATATGAAACATCTGAAACACTTATAGCATGCGTCTGAAACACTTGTAAAACACTTGAAAACTCTTGAAAACATTTGCAAATATATGCAACATTCAGATAAAACACTTGCAACACATGTGTGAAACATATGCAACATTCAGATGAAACACTTGCAACGAACGTCTGAAAAATAGTTGAAACATTTAGAACATACCCTTGAAACATACGTGTATAGTCACTGCAACATGTGCAACATCAAGATCTAATTTTGCAATATCAAGATTAAACACTTGCAACATCCAAATGAAACACTTGAAACATAAGCTTGCAATATGCGGTGCGCAAATGTCACCTTGCTTCTTGGTGAGGTACTTGAGCAGCACGGGCACGCCGACGAAGGAGAGCGCCATGGTGGCCAGGAGCTTCCAGATGCCGAGGTCGAGGTCCCCGCCAGGGAGGTCTGCATTGATGAGCGCCCAAAGGAGGTCGTCGTTGTCGCCCCCCGCGCCGCCAAAGATGTTCGACTCGTCAACCACGCCAGCGTCAACGAGGTTCTGGAGGAGGAGTGGGCGTGGCGTGGCGGCAGATGCGGCACGGAGCGGGATGGGGCGTCGCGGCACTTGCAACGGTGAGGCGGAGTGGGGTGGGAGCTCGATGCGGTGAAGCCACGAATTTCTATCGGTGAGGGTTCTATCGCGAGATAAAGATGGAGAAGAGAGTGTAGAGAGAAACATGGCCTGTTGGCCTGATCGCTGCGTAAGTCCGAGAACGAAGGCGTCCGGACACACACACACGCTCGGGCGAACGCCTTGATCATAGCATTACAGTGTGTGGCACGTTCCAAGATGTTCCTTCGATTTGGGACGCTTAATCACGTGCACGGTCAGACGTTGCCTTGGAAGTCATCCAAATAGCCCCTCGTGGCCGACTGACTGACTGAAGACCCATTTGAAACGCATAAAGTTTTGCCGAAATAATTTTTTAAAACAGTCAGTTTTAATTTTATATAGGAAAAAACATAGAAACATGTAAAAATTTTGCAAAACAGGATCTATCTGCCTCCTGAGCAAACAGGGCCATGAAACGGGCCCAAGCTGCTGCAGTCGGTGGTCGGTGCTGCAAGATCTGGGCCGGCCCATGTAAATCTACATGGGATCTTATCCTCCCGCTCCACTATCCCCTCCCGGCTTCCCCAGCGTATCGCCGCCCTAAGCGTCTTCGTCGAGCCCGTCGCCGGCGACGAACAGCCAACAGGTACGGCCCCCTTCCTGCCCCCCTCCTGTTCCCTTCCTGCCGTGCGAAATACAAAAACCGTAACCTAAGCGCTCTTGTGTCCGGACGCTGCTCGCGCAGCGGCGCAGGGAAGGGGAAGGGGAGGAGGAGGATGGGCGAGTTCGACGACTACTGGGCGCGGGCGTACAGGGGCGACCCCGCGGTCCCGCACTCCGACCCGCAGCGGCTCATCTCCACCTGGACCGGCGCCTTTGCCCTCGGCGCGGCCGCCTGCGTCCACCACCACGCCTCCGCGCTCGCCTCCCACCTCAAGTCCTTACCGGTGACGTGAGTCCCCGACCCCCGTATCGTCTCTCGGTGTCTCTGTTGCTCTGATGCTCTCGCTTAGGTTTTGTACCAATTCCCGCTTCTCGCTTGCGAGTCAGACCATGTTTGTACCAGGCATTGCAATTCGTTGATAGATTGATATGCTTGGGCCTAGTCTTCATGTGTGTGCGATTTTATGTGTGTTTGTACCAATTCGTTGATAGATAGCAGGGATTACTGCAGACTGAGTGCTGTGTAGCGTGTAGCCTCTTAAAAAATGATCTCAAAGTTTAGTTTTTAGCTTGCGTCTTTATTAATGCACCTGAAGCCAAAAAAAAAAGTTCAATTGGAACGGAAGGGAGTAGTATTTTCTCTTGTGCCAGTCACCATGTTGATTTGAAAATCACAAGGTCAGTCATCAAAACCACCCAAAATTACTCTTACTATAGCTTAACATGATCAGTGTCGGCTCGAATTGATGAAGAGTGGGACTTCAACACTTTCTATATTTAGCACTACTTGAACCATATAAGATATCCAAATACTGTTCACTCATCTATATAAATGTTTTCTACAGTACAGAGACATTTAGAGAGCTTGCATACTGACACCCCAATATGCCGCACACTTACTATACTCCTCCTAATTGACTTTTATTGTTTAAAATGAAATTCAGAGTATTAGTAGATTAACCAATATAGGATTGCCATATGAATTGTTGTCTTTAAAAATCGGAAAATTATAAGAAAAAAGGTTGTCATAATTTCTGTAAATTATTTTCACTAGTAACCTATTTATAAAACTTGCATGGTTTTTGTAGCCTATCTATAGGTTTTACAGAACCTTATGCCATCAAGTTGCGATGTGTATAAATGTTTGGATGGTCTCTTCTGGATTTCAATCTAATTCTTGTTATGGTACCTCTCTGTTTTTTTTTTAAAGTCCCCAACTTGCTTGGGACTGAAAGGCTATGTTGTTGTTGTTGAACGGGGGAAGAGTTTCCCCACCTGATTTTATTAGAAACAAGAGCTCCGATCAAAGCGTGGAGTTTGTCGAAGAGATACAAGATGACAGGAACAAGCGCCAGTGACTAAGTTTAGATACATCACGATCGACTTTCAGCCGTGTTTACCAAATAACTAGATCATCACAAACTCTAGTAATAATACGTCGGCTTGATGACGGCTCGCTTCCGAAGACCTCAGCATTCCTAGCATCCCATATCCGCCAAAGGATAGTAAGACTAAGAAACACAAATGGACAGACTTTTGCATCCAAGTGGGGGAGAGGACATCCAGTCCATACATTTGCATCTGCCAGTTCAGCAACACTGCTCAACTGGAGCATTCGCCATAGCTCGGCACTGGAAGTGCAGTCAAAGAAAACATGCTGGCGATCTTCAACACAACCAGAGCACCGTTGGCAAGCATCGTCATCCAGCACATGTTTTGCGAAGAGATTGCCCCTCGTGCTTAATCTGTCCTTGAAGTAGAGCCAGGCAAAAATCTTGACTTTGTTTGGAAGTCGTGTACCCCAGATATGACGCCCATGCACGTCTGGTGTTTCTGAACGGCGATCAGGTGTTGCGTAAGCATCTCTGGTGGTGAACACTTTGCCAGTATGTTTCAGAAGCCGCTCATCAGCTCCGTCGCCGAGATTGGTTTCCTGCAAGCATAAAAGGAGGTCTGCTAGCTGGGTTGCAGCAGCATTTGTCAGTCTGGACCGGAGGCGCAAATCAAACCTAGCTTGGAAAACATCCTGAACCGATACGTTAGGCCTAGTAGTGTGAGAGAAAAGAGCAGAGTGGGAAACATAAAGAGGGCCAGCAGGGAGCCAATGATCAAACCAAAAAGCGGTAGAAGCACCATCATGAACTTTCACATAAGTAATTGAACGATAGGTAGTAAGTTCATTAATGATCCGCCAAAGATATGAAGTCGAACTGTTAGAGGGGGTGTCAAAAGATGCAGCATCTCGGAGAATCCATTGCTTCCACGGGGCAGGTTCATTGGAGAAAAGCTTATTAATGAATTTCATGAGCATGCATCTATTTTGAAGCTCCAAATTTTTAACTCCAAGCCCCCCATCATTCTTACTGATAGAAACGTTTTCCCAGGCCACTAAACACTTAGAACCATGGCAGACATCATCCCCTGTCCAAAAGAAAGCACGTAGACGTCGATCTATAGCTTTGATAGCTGTTTTGGGGATATTCAGAGCTGACATGTAGTGGAGGGGCAAGGTGAGGCGGGTACCTCTCAAATTTCAGGCTCATGATCTGAGTCTTAGGTGTTGGGACTTGAACACTATTTTCATCTTGCATTATAAAGCATCTTGTAATCCGAATTTGCTAAAGGCCTGTTTGGATCCCATGAATTCATACCAATATCTAGAAAGTGCTTCTCCATTTCATAATTAGATTATTTTTCAATTCCTCTCAATTCCTAGGAACCAAACAGGGCCTAAGATTTCATGGACCATTATTTCATTCTTATAAGGAATTAATAGTTTTCCATTCTTCGTCGTGTCTTTTCAACTGTTTTAATTCTTAGCATCTGAGATGCATAAGAAATGTTTTTCCTCCATTGTGAACGAACAGTATATTTGCTTATAAAATCTCTCTTTGTGTTATGTCTGTAAGTAGATGTACGAAGTCCCTTTTATTAACATTCTGCTGTTTTCCTTGCCCAATACATGTTGATTGACATATAATACCATTTATCTCAGTTGGCAAGACATGACATTGGTCCTTGATCAAAAGCGATGGAAGAAAGCTCTTGAGAAGAAGCAACAACAGGCCTAAGGTGAGCCAATCTCACCTGCTACACTTACATTTCAGTTAATGGTTGGATCAGCGGAATTAACTTTTTATCAGATGATGACAGTTGACATTGATCGTTTCATGTTCTAACTTGCTTATGTTTCTTCTTGTTTGCTACAGCTCATTATTCTTTCCAACTCCTTGGGCCAGTTGGATGAGCATGTGTCTGGTCATCAATTGTGGCGCATGAAATTTCAGAGTTTTCTCTCTCTATATAATATATTGACTAAGGTTCTACTTGATTGTGTTAAGTTGTCCCTATTTTTGTGTTTGCTCCATCTCAGATGACATTCAGAATGATTTGTCCATTCTTAAAATCTCCATGATCTTTTTAACATGCTACTCCCTTCGTTCCAAATTATAAGTTATTCTGGCTTTTTTAGGTACATAGCTTTTGTTGTGCATCTAGATGTCTAGATACATAGCTTTTAATATGTATCTAGAAAAGCTAGAACAACTTATAATTTGGAACAAAGGGAGTACATGATATCTTGCATATGCAGCATTTGTGTGATTGTGTACTCCAAATAAACTCAAACCTCTAGTATAGTATCTAGTCAAACAATCTCGAGTTTGACCAAGTTTATATAAAAAAAATCAATATTTTAATACCAAATAAATATCATTGGACTAGTCTTGAATATGTATTTTCATAGTATACCTATTAAGTATTTTTTTTAAAAACTTGGTTAAACTTAAGATACATTGGCTAGGAACAAAGCTAGAATTGCATTTTTTTTGTGTCAGAAGTCATTTTGCATTTTTTTCTGATGGAAGTAATTTTTCTGACGGAGTATAAGTTATAAATTTTTTTTGGCCTTTCTTTAGCGGAAAGGAAGAAACACACATATGACTGCATGTATGCCATTACATCGGGCTGTGCCCTATTGCTATTTGAAAGACAGCTTAAACTCGACTCAAGTCGACGAGTACTTCTCTTGCTTTGTGCAGACAAAACAGCTTGCCCCCAAGCCCCAAAGCGGTACAACGAGTATATTATTTTGAAACAACAACGAGCATAAGAGAGCTACAGGAGATAATTTATTTGCTTATCTATCAGCAATAACTGTTTGGCTTGCCCCCAATGGCCCTGTTCGGCTTGCTGAATCTTGGCTGAAATTGACTGAAAACACTGTTCTGGCTGAAAAAAAAAATCAAACAAGCCAGATATGGGATAAGCCGAACGGGGTGCGTATCCAGTTCCAAAAGGTGGAGCAGCGCTAGTTGACGACGTGGCAGTCCAGAAAACATGATTTGCTGCTAACTGATAGACATTTATTAAAAAATAAGTGTAGGGGCACAAACAAGACAAGCTATAACCTAAGAGCAAATTATTAGAACAAACTGTCAACTCGAGGGACAACTTATTATATAACCAACTATATGAGCCGGGAAACATGACTAGCCGACAATTGGAGGGACATTTATTAAAAAGACAAGAGTTACGACCTAAAATAAAACAAACTACACTTTGAGAGACAAATTATTAAAAGAAGCATTGCATAGCTACCAACTTAGGGGTAAGTTATTATATAACTGATATGTAGGTTTTAAGAAGGCATTCGAACTTGAAGGGGAAAATGGAAAAAGAAACTCATAACTCATTAAACTAAAACTAAAATAAACATTGAAACAAAAAATGAAATATTTAAAAGCAGAAGTTGAACCACTGAAATAGCTAGCGGAAACTGAAATTGACAAGCATGAAATTAAATTACAATTGACAAATAAGTAGACATAATGAAACATAAAACTAAAACAAGACAAGCATATGAGAGCTACAGCAGAGAATTTATTTCCTTACAGTATCTAATAACAGAAATAATCAAATATAATGCATATCCAGTTCCAAAAGGTGCTGCGCCCGTTAGTTGACGACGTGGCAGTTCCGCCTGATCTCCCCTTGGTTGCCGGCGATGACGCCGAAGGCTCCCAACTTCTGGATGGACGCGGCGAAGGCGGTGAGGAACTTGCCTTGGTCGTGCATCTCGTCGACGAGGCGGGCGGCCTCGTCGTCGTGCAGCAGCACGGCGTCCGTGAGCAGCGCGCCGCGGTTGGCCTTGACGGTGGCGTAGTAGCTGGTGTCGAACGTGAACTCGCTGCCGGGGTCCAAGGCCACCTTGCCGAGCGACGACGACGACGGCGTGGCGGGGCACTGCCGCATGAGCTCCCGCGCGTAGCCCGGGTCGATGAACGGGTCCACCCCGCCGTTGCCTTGGAAGGTGTAGAGCCTCGGTGACACGAACTGGCAGTCCGTCTGTCCCAGCGTGTGCGCGCCGGAGAGCGCGACGAGGTCGCGGACGCTAAGCCCCCGCTTCGCGAAGGAGTCCCTGAGGAGCTTGAACACAAACTCCGGGCTGGGCAGGTCCGTGGCGTGCGCCTCGTCGGAGAAGCGGGTGTCGCGGCGGCCCGTCTCGACTTGCCACAGCGATCGGCGGGACTGGAAGGAGACGGCGTCGCGGGCGGCCAGCGCCACGACGTCCGCGCACGACACGGTGCCGGGGCAGGCCACCTCCAGCGCCGCCTTGGCGGCGTCAACGACGTCCAGCCCGCCCAGCGACTGGTTCGGCGGCGCCGCCTTCTCCGTGCCCCGGCCGTCCAGCAGCACCGACGCGTCGCACCCCTGCGGGAAGCAGTCGTGGAAGTAGAGCCGCAGCAGCTTGCCCGCCAGGCTCGGGTCCGCGGCCGCCCGCGCCCAGGTGACGTTCTGAACGATGGACTCCGCCTGGGGGCAGGTCTGCCGGTAGAAGCCCACCTGGAGGCCGGCGGCGGCAGTCGACGACGCGACGAGCAGCAGCGCGTGGACGAGGAGCAGCAGGCACAGCGACGGCGGCTTGCTGCCGGCGGTGCGGGTACCAGCAGCCATATGCATCTGCTCTGTGCTGCGTCGACTGGGCTGACGACGGTGACTAACAGCTAGCTGATGTTCCCTCCTGTCGCTAGACAAGATCAGATATCAGACTACAACTCACAAGTGCCTCTGTACTCACCGTCACCGAGTGAAACTGCAGTTCCAGTGCTAGCTAGCTATTTATACTACTGCCACTTCACTGGAGTAAACTTAGTAGTACATAGAATATGGACCTCGTGTTTGCGTAATCTCAGCTTTGTTTAGACATGGCCCGGGTTTCCTAATGGAGGCGTCGATGAATTTCGAGAAACCATTCACGTTGCGAGATCAGGACGTTGCTCTTGAAACAGCAAACAGATGCGGTAAATTTCTTTGGAATTCCGCGAGCCTCGATCGCTGGCAACTCCAGTTTTCTGGCCCGCGTGCGCGTTTACCAATTGTACCATGGTGTCGGCTGCAGTTAGATGGGCATTGTTTAGCCTTTCTTGCGACATATCGGTGCAGTGATAGTCGTCGGTATGGCAGACGAAACGTCGGTGCTGCTGCTGCTGGTGCCAGTGCTGGTGCAGGTCGTGCAGGTGCAGGCGAGAGGGAACAACGTCCAACGGCGACGGCGAGTGAGGGCCGCCGGCCTGCCTGCGCTCGCCGCCTGTCTCTTGTGCTGTAATATTCCCTCAAGAAAACAGAGGTGCTGTGTTTCTTTCACTCAAGAAAACAGCATCATGTTTCACCATGACCTGATTCTCTGAATGAAAATTTGTTGCCTCAGGCCAGAATGCTCAGGCAAGTATAATTGCCACAGAGGAAAGCATGTTTGCCACCAGCTCAACTTGTGGAGGTGCAAATGTGCCATGGCAGCAAGCCAGCAACTCATACTCCATGCATGCCTGATGCGTAAGTAAATGAGACTTGAGGCGGCTGGGAACAAGAGCGGCCTCTACAAACTGATTTCTAGAGACGGCTGAAAGCTTTAACCGTCTCTACAAATAGGTTTAACACAGGCGGCTGGGGATCCATTTGCCCTTTCCAATCGCCTCTGATATATTTCCCTCCAAGATTTCCTCTAATATTTCCTGGCAAGATTGAAACTGTGTTTGTGAATTAATAGGCATACACTTGTTCAAACGTTTGAACATACCCCACATTTGGGTGCCAATCATTCATTAAACGCGCTCACTTGGATGCACGGGGACGTTTGATAGTATGAGATAATACACACGTCCATAATAATTTAAATTAAGTCAGTACAGTCATTAAACATCAAACTCGTGTTTGCGTAATCTCGTCTTTGTTTAGACATGGCCCGGATTTGTTAATGGACACGGTCGATGAACTCCGAGAACCATTCACGTTCACGTTGCGAGATCAGGACCCTGCGCTCTTTAAACAAGAAGCAGATTTGCGCGGTGACAGCAAACTTCTTTAGAAGGCAACTCCAATTCCTGCGCCAGAAAGCGTGCGCGTTTACCAGTTGTTGTTTCCATGGTGTCGGCTGCAGTTAACACCTCGAGAGCTCGTGGAGGGTGAACCTGAGCAGGCACGTGGCCGTTCGTCGGTGTGGCAGACGACATGTCGGTGGCGGTGCACCGGCACTGCCCTCTACGCCGTGCAGGCGAATGCTTTCGGCCTGGACCTTTCCGCCGCCCGTTGGCAGTCCTGCGGCCCGCCTGCGCTTGCTGTTGCTGCCTGTCTGTTGTGTTGTAATATTCCCTGCAGCAATGCCGGTTTCACTGAACAAGACAGCACCATATATATCATGTTTGGTTTCATTTCTTTTTCCGAATCTTCAGGCCACAAGCGCAGGCAGCTACTCTCCATGATTGATTCTCTAAACGAATAGGAAGGAGTATTAGTTATTGCCTGCCTGCAGCATCCTCAAGCAAATTGCCAGAGAGGAATGGACAATGGAGTGCTGTCCACCGCTCACAGATACAAATGCAGCACGGCCCAGTGGTCACGGGGAGGTCGGGAGGAGGCCTGAAGCCCTAAAAGTGAGGCCCGTTGGGCGTTGGATTCATGGACAGAGCCGGTGGCGGCACATGGCAGAGCATTCAACAAATCGAATAGGGGCGCGCCTTGCTCGTTTTGGTCCGTCAGTGCGCGCCTGCAGACGGAGCGGTTGAGATGAGAGCGCGCTGAGATCGGCAACGAGCACGTCGTCGCTGGTGCAGTGAAGGCCGCCGCATTGAGGTGCGCCACCAATCTCCGTGACCTCCGCCACCTCTACAAGCCGCCCGCGGCGCCTGCACTCACGCAGTTGGCGCATCATGAATGGTGATCATCGTCGTCGCGGCGACGCTGACGATGGTCCTCGCGGGCCAAGGCCAAGCAGATGTTGGTCCGGTGGCGCCACCGCCGCCAGAGACGGGGATGGTGTCGTGCGGCGACGCGGTGAGCGCGCTGATCCCGTGCGGTGCGTACCTGATGGGCGCGGGCGCCGAGTGGCAGCTGCTGCCGCGGCGCGCGGGCTCTGCGCTGGATGGCCAGCACCCCGCGGCGCGCCGCGCGGTGTGCAGCGCAGGTGCCTCGAGCAGTTCGGCCCGTCTTTGCCGTGCTCCCCTACGACCGAACCGATGTGTTCTTCTGTTATCTTGCAAGTTTGGTCATGTAATAGCATAATTTGTAGCAAATTTTAGCAATATTTTTCTATTTAAGGTACAAATGATAATACAACATATAAATTAAACAACGTGATAAGAGTGATAATTGATATAAACTCACTAAAATGTATATTACATCACTAATAATAGTCTAAAATACACATTATGTCAACAAAATCCAAATATTCTTAGTTCGGTTATCCGAGGCATATAACCGAACTAACCTTAAAAAAATTCGGGTAGCATGGACTCAAGACCGAACTAGTGACCGAAAACTTCGATCTCGATCACTTCAGTCTCGGTCGATAGGGGCGGATGCGCAATAGGTGCATGGGGGTACAGTTCTACACCCAATTTCTTTAAAAATAACCAAGTATATGTACCCTTTAATACCTCTTATATGTATAATACATTGTTAAATATAATTACTAGTCTGCCTAGCCCATACAACAGCCGCAACACTCTACGTTCGTCGCTTTCTAGGCCCAACAACAACCAAATTCCAAATCGCACTCCAATACTTAAATGATTGTTTGATCGCATTTATTGAGTGTGACTTCGTGTAAGCAATAAAGATATCCTTAAATACTTGCAAGCCATGGCAGAACCACGTGTGAAGCTTTAGTTTCTATTATACTATAATTTATAAGATTTAGTTGAAACTTGTAATGGAAAACATGTAACTTGTTCCATTTCTATACAATCACAAATATTTTATCATCATTTAGTGATTTGATTATGTCACATGTCAATGTTGATGAACTATATCGTTCTGATCTAGTACCTCGTGATTAAAATCCTAGATCTGCCACTAGGTCTCGGTCACTAGTAAGTCCAGGTTCGGTCTTGGTCTTTCGCTCAATTATACCCAACCTTGTCCCTGATCGTGCCCGTCAACTGCCTGACGCTACCAGTGTCCCCCAGTTAGCAGCCTACACAAGGGCAGAGCCACCCTAGGTGTGTGGTGGGGCGGCTACCCCAGCTACCTACGGCGTTGGTCCAGACCCCTAGACCCTCTCCTTCCTTACCATTCGGCTGCCAGAGTATGTCGACCAAGCATTTGCCTGTGACATGGCAAGGAGTAGCGCCGATTAATAGACATGCTGAGTATGTCGCAGGCGAATACTTGGTAGGATTATTAATCGGGCATTTCTATTATTGTCGTTTTAGTTTGTCAAAAATTTAATGACCGCATTCTTTTAACTTCATGGTTATATGTTGTTCAATGAATGTTTCTTTTATTTTTCTGAACGAAATTCGTAATTTTTAGAATTTTTAATGAACTTCCTCTAGTAGCATGCATGAATACACCAACGAGGGGTCGTATCCCGTATCATATACACATCTTCATGGTCAATTTATAAAATTATTATTATGTTGATGTAGTTTTTATTGATTAAACTTAATTCTGTTCTTATAATGCTATTGTAGTAGTTTTTATTGATTAAACTTAATTCTATTCATTCGAAGCAAAGCAACATAGCTAAAATTGTTGTAATGTTGTAGTTAGTATGGAGTCTGGTGATGATTCCAAAGGAAAGAAAAGAAAAGAAAAAAAACCTAATGTATAATATGATCTTAATTTTTCATATAATAGATGGTATCTAATAGTTCAATTAGGATCCTAAGTATTTTTATGGACAGAAATTTAACATTGAATTCAAAGTCATTAAGCATGAGGTTATATTTCTTAAGAACACTACTACTTGAAGCTGTTGAAACCGGATGATGAACCATGTGAAGTAGGAGTTAATGATTATCTAAATGTTTGCATTAAAAGAGATGACACTTCAAATGTTACTGCTGGCAAAGAGAAAGACTGGTCGCATTGCGGGACCTTGTTGTGCGATATCTTGGTCCTACTAGATAACTAGATTTGATTTTCTAATATTTGATCAATCTACTCTTTTAAAATCTATGTAGAGAAATCATTGATGGGATTGGCTGCTTGAGAAGGAATGGTTTCTATCACTGGTAACTTAAGTTGGGAGACTACACTTTACAAACATTCCCACGTTGTAAAACTTTGTAACTCCAAAATCAAAAGTTTAATTGTGTATTCACTATTTCTTTAATGTTTAAATTGATATAGTATTTTGTACTCGAATATAAGTGCTAGTTATTTTTAGTGATATGTTACTTGAGATGAAATATATTATTCTAGTAAAGGTCTTCTTCACAAAATAAAAATATCAAAATTCATGTTGGTCTTAGACAGAACATAAGAGAGGTGAGAGCGGAGAGAATGAGAGAGACAAATGAGTGAGAGGCCAAAGTCCTCCACCGCCTTCCCTCTATCCTCTATTATAGGGGAGATGGGAGGGGAGGTTTTTATTATTTCCTCTAGGTGGGGTCTGTATTTACAAAAGAGTCTCTATGGGATACAAATGGGCCCTAAATATTATCTCATAAGTCCCTTGGGCTCTGAACACAATTATGGGGTCCCTAACATACTGATACACCCCAACAGTAGCCCCTCAGGTATTTGGTTTTGATTGGAAGTACAAGATCTAATATCTGAATACAACTAAGTGTAGGAGAAGCCCCTCGCTGAAATGTTGATGAAGCCATAGTCGATGACACCGAAGTCAAAGTCGAATCCCATCACCGAGATGATGGCGTAGGCGATATCGGTGACACCAAAGCTGAATGGAGAACCCCTTGGCCAAAATGTTGGCGAAGGCATTATTGATGATGCCGAAGTCAATGGCAAAGCTCCTCACCGAAATGTTGACAAAGTTGTAGTCGATGAAACCAAAGTCTAAGTCGAAGCCCATCACCGAGATGTTGGCATAGGTGAGGTTGATGTTGCCTATCGTGGGTTTAATTCCACAGCAGTAATCGAGTTGTTCGACCCGGGTCGATGTGTGGGTCTCTGGTGTCTTAAGAACTCAAACATAAGAGATTTATCCTGGTTGGGGGCATCTAAGCCCTACATCCAACAGTGATGTTCTTCGTGTTAGAATGCTCAATCAAGTTCTTACAACAGAGAGAGAGAGAGATCGAAGGGGAAGCGCTATGCTATGGTTACAAGGATTAGGCCGCTTGGGTGATGAGCTTGCCCTAGTGCTCTCTACCCTGGGCCTACTCCTCTCTAGGTTTGTCTTTAGGTCTTTGTTGATCTAATTCGTTCTATAGGAGCCCATGCTCGGCCTTATTTATGGGGGCGATGGGAGTACATGTTACATGGTTGCAGGGGGAGGGGGGTTCTCTTGGGTTTTGGGTCCTATGCTTCATGTCTTCTTTTGGATGGCGCCACACGGTGTCCTTTATCATGTAGCTAAGGACTGATAATGCCCCAACTACCCCCTGACATCGCCGTCATTAGGAGCTGACAGTTAGGCGTTGTCTATTATTGTGCCTTCTTCGGGTTTGCCTTCTCACAACTTCCTTTGCATGCTAGGGCTCCTCCATTCCATGGAGGGAGGCTGCTATGTGGGCCTAAGGCTGCCCACACTATGGGTGCATGGCGGCCCTTGTTGCAACATGTCACGACCTGAGCATGACTCTGTGCTGGAGTGGCCAACATGGACTCACATGAAGGGGAAAATGGGGCCCTAGTGGGGCATGTCACCTTGTGACCCTACCCGTTTGCTAGACTCTGAATGCCTGGTAGGTAGAGGGGAATAATCCTATGGTTGGTTGGGGCTAAAGCTCATTCGGGCTAAGGCTAGGGTGAGCCAAGCGATGCTTTGCTTGGCGGTGGTTCCCCTAGGTCAGGAATCGCTCTAACTAGTCGAGCCCTCGAGCCAAAGCGATCAAATGGGGACTTGGCCTCTTGACCCTTCACCTGGAGTTGCCTTCCTTGGTTGGTACTAACCTCTGGCTCTAAGTGAATATAAGATAGGTTGGCTTTAGATAATTGATGAAACACTAGGTACTAACTTCTAGCTCTAAGTGAATATAAGATAGGTTAGTACACACCAAGTGATGGAGCAAAGATGAAGTCGATGGAGGTGATGATGGACATGTGATGATGGTGATCAAGCTCTAAACTTAGAAAAGAAGAAAGACAAAAACAAAATAGCTCAAGGCAAAGGTATAATTGATAGGAGCATTTTGTTTTGCCACTCAAGACACCAAGTGGGTGTGAGTGGATTTAGGATAGATAGTCGTACTATTAAGAGGGGTAAAACTCATTGTGAAATCTAGTTATCAAAGTGCCATGAAATGTTCTAACTCATTGCATATGCATTTAGATTCTAGTGAGTGCTAACACTATTGAAAATGCTTTATGAAAATGCTAACACATGTTGACAATGGTGATGCACTTGGTGGTTAGCACTTGGGAGCAAGGGTGAAGAAATTGGAGAAAAAATGGAGTTGTTTTAGGGGATCGGACTCTACCTGCCGACAGGACTGGACCCTGAGGGGAGAGTCTGGTCCAGACTCCTCCCCAGGACAAAGGCGCAGCGCTCGCATTGGACTCTGGTCGTGAGAGTGACCGAACCTGATGCTCTCGGTCTGGTTGGGGCTACAGCATAGCATGGAGGTGATGTGGCATTTGGTGGTGCACTAGACCCTAGGTTAGAGTCCAGTCATGAGCACCGAACACGGTCCGGTTGTAATTTGGCGTTCTGGGAGCTCTCGGTGTGATTTTGAGCTCAACCGGACTCGCATGATGTGCAACGACTGGACCCTAGCATTAGAGTCCGGTCCAAAGGTTTTGACTGTTGGCACAGTGCACTCAGACATAGAGAAGGAGAGACCTGGACCCTGCTGGGTTAGAGTCCAGTTCGGAAGCTGTTGTTTGCGCGGATGTTCTGACCATTGAAGATGAACGCTCTTCATTCAAAGGGGGGCACGTGGCAGTCATCTGGAGGACCTAGACTCTGTCTAGACTAGATGCCTAAGGGTTAGGTCAGTGGGTCTAGGTTGCCTCATAGACTAGCCTAATAATAGAGCCAACGGACTCTATTTGTTTGGGACCTCTATAAATAGTGGTTGGCCGGCTTAGGCTCACTCTCTTGGTTATTTCTATTGAGAATACAACTTTGTGAGCCTAGCCATTCCTCTTTAACTCATCTTGCTTGCTTGATTCATTATTTGGTGAGATTGGAGAGCATCCAAGTGCATTGCTTTGAGTGATCCCATCTAGATACACTTGGTGATTGTGTTTCAGCTGCTGATTTCTCTTATTACTCTTGGTGTTTGCCTGACACCTCACTACTACACCTGCACCTTTCACAGTCACGTCGTAACCCACATCACATTCCAATTTTGGCATCGGCAGTAAGTTGTGGGCAGTGATACTCATAGCCATCACCATCGGTATCTGAGACCGACTGGGGTGTACACTACACCGCCATATTGTCTTATCATCCGTCCATGATAAGGTCCTTACTTCTGTCGCATTGGAGCATGACCAATGTGTGTGGGTATGCACTAACACCGCCGCATGGCTTATGCTCCATCCATGATCAGATCCTTATTCTGTTGCATTGGAGTGTGACCCGCCTATGTTGAGGCGAACATCACCATCACTTCAGCATATGAACCGTCTGGTCATAGGGCATTGTCATCGTCGCGCTGCAATACAATCTGCCCGTGATGATCCTTTAGTCGATGTCGAGTTACTAAATAATTTGGTGGTGATGCACTACTGACCCCCGCTACATCAGACGAATAGCGGTGGTGATGGCCGTCTGCTTCACCAAAGGCGAGTGGTACGGCGGTGATGACACAACAACCAACGACCCTTACATCCAACGGTGATAGAATTGCATTCGATTTTCACAATGTATTTACTAATTTAGCTAGGTCTTAATAACTTATTGAACACACATCATATAGATATAATCATTACACATCATTCATCATGTCCACAATGAGGAGTACTTGTTATAACCACAATGCTAGACACTAACAAAACAACTGTGTCAACTGATGAATTGACACAAGCAGGTACATAGATAGCATAATAAAGGTTCTGCTCCTGTCGGAGTCATAACCTCATGGTGTCTCAAGACACCGATTAGTTAGCAAGCCGCACGGCCTACAACGCAATAGTCAGCAAGGGCCCAAATGACTGAGGCCTAGCGAAAGCCGAGCAGAGCAGGCCAGGCGCTGAGGCTAGGGGTGTTCACGACCCCTTCCTCCAACACAGGTCACGCGATGCTCAGATGCGTGACCTCTCCCATGTCACGACCCCTAAAAGGGATGGGGAGAGGTCAGGGCCCTATAACACCCCTAGGTGTTATGAGCTTCTTTAAGCACCGAGATTTAGGTTCGAGAAGGATTAGCCTAACAAGTTTTCGGGTTTTAAAAATTTATAATGTGCATGAAATGATAAGCGAATCCTATGTGACTCACTTTTGTGGTTGAGAAAAATCGAAAATACATAGTGTTAACTAGTGCTCTTGGGAGCTCAAAAAAATCAAATTTGACGTCAAGATAAGCTCTTTTCATTAAGTCGGCAAACACTTGAACTCTTGTTAAAATACCATTTTGGCGAATTATATTGAGCAAAATAGTTAAATGATGCTTAAATATTTTGCTCCAATGGGTTAGTATAAGGTATGGACTATTGCATGAAGTGTTTGTTGGTTAAAGTTAACAAGGTTTAGACCTATTAAAAATTGATGACAAAAGAGTCAATGGTTACTTAGCCCCAACTGAAATCCTTAACTTTTCTAATTATGGAAGGGTAGTAGGCAATGACATTTTGGAAGGGTAGTAGTCACCGTGTGGATGCTCCCGCTCATTTAACGTAGCCTTGGTCAAGGTTGTCCGAGCCTT
Source organism: Miscanthus floridulus (assembly GCF_019320115.1). Taxonomy (NCBI): domain Eukaryota; kingdom Viridiplantae; phylum Streptophyta; class Magnoliopsida; order Poales; family Poaceae; genus Miscanthus; species Miscanthus floridulus. Next base: position 172,585,809 of record NC_089581.1, on the reverse strand, counting down.
GAGACCGCTGCCCCCGTCCACCTTGCCGCCAACGAAGTCGCGCCGCTTCACAAGCTTATACGCGCGGTTCATGATACCCCGCCTCGATTTAGTGCTCCAGCAGCTAGGATTGGAGGCTCACTAGCAGCCCGACCCTCACTTTGGTGCAACTGAGCACTACTAGCCACCAATTTGGTGTTTTCTCGCCGCCATCCAGGTGCACTGTCGTGCTAGTGAAATTATGTTAAGGTCTGAATGGGTTCAATTGTTTGTATCCATGAGCTAGCTAGGAGTTCCTTGAAGTTAAGTTTTGGCCTTCTAGTTCTTTGTTTGTCACGGCCTTTACCTCCATCAACTTTATGGGCATCCTTCTTCTCCCCATCTTCATAGACATGCACCAAAGAAGGATCCTTGGTGTAGGATCGAGATGGTAGACTAGAGGGGGGGTGAATAGTCTTTTCTAAAATTAATCGCGTCGGCTAGCCGAAACAAGTACGGAACTAAAACTATCGGTCTAGCCAAAACTACACCCCTCTATCTATGTTCTCTAGCTAAAGCTCACCTAACCAATTCTAGGAGTAAGGTCACATAAACCTATGCCACTAGTACTTTAAGCAACAAGGGAGCTCCTACACACGCTAGTAAGCAAAAGCACAAGGCCACCTAATGCTCACTAGCAATGCTCAATAACAAGGCAACCAATGCCAAATTAGAGAGTGCAAATACTTAGCTACACAAACTAAGTAAAGTGACTAACAAGGTTACACAAACTAAATTAGTCATGCAAGGGAGCTACTTCTATGCTACACAAGCAAGAAGATAACTAGTAAGCTACACAAGCTAACTAATTACAAGAGCAACTACACAAGCACAATGTATATGAAAGTAATTACAAGCTTGTGTAACGAGGATGCAAACCAACAGGAAGAACAAGGTTGACACGGTGATTTTTCTCCTGAGGTTCACATGTTTGCCAACACGCTACATCCCCATTGTGTTGGCCGCTCACTTGGTGGTTCGGCGGCTAATTGGCATCACCCACCAAGCCCGCACGTCGGGCACCGCAAGAACCTACCCCGAAAGTGAGGGTAGCTCAATGACACACTCAACTAGAGTTGCTCTTCATGGCTCCCATGGGGCGAGCACAATGCCCCTCATGAAGCTCTTCTCCGGAGTACCGCACAAGCTTCTTGCGGACTTCAACGGAGACCACCACCAAGCCGTCTAGGAGGTGGCAACCTCCAAGAGTAACAAGCACCACCGGCTTGCAACTCGATCACCTAGTACCACTCGATCCAACCTCATGATGCAATCGCACTAGAATCGCTCTCTCACACAATCGAATGATCACTATCAAGTATATGTGAGATGGAGGGCTCCCAAGCACTACTACATAAGCCACCAAGGCTCTAGTGTGCTCAGCTACTGGCCTAAGGCCGACCATGGCTTCTATTTAAAAACCCACAAACAAATAGAGCTGTTACCCCTTCACTAGGCAAAAGTCAGGACGACTGGACGCTTTGGTCCAATCGACCGGATGCTAGACCTCAGCGTCCGATCATGCGATGCACACCACGTGTCCCCTGCTTCAAATACTATTTGCCCAATCTCAACGGTCATCTATCGACCGGACATAGCAGCTTGAACTGACCGGACGTAGCAACCCCAGCGTCTGGTCGTTTCTAGTAAGGTACCAGATATGACTGGACATGTCCGGTCGATCACGATCGGACGTAGCACCAGCGTCCGGTCACTCTCTGGCCTTTCTGCTCTGCCTGCGTCACCACACGTCACCCTGATCGGATGCACACAGCCAGCGTCCGGTCACTTCCAGCACCAGCGTCCGATCGATGACCGATGCCTGCACGCTGTCTATCGCCATTGACCAGACGCAGGACCCCAGCATCCGATCACTATGTGACCAGCGTCCGGTGCACTCTATGAGGCCCTATCTTTTTGGAATAGGGCACCGGAATAGGGCGCCGGTGGAGTTTCAAACCCTTCTCACCTCTGTTCCATCGTCGAGTTGATCCATATCAACCCCAACTTCATCTCCTTTATAAATGTGCCAACACCACCAAGTGTACACCACTATGTGTATGTGTGTTAGCATTTTTCACAATCATTTTTCAAAGGATTAGCCACTCAACTTGCCACGCCACTCAATCCTAGCGATGATGCAAAGTTAGATCACTCGAGTGGCACTAGATGACAGATATGCAAATAAGTTTGCCCTCTTGATAGTATGGCCATCTATCCTAAACCCGGTCATCAACTTCTCTACACACCTATGATCAGTGAAATAAAATGCCCTAGGTTATACCTTTGCCTTGCGCATTCCATTCCATCTCCTCCAATATTGATGCAACACATGCACCAACATGATCAACAATGATATGATCCACTTCATATCATCACATGATCATATTGGTTCATCGATCTTAACATCACTTGCTTTTCACCATTGCCTTCGTCCATAGACGCCAAGTCTTGCTCAAGCTTCACCGCCACGTGGTCTATCGCTCTAAAGCCTCTGACTTGCCCTTCACGCTTGCAACCGGTCCATCAAGCCAAGTCTTGTCTTGATCTTCTCCACCTTGATCACATGACTCAATGTCATGTCTCATGTGCAATAAGCTCCTTCATCATCACATGTGTGAGCTTTGCAACATCTCCAAGCCATTTTCACCTTCATGGCATATGTTGCTCACACACATGTACCTGTGGACTAATTACCTGTGTATCTCACATAAACACAATTAGTCCACCTAGGTTATCACTCAATTACCAAAACTACACAAGGACCTTTCAATTTCCCCCTTTTTGGTAATTGATGACAACTCTACAAAGATATAGAAATTAAGCTCTTTTGGATTTATGTTGCTTGCCCAAGCAATTTTACTATGTGTAAATGATTTTGGACAAGTACCACAAACTCGAAATGGTAGTATTAGCTCCCCCTACATGTGTGCTAGAGTGTTTGATTTGAAATTCACACATATGCATAGATTGGAATTATGGGAGAGTAGTTACTACCAAATGATGCTAAGGTATATAGAATAAACCTTTGAAGCATGTACTAATCGGAGTTGCACCTTCAAGTTCATCCTTAGCACCATGGTTAGCTAGATATCACTTGGAAATAAAAAGCACTAGATACCTTGTGAGATCAACATTAAAAGCAAGGTACTAGCATTACTTGAAAAGCATACCAAGTGTCTAGCTAACATCCTATGCATGCTAGTTATCAAATCATCATTCAAGTTCTACAACTAGCATACACCACACAAGCATGCATATTAAATTTGAAAGCTTATGCAATGCAAGCAAGTACATGAATATGCACATATCTAATGCAATCAATCAAAGTTCATGAGCTTGCTCCCCCTACTTGTGTGCTTCTCTTGTCCAAGAATTTTGATCCATTTTTTTTCTTCAATGTTGCTTCCTCTTTATCCATGTCCATGTCCAACCTCTATTTCTTTGAGCTTTTATATCTTATCTCTCCCCCTTGTACAATCTCAATCTCAAAGCTTTCATATCTTTGCACAATCTCTCCCCCTTTGTCATCAATTTCCATAAAAGGTGAGCTTCTCATTGATTCAAAGGTATACGTTTGGGGTAGATTGTTGAGGCTTGAATCTTGCATTTTTTATGGACATCACTTGATTGTTGGAATGACACCACTTGTAGATACCACTTGTAACTTGTACCACTTGTATCTTGTGTAGGGCTTCTTAAGGTACCACACATAGGATCTTTGATCTTGATACCAATTTGTGTGACACCTCCCCCTATGTGATAGCATAGGTCATCCATTTGATACACTTGAGCTCTTGTAGGTGAGGGATGTATTCTTTATTTGATGATCACTTAAAGTTGAGGATTACTTGTGGAACCATTTTCTTGCATGATTGATATTATGTGTAGATGTGATATCACTTGAAAGAATCTTCTAGTATGGAACTACTTGTTGGATTTTTCAATAAAAACTATTTCTTGAACATTTGCTATCTTCATGAGTACCACTTATTGGATATCACTTGTGAGTTGATCTAGACATCATTTGTAGATTCTTGATAAAATACTTGAGTCTAGATACCATTTGAAATAAATAAACTAGATATCCATTTGCATTGTTGTCTTGTGCTTGTACACTTATCACTATCATGAGCTTCTATGATTGACTTGAACTAAATTGATTTGCCTAAGCTTCTAAGTCCGGTTTGAACCAATGACAAGCTTCTTCACACCTCTTGCAAGGGTTATCTTGCAAATGTTGTACTTGTCACTTGTTAGCAATCCAAACTGAGTCAAGTACTTGGGTTCACTAGCTCATGAACAAATTTATGTACTAACAACTAGATCAAGTAATCATTCAAACAATAGTGGTAGGCTATGAATTTAAGCATTTCATTTGTTATGCATGATCCTATGAAGCATGTACTATATGCACTAACTGCATACTAGTAAGGGATGAAATGATCATGCACATTACAATGATACCTTTGCTATGTTGGAGTAGAGGATAGTCATATAGATTTCAATTTATTACTCCAATAGCAATGTGAAGTCCAATTATAAGCTTGGTGAAGACCAATAGATACTATGTTGAATTTCATTCTTCACCCATATGAAATGAATACCACTTATGATCAAGTGCACTTTCTTGTTGTGGTTGGGTTGCTTTATCTTTTGATCTTTGCTTGCATGAGAGCATCAATTTGAGAATACCACTTGAAATATCATGACTAGCTCTCTTTTGGGTGTTGCTTTCTTTTCTTGATCACCCTTTTGATTGCTTCAACTAAGCATCTCAAATGTTCCTTGGATCACCACTTCCATGTTAGTCTTTCAAGTACCACACTTGGTTCACCTACACATAGGCGGCAAGCCCCTACACTAGAGAGAAGTGACCTCTCTCCAAGAATCATTCTTGATACTCACTTGAAATGACTTGATTAATTGATCCAAGTGATGGACTTAACTTAGTGGGTAACCTTGATATCTTCTTTAAGTTCTTTTCTTTCTTCTTATTTAAGTCCTTTTCTTTCTACCAAATGATTTTCAATAGTCACTAGAACTTAAACTTCAACTTTATCTTGAGTTTGATCTTGATCTTCCAATTTGAGTACCAAATATATGCAAAGTACACTCCACAATCAAATGGCCTTGTACTCTTTGCTTGTCATGCTTCTAGATCATCTCAAAACCAAACTTAGGTCCCTCAAACACCTGTAAACATGTTTTCAACTGGAGGACCTTGGTTAGCTCATGATTATCCAACTTGCAAGCTTCAACTCAATTATTTGTAAACCATCAAATATATCCAATAAATTACCAACAACTTGAATTTGACACTTGTATGTTGTAGCATATTTGGACTTCACTCAATTTGTCATGACATTGGGACAATGATCATCACTTAGCAATACTTGGCTCAACTACATAATCAACAAGATGAATATCATTTGAACCAAGCCTCCAATGCCGATGGTACCTACAAATAATTATCCATTTTTTGATGATATCCAAATAACTTTGGGTTCTCTCAAGTTAGGTGCAACATACTTAGGCATAGCCTTAGTATGAATAATAGGATATTTTGCAATAGCAACCATAGAGGTACCATTACCACCCTTCCTAAGCATAGAATCATCATTAATTGAAATAGGCTTAGGGGTGTTACCTAGGGGATATGAATGTGCCATGTGTCTCCTTTCTCGGCATGAGTGGCACTTTCTCTTTGATTGAGCCTTCTCTTCCTTGCTCATATGGTGCTTCTTATTGCCTTGCCTCTCATGGATTGCTTGATCCTTTTTCTTAAGCTTGGTAGGCACTTAGAGGCAAAGTGTCCCATACTTCCACACTTAAAGCACTTGATGTGAGCATTATCTTTCTTCTCATCTTCATTCTTGCTCATCATCTTAGCATCTTGAGTTTCCATTGGATGCCTTGCCTTTCCACTCCTTCTTGTTTTCTTCTTCTTTATCATCAAATCACCACCATATTCATGGTTGATCTTGATTTGCTCTTGGGGTGTCTTCTCTTGCTTAACTTGTGGCTTTGGTTGAGGCTTCACTTGTTGCTTCACCAATTGCTTGGTTGGGCACATTGAGGTAAGATGACCCCAAGTGCGACACTTGAAGCACTTTACATGCCTTAGCCTCTCTTCTTCTTTCTTCAACTTGAGCTTTTCTTCATTGGGGCAACCATTTGCAAGATGTTCTACTTCATGGCACTTGAAGCACATGAAATAAGAGAGCTTCTCTTGTTCTTGCTTCTTCATCTTCCTTTCTCTCTTTCTTTTACCCTTTGTCATCTTCTTCTTGAAGCCAAGGCCACACTTGTCACCACAGTTTGTTTGAGTTTTCAACATGTGCTCAAATGTGACTTTTGAGTTGTAGCACCTCTCTAACTTGTTGCTCAATTTCTTCACTTCACTTTTGAGCTCAATGTTCTCCTTCAAAATGTTAGTCTCACAAGACATGAAAGTAGAACAAGCATCTATATGTGAAGAGTATGGCATATCTAATAAATCATCACAAGAGGTGGATACATGCTTCTTGCCGACATCACAAGGGTTAGCAACAATTTGTGATTTATCATTTTATCCATGTGATGAGCTCTTATTATTTTTAAGTTTCTTTGTAAACATTTTAATGAGAGAAGCATGTTGTTTAAATAATTCATCATGAGATGCAAGTAGTGTCTCATGATTTAATTTTAGCTCATCATGTGAAGATTTGAAAGCATCAAGTAATTTCTTATGTTCTTCATAAGAGTTTTTTAGAAATGAGTTTTTGTTTTCCAATTTCAATATTTTAGCTTTCTCATTTTCTAAAGACATGGTCATGCTAGCAAGTCTACTAACAAGCTCATCATATGAATCAACATGATCAACCACATTATCATTTGATACCTTGGTGTCACCTTGTGACATAAAACAATGTGGTGTAGTAGAAGAGCTTGTAGTAGCATCATCATCATGGCTTGAGCATGAACCAACATCGCCATCAAGTGTGCATGGGATAGCATCATCATTTGCAACACTTGTGACATTGTCATCAGCCTTATCAAGTGATCTTGTAGTGTGATCATCATCATCATCACTTGACCATGAGGTGGAGCAATCTTCCACAATTACCAAATTGTGGCTATGCTCAACACACTCATGCGCCTCCTTCTTGGGCTCATCCTCCTTTTTGAATTTGCCATCATCCCATGTGGAGGAATCACCGAAGGTGTCCTTGATGGACTCCCATATCTCATGAGCGGTTCCCGTGTAGTTTACTTGTTTCATCAAATCAAAACTCAATGCATCCATTAGAAAACAACAAGCATGTGCATCAAGTTTATAGAGAACTCTTTGAGCTTTGGTGAGATTTCTATGGTCCAAGACATGAGTGAGACCACTAGTGACAATCCACCAAAACTTAGGCCCTTTGCACAAAAATGATCAAGCATGTGTTTTTTCCAAAGTGCAAAGTTGTGCCATAAAAAATGTGTGCCTCACAAACATCTAGCCCACTAGATGCCATCCTCTCAGGTCGGTGAAGACCACAAATGAGAGACCTAGCTCCGATACCACTTGTAGGGTCGAGATTACGGACTAGAGGGGGGGTGAATAGTCTTTTCTAAAATTAATCGCGTTGGTAGTCAAAACAAGTGCGGAATTAAAACTATCGGTCTAGCCAAAACTACACCTCTCTATCTATGTTCTCTAGCTAAAGCTCACCTAACTAATTCTAGGAGCAAGGTCACACAAACCTATGCCACTAGTACTTTAAGCAACAAGGGAGCTCCTACACATGCTAGTAAGCAAAAGCACAAAGCCACCTAATGCTCACTAGCAATGCTCAATAACAAGGCAACCAATGCCAAATTAGAGAGTGCAAATACTTAGCTACATAAACTAAGCAAAGTGACTAACAAGGTTACATAAACCAAATTAGCCATGCAAGGGAGCTACTTCTATGCTACACAAGCAAGAAGGTAACTAATAAGCTACACAAGCTAACTAATTACAAGAGCAACTACACAAGCACAATGTATATGAAAGTAATTACAAGCTTGTGTAATGAGGATGCAAATCAATAGGAAGAATAAGGTTGACACGGTGATTTTTCTCCCGAGGTTCATGTGTTTGCCAACACGCTACGTCCCCATTGTGTTGACCGCTCACTTGGTGGCTCGACGGCTAATTGGCATCACCCGCCAAGCCCGCACATCGAGCACCGCAAGAACCTACCCTAAAAGTGAGGGTAGCTCAATGACACACTCAACTAGAGTTGCTCTTCATGGCTCCCGCGGGGCGAGCACAATGCCCCTCACAAAGCTCTTCTCCAGAGCACCGCATAAGCTTCTTACGGGCTTCAACGGAGACCACCACCAAGCCATCTAGGAGGTGGCAACCTCCAAGAGTAACAAGCACCACTGGCTTACAACTCGATCACCTAGTGCCACTCAATGTAACCTCATGATGCAATCGCACTAGAATCACTCTCTCACACAATCGAATGATCACTATCAAGTATATGTGAGATGGAGGGCTTCCAAGCACTACTACACAAGCCACCAAGGCTCTAGTGTGCTCAGCTACTGGCCCAAGGCCAACCATGGCTTCTATTTATAATCCCACGAACAAATAGAGCTGTTACCCCTTCACTAGGCAAAAGTTGGGACAACCGGACGCTCCGGTCCGATCGACCGGATGCTAGACCTCAGCGTCCGGTCGTGCGATGCATGCCATGTGTCCCCTGCTTCAAATAATGTTCACCCGATCTCAATGGTCATCTGTCGACTGGACGTAGCAGCTTGAACTGACCGGATGCAGCAACCCCAGCATCCGGTCATTTCCAGTAAGGTACCAGACATGACCGGACACGTCTGGTCGATCACGATCGGACGTAGCACCAGCGTCCGGTCACTCTCTGGCCTTTCTGCTCTGCCTGCGTCACCACACGTCACCCTGACCAGACGCACATAGTCAGCATTCGGTCACTTCTAGCGTCAGCATCCGGTCGATGACCGACGCCTGCACGCTGTCTATCGCCATTGACTGGATGCAGGACCCTAGCATCTGGTCAATGTGTGACCAGTGTCCGGTGCACTCTATGAGACCCTATCTTTTCGAAACAGGGCACCAGTGGCACCATTGGACTATCCGCACACTACGGGCGGACACTCCACCGGTGGAGTTTCAAACCCTTCTCACCTTCGTTCCATCGCCGAGTTGATCTATATCAACTCCAACTTTATCTCCTTTATAAATATGCCAACACCACCAAGTGTACACCACTATATGTATGTGTGTTAGCATTCTCACAATCATTTTTCAAAGGATTAGCCACTCAACTTGCCACGCAACTTAATCCTAGCGACGATGTAAAGTTAGATCACTCGAGTAGCACTAGATGACATATATGCAAACAAGTTTGCCCTCTTGATAGTACGGCCATCTATCCTAAACCTAGCCATCAACTTCTCTACACACCTATGACCGGTGAAATAAAATGTAGGTTATACCTTTGCCTTGCGCATTCTATTTCATCTCCTCCAATATTGATGCAACACATGCACCAACATGATCAACAATGATATGATCTACTTCATATCATCATGTGATCATATTGGTTCATCGATCTTGACATCACTTGCTTTTCACCGTTGCCTTTGTCCATCGGCGCCAAGTCTTGCTCAAGCTTCACCGCCATGTGGTCCATCGCTCCAAAGCCTCTGACTTACCCTTCACGCTTGCAACCGGTCCATCAAGCTAAGTCTTGTCTTGATCTTCTCTACCTTGATCACATGACTCAATGTCATGTCTCATATGCAATAAGCTCCTTCATCATCACATGTGTGAGCTTTGCAACATCTCCAAGCCATTTTCACCTTCATGGCATATGTTGCTCATACATATGTACCTATGGACTAATTACCTATGTATCTCACATAAACATAATTAGTCCACCTAGGTTGTCACTCAATTACCAAAACCACACAAGGACCTTTCACTTGGCCAATTCCCCTTGCCCAATGGGATCAATCAGCCTTTGCTTTGGTTGGAGAGATTTCACCTGCCCCCATTGTCTTCTGGAACTGTGATAACTTTGTTGTCCTATGGAATATCTTCTATTTGCAATTCATCAACAAACAACCTTGTCTTCACTTGAGGGCTCCACATCTCTCTTAGGCATTCAAGCTTTGAGCTTTGAGTGAATCGGCTAATGCATGCCAATTTGAAACCTGTTTGCCATCAAGACCAATTGAATCTAATTGGTCCATCTATTGAGCTTTAGAAAATCTCAATCGTCCTTTATCAATGGCTGATTAGATCACTCGACAAAACACATTGCAATCAGAAGTATTATGATAAAATGAGTTATGCCATTTGCAATATATAAGCTCTTATAAGTTGTTAATAGATGGCAAAGTATTATGATCAATGATTCTAATAAAATTATTCTTGAGCAAGATATCAAAGATATGATCACAAAAAGTAAAGTCAATGGTGTACTTTGATTTGTTTAGCCAATTTTTTTGTGGAGTCGGCTTTAAAGCTAGGCAAATGAATGGATTAGATTTATTATCAATCCATTCGGCCACACCTTTGCAATTGCTTATAGGAAGCTTTAGCTTTGATGAAGTACCACCATCGGCCTTGCCATATGGCACAATGTGTTCGCCGATAGAATCTAAATTTATTTTATCATTAACAAATAAAATGCCATTCTCAATCGGTCTTTTGCAACTACTAGCAAAGATATCTCTAATAGATGCAAAAATTGATATAGTATGCCCAGATTGGAATTTGAGCAAAATATTTGTATTTTCTACCTTGTCGATCATGTTGTTGAAATGCACGTCCTTGATTTGAATGATGTTGCTCTTTATCTCTAGAGAACGGTCAACAATAGGTGCCAAAACATTCGAAGATGCATCGGCGGCTGCTAGAACCAACAAAGTCGGCTAGGCTGACTGGAAATCGGCTAGGCTGACTGGGAAGTCGGCCAAGCTGACTCAGGGCAGGTAGGAATCAGCTTAGCTGACTTCAAAGTTGGATCAGTCGATTCTGAGCAGGCAAACAACCCTCCTTTGTTGCTTGCAGGGGTTTGATCTCCATCAATGATGCGGTAATCACTAGATAAGTGTACAACCCCTTTAACTTCTAAAAAATCAAGTCAAGCTATTTTCTTGCGCTTCTCATGCTTTTCTATAGCAAGACTTGTTTCTTGATATGTGATTGATTCAGAAAGGATATTGTGTTGTTCGGCTTTTATAGCCAAACCTTTGCTCACATCTGAATCAATTTCTTCTTTCATGCTCACTAGCAATCCTCTTTTGGCCGATGACTCAACTGTGATCGGTCTTTTCTCATTGGTCTTTCCAAAGTATTCATAGAATTGCTCCTCTAATTGAGACCATGAACCAACAATACATTGGGGCAAAGGTGCAAACCATGCAAAGGCAATACCGGTAAGGAGTAAAAAAAATTTATAGTCCCATATAGTCTTCTTTACCAGTAAAACCCAACTATGAGAGATATATACTAATGTGTTCCACAACGGTTTTATCATCTTCACCACTAAACTCATAAAAAACAGGTACCCACCAACCATTAGGAGTTTTCAAGTAATCAATGTGTAATAGGTATGGTCTATAATACGCGGGCACCTTCCATTTAGAGGAGCCATATGGATTTCTAGTATGGTCTCAATCTTTATTGATTTGGCTTGATTTGAGAGCAACATATAAAGCCAAATCACGACTGTTTGCTGGTGCACACGTTGCTGAATTTTTATTGATTCGGCTATAATTATTAGCAACATGTGAAGCCGAATCATGAGAATTAGCACTTGAATGCCTTGCTGAAATTTTACTAATTTGGCTATGGTCAAGAGCGAAATATGAAGCCAAATTGTGGGCATTAATCTTTGCATAAGGTGTAGAATTTTCATTGATTTAGCTATGGTTACTAGTAATACGTGAAGCCGAATCATGAGCATTAGCACTTAAATATGCTGCTGAATTTTCATTAATTTAGCTCAAGATGGGAGTAACATATGACGCCGAATTATGAATATGAGCATTGGCATATGATGTTGAATTTTGAGAGCAATTGGCTAAATAATTTGCATTGTCATAGCCAATTCTCTTATTCATCAACATGTCTTATGGTGAAACCACATATTGTGAACTTATAGCTGATAAATAAGGATTTACATGTTGCATGTTGCTAGTAGCATCAAAACTTGAAGAATTTACAATTGACATCGACTCTTGACCATAATATCCATAATTATGATGGATGAGGAGCATTATCAAAAGAATCAGCCGATGCAACATATCTAGTATCACTATGACTAGCAACATCAACATGAGAACTCATAGAACTTGCAAAATAACTATTGGGATCATAAGATGCATTTGCAAGTTGTACCTCGAGGTAATTGTAGTAGTTTTGTGATGAACCACCTTGGTACTCCATGATTTAGAACTTGACCGCATTACTGAATTTTCCAATAAGCAGCACAAGTTCTTACAAAATTGCAAATAAAATCATAAGGGGTCAAAACTAGATGCGATCGGCCTTTTAGGCTAGATGCAACGGTAATGCCGAGCACGAGAAGATAGATCAGCGAGGAGTAAGCCTAGGTCACAAACATTGGCTAAAAGTGTGTTGATATCAGAGGTGCTCCGAATCACACACCAGCAGGGCCTTGGACGTCCGAGTCGCTACGGATTGAAGAACGCAATAAGGATGACACTCTTTCATGGTGAAGAACAGAGAGGTTCACAAGCAAACCACCAAAGGATAACCAACATGCTTGTGTGACGAAGAATCAACTAGTTTTTAGGCAAACTAGCAAAGAAACCGTTGAATCTCTCGTCCAGGAGGAATCCTATGAGGACAAGGATGTCGTTGGGTTGCGCTAGGTCGGCTGGCAAGCCTAGGACGCCATCCTTGGTCGTGGACCAAGGGATGAGAAGCATGGAGGTTAGAGAAGAGGGTAAAAGGGAGTTTGTAGATTAGTTTGTATGATGATTGGATAGTTGAGAACACAATCAGCCATGATCATCTCGTATATATAGAGGGGATGGTGTTATCCTAATAGAAAACAAGTCCAAATCGTAATCTCCAAGTTTTCCACATCCAAAACAGGCCCAAAACTGACTTGGGGGTCAAACCGGCTCAAAAACAGCAGAAAAGTCAGTTTAGCCGACTTCCATGGGCCCATGACATTGTTTCTAAGCTGAAAACAGGGGGAGTTGGCTTAGCCGACAGGGTGACTCGGCTAAACCGACTAGTTACTGGAAATTTCGGGTGAAAAGCTTCCAAAATTCATAATTAATTCATCTGGACTCCAAGTGAAGCAATCCATATATATTTTTCGATCAGCCCGATGAGAGAAACACAATGGTGAAGTCCATTCTTGCATTTGAGAAAGTTGGTCAAGTCAGCTTAGCCAACTTAGGGAGTCGGCTAAGCCAACTCTGGCTGGTTCATCACCGAAAAGTTATTTTCTTTCGCCTAAGCGCCAAATATGATGATCCAAGTGTGCTTTTAGGTCATCTTAAGGACAGAGGCAGTGATGGTGATGTCAATTATGCACTCTGGACAATTTTGGGTGTTAACAAGATGTTTCATACAATACCATTGTGAGCTGCAAAGCTATTTTGCTGCTACCTTTAAATGAAGGGTGGGGAGTACAGTACTTCTCCCCTCCGTTTCCATCCATAAAAACAATATAGCACTTAAAATGCTTAATTCATGTTTTTTCGACTGAGATTGTTCCAACTAGTGTTTAGTTTAAGAGGACCGAACCATCCTTGTTTTCTCTTTGGTTGAGCTCCTTGAGTCAAAAGAGATGGATGTAGTTTTTAACACCGTGATCTATAGTTGCTACGGACCCACCTATCAGAAATGGACCCCTAACACCCAGCCTCATCGGTCACCGCACATCTCTTCTCCTTAGTTCTTCTTGAGGACCCGCACGTCTATGTTCGCCACCCATCCGATCTAACCCTGTCAGCCCGCTTGCATCGCTTGCTGTAGCACCTCCCCCACCATGCCGCTTGCTGAAGCAAAAGCTTGCCTATGTCATAGTCGGAGCACCTCTACACCATGCCATTGCTAAAACATCAGCGTTGCCCCCACCCCAGCGATAGATCTAGCGGTGCCCAAAGCGAAAGCTACAGACGGACGAAGAGGGCATTGACAAGGGACAAGTCTATCCCCTTGTTTTGGAGGGATGAACTCGCCTCGAATATTTAAGGACTATGCCTCCTAGGGACGGTTTCATACTCTACCATTTCAAACCCAAAATCATGGTTTTTGGGACTGCCATCCCCAGTGAGCCCCTTGACTAGAGGCACGCTAGGAGTATCCGAGAGACTCTCCCATCCATCAAAAAACATGTGCTAGTGCCATACCACATCCTACCTAGGCCATGCACGTTTTATCACGGCACTTGACATTTCACACGCACAACTCAAAGCGTGTGCTCGTGGCTCGCCTTTCACGTCTTTCAAGCCTTCATGATATTAGCAACACCTATGGGCTTAGAAAGAACGAACCAAACCACCTAGGCAATAGGACAAGAGAAAAACAAGTGAGAGATTGTTTCTTCTTATCACAAAAATAACACTTTGGACACCTAATCCAGTTTTTTTTGCCATGTTTCCTTTTTTAAGAATTGTATTATTTTGAAGGAACCACATAAAGATCTTTACCTTAGGAGGAACTTTTCGTTTCCAAATCATGTTATGGTTTAGACCTACACCATTCGATGTTAAGGCATTATAAAAAGATTTTACTGAAAACTTGCCATTTTTATCCAAATTCCAACTAATCAAATCCTCATCCTCATACAGAGCAAAGTCATTAACCTCAGACATAACATACTCTCATAGTTGTCTTAGCTCATAATATAGCCGTCTTCTAAAAGAAAGTAGGAAGTTCAAATTCTTATATCATAATATGGCCTCATCCGATATTTCTTGATGTTCACATAAACAAAAAATGACAGTGTAGATTTTTGCATCATGCATACAAAGATCTCTCCAAAAGCGTGTACTGCAACCGTTTATGATCAATACTTTCTTTCCTTATAAGTAGATATTCTTAATCTTAAGCAAGTTAGCACAGACAGGAGAGCCATTCTGTGCTACGATTCATAATAGACTGATTCACAAGATACTTTTGCTTTACAATATCCTACCAAATCCTTTTTCCCCTTTTAAGTCTCTACCACCGTTTTCACAAAATTCTAATATTTTTTTATATCCTTAATACCCAGACTGCCTTTCGTCTTACTCTTATAGATGTTGGTCCATTTGATCAAGTGATATTTTCTTCTTCCATTGCCTCCTTGTGAGAAAAAATGTCTTCTTTGTTCAAGTTTTCAATAACCGACTTTGTGAAGCAAAAAAAAATGACATATAGTAAACTGGGGTGTTCGTAAGCCTGGAATTAATAAGTGTGGTCCTTCATACATGAACATAGTCCCTCCTCTTCACATGTCTATATGAATGTTTTGACATTTTTCTCCTCCGATGGTAGCCAACCAATGATACGAAGCCTACCTATGCTAACAAGGACCCCAGATATTTTATTTTGCCATCCGACATTAAATTGTGGCCTTTGAGTTCAATTTTTTAATTAGAATTTGGCCAAGCCCAAATAATAAAGGAAAAAGTCCACATTATCTAGTCAACCTTCCGCGAAAGTCCAGTTTTCCTCCATGAATTTTCAAAACTGGGCAAAACATCTCCCTCAACTTTTAAAACCGTTCATCTTACCTCCCTGGTCCTGTTATAAGCAGTTTTGAAGATGGTTTTGTCTTATTTATTTATTTATTTTGGCTGAATCTTTGAAAAAGCATAGTAAATCACAGAAAAATCTTAAAATATAAAATCCAATTTTTTTGGACTCCACATGAGCAGAACTACACAATGAACATATAATATGGTATACTTTAGTACAAAGTTTTTGTTGTAGGCTTTAGATCTATGATTTTCTGTAATTAATTGGAATAATTCATAACTGCAGTTTCTATGGCCCTATTATGGTGAAATTTTTATGGTGGGATAATTATTGTATGATTGAACTGTAGTAAAATTTTATACTCATTGGATCATGTATAGCTTAGTTATAGATTTATTTATATTTAACAAGCATAAACCTAAATAAAATATATAACTAAGTTATACATGATCCAATGAGTATGAAATTTTTACTAAAGTTTAATCATACAATAGTTAGCCCACCATAAAAATTTCACCATAATTGGACCATATAAACTGCAGCTATGAATTATTCCATTTAATTACAAAAAAGCATAGATCTATAGCCACAGCAAAAATTTTGTACTAAAGTATACCATATTATATATTCACTGTATAGATCTACTCATGTGGAGTCCAATAAAATTGATTTTTTCATTTTATGATTTTCTATGATTTACTATGATTTTTTAAATATTCAACCTAAATAAATAAAAAAAGAAAAAGACAAAACCTCCTTCAAAACTGCTTATAACAGGGTCAGGGAGGTAAGATGACCGATTTTAAAAGTTGAGGGAGGTGTTTTGCCCAGTTTTGAAGTTTAGGGAGAAAAAACGGATTTTCGCAAAAGTTGAGGAGAGATAATGTAGATTTTTTCCAATAATAAATCCAACACTAACATAGACACATGGTGACCGGTCAAGGCAGCCAGGCTCCATACAAACGAAGTGGGCAGCGAGTCACAGAATGGGTTACCGCCCAATGGGCCTGGAGTCTCTTAGCGCGGGGCGGTAGCAGTTCTTTCTGCAACTGGAGGCCCAGCAAACACTGAGCGGATATATATGCTGTGAAGTAGTAACCCTAACCGAAGCCCCCGCCTCCCACACACGTGAATAACCTGTTGGGCTACCGCCGCCGCCGCCGTCCTTAGCTGATATCATCGCCGGCGAAGAGCGCCCCAGGTATCAACACCCCCCCCCCCCCCCCCCCCCCCCCCCCCCCCCCCTTCTCTCTCTTTCCTGCCCGCTGTGCAAAACCGAATTCTCAAACTCTTAACCTCAAACTATTTGACTATTTGATCCCTACTAGCTTCTAACTTTTTGCAAAAAATTATCGGTCCTTTTACTAGATCCGCCGCCCCTGCTATGGAGTCCGCGGTGAACCCGAAGGCGTACCCGCTGGCTGATGCGCAGTTGACGATGGGTATCCTCGATATCATCCAGCAGGCCGCCAACTACAAGCAGCTCAAGAAGGGAGCTAACGAAGGTACCGGACCAATCCCTTGTGCACGTCTTCTGGTCTCTACTCTGTTAATTCTGGGGCTTTCTTATTCAATTTGTGTCTTTTGTGTTTGCGTGCAGCGACCAAGACCCTGAACAGGGGGATATCGGAGTTCGTAGTGATGGCGGCGGACACGGAGCCGCTCGAGATCCTGCTCCACCTCCCCTTGCTAGCTGAGGATAAGGTACTGATTATTTGCCCTTTCCCCTTTTGTTTTGTTTCGCGTACACTAGTGCTTTATATAAAAAAAAATCATATATAATGGTAGAATTAAAAAAATATATCTCTTGAAATAGATCATATATAAATCAATAAGTCTATTTGGCAATCTAATCATGGCTTGTTCGAGTAGAATATGTCACCGAGGAACTTTACACTTGCACAAAATGCATATCATCTGCAGGGAAAAAAAATCCATATAGTTATTTCTTAAGCAACTATATGTCGTTTTATCAGCTCAAATTTACTTTCAGAAAAATAAATTTGACATTGCACAAGAGTTAGTAGCCGCTGACAATGGAATCTAAAATAGTTCATCCTATACACAGTATCTATTCCTAATCCTTCACCTTTCTGCTGCTGCTAGCCGATTCCATGCTTGTAGGAATACATTAGTAGAACTCAGGTTCTAACCTGCTGCCTGCAGCTACAAATCAGTAGCTATACAAAAGAATACCCAATCAGGCTACTCAAGAAAAGAACAGTGTCGTTAAGATACTTCCCATTTTTTGATCCAGAATATCATGACAGGTTAGAAAGACCCCGGATCTAGGCATTCATATTGTTTATGTTTATTTACTACCAATTTGTTATTTTACTATTCTATAAAAATATTTTCTCATGCATTCCTAGAAAGTTTTAGTTAGTAAAAATTTGGTGGCCGTGACTGTTGTTACATGTAAATCAATTATAAGCTGAACAGACAACAGGCAAAACACACAAATGGATGTTTCAAGGAAAATACATATCCATACCACAGAGGTTAATACACATATAGAAAAGGATCTGGTTCACCTAAATATGGGCACATAGCAATAGCATCCAATGTAAAGCATGCATCTAAGTCATCCTTAAAGCCTACAAGGTTCTATGAGAACTGATAATGGACCTGTTCTTTGGTCTTAAGTTGCGCTTCAAATCAATTGTCCTTTTCTTCCTCGGCGTTGAAATTTGTATTATTTAAAGTATAGCCAACTGGAACACCATAGGATCTTGAGTTACCAGCATCCACATCCTACAGTAGTTGAGGTAAATAACGATATGAACCCAAATAATCGGAGAAACTATTTGAGTGTCATCAGAAACACAAGGTGTCACAATATAACCCTAAAATCAATGATACAAAAACTGGCTGAGAGGAATAGCTCACCGTAATTTTGTTCTTTTCCAATTCTGAGTCCCTTCTCTCCTCTGGCACTGCAGTCCTGTTAGCTGATTTAGCTTGCGTTTAGTTAGTTGTACATGCTTCTTTGCGCTCCCTTATCCTGCTTGGTTGATGACATGAACTACATGTATACATCACTTCTGTTAGCAGGCTTCTTAATGAATAAAATTGGCAACATTTGGCTAATAAATTTGCCCTATGCTATTTGCAGAACGTGCCATATGTATTTGTTCCATCGAAACAAGCTCTTGGCCGTGCTTGTGGCGTGACTAGGCCAGTCATTGCTTGCTCAGTGACCAGCAATGAGGGTAGCCAGCTGAAACAACAGATACAGGGTCTCAAGGTACTTAATATTGTGTCTTTTAGTAGTTGTTAATACTTGATATTTTACTATATATATATGTGCATATTATGATTCTGTAATATTTATATGCTGTTTAATAGTCTTTGTTATCATGTTCCTGTATGCATATCTCTGTAGATTAATCAAATTTAATGAATTGCAGGACTCTATTGAGAAGCTTCTCATCTGATTCACCGAAGACCTTTCAGTGTGATGGGCCTCGAGGACACATTTTTCAGAGGCTTGGACTGGTGATGGTGTCTTGTTTACTAGATTTTACGCTTTGCAAACTATGTTTGAACACTGTTAGGTCGACCCTACTTGAATTGTGCTGTGCCTTTATATTTGTGACTGTCATGTATTCTCAAGATGCCTCTCCATCCTGGTGGCTTGGTTTCTGTTGAGATTCTGACCATCATTGTAACGGTTGATTACGATGGGTTTGAGAATTGGATCGATTGGATGGTTGCAACTTCCATGTGACCACTTGCAGCACAAATAAAATCGCAGTGATGTTTTGTCTCAAGTTTTCTGGGATACTACTTTTGCATAGTTTCTGCCATTGATGTATTAATTGTTTTTCCTTGTTCTAATATTTGGATTTTTGTGGTTAAAATGTTGGTCTTCTTTTACGCTGCATGACCTCTAAGTCCAGTCATGTGTTGCTAGCAAACGTGCCCGTGTTTCTTTGGCACGGAATCCAATAATTAGAAACCGTGCTGCGGTATTGGTGTTGTAATTATGATATAGTTTGTTTTTTAATATTCTAGCTATCTTTGCGTGCATTATTATTATACTATTATAAGCACCACATACAACAATTAAGAGAAACATCACAAGAATACTATGTAGTGTGGTTTTTGCGCGCTCAATTATATGACATGGCACTAGCAGCTTTTCATAAAAACGACATGATACAATGGATTAGGACAAAGACACTACGCTGGTGATCTGCTAGTGCCAAGCATTCAACTCACACAGTTTGAATTTATTCCAAACATAGGATACGGCTACTGAACTACTAGCTCTATGATGACTCATCCTAACCAACTGGGATGCCACCAAAGGCACCAAGCGCTCGCCAGCCAAAAAAAAAAAAAAAAAAAAAAAAAAAAAAAAAAACCCGATCTATAGCTAGCAGTCTAGTCCTAAATCCTAATCCTGCGCGCGCACGCGAATGCATCCAGCTGCCAGCCCAGATGGCGAATGGGCGGCCCTCCTCTTACGGCTCGGCGGCGCCCGTCTCGGTCTCGCGCGACATCTCCTCGAGCGACTTGCCCTTGGGCTCCGGCACCAGGAACGTGAGCAAGAACCCCAGCAAGCTGCACCCGGCGAGCAGCAGCAGCGAGTTGCGCACGCCGAAGCCCGGCGGGTACCCGTGCGCCGTCTTGGCCGGGTCCTGGCTCTGCGCCAGGTACAGGAACCCGAAGGAGCCGATGATGGCGCCCACCTTGCCCGACGCCGCCGAGATGCCGTGGCACGTCGCGCGGAGCCGCGCCGGGTAGATCTCCGCTGGCACGATGAAGGTCGTGGCGTTGGGCCCGAAGTTTGCGAAGAAGAAGGTGAGCGCGTACATCACCACGAACCCCGTCTGGTTGCCGGGGCGCGTCCACTGGCTGTACGGGATGGCCAGCCCCAGCATGAAGACCGCCATCATGAGGAAGCCCACCGCCTGGATCGCAAACCGCCCCACCACGTCGATGAACGCCACCGTGAACCAGTACCCGGGCACCGTGCCGCACAGCGCGATCAGCGTCTGCGCGCGCGCGATGTGGAACAGCTCGTCTAGCGCGCTCATCGTCTCCGCCGCCGGGATCCACCCCACCGCGCTGAAGATGTCCTTCTGGAACAGGTTCTGCGAGTAGTAGGCGATGTCCAGGAGGAGCCACGTCGACGTCGTGCCCAGCAGGTGTTTCCCGTGCCGGTGAAAGAACTCGCAGGAGAAGAGCCCGAACGGCGGCGGCCCCGTCGTCGTCGCTTCTTCTCCCGGCCGCTCCTCCTTATCGGCGATGTCGAACTGGAGCACCCTGGACATGTCGGCCGCGGCGCGCTCCGCGTTCCGGGCCACCAGCGCCGTGTACCGCGCCGTTTCGGGCATCTTCATCCGCGAGTAGAAGGTGAGCGCCGCGGGCACGGCGCCGAACATGAGGATGATGCGCCACACCAGGTCCGCCTCCGCCGGCGTGGACGCCGCGGGGTCGACGTCGTACGCCGGCGCTGGGAACCGGCTCCGGAACAGCGCGGTGACGCCGATGGCGACGGCGCCGGCGGACAGGATGCCGAACCCCTGCATGGCGAAGACGGCGGCGACGAACGCACCCCGCGTCCGCTTGTTGGCGTACTCCGACATGATAGTCGCCGACAGCGGGTAGTCGCCGCCGATGCCGAACCCGAGCCAGAAGCGGAAGAAGCAGAGCGTGGCCATGACGCAGGCCGGCGAGTGCCCGAACGAGAGGCCCGACGCGACGGAGCAGATGATCATCGTCAGGAGCGTCATCCCGTACACGCTCTTCCGGCCCACCCGGTCGCCGAGCCAGCCGAAGAAGAGCTGCCCCGATAGTGTGCCCACGAACGCCACGCCGTTGACGGCCGCGGACACGTGAGGCGGCAGGCTGCCCGGCCTGGGCGAGCCGTCGACGGTGTAGTAGACGCGGCCGATGAGCTTGGTGACGAGGGAGATGCAGAAGAGGTCGTACGCGTCGGTGAAGAAGCCCATCCCCGCCACCACGATCGCCGTGACGTGGTACCACTGCGTCTTGGCGCCGTCCAGCGCCGAGAGCACCTGCATGCTCTGCCCGCCCGCCATTATATTGCCGCGCCGGCCGGGGCGATCGATCGCTGCTGCTCCAATCGAATCCGGCCAACTATATGGTAGTTGTCTTCTCTTGAACAAAAATAGTGGAGACTGAAGTACGCAGCCAATGTATAGTGAGGAGGAAGTGAGAATATTCTCGGCGCCGAGTCCTTCATTCCATGGATGCCAACTTCTTCGGCCACAAACTCTCCCTGCTTAACGGCTTCTTCCATGTTCCATGCAAAGCTTTGACGGGCTCCACCGTCCTAGTTCCATGCGGCACGGGGGACTCGGAACTCGGTGGGGAGCAAATGGAGGCTCAATGGGCCTCGTTTTCGTTACACATAAATAACAAGGGCCTCTTCCTTGGGACAGCAACGAGGCGGGCCGACTCCGGTATTTCCAGAAAAGGCCGGCCCGATGGCCCAACAGAAACTTTGACCTTTGACCTCTCTGACCGAGCACTACCATCAGAAACTTCTCCCGAGGCCAAAGCTCGCGCCGGCCCGATGGTCCAACGCGGCGACGCCAGAAATACTTGGCAGCGGCCAGCGGCTGCCGTCCACCTCCTCCTCCCAAAGAAACCATCCCCTTCCCCTCGCCAAACCACAGGAAGAAGCGAGCAGCCCACCCAGATCCCACCCTCTCGAGCGATAGCGATGGCGATGGCGATGGCGATGGCGATGGCGTCGGCGCCGGCCGCGTCCTCGTCCTACGGGTGCGCGGCGTGCGGGGCGGACCTGAACCTGTCGGCGGCGCACCTGTACCCGGCGGACTTCTACTTCGAGGCCGGGAACAAGGGCACGCTGTCCTTCTCGTGGGTGGACGAGTCGCGCCTGCGGTTCGCGCCCGAGGACCGCATCAGCCCCTTCTTCGAGACCCTCAACTACTGGGGCATCCAGCTGGAAGCCGATCAACAGGCCATTAGCTGCGACGCCTGCGGCGGCCTCCTCGGCTACGTCTACGACGACGGACCGCCGGTCGTGCAGGGCACTGGGCAGTTCGGGATGGGGCCCAGCCAGGTCATCCCACGGCCGCCCCAGGTACCGCTTCAAGATCAAGGCCGTCGCCGCCAGCTCCTCCGCGCCTGCCGCCGCCGCCGCTTATGGAAAGTGATCCTCCGTAGATTTTCGCATCTCGTTTCGAGTCTGGTTGCGTACTTGCGTGTCCTGTTATCCTACCTGCTGTCGTGCATTGGTTCCTGTAAATTCGTATCCTGAGGGAGTGTTTGGAACGTATGATTATCACAGAAATTTTACAGAAATCAGTTCAATTTCACTAGGAAAAAATGGAAGGAATGAGAAAAAAAAATCCCGCATTCTAAACAGGCCCTAAGTTGTTTTTCATCTTGTTCCTATATTTGTTTTTTGGAGAATTGCAATTTCAAAGTAATCTTCGTAATGATTCTCAGAAGTCAGAACATAGAAGTAAAGAAAAATGATTGGAATGACATGCGATTGAAATACTGCCGTGAAGTTACAAAAACTAAGTGTCGGGTACCTTAGAACGGGGTACTCCGAGCGAACATCAAAGGGGTCACTTAAGCCCCATCAAAAAACAAAGTTAGAAGGTAAGTTGTGGACCCCTCACCCGCCACGTCCGAGCCCACTAGGTTCTCTGCTTCACCTCGAACCTCGCGCAGGAGGTCTCAGCGTCCTGACGCAATCTCCGCCTCGCGCGAGCCTCTCGCGGAAGGCCTCGGCAAGGAGTCCGATCTCCGTCTGGCGCGAGGCCTCATTCTCCGTCTCGCGCGAGGCCTCATTCTCCGTGTCGCTCGAGGCCGGTTCGTCCGCAGCCCGTCGCCTCCCGCCTCGACCGACCCTCCCGACAGCGTGTCATGTCTCATTAATACTTCAATCACTCCCGTAATTTCAGTCGGACGATGGCTCGACGCCACAGAATGGCCGACGGGACCCGAGGTCGCATCAGCGCCATACCGGCTGGGACAGGGCACGGCGGGGATTATCGGCCACTGTGTTCTGACAATGTGCCCATGATCAGCGCCCACACTGGACTGTGTCCCGCGATCCCCGCCTCGAAAACAACATCGCACGGACAACTTGGCCCGGGTCATCACTACCTCCAAGCCAGCGCACCAGATCAGCCGCCCTCTCAGGGCCTCGGTACTGTGCACCAAGGACTCGGCTATCTCGGGGTCTGTGCCCGCCGAGACCCCCCACTACGGTGCAGCCTCGGCGCTGACCAAGCCTTAGCCTCGTGAGCAGTCCGTCTACAGCGGCTTGCACGTCCACCACCGCACCCACTCCGAGGCAGTCCCGGGGCTCCCACGATGCGTAGGATTGGATGGGACTAGCACGCCGCCCCAGTGCTCTAAGGACGGACCACTTCGACGACCACGCCGCTACAGGAACAGGCCACAGGGCTTGGACACACCGCTCCTGTTGGCACGACGTTGTATAGTTAACACATGTACTGTCCTTGTCCTCCCTTCAACTATAAAAGGAGAGGACTTGGGCCACTTAGAGGGGGACTGGAAGAGAAGAACACCTTGTAACACACACGCACACATCCTAGCCGCCTGAGAGCAACGTCTCAAGCGGCCCACACGACACCTTGCCGAGACCTGGGACTAGCTCCCTCTCTCCCTAGCTTGTAACCCCCTACTACAAGCACTTCGGTGCAAGGAATACAAGATCGATCTCTCAGACTGGACGTAGGGCATCGATTGCCCGAACCAGTATAAACCTTGTGTCTCTTTGCATCACCATCCGGGATTAGGGGCACGCAGTTCAAATTCACTGGTTGGTTGAGGACCCCCGGTCCGAAACACCGACACGAAGCGTTTGGATGGTACACGTGAATCCTCTAAAATTCATATAGCTTATTCCTAGGAGTTTCAAAGAAATTCGTAATAATTCAATCATTTGTTCCAAAAGCTCTCATATAGGAGAAAAAATCCCTATATAGGAATTCAAAATCCTCCGAAATTTTCTTCACTTTTCGTCCGTTGCAAAGGGGACTAACTTGCGATCAGGCTGTGGCTTGCCATTGCCATGAGTTCAATGAACATGTCAGGTGGCAACACCTCTAACCCCCGTTGAAATAAAAACACCCAATCAAAGACAACTCGTGCACAACGGCACAATCAGGCACATATGATTATCGCACGAGGAAATTAGAGGAATCGCTGCATTGTACTGCAGAGTGGATTGTTGAGTTCAGAAGGACTTTCGGGGGAGGAAGAAATCAATGAATGGGAAGAAAGACTGCTAGATTTGCTTAAGCAGGTTCAGATGAACGGGGAGATCAATGATGAAAACTTTTAGGGGAATAGTAAGCAAAAGGAAAGAAAAAAAAACTCCAGAAAAATAGGATGCCTCTGAAATTGAAAGTTTTCATTTTGCTAGTTGTGCAGAACAGGCTGCAGACAGGTGTGCGTGTGCCTGTTATAGGAGGTAAAAAAAGTGAAAAGGCAATGCGGTTTGCTCTATCTGCTGTACTCTATAAACAGTTGACAACATATTCAATCCTGCTCTCGCTACATCACTTGGGAGTTGGGAGTACATCATCGAGGCTTTGGATTGGGATGAAACCCCAGGTTTTACAGGATATTGTACAGGCTTGGCTTCCTTCGGCCTTGGGGTGTACTGATTACTGATCACGATCTGAAACTCTTCCTTCTGGCACGGAACAAAATGGCTATATAGAAAAGAGTTTCACCCCAAAGCTCCTGTTTTGTTTAATAGCCTTCTGGCACGGAGCCAAGTTGGATAGCCTCGCAAGAACAGTGACGCACCGGATGAAGAATTTCATGAAGCACCGCAAGTTCTCTTCGGCTGCTGAAGAGTTTATTTTGTCTCTGTGGCCTTGGGCCTGTTGGTGCTGTTATTAGCTCTAGTGCTAAATCGCTCGATTTGCTAGCGTGTGTTGGATGCTGTAAAACGCATTATTCGCTTTCTTATCAGCACGGCTACCATTGCACACGCAATGGGAGTTTTGCACAAACCTGCTGCTGCATGCAGCAAGCTCTGTTGGACGATCAGAACGAAGCAAGTGTTAAACAAGCAGAATTTCTTCGTTATTCAGTAAAGGCATAATCATACATATACAATATCATTGATAAACTCTGCTCGAGCAGCAAAAACATGGAATTACATCCGTTTTCTCCTAATTGATTGATCTACAGGACGAAAAACCAGGAAACAATTCCAGCTTCAGACAGGAGCAGATCAGAAGCACATGACCCCGGCGGCAGAAGCCGCGACGTTGTCCTTGAAACCGCCGCTTTCTTCCAGATCCACCTTCCTGAGCTTGGCGCCGTGATCGCCGTCGTCGGAGCCGGACCCCTCCACGCCGGCCCGCTTCTTGTTCCTGGCCGCCTCCGCGGCGGCATCCGCGGCCGCCATGTCGATCAGGTGACGCGCCAGCTCCATGGCGGCGGCCAGCCCCGGGACCTGCTCCTGGAGCAGCCTCAGGGCGTCGGGGCCGTGTCCCTCCAGCAGGCCCACAATCTCCCGCAGCTCCCGCGCCGACCGCGCCGCCAGGAACCGCGTCACGGAGTCGGGCGGTGGCGCCCCGGCGACGAGCGACGCGGAGTGGACGGCGTCCTCCAGGCCGACGGGCTCGTGCTCTCCCAGGGCGCTGGAGCCGCCGCGGCGGCCTGCCCGGCCCGCGAGGCCGACGCGGAGCTCGCGGCCGCGCAGCGCGTGCCCGTGCAGGTTGCGGCACGCGCTGCGCGCCGTCTCGTCGTCGGGGTACTCCACGAAGGCGTAGCCCCTGCGCTTCCCCGTGCCCGGGTCGGCGGCGAGGCGCAGGGAGCGGACGGGGCCGATCAGCTCGCACGCGTCGCGGACCTCCTTCTCGGACGCGTGGAATGGGATGTTGCCCACGTACACCACGCGGCTGCACCGGCAGTTCGCGGCCGCCGCAGCAAGGGACATGCCGCCGCCGTCCATTCTCTCTCGGATGGAAGAGGAGGCTGCAGATGGGTAGCTGCCGCGGCGGCCATCCGCGGTTATAAAGCCGGCAATTCTACGTGGAGTCGGAGTCGGAGTCGGTATCCGTTTCGCGGTCGATTTTTCCTTATTTTCCTACCTGGGTGTGCGCTACGTTGCTTACGGTAGATGACGTCAGCGACAGCCACGAGCCCAGACCGTTCCGCCGCTAACTGACGCACACCCACCCGCGGAACCGCCCTAGCCCGTCCCAGATCGGATTCGGGCTCGACCCAAACAGAGAGGCCGGGAGCGGAGGGCTATGGCCGTAGCCGGACGCGGCGGGCGCGGCACCGCGCTCCTCCTGCGGGCCCTCTCGGCGCCGAGGCCTTGGCCGCCGGCGGGAGCGCGGTGCATCCACGAGGGGCCGGACACCATCGAGGAGCTGCTGGACCGGCACCTCGTGAAGAAGCCCGCGGCGGGCCCGGACGAGGAGTCGGTGGAGGCGCGGCGGAGGCTGACGAGCTCCAGGCGGGAGGCGCTGGCCCTGTACCGGGACATCCTCCGGGCGGCGCGGCTCTTCGCGTGGCCCGACGACCGCGGCGTGCCGTGGCGGGAGGTGTTGCGGGCCAACGCCAGGCGCGAGTTCGAGGAGGCCCGCGGGGAGGGCGACCCGGAGGTGGTGGCGCGCCTCCTCATCGGCGGCCGCGACGCCGTGCAGCAGGCGCTCGACCGCCTCGCCGACGCCTCACGCCGCGCGATCGAGGCCGAGGATGCCAAGCGCCGTGGCGGGGCGTAGATTTGGAGCTGGACATTTCAAACCTACGCGTCCTGTGTGGCTGTGTTAGCATTTGCTTAATCTTGTTGTAAGCGACGATCTCTAATTCTCAATATGCAAATGGTTTACAAGGATCAGGCTATCTTAAGCAATACTACTATGTATGTTTGATTTTCACTTTACAAGAATCTGAGAGAGAGAAACACTTCAGTTTCTAGCATTTGATCCGTAAATGATGTGTCGAGTGCCGTACAATGAATACAATCAGCTCAGCATTTTTACTTTGTATATAAAGGGGAAAAAACAACTTTGTACATCGTCCTACTTTCAATTGCTACAAAAAGTGGTGCTTGGTTCTTGTCCAACGTGTGTAATCAGTTATGGGTTAGAATTCCCCCCCAAAATTGTCTGAAAACAAGAAACAGAAGTTCCTGGAGCATCTGCTAGAGTACCAGGGAATGGGTCTCTCCAGTATGTGTCCTCAACTGAATACATGTTGTAGTAGGCTGCAATCGTGCCTTGTGTCAGTTTTGTGAAAGCCCGGGTGCTATCAGAACACTCTGCATCCAGGTGTCCTGCTCTAGCAGAATCTCATTGAGTTCAGGGATTCCATCATCAATGTTAACTGTTCACCAGTAGTCACCACAGCAACAAGAGCCATCTGAAAATATGTGGTATATCTTTGTGTCACCAACTACAATCTTCCGTCCCGAATATTTTGATATCAACTTCAGTGCATGATGGCAGTGGTTGCATACACGCACATTCTTCTTGACAAGAACAGGGATCCCAGCCTCAGATGATATCAGACCAAAGGCAACAGCCAGCCTTACACTATGCTTATTTGGAAGTACTGTTGTGCCTGAAGCAAAAGGATCTGAATCGCGGAGATTACTTGAGCTATCTAAATCTTCTCCGATATTTCTTGATAGGATATCAGAGAATTCATGAATTTTCTCGCTCTGAGGGTGAGACATGTCCCCATTGACAAAACTGCACTCTTTATCATTAAGCTCGACAAGGCTTCTTGCCTCTGTCCTTCGGAGCCCCTTCTCCTTCATCAGAGATCTTATCCTCTCCACATCCTCCCATCTCCCGGCATCAGCATACATGGAAGACAGAACAACATAACAGCCTGTGTTGTTGTGTTCCAGTTGGAATATCCTCTCTGCTGCATATTCTGCTATATCAATATCATTCTTATTTCTGCTCGCTGTCAGCAAGGAACCCCAAATTCCTGGATGTTGGAGCTATTGGCATGTTTTCGAATAAACCGCAGCACCTCTCTGAGGTCACCTGCCCGGCCCAGAAGGTCAGTCATGCATCCGTAGTGCTCAATCTGTGGAATCATACCATACTCCTGATTGCATTGAATTGAACTCCTTCCAGCCCTCAGCCTCCAGGCCATGAAACACTGCAAGCAGTCAACACAGAGACAAAGGTACTCTCATTTGGTTCCATACCACTTACACTTCATCTCATCGAACATTTCCAATGCAGTCTTTCCCTGTCCGTGAATTGCATATCCTATGAATGATTGTATTCCAGGAGATAACATCCTTGCAGGGCATTTTGCCAAAGATTTCCCTTGAGGCCACAGTATCGCCACACCTTGCATACATATGCATAACGGCATTCATAATGAGAGTGCCTGTCTCTATAGCCTAACTTGACAATGTAGCTGTGCATTTGCCTGCATTGTCTTATTGAACGTAGCAAGACGAATGCTGGTACTACTGTTGTCATGGTGAAATAATCAGGATAAAGAGGTTGATTCAGTAGCTCCAGGAACAATGCGATGGCTTCCTGGTACATTTCCATGTACATGTAAGCAGCAATCATATTATTCCATGATACCAGAGTTTTATCTGTAATCTGACCAAATATCTTTTCAGATGATTCCACTTTGCCAACCTTGCCATACATCTCCAGAAGAGCAGTCTCAAGCACCACGTGAGGAAGAAAATGTCTCCGAACCACATAAGCATGAACACTCCTTCCGTACAGTGAGCTTTCAGTTTGAGCACAGGCGGCAAAGCAAATTGATAGCAGTGACCACTTCCACCTGGAACCCCTCCGCTCTCATTTGCACGAAGCAATCGAACGCATCCACAGGCTGCTCATTCAGCGCATAGCCACCTATCATACAATTCCATGTCACCACGGTCCTCAGCAGCATCTTTGCAAAGACATTCTCAGCAAAGAAAACATTGCCACATTTGCAGTACATGTCAACAAGAGAAGTTCCCACCTTGACATCCTGCTCGAGCCCGTGTCTGACGGCATAGCCATGTATCTCCCGCCCCTGCGCCAGGGCCGACTCCAGGCAGCAGGCCAGCGAGGGCGGCGATTACCCCGACGCTGTCATGCCCCACCCGCAGCTCGTCCTTCATCTCCCGGAAGCACGCCAGCGCCAGCGCCCCCATCCCGTTGGACACGTACCCGTCCACCATCGTGTTCCACGAGACGATGTCCCGCGCCGGCATTCCGTCGAACACCCGCTCGGCGTCCCCGACCAGTCCCAGCTTGGCGTAGAGCGCGACGAGCGAGTTGGCGGTGTACACGTCGGCGCCGAGGCCGAGCTTGATCACAGCCGCGTGCGCGGCGCGGCCCTCGCCCAGCGCGCCGGCGCGCGCGCAGCACTTGACGACAACGGGGAAGGTGAAGCGGTCCGGGCGAGCGCCGGCGGCGAGCATGGCGCGGTACGCCGCGACCGCGTCGAGCGGGAGGCCCGCGTCCGCGAACCCGCGGATCATGATGTTGTGGAGGAACGCGCCGGGGCTCCTGACGCCAGCGAAGGCGTCCGCGGCCTCGTCCATGCGGCCCGCCGCGACGTGGGAGAGGACGAGGGACTTGGGACGGGAGCCGGAGCCGGGAGCTGGGAATGGGGCGGGGAGCCCCTCCCTCGCCGTGCTTGGGCCGCGCGCGGGGCGGAGGCTCCTTGGAGGTGGCAGCAGTGAGGTGCTGGGAAGCGCAGGTGGTGGCGGAGGCGGCATGAGCTGCGCGGGAGGGGAGGAGCAGCGGCGTGGCCATGGTGGGGCGCGTGGGGCGGGGCGGAGGGAAGCGAGATGTGGATATTTTTCTGCGTCCGGGTTTTTGCTCTCGCGGTTTATCGAATCAGGGAAGGGAGAGGAGGGAAGGAACGTGTCGCCGGGAGGAAGTCCTGCGGAACAGGGGCGACTGAATCATGCTGCGGGGTGCTGATTTAGCGTTCGAGAAAAATATTATTTTCATTTCTAAAAAGTAAAGTTGATGCTCGAGCGAACAGGGCCGCACTTCAAATGGCAAACGCGTCTGCAGCAGCTGCCGTGCCGTATTCATGTGCAGTATATATACATCCAAATAACAACTACGTACGAGACATCGCAGATCTGACCGAGTGTAGAGGCGCCAAGCACCTAAGATGAACGAACCAGTTCGTGCGTTTTTTTTTTCAAAAAAAAATAAACATAATTGCATCACAACAGGTTATATAGATAGGGGCCACGTTATCCCAATCAAAATTTCGTAGCATATGCTTGATATTACAAGTTGAAGATTAAGCAAGTGTCTAGCTTCTTGCTTGATGTCCTACTTGGTTTCTTTGCCTGAGTGCTTCGGGGTGTTTATTTGGTTTCCTTGCGTGAGTGCCTCGGGTGTGTGTATTTGGTTTCCTTACCTGAGTGCTTCTGGGTCTACGCAGGCAAAGATTTGGCTTGCTGGCCAGCTACACTGTAACATGATAGAACGCAATGAGTTCAGCATGATAGAACACAGAGTCCACGGTGACACAGCATAACAGCAAGCACGGTGAAGGCCAGTACCTTGTTGTCAGTTAACAGATACTGTAACCTTGTTGTCAGTTAACAGATACTATAACATGATAGAACGCAATAGTACAGTAGTACACGGTGTTAACAGAGTTGCATCCTGGAGATCAAGGAAGCCAACTTTGCACAGAAAGGAGTATGTGAACTTCAGCCTCTTATTAAAGGGTTCCAAGACCTAAGCAATTGCTACCTAGAAAAAAGAAGCATTGGAAATACTTCCAAAAGGTTGAAAGAATGAAAACTCCAAATTCCAGTTTGGTTACTTGCAGCAGAATTTTTAGAGTCAACAAAAGGCATCACAAAGAATCCTAGGTGTTGAGAGAATGAAAACTCCAAATTCTAGTTTGGTTGCTTGCAGCAGAATTTTGAGTCAACAGAGGCATCACAAAAAAATCCTAGGAGCACCGTGAGGGGACCAATTTTCAGCAAAAGATGTGTTGCACCATGTCTTGACAGGACATGCATGAATTTGTGGTTACAAACTATTCATACATACATGGTACAGTTTGTACAGCTACCAAAAAAATGATCTGCCGTTGCGCCGTTGCTATGATTCGGAGAACATTATCTGCGACAGACTCGAACTAAACGAATGTGTAGTTCAGATTTCCGTAACTCGCGAACCATCTCGATCCTCAGATGTTTTCTGCTGTGTGACATGTCATATACATAGTACCGAATCATGCATCAGAAAAAAGCAATTAACCACATTGTTTCCTTTTCTGGGCCTGCGAAATGGAAAAGCATCTATTAGTTCCATGTATTTGAAACATTTTACGTTATTGTCTATCATATAAAGCAAATACAAAGCTACTGAATTCTAAAATGGATCCTTTATTGTCCACAAATGGAGGCACACTACCAATCACAAGTCATAGCTAATTACCTCTTGAAGTTTTCGGAACACCGACGCTTCCAAATCATTAAATCCAGTTCCATCAATATTGCTTGTCCTTGATTCATGTGTTTGTGTTGACCTCGCTGATAATCCACCCGATTCTTGAACAGGAGCAACATTTAATGGAAACAGAGAGAAATGGTTCTGTATTGCTAATAACTGTAAAAAGAGAAACAAGTATTGGTCATTGCACAATGCAAGTAATATAATTCAAAGACAGGAAATGTCATTCAGTAATTATCCCAAATATTTAACAGAGGGGAGGACCCTACTATGATCAGATAAATAAAAACAAGAGCATATGCACAACCATGGAAAGAAATAACATAGTACAACAAGAAGAACCTAGTTGCCTGGTAACTTTTTAGAATTTGGTTTGCTCTCTGGATGACCACTCCAAACTTGTTCATTGAATTCTCCATGCTATCAGCATAAAGATGCATAATTATTAACTTATGCAAGATTACAAGTAATACATAGTTATGTAGCCTTGTGCATTAAACTGGGAATATTTTCCAACAATCCTATCTTATTATGAGTTTTTGCATGTCACTTTCCTGGGATAGTATGAGATGCATATTTGCCCCTACCAACCATTGTAAGATTCAGATCAAAGTAACACTAACACAAAAAGACATAGCTCCGGTAACTGACATAAGTCAAACTATTCTTAGTCAAATATGGAATGCACTCAAATGATAAAGGGTAGAGAAACAGGAATTACTGCAGCTTCTTTGGAGCCCATTACTACAATTGCTGAGCCCTTACTCCTTGATTTCCTTGTCTTGATAACAATGTCTTCAACTTTGCCAAATTTCTGGAAGAGATCCTCCAACTTTGCCGCATTGTACGAATCAGCACTCCCATCCCATGAAACCTTCAAGATCTTGCCCTTGTCCGTTTTCACTCCGTCCTGTGGGGTTCCACCCTTCTTATCTCCATGCGCCTGAACACATAACCAAATTGTGGAAATTGTTAACCAATAAATATCAATGACTCTGTTGGACAACCTCTTGCTTAGCCTTAGCACGGACTAGATAGGTACAGCTACAACCAATTTCCCCTCTGATCAAACTACTCAACAATAGCCTTGAAGAAATGCGATGCTTCAGGTGAACCATAATGTAAATGAGTCACAATTCAGGAATTTTCCCAACACCCAGGATCCAGAACATATTAATTTCTAATCCAATGAAATGGAAAAACAATAGCATGGCAACTGCATTCTATGCAATTCCCAGCCTCTTGCACGTCTTAGCATGGACCAGATAGGTACAAGTACAACTACAACCAATTTCCCCTCTAATCTAATCACACTACTCACCAATAGTCTTGAAGAAATGTGGTGCTTCACGTGAAGCAATATGTATATATGAAACACAATTAAGGAAATTTCCTGATACCCAGGATCCGAACTAGTAATTTCTAATCTAATCTAACTAAATGCAAAAATAATAGCATGGCAAGACGCTATGCATCCTGACCAATTCACTCAACAAACTAACTGAACAGTTTTCCAGAGCACGAAAAATACGAAGGAGAAATCGTTCGAGACACTTACCGAAGTCGATGGGGCACCTGATGCAGAAGCCTGCTTGGCAGCGCGGAACGCTGCGAGCTCGCGCTCAATGTCGACGGCCATCCGCTTGGCCTCGCGCTTGGCGAGCTCGTCGGGGTCGGCGGGATGGCCCGCGGCGGCGGCGCGCTCGCGCTCCTCGAGGTCGGAGACGGCCTTCCGGCGCTTGATGCCCGCGGCAGCGGCGCGGGCGGCGGCCTCGCGGCGTCCGCGGAGGCGCGCGTCGAACTGGCGGCGGAGGGACTCGTCACGGAGGAGCTTGTAGGAGCTCGAGAGGAGTTGGAAGTCGGCGGTGGCGTTGGGGTTGTCGGGGCGTTTGTCGGGGTGGCGCAGCCGCGACTGCGTCCGGTACGCCTTCTCGATCTGGTCGATGGTCAGCGCCGCGCCTTCCTCCCCCGACGGGAGGCAGAGCACCTCGTAGTGGTCGATGTCATCCTCGTCGTGCCCCGTCGCCGCCATGGCGCCCGAAGAGAGACGACGCCGCGGGCCCTAGATTCCGCTTTGTGGGATGGAGGCGCAGGGTGAGGGGTCGGCGCCGTGAGCAAGCGGAGGGTGCCCAAACCCTAGATCGAGGTAGAGAAAGGCAGACAGCCGATGGGGAGTTGCCGAGCTGGGGGCGCGCGTCGGGCTCACTGGCGAAGCAGTAAATTAAGGACGGCGGGACCCGGCCGGCGGCAGGCGTCGGCGGTCGCGGGAGGAGGCTCGGGCGGCGGCGCTGCCAGGTCGCGACTTGCGCCCCTCGTCCGACTCGTGCGAGTCGCGAACAGGCAGACGAATTCCACCCAATTCAATGAGATTAATTAGGAGGAGGGGTAGTTGGTCTTTTCCCGTGTCCTCAACAGATAATTAGTCTGGCTGGAATTATAAAAAAACAGATAATTAGTCTGGCTGGAATCATAAACGAGACAAATCCTTCGTGATGCCAAATATCAAAAGAATTTGAGAGCTCAGGGTTAAGGGTGCGTTTGGAAGCCTGAATCGTTTCCGTTTCTAAGAGGAATCACCAGAAACGGTGCCACACGGTTTCCAGCGCAGAGATTCGGATTGGAAACGTTTCGACCTACCTGGCGCCCAGACGCCCGGCTTCAGGCGCGCGTTCGAATGGACCTCGGGTCCTCCGAGTGTCACGCCCTCCGCACAGAACAGAACGTCGGTCCCGCACCGAACCTCGTCTCGCCCACCGCACGGGAACGGAATAGACTACGGAACCCGTCCTTCATCCGCTCCCCAATGCGCTCATGTCGCCGTTCCCAAACGCAACCCGTTCCCCCGCCGTGTCCCTGTCCAAAAAAAAACATGTAACACTTAAACTGCAACTTTGAAAAACATATGGAAAACTATATAGTGCAACATCGGGTTGTAAATACTGCAACATCAAAAAAATATATATTGCAACATTAAAAAATATACGCTGCAACATCGAAAAATATCTACCGCAATAACAAAAAAATATCTACTGCAACATCGAAAAATATGTACTGCAATGTTGAAAAACATGTACTGCAACATCGAACAAACAATTCCTGCAACATCAAAAAAATATGCACTGCAACATCGAAAATTATGTCCCGCAACATCAAAAATTATGTACTACAACATCTCAAGCAATAGTACTGCAACCTCGCAAAAACATCTGTTGCAACAACCAAAAAAAATCTCATTGCAACATTCGAAAAACATCTGTTGGAACATCCAAAACACCCATTGCAACACGGGAGGAGAAATAGGGACCCTGAACTCGCCGGAACCCTAGCCACCGCTGCACCCCTCAGATCCAGAGGAGGAGCGCTCGGATCCAGAGGAGGATGAGGGCTCAGATCCAGAGAAGACCTGACCTACTCATCGGAGCTGCCGCCGTCGTCCTCGTCTCCGGTGGGGGTCGCATGGAGGTCGCGGAGGGAGAGGGAGGGAGGGGCAGCAGCATCCTGCCGCACGGCACGCGGCGTCCGTCCCGGGGCATATGAGGCGAAAGGAGGAGGAGAGGCAGAGGAACCCAGCTCCCGAAGCGGCCAAGAGCAAGAGCTGCACGACCGCCGAGAAGGGCTGACACGAGGCCCGGAAGGCGAGGAGGAAGTGCGCGGTGGCGGCGCGGCAGCTAGTGGGCGCGGGGGAGAGCGAACGAGTAGGGAACGGGATGTGTGGGTCTATGTGGGTGAGGAACGAGAACGAGCGAACGGCTCGGTCGAGTATGTGCGGGTCTGTTCGGCGGATGCCCGCACAGTATCGTTGTTGGAAACGTTTCGCTTCCGTTCCCGGAACGGTAATCGCGTGGTTTCGCACCGATTCACTCCGTCTTCCGCTGCCCACCGTACATGATTTGTTGAAAATTACAACAACTGCCACCGCCTCCCTGGCCGTTTTTCCATAGAAAAATAAACTAAGATATACAATAGAAATACAAGTATACATATTTTGGCTGTTTTCCTGTAGAAAATAAAACAAGAAATACAATAGGATACCAGCATACATACTTCGGCCATTTTCCCATAGACAAAAATCTATTACCAGCTAAAAATTTCTAAACATATCGTCTGCGTCCGCCCGTCCCCCCCCCCCCAAAAAAAAAAAGTTTCCGAAATAAAACATATACAGCAAAATAAAAAAAACGTTCCTGAAAAAAAAAACTATACGGCAACAAAAAATATACAGCAAAAAATTTAAAAAAATGTTTTGAAAAAAACCCCGCCCTAGACGGCAACAGAAAGTATACGTCAAAATATAACATTTGGCAAAAGTGGACGGTTCTAGGTGAAAAATGCAAAGAAATATAAACACAAAATAAATAGTAAAAGTGAATCGCAAGATTTACATAGACTTCATGTTCCCAATACAAAGTGTTTTGTTAGTTTTTTGTCTTTTTCGAACAATGCACAAATTGACTGAAACTTAAAAAAACTATATAAAATAAAAAACAAATACAAAAATTATAATTCAAATTTATTCAAGTTCCTTTCAACCCCGAGTGCGTGTGAAATATAAATCAAGCCTAAGAGCATGTACAACCAAATGACAAAGTTAGTCTGAAAAGCTTGAAAATTGTCAACTCAAAAGTCAGCATTATAAATCCGTATGTGCGGACCAAAAGAGACTCAATGTGAGGGTCGTAATCAATCTGGAACAAAAGAATTGGCATACACGTGAATTATTACGAATACAATCAAAAAGCCTAAATACATTTGGAAATAGTTTAGGTTCCTCATGCAAAATTATTTAATAGTTTTTAAATATTTTTTTTAAAAATGATCGAATCCTTCACAGTAGACATGGACAAACAAACGTGACCCCGTGTAACGCATAGACACATATCTAGTAAAACAGAAAATATACAATAGAAATACCAATAGACATATTTCAGTCGTTTTTCCATAGAAAAATAAAACAAGAAATACAATAGTAATACCAATGCTCATGTAGCAACTCAAGAAAACCTCATCATATATAAGAGCACTTTGATCTATTCCACCACATTCATCTCTATTCAGAATCTGAAACCAGACAGCCAGCCAAACGGTTCCAACAAGTGATTCTCTCATATCTGAATCCGAAACGTTTCTCCTAAAATCTAGATCCCTACCAAACGGATTCTAAATTTTAAAAGACCTGCAAATTGAATGTCAAATATTGAGAGGCACACGAACTTAGAGTTAAAAATCAAAATTTCTCTAAATTAAGGCGATGGAAACACAAAATCTCAAATCGTAGTCTGACTGTTCTCGTGCGGCTTCCGTCGTTTCCTATAATTATCTTTGCCAAATTTACTGACTTTTTTCTTTTGCAGCAGCCTTTTTCTGACTCAGGTTATTTTGAAAGCACAAACTAGTCTCCAAAAGGCTGAATGACAACCATAAGTCTTGACTTCGTCTAAATTTGTATTAATCCCTTTTCAAGTTTTCCTGGCTTAAATTTTATTGGTCTCTCTTTTATGTTTTCCCTAGAGCAATATCTTGTTAGCTTTTATATTTAACTCGGGAACATAAAAATTGGTCACTACTCCCTCTAGTAAAACACACACACACATCTGACTTTGCATGATTTTCAATATATATTTTGACCACTATTTTCTTCTAATACGGAGTATATTCCAACATCCTTCCAATTCAAGTGATTTTGTAATTAATTTAAATAACGTAACTTACACATTTTCTTTCTTTTTGAACATGGAAGGATTCTCCATTACTCATAAACTGCCGCCAAATCGTCGGCAATCAGTACACGAATACAAATTGGAATGCTGTCCATAATCAGACCTGCACCCGAACTCAAACTCGCCCCCAGGGCAGCGAGGCCATCAGCGGCCATATTACCAGAACGAGGAGTGTGAATTACATCATGGAAAGCAAAGTTGCTAGCTAATAAATCTTTCAGCTCCCTGATGAGGCCGCTCGCCGAAGAGCGCTCCAACTCCGCTGATTTTGCTGCTTGCACAACCATGGAAGCATCCGTTTCCAAAAGCACCCTCTGAATTCCCAAATCAGCCGCTCTTTGAAGAGCTTGTAGGCAGGCTATAATCTCAGCATGAAAGGCTTCTCCTATGTTTTCCAGCTTTCCGTATCCTGAGCTGATCAAGCCACCGTCACATTCACGAATCAGGTAGCCCCATCCACCAGATCGCGTGTTTTTTGAGAAAGCCCCGTCACAGTTGATTTTCATGGTATTTGCCGGTGGTGGCCTCCATGATTTCTGGACCTGTGCTTGGCTTCCCGGTTCCTTCACTGGCTTGAAAGATGACCACTCCGCTGCATATGTACTGGTCAGGTGTGCCAGGCGTCCGCTATCCCGCTGTTGTTCACCTTCCCTCACCACCAAAGATAGAGTAGGGTGATCACATGTCTTTGCACCTCATGTTTCATCTTCAATATTGCCTCCACTGTCTCTCTTGCTGATTGTAGACTCGCCAGCTCCTGCCGCACCCCCTCGAGCTGCAGTTCTGCCCATACATGCCGAACACATTTGCACTTGAAAAAAAGGTGTGCTCCATCTTCATCGAAGCGTCCACACATAACACATGCTGTGTCTAGCTTCATTCCACGTCTTTTCAGGTTAATCCGCAGTGCCAAGCTGTTATGCCCCAAACGCCAAAGGAAGTGGATCATCTTTTTTGGACAACTTAATTTCCATACCTGCTTCCAGAACAGATCATCAACTCGGGCAGCAGTCGCCGAGGCTGAGCCCCCTCCTCTGCGATCTATGCTTTTCTTTTTATCTGCCACAAAGACTTTATATGCCGATTTAACCGTGAACTACCCATTACTATTGAAGTGCTAAGCTGCCAAATCATCCATGCCTTCATGCACTGGGATGCAAAGAATACAGTCAACATCCTCCTCCCAAAATGTGTCCCTGATCAGTGCCTCATCCCAGGAGCCTGCGGCCGGATCTATAAGCTCATCAACACGTGAAAGTAGATTAGAGCCCCTTGGGGTGAAAGGTCTATGTGATTCATCCCTTGGAAGCCAGCCACTCATCTTCCCATATACGGACATTAGTTCCATCTCCGATGTGCCAAATGAGGCCCTTCTTCATCAGATGCAGACCAGATAGTATACTACGCCAAGTGTATGACATATTTCTCTTTGGTTTGGCTTTAAGAATATCACCTTCTGGGAAATACCTTGCTGCAAGCACCCGAGCACACAGTGATTCAGGGTTTGTCAATAGTCTCCATGCTTGTTTTGCTAACATGGCCATATTGAAGGCATGTATATCCCTAAAACCGAGGCCACCATCCTCCTTTGCCTGTGTCAGTTTGTCCCAGCTTAACCAATGCATTTTGTGATCATTGTCTTGCTGGCTCCACCAGAATTTAGCAAC
The DNA here is from genome assembly GCF_019320115.1 of Miscanthus floridulus. Taxonomy (NCBI): domain Eukaryota; kingdom Viridiplantae; phylum Streptophyta; class Magnoliopsida; order Poales; family Poaceae; genus Miscanthus; species Miscanthus floridulus. The sequence continues at coordinate 172,546,253 of NC_089581.1, read as the reverse complement.
CATCGAGCTTATCTTGTCACATAGCCCCTTCGTAAGGTCGAAACACCCCATGGCGAAGGTTGGGATGGCTTGCGCTACCACTTTTATCAAGATTTCCTTCCCTGCCTTGGACAACATCTTCTCTTTCCACCCAAGCATCCTTTGCCGAATTCTATCTTTTAAGTAATTGAAAGTACCTGACTTGGACAGACCGACGTGGACCCGCAGTCCCAAGTATCGATCATTCACAGCTTCATTTGGAATTTGCAAAGTTTCCTTCACAGCCAGCCGGTCAGCATCACTAGTATTGGCACTAAAAAGCACATCAGATTTTCCTTTGTTGATAGTTTGGCCTGACACTTGTTCATATAGGTTTAGAATTCTCTGGATCTGCACTGCATTGTCTCGGTTTGCCCGGACCAGAAGAAGGGAATCGTCTGCAAACAGAAGGTGGGATATACTTGGGGCATTTTTGACATATCCGTACTCCTCTAATCCAACCAGCATTTTCAGCTTCACTTAGCAATGCACTGAACCCTTCCGCACACAATAGAAAGAGATAAGGGGACGGTGGATCCCCTTGTCGCAAACCTCGACCAGGTGCAAAGCTTGTACCGATGTTACCATTCACCTTGACTCGGTAGGACACTGAGGTCACACATTTCATGATCAAGCTAATCCATTCTTGACAAAACCCAACTTTACCATCATTACTTGTAAGAAAGACCACTCCGCAGCACTAGAAGTGTGTAAGCTCATAAGCTATCAATATATTGTCACTGATTCGACGACCCGGGACAAAAGCACTTTGATTCTCTGAGATTATGATCGGCAGTATCTTTTTCAAACGATTTGCTAGGACCTTGGATATGATCTTATATAGCACATTACATAGGTTGATGGGTCGGAGATCAGTCACCTTATCCGGGTGAGGCACCTTTGGGATTAGTGATATGATAGTTTCATTCTAGTGCTGCGGCATTTCTCCCCCGTTGAGGAATTGTATCACCTCTGCCGTGATCCTCCTCCCTACAGTATCCCAAAATCTCTTGTAGAAAACAGCCGCCATTCCATCGGGTCCCGGGGCTTTTAAATCGCCAATGCTGTCCAAAGCACCTTTAATTTCTTCCTCCGTAAAATCCGCCATTAGATGTTCATTCATTTCCGGCGTCACCCGGGTTTGGACAGCACGTAGGAGTTGTTAGGCACCACCATTTACATTTGATGTAAAGAGCTGCAGAAAATAGTTAGTAATAAAATCCTGCTTCTCTACTTCTCCTTCCACCCAACCCCCATCTTCATTTTTGATAGGCCCTATACTATTTCTCCTCTTTCGATCTGAGCAGGCCGCATGAAAAAATTTGGTATTCCTATCTCCCTTCTCTAGCCACCGAGCATGCGACCTCTGCTTTCACAAGATATCTATCTGCTCCTCTACTTTGTCTAGCTGAAATCTAAGCACCGCCTCCCTCGTCACCCCCTCCTCTGAAAGAGACCGTCGTCTACACAACTCCAGATCCTTTTTTATTTTTTTCCTCCGCTTCTCCCAGCCCACTAAGACATCTGAACTCCAACACGGCAGATTACTAGCCACCTGACCAACAAGCTGCTCAACCGTGGAGAGTCCCTCATCTATTCCTTGCTCCCAGCCCTCCTTCACAACCTCCGCACATTTCTCCTCCTCCAGCCAACCGGCCTCAAAGAAGAAAGGTTTACTCCCCTGGACTCTCCTTTCGGCCCTTCTCTCAGTTGAGATGATGACCGTACGATGATCTGAGTGTCGCGGATCACCATTCACTACTTGGACAGTTGAAATTTTATGAGCCAATCCATGTTAGCCAGAGCCCGGTCCAGACGCTCCCTGACATACCCTTGCGCCCTATGATGGTTATTCCTCCATGTATATACATCACCCTCAAAGCCCAAATCTTGAAGATCACAGTCCACGATGACCTCTCCGAATCGGTCCATCTATGACTGTGGTCTCAAGCTACCTCCCTGCTTTTCATGTTGGAACAAGATCTCATTGAAATCTCCTGCACACAGCCAGGGCAAAGCCTCTTGTGAATGCAAGTCTCTCAACAATGCCCAGGTCTTATGTCTATCTTCTGTTTGTGGGTAGCCATAAATACCCGTAAACCGCCACTTGTACCCATCATCCTCCAAAACGTCAACATCAATGTGATTCACTTGTACCCATCATTCCTCCAAAACCACATCAATTATCCCCCGCAGCCAAAACACTATCGCAGCAACCCCCCCCCCCCCCCCCGAAGCACTCCATTCTTCGCTTGTCAAGCTTTGTTTCTGACAAGAAAGGAATATCCGCACTCTCCGTCTTCTGGAGCTTTAGAAGACTACGAACTGTCGGGCGGTTTCCTAGACCCCGGCAGTTCCAAGCAATTAGCTTCATTGGGTCCCGCAAGACAGGTCCGCCGGCCCCACGCTCTTAACAACATTGTCCTGGTACAACTCCGACACCTCTGCCCCCTTCACTTTCTTCACTCCAGCCTCCTCCGGTACCTCATCTATGTCCATCTTCCTCTTTTTCTCAAGCTTCTCCCCCTTCCCACCATCTCCCTTCGCTGGCCTGATTTTGTCCAGCCGCTTGAACTTTCCATTTTTTCCACCTTTCTTCCCACCTTCCTCATCTCCTTTCGCAGCACCCCCACCATTTACTGCAGCAGCAAAATTAGGGTCATTCGGCTGCAACAGCAAGGCCTTCTTAGCCGGTAATTTATCCCCAGTTCTATCCTTCGGACGTCCTATTTGGGGGTGTGATGGTGTATTGACAACACTGTTGTGTAACTGAGCCCTGACCCCTAGGGCGGCGGCGGCAGCAGCAACAACAACAAAGCTTTTAAATCTAAAATAAGTTAGGGTAGACTAGAGTTGAAACCCAGCAGAAACAATCAAGGTTCAGGCATGTGAATAGCTGTCTTCCAAGCACTCCTATCTAAGGCTAAGTCTTTGGGTATATTCTATCCTTTCAAGTATCCTTTTATTGCCTCTACCCAAGTCAACTTTGGTCTTCCTCTGCTTCTCTTCACATTACTATCCTGGCCTAGGATTCCACTACGCACCGGTGTCTCTGGAGGTCTCCGTTGGACATGTCCAAACCATCTCAACCGGTGTTGGACAAGCTTCTCTTTAATTGGTGCTACCCCTAATCTATCACGTATATCATCGTTCCGAACTCGATCCCTTCTTGTATGACCGTAAATCCAACGCAACATACGTATTTCCGCGACACTTATCTGTTGAACATATCGTCTTTTCGTAGTCCAATATTCTGCACCATACAACATAGCAGGTCTAATCGTCATCCTATAAAACTTGCCTTTTAGCTTCTGTGGTACCCTTTTGTCACATAAGACATCAGATGTTTGCCGCCACTTCATCCATCCTGCTTTGATTCTATGGCTAACATCTTCATCAATATCTCCGTCTCTCTATAGCATTGATCCTAAATATCAAAAGGTATCCTTCCTAGGCACTACTTGACCTTCCAAACTAATATCTTCCTCCTTTCGAATAGTAGTGTCGAAGTCACATCTCATATACTCAGTTTTAGTTCTACTGAGTCTAAAACCTTTGGACTCCAAAATCTCCCGCCATAACTTCAATTTCTGATTCACTCATGTTCGACTTTCATCAACTAGCACTACATCGTCCACGAAAAGCATACATCAAGGGATGTCCCCTTGTATGTCCCTTGTGACCTCATCCATTACTAAGGCAAACAAATAAGGGCTCAAAGCTGACCCTTGATGTAGTCCTATCCTAATCGGAAAGTCATCCGTGTCTCCATCACTTGTTCGAACTCTAGTCACAACATTGTTATACATGTCCTTAATGAGCCCGACGTACTTTGTTGGGACTTTATGTTTGTCCAAAGCCCACCACGTAACATTCCTTGGTATTTTATCATAAGCCTTCTTCAAGTCAATAAAAACCATGTGTAGGTCCTTCTTCTTGTCCCTATACCGCTCCATAACTTGTCTTATTAAGAAAATGACTTCCATGGTTGACCTTCCGGGCATGAAACCAAATTGGTTTATAGAGACCCGCGTTATTGCTCTCAAGCGATGTTCGATAACTCTCTCCCATAGCTTCATAGTATGACTCATCAACTTAATTCCCCGGTAATTAGTACAACTTTGAATATCCCCTTTATTCTTGTAGATCGATACCAATATACTTCTCCTCCACTCATCAGGTATCTTGTTCGATCGAAAAATATAGTTGAACAACTTAGTTAGCCATACTATAGCTATGTCCCCGAGACATCTCCACACCTCGATTGGGATACCATCCGGTCCCATCGCCTTACCTCCTTTCATCCTTTTCAACGTCTCTCTGACCTTAGATTCTTAGATTCTCCGCACAAAACGTCTATTGGTGTAAACATTAAAATTTGGAGCTAAAAAATAGCCCTAGCCCCTAGGGCAAAGCTAAAAAAATAGCCCGGGCCCCTAGGGCAAAGCTAAAAAAATATAAAAACAGTGATTATGGTTAAAATTTTATCATATATTAAGGCTGGACGAGAAACTCGAAGCTCGTTAGCTCGCTCGGCTCGTGGCTGGCTCGACTCGGCTCGGCTCGGCTCGTTAAGATAACGAGCCGAGCCAAGCCAAGATTTTAGCTCGTTAGCTATAACGAGCCAACGCGAGCCGCTCGCGAGCTAAACGAGCCAAGCTTCCAGAAAAAAAAGTATTATTTATGATAGTTAGATGCATGAATACTATAGTATTTTATTATACTTGTATATATATTAGCGCATATTAATTTTTTTATTCGATTTAAGGTTGTTAGATTCATTTCTTTTGTATTATTATTATTCTCAAACTTTAGATAAATACAAATATTATATTTTGTATATTTTTTATACCTGGCTCGCGAGCTTAACGAGCCAGCTCGAGCTTTTAACAAGTCGAGCCGAGCTGGCTTTCTGGCTCGTTAGAGCTCGGCTCGTTATCTTAACGAGCCAGAACGAGCCGAGCCCAAATGAGCCGAGCCGGCTCGTTATCCAGCCTTATCATATATGTACCCTTAGATCACAGGGCTATGCCCTCACAAGACAAATGCAGACCTATGTCATCACAAGAATACACCCTAGATCACATGCCTATGCCCTCACAAGGCAAATGCACTCTGTACACTCTCTATCAAGTTGCTCTAGCTTCACAACGAGCTTTATTGCCCAGTATTTCCCTTCTGTTTTTTTTTTTTTCGTATGGAGCAGCTCCAGATTTTGGGGCCTGCATGACAGTTTTACACCCCCTCAGTTGCTTCAGGGTCATTACCAGTCGCGCATGACGTGGTAAGAGCCAAAATACACTCACTGTAACAATCAGCTTTCGTAACAATCGTTTCAAAATTGCTTGAAGCAAATGGAATAATGGCTTCACCTGCCAAAAGGTTCGTAATACAAATCTCAAACAAAATCTGCTCTTCGATTGTTTGCAGTACTAATTTGAGTACCACCAGATAACAAGAACAGCTTTGAACTGCATCAGTGTTAAGAACTAGTGTCATTTACAGCATGTGAAATCATGTACCGAATGTATATTCAGATATTGCAGAAGTTGACGTATTATTAACATAGCGTCTTAAAGAAGGCAAGAGGTTACTATCCCATCCTCATGGCGCTCCATTTCACTAAAATTTCAGACAGCTCACTCTGATATACTCAGAGGTTATTATAAGTACTCCTCAAAAATGGGTTGTGCTAAACAAACCATTTACACCAATTACGATTCACCGCGTCGCAATCCTCTCAATGGTACAATCTATTGTTCCGCAATCTTTCTGGTGACATATGGTAGAATGCCACCATGGTCGTAGTAAGCAAGCTCCACCTAGAGGTGATCAGTAACGGAAACATCAATAACCAGGATACATAGGCAGCATCAGCGGGTAATGCATGGAAAAGAACAATCATACCTCAGTGTCGAATCTGAGTGTGCAAGTGAACGACTTCCCATTATCAGTTGTCACGGTAACATCTTGGCCAGGCTTGATCTCACTCACATTGGTTGGAAGGTGGACAGTGTAGCGCTCATGGCCGGTTAGGCCCAGGGTGTCTGCATCCTCCCCTGCTTTGAAGCATAGAGGGATGATTCCCATGCCAGCAAGATTGCTGCGGTGAATCCTCTCAAAGCTCTTCGCTATCACAGCCTTCACTCCCTGAAGTCAAGTGAAGTAATCCCGTTACCCATTAGTGAGACTCAGAAGGTTAGTTAGGCTGAAGAAACTATTGTGGAAGCAACGTTACCTGCAGCATTGGGCCCTTTGCAGCCCAATCCCGAGAGCTTCCACTCCCGTACTCGGCACCAGCCAGGATAATAGTGTCATGCCCTTCATTCTTGTATTTCTGTGGCAAGCACCAAACAAAATTAGAGGAAATGGAAAATTAGATGTTACTAGTGCATAGATGTAGCTTGTATCACTGGAGTAGAAAATATGAGCTAGAATTATATACCATAGCAGCATCAAAAACTGCAAGTTTCTCCCTAGATGGAACATGGATTGTCTTGGGTCCAACCTCACCCTTCAAGAATTTATTCACAAGACGAATGTTGGCAAAGGTTCCCCTAGCCATGATCTCATCATTTCCTCTTCGGCTACCATATGAGTTGAAGTCCTTCCTTTCAACACCACGCTTCTTCAGATATTTTGCAGCTGGGCTGTCTGGGTGAATGTTTCCGGCAGGTGAGATGTGATCAGTTGTGATACTGTCACCAAAGTTCAGAAGGCAATATGCATCCTTCACTGGCCGCGGGCCAGGAGGAGTCATTGTCATATCCTTGAAGTAAGGAGGCTCATGGATGTATGTAGATGATGGATCCCAGGGGTAGAGAGTGCTTGTTGAGACTGACAGCTCATTCCACATAGGATTTCCTTTGGTGATGGACACATATGTGCTCTTGAACATGTCAGGGAGCACACTTGACTTGACAACCTGGCAGAATTAAAAGCACAATCATAAAGCCTATTCTGACTATATAAAAGGCTGTTCTGACTATAAAAGGTTTTACAGCACAAGTTAAAGGAAATATAGTCAAAGTTACAGTGTTGGGTGCTGACCTCGGCTATCTCTTCTGTTGATGGCCAAACATCCCGGAAGTAAACCTCTTTCCCATCTTTCGATATGCCAATAGGTTCTTTCTCAAAATCAATATTAACCTAAGCAGAAGTTAAAATTTACAAGTTACAAGCAAATGAAAAAAAAAATAAGGAAAAAAGGAAACATGGAAGTTCAAACATTGACTTGGAAAGTAAAATATTTTTTTGATGAAAAAAAAAAACTAAAACTAACTACATGATGATGAATTATTGGAACATAAATAGTAGGTGCATATACAGCTTTGAAGTTCCATTGATTAGTCTGATTCAACTACAGAAGTTGTATTTCTTAATTGTATTATAACAGCATTTCATTTAAAAACGTGTAGGATAGTCAAAACAACAGTGAGCAAGATTCAGTAAATCAGCATTTTTATTCTACTGAAACTACATAAAGGATAATCGAACACTAGAACGAGAACAACATACCGTGCCAGCCAAGGCATAAGCCACAACAAGAGGAGGGGAAGCAAGGTAATTTGCTCTGGTTAAAGGATGCACACGTCCTTCAAAGTTCCTGTTTCCGGACAATACAGCAGCAGCAACAATATCTATACAAAGAAGAGGAACGATAAGCAATGTACTCTATTTCATAACTTTAAACTTGAACCAGCCAATGACGTTAGAAATTACCATTCTCAGTAATTGCAGCAGACACGGATTCATCAAGCTCTCCGGAATTTCCAATGCAGGTTGTGCAACCATAACCAACAATATGGAAGCCAAGCTGGTCGAGATATTTCTGCAAACCACTGCGAAAAACAAAACAAAGAAACAGTCACGAAGCCTAGCCTGGCAGCACAAGAAATGAATTCAATTCAAGGAACCAAGATTTACCTCTTATCCAAGTACTTCTTCACAACACCGGAACCAGGTGCAAGGCTCGTCTTAATCCATGGCTTTACCTGATTGACACAAACCAGCGTTACTAAAGGATGGTTTCCATATAAAACATAGAGCAAAAGCAGCAATGGTTTTAAAATTGTCATGGTAATTGCCAGAGAATTTTAGCCACAGACCACCAAAAAGGAATATACCAAACCAACAAAGAAATTTAGTTGTGAACCAGTGTATCAATATTTTAGTCATGTTGGAAGATGAAGTCCAGAACCAAACCTCCAGGCCTAACTCACAAGCCTTCTTGGCAACCAAAGCAGCTCCCAGCATTACATTAGGATTTGATGTGTTTGTGCAACTGGTTATTGCTGCAATTACAACATCACCATGCTTAATCTTTGCAGGAGTCCCATGGAAAGAAAATTCTGCAACTTTGCCCTGTGATTCTTTGGGGACAGCAAAACCCTGCAATATTGTTGCAGTGAGCATAGCAAAAAGAAACTGGGAAATAAAGTACAGAACAATATCGAGTATAAACTGATTGGATCTATATCCTACTCCATCCATTACAAATGTCCTAAGTTATCTAACTTTGACCAAGTGTTTAGAAAAAAAGCATCAAAATCTACCATATCAAATTAATTTCATAAAATTCTCCATAAGAAATGTCTTGGTGGTGCATTTATTTTAACTTGTAGATGTCAATATATATTTTCTCAAACTTGGTCAAAGTTAGAGAAGTTTGACTCATAGAACAAAGCTAAAGTAAACTATAATTTGGAAAGGCGGGAGTGCTATTCAGTGCAATTGATTAACTTACAAGAGCAAGGCTGTGATTCAGCACATACACAATAAGTTGCAATCCATAAAGGAAAACCTTACCTTGAATCCTACATCGCTGTCCAAGCAAGAAAGCCAATCAGACTTCATATTCTTCAATGTCACTCGATCATGAGGCCTGTCAATAAAGTTCATCAAATTTAATACTAGATGAGGATAAAGATATGCTGATAGCTGAATAGTGTGATTTAATCAAGAACATTACCGTTTTGGTCCCGATAGACATGGTTCTACCTCTTCCAGGTTAAGTTCTAGATAGGAAGAATATACTCTTTCAACTTCAACCTACATCCAAGACAAACTTTAGGTAAAACAATATGCATATACTGAATTATCCGCTTCTGCTCAACATATGAAAGACAAGAACCTGGCTGTGATCAACAAACATCTTATTCGCACGCAGGTAGGACTCAACCATGGCCACCTAAAAATTGAAACAGCAAAAAAATTAGAATTAAGTGCTCAAGACTCAAATTGAATATATACACTCCAATTAGCTTACCGTATCATCACTTCGGCCAGTAAGCTTCAAATAGTCCAGTGTCTTTCCATCAACTGGGAAGAAACCCATAGTTGCGCCATATTCTGGAGACATATTTGCGATGGTCGCCCGATCAGCAAGTGACAATTCACTCATGCCTTGCCCTAAAATATAGAAGTTCAAATATATAATATTAGAGAAGCTCTTAATATAATGAAATCTAGAAGCTCTTAATAGAAGATGTTAATTGCAAAAGGTAAAAATTATGGTTACCATAAAACTCAACAAATTTCCCAACAACGCCATGTTTCCGAAGAATTTGAGTTACTGTTAGAACCAAGTCTGTGGCTGTAACTCCATTTTTCAGCTTGCCTGATAACTTAAAGCCAACAACACCTGGCAAGACCATGCTCATTGGCTGCACAAAGAAACAAACAACAATCAATATGTACGTATGCAGGTTACTGAAGCAGATTAACCAAAAAATAGGCCATACTATAGAGAACAGTACTTGTGCATAATATCTCTGAAGCTCAAGTTTGCGAACATTTGTTCTTTTCATTGAACATAAACAAAGATGAAGAAAACAAATGCTCCACAGTGTCAGAACCACTCTTTAGATATCAAAATGTACTTCACCTGGCCAAGCATTGCAGCTTCCGCCTCTATACCACCAACTCCCCACCCAGCAACTCCAAGACCATCTATCATAGTTGTGTGAGAGTCAGTGCCTACGACGCTGTCAGGGTAAAGGATCCCACCATTGTTAAACACAACCCTGGCCAGATATTCAAGATTCACCTAACAAAGTAAAATGGTGGATTATAAGTTTTCAACAGATAAAATAACCTTGACTGGATTAAGTTATTTAAAAAACAATCAAATGACCAAAATACCTGGTGGACAATGCCAGATCCAGGTGGAACAACAAGCATGTTGCGGAATGCAGAGGACCCCCATTTCAAGAACCCAAACCGTTCCTTGTTACGATGGAACTCAAGCTCCATATTTGCCTGAGCAGCATTTGCTGATCTTGCGACATCGACTTGTACTGAATGATCAATAACAAGGTCTACAGGTACCTGCAACCAGATGCCATATAATATCCGTATCAACAAAAATAAGCAGGTACACACTAACAATATCTATATGCATGCAAGCTATCTTAAGGGAATGAATGGAAAAGGAAGCATTAGAGGCTAAGTTAACAGGGTGGTAAATGGCTTCACAGAATTACTTTCAAAAATGAAAACATTAATAATTTACAGGAGGGTTAAAAAGCTCCACAATCAAGTGAATCAACTTAACATCCAGAGCCTGCCTTCATTGTGGGGGAAGGCCCACGACAGGACGCGCATGGCGAATGCAAACAATGTGGGCGCATGGTCAACCCCAACTGAAAGCAAGACTAACATTTTTCTCGAGCATGCAGGAGAGCTGTGTGTATCATTGCCTTAATACAAAAAGAGAGTTCACACACACACAGGAATCACATTTGTGTCTGAGCAACATAAATAAAGGATAACCCGACCTAGAATTTATCTACTGGAGCTAGGCGCTGTAATGAAAGAGAGTCCCTTAGGATCTGCCATATTCCAGAGCTGTGATTCCTCTCCAACGAGAGATGACTGTGGATAGGCCCTAACTAACTAACATGACACACAGGGGCGGATTTGGGCCTAGGGCCACTAGGGCCACGGCCCTAGGCGTGGGCCAAATCTCCCTTTATAGCCTCTTAATTTTCCCATGGCCCAGGTTGCTATTCCCATGAAATGCCCTAGTCTTGGCCCATCAACACATCAGCGAAGGCCTGCGTTTGAAGCTCAGCAGCTGCCTGCCGGCCTGCTTGCGGCTTGCGGCCCACTGGCACAACCAGGAAGGAATCGCATAGTGGCCCACTGGCCCTAGGCGTGCAAATTGGCCAGCTCCGCCACTGATGACACAGCAAATTTGTTAGCTATACCAGACTCCAGGCCCACCAGAATAATGATGTAGGAGTAATATGCTTGGCACCAACCTAAAAGGACATCAAGAAAGGCTGGCAAATAACGTAAATGCATTAGAAATTTATCAAATCTTGTCTCATATTAAAAAGGTGACACCTATTGTTGGTAACTGCAATAATAATGACAAAAATTATTATTATTAGCTAATACAAAGTCTCATAAACAAGCAAGATTCTTCCAGTCATGGTTCATAGCAGTTCATGAAAAGGGTTTAGCAGTCTACATAACAGGTAGTGTCCACACTGAAATATCGATTATGTCATAAAGCAAAGATTCATATAATAGTAATTGATGGTATATTGAGGGAAAAATGTGAAGCACGTCAACAATCAACACAGAAGAAAGAAACTAGGACAAATGGCAATAAGGAAAATAACATGAATGGCTAAAGAAAATGACAGACCAAATCAAAGATAAGATTGTCAATATCAGCATTGTGCTTAACTTACCAGAGGATTAATTTTGTTTGGGTCACTGCCAAGTTTGCTCATAGCATCCCTCATGCATGCAAGATCAACAACAGCCGGGACACCAGTAAAATCCTACCATTTAGGAAAAGTGAGAAGACTGAGTCATCAGTCAACTAGCCTCAAAGACAATATGATAATACTCCAGGAAGTAGAACTTTATTCCCATCAATTACAACTCGACAAGAAGTAACGCCCAGACTTATATAATCAACTCAACATTAAGAAATATATATGGGAATGCAATAATGCCACCTACACCTTCTGTTGTTGGCTACTATATATTTTTCATTAAACAAGTCAACAAATAGTACCAGTCAGGCACCCTAGAATTGGTGCATGGACAAAAGATAAATCATGGGGAACTCCACTTTCTTGATAGGATAGGAAAGTGGAACTCCAATTGCAAGATTCCTGCCACAAAGCCATTGACAGGAATATTGCCAGCTCACATTTATTCTATCCACAGAAGTTCGACAAAATGGAATAAGAAAAATTGAAAACATGTTGCACGATCAGTACCTGGAGGAGGACACGGGCGGGCTTGAACGGGATTTCAACTAGCTTCGGTGCACTTTTCTCCCAATCCAAGATCTTCTCAACATCGTTCCCGGTGACCTGGAAGTCATCGCAGTTCCTGATTGCCGACTCGAGAAGAATCCTTATAGAATATGGGAGCCGATCTGACAGAAGGAATGGCCAAATACATGGGTCAAATCATCAGTATTTTCAGCTAACTGAGACATACAAACCTACAAAGCTATATGGGAAAAAAAATAATGCGCTCAATGGATACACCAACATCATCGTCTCAGACAATTCGTGCATCCCAACATTAATAGAGATCAGAGACTGTGGGCCTGTGAAACGAACCCACCAATTCATCCACATTACACGCAACTGAGGCAGGAAAACAGATCGGAGGAGACAAACCTCACCAAATTTGAATTCAGCAACAAAAAATCATGATGAAACCACTCACTGCTACCAATCAACTAAGTCACCAAAATTGAGGACGGGAGCGTATCGAAAAAACATCCAAACTAACTCACCAATCCGCGGATCGGAGAGCGCAGGCAGGCTGTAGTACTTGCCGAACTCCTCTCCGCCTCCTGGCCTCTTGAGCCCCGTCAGGATTTCATCGTACGAGTTCCTGGTCGCTGCAGAGTGAGAAAAAAACAAGCCGAGACAGAGACGTCATCAGATGGCGCGACCCAGACCCGATGCGATGATTTGACCAGCAATCCCGCCCAGGTCGTCGCAAACCATACCAGCTGAGGCGAACCGGCGCTCGAAGACGGCGGTCGCAGACGACGCGGAGCGGGCGGCGGCGCGGTGGCCGCCGAAGAGGCGGCCCGCGAGGCCGGACGCGAAGGGCGACGCCGGGCTGGGGCGCAGCCTCGGGGTCGGGGTCGAGCGGGCAGGCGGGGACGAGGAGGAAGGGGCGGCGTCCGCGGCGGGCCTGGAGATCGCAGCGGCCGCCCCCACGCCGCGGGCGGTGGAGCGGGAGAGGAGGGAGCTCGTGAGGGGAGGCATGGCCGCTGAAGCCAAAAAGGGAGGAGGAGGGTGGGATGGCAAAAGTGGTGGGGGCGGGTCTTATATAGACGGCCGCGAATTTTGGGAGACGCGTGGTGGGAATGCGCGGCGCAAGGCGAGCGTGCGAGCTCCCGGTAGGGTTGCTGGCCTTGCGGAGATGGGTTTCGTTTCGTCTTGGGCTCGCGCGGGTTGTGCGGGTCTTCAAGGCCCCGCCGCCGCCGCGGTGGACAGCCGAGCTGAAGCTTCGCTGCGATGTTTTCTTGCAGACGGGGCCAATCGCCGAATGTGACGGTGACGGTGGGAATCTCTTTCGCTCCAAAGTGGGCGAATCCCGTAGGCCCGCGTGGCAGAGGCCATAGACGCTGGGACGGGCCCGCTGGTGCATGGAATTGGCAAGGCCACCGCGAAGCTTACCAGACTATGCGAAGTTGTGAACCATACGTATCCGTCATTATAACTCCAAAGGAAGATCTATTTGCACCTTGATTTTACCTTTTTAAGAAAAAAAAATGCTATGCTATACTGTGTCAGGGTGAAGGTTTTTCTCCCTCAAGCTATTTTTTTTTTATGTTTCATCTATTCCCTTCTCTGATGTATTATACAACTTCGACGGGGTTTGAGGGCTAAGAATATTTGCAAGGAGATATCCGTCTTAGAGGGAGGTTCATCGGCGGTAGGGTGGCCGATGGCGTTGGTGGACACATAGCGGAGCGGCGAGACGATGGTGGTAAGGAGGTCGTCGGATGTGGAGAAGGCTGTAACACCCCGGTGTTAAGCCTACATTTAGGCACTGCAAATTATGCATAGCATGCATCATAAAGCATATTAATCATACATGCCTAATCATGTAAATAACAACTGAAACACTGTTTCGAAACATATGAGACACGCTCGTGAAACATGAATGTTGCATATACTTGTTTAGAATTGTGTTTGCCCGAATTTCTTGCTAGATTAGTAAAACATGGTTGGCTACTATTGTAAATCATCTAGCAATGTTTAGTTCAAATTTTGGAGCAAGGTTTGTATTCAAATTAATTCAAAATTTGGCTTCAAAAATAAATTCCCAAAAATTAGGGTTTTGAGTTAAACATGGACTTTGATTTTTCAATTCAAAATCTAGAAAGAATTTGGCTTTGGTCATAAAAGCAAAGTTGTAGAGAATTAAATTCTAAACAACTTTCATTTTTGGTACATTTTCAAAAGAGGTCATTTTCTTGCTCAAAATAATATTTGAAGGAGGGCATTTAAAAATTTCTTGAAAATATAATTGAAAAAGGATTTTTTCTCCTTCGTGGGCCGCCGCCTCGCTTCTGGCCCACGGCCGAAGCCGGCCCAGCGCGCCAGCGAACCCGCCCGCGCGCGCCAGCCCACCTCGCGCACCGGCCCACGCGTCCCCGCCTGCCGCGCGTGTCCCGCCTCGGCCCAGCTCCCGCGCTGGCCCGCTCGTCCGGCCTGCTTCGCGTGCGCCGCGCCCGTCGCCGCGCCACGCCCTCGACCGCGTCAGGGCTTGCCCGCCGCGTGGCGCCACCCGTCGACGGCGGCCTGACACCGCGTCCACGCGCTGCGGCAGCTCTGGCACTGCTGGCCACTGCTTAAGCTACCGCAGAGCTCGCCCGGCATCGCATTTCCTGCTCCTCCCTTCGTCTCTCTCTCGGACAGCAGCAACGCGCACGCCCGCCATCGCCACCGCGCGCCGCACCTTGCCGGAGCTCGCTCGCCCGGCCATCACAGCTCGCCGGTGACCACTCCGTCTCGCCTAAAGCTCCGCCGTCACCCTGCGCACCCCGTGCTCTCGCTACTTCGCCGTGGTAAACATCCTGTCCTTAGTAATTGCTCGCCGGAGCACGGCTGAGCTTGCTGGTGGGCTCCGCTCCCGTGGATTCCCCCTTTCCGCTCCTCTTCCCGCCTTTACTTCGCGCGCACAAGCACCGCACGACGACGTTGAGTCTCCCGAGCGCCTCCTTTCACCATGCCGTGGCCGGAGATGCTCCACCGGCGACGACCCGCGCCGCCGCTCCGCCATTGCCGTCGCTGAGCCTCTCTCCCCTGCACCGCCCCTCCCTGTTCACCCCTAGCTGACGCGGTTTACCATGGAGAGCACGTTGGTGCCCTCCGTTTCGCCGGGGACCTCGCCGTCGGCGAGAGCCGGCCGGTCAACGGCGGCCCTGCCTTAGCTCCGGCTGACGCGTGGGTCCGGCTTGACCGCGGGTCCCGCATGGCAGCCCCTCTGGGTGTGCAGCACCGGGTGCACCCAGCAGTTTTGTCAGTTAATTTTTTAAAAGGGTTTAAGAAATGATTTTCAGAATTCTGTTTAAGTGCTTTAGAAAATGGTTGTGTACTCATTTTGGCTCCAAATCTGTTGGAACAAATTTTGCTAGGTTCCTTATCATCAGATCTACTTGGAAAAATTATTGCATGTCATTTTTGGGATACTTTTCCGTAGGATTTTATTTAATCATGTATATTGCTGATAACTTGAAAAATGTGTAGAAAAATCTATAGGCTTCAGAAAAATATGATTTCAAGTTTGTTAATCTTCTTATGTCATTTACTTCCTAGGAAAAATATGTTTCATGCATGTACTGTGGGAAAAGTTTTAGGTGTAGTTCAAGTACCTTTAATGGCTGATTTTTGTTATTTTTGCTAGAGAGCAAACTTTGTATAAAACATGCATGTGATAATTTTTGGACAGTCATTATATCCTATGAAGAACCTAGGAAAAATATTAATTCTGTTGTTTGACACTTTTCATAGTACAAAATAATTTCATGCTCATTTTTATGCTATAGCTTGTCATTTTTGTGTAGGATAGTTTACTTATCCAAATGCCATGAAATTTTTATGGTAGTTTGTTTAGGATAGTATTATGCTACTGTAATTTTCTCAGATTTTTAGGAGCATCAAAAATATATGTTGCTATTCAAACCTATTATTAATTAGGGTTTAAGCAAATGTTGCTTTAAGTGTGATTAAGAAATTAGTAAAGCTTTGGTGTATCTTTGAAGCATTTCATAAGATATGTTGACTTAACATATTAGTAGTAGAAGAGAATGCAGTAGATGACATGTGCTTGTAGTATAGTTTCTTGGATGATGTTGACTGCCTTGCATTTAAACATATCCATTGCATTCATCTCCTTAGATGCACCGTTTGCATAATCACTTACGCGCATTGCATCATACAGGATCGCAAACCGAGAACCCAGTCGTCATACTCGAGGAGCCCGAGGAGCAGCTCGAGGTGCAGCAGCAGGAAGTGCCAGAAGCCGACGAGGAGGACGTTGAGGAACTTCCGGAGTGCCCCGATCACCGTCCGAGCTCTTTCGAGAGAGGCAAGCCCCGGAGCATTTTTCTCCCGGTTTGTGATTATTTAATTAAATGCTTTACTTTAATTGATGCATTACGTTCAGGAGTTGTTTGCAACCGTTGCTGCATTATACCTTGTCTACCTTTGTTATACTATATCCTTGTTACCCTGGTATCCGCAGTCAAGTCAATGCTTAGCTGGCTTAGACCGGTAGAAGTCAGGTGATTTCCTATCACCTGCGAGCTATAGGTGGTTACCTGGATCCGCTTGGATGACTATAAAGTCATGGTATAACTAAGTGTTAAATGAAGTTGAGACCGGACGGAGACTTGCAGAGTTTTGGGCTGTAGTGTTTCCGTCTGTGTCGATTAAGGACCGACCGTTGTTGGGCCTCAAGTCATGTTGAACGTATGCCTTACATTTAGCTGGCCGGATAAAGTACCTTCCGACCGCGAAGCTGGGAGATTTTTCGGGCCGAGTAGATTGCCCGCAACGCACTGTGCCGGAGCAGGTGTGGTAGGACACGGGGGCGGGATGATAAGACCAAAGTGCAGTCGGTCGGCCCCCGGGTACATGTGGTTCCTGGCAAACTCGAGATTCCTGGAAAGTTGACTCGGTGATCAATATCTCACTTTAGCGGGTGAGTGAGGTTTGTGTAAGGAATAAATCACCAGCTGGTTAGGAATCGATTCGAATCGCCATCGCTCCTGGATAGTGAGCACTTGACTTGAGTTACTTCATCGTAGTAAATGTTTATGGAACACTTGGACAGTTATAATGAATATGACAGTATGGAAGTTGTTTAATGATCATTGGTTATCATTATTTGCTTAATCACGCGATCTTGGTTGTGATGTTGATTTACCGAGGTCTTTCGGGACACTCGGCGGACTACCGGGTTTATATGAGTGAAAGTATGGGTGTGTCAACGTGTTAGCGGGGACAACCATACTTGATCTTGTATAAATTGGGCGGTTCTGTCACAAAGGCTAGCTGGGTAGGTGATACCATGAATCGATGGGTCGACGTGGGAGTGGGAGTGGGAGTGGGGGGTTCCGTGACAGAGACAAAGAGTGGAGCATGAGCAATGTGGGATGGAGAGGTTCGCCATTGCCAAATTTTATTAAACAACATGTCTTGAAGAGGGGGGGTGAGGCGGAGTATATTTAGAATGTTTCGGTAGCTCTTCAATCTAAGATGCGGCGCTCGATTCATCCACCAAACTTTTTAGCGTCAGTTTCTACTGCACGCTACGATACTTGCAACCATGGTTTATGGCACGTCCAACTTTCGTGCAAGCCAAATGGCAAACTAGATTTGTACACGGAGATTTCGGGATGCAATCCAAATACACCCCAATGCTTCAATGTGCTTTGAGGCATATAAGGATCGTATAATAGCACGATATACACCATATATGATGACCGACAAGTAAATAAGACGGTGCCTAACGTAAGAGGTATTCGTTGTTGAAAATTTCATGATGTGTGGCACTAAAAGCAAATAATAAATGGATCCCACCGCAATATAAAAAAAAGTTAACAACCAAATATGGAGATACTGTGCTGCAAAGAACAGAGACTCGATGTTTTATGTTTCTTACAACCAGATCATGGTACTATTGTCTATTATTTATTGCTTACTTGTTTCATAGTTCCACAACATTATTATCCCGATACGATAATTGCATTTATTTACTCTCCCCTACTTGGTGATTGTTTCATTAATTGCATCTATGTATTCTAAGGATGGGTGATTCCATTCTACTTTAGGGCTTTGGGTGCACTGGCGTCTATCTTGGTGCGCGGTCACATTCTGAAGATTTTTTTGAGGTGAACTTATTCAACACCTGAGAAAATATATACCTCGGCAACAAAGTAAGCACCAGGTATATTAAAAGACATCCACCGGAAGTTTGACGATCGTTCGCGAGTTTTCTCTGGTGCAATAAAAATGGTGCACGCAGGTAAACTTGTGCCTCGGCATCGGCGGTGTGGTATGGTACCCTAGCCATGTGAATGTCGCTAATGCGTGCTCTATGTTCTCTTGCTTGGCTTCTTCCGATACCCTTTTTCAGTTTTTTTTTCTGTACCCATTATCTGGGAATCGTGTGCGCGCCTTGCTCTTTAGTCTTGAGGCACAATTTATTGACTTCTGTTCACAACATAGCCGCGTCACATCGACGTCATATAGGGAAAAAACGTCACAAAAAAGAATTTGCCTTTTGTACGTACTCCGGCCATTTTGTTCTAAATGTTATATACCCGGGAAATTAAATACTATACTGTATCATGGAGCACGGAGCACGCGTCTAAAAATCTCACCGGTTTGCAGTTTCTACTTCTACCGAACGGTAAGCTTACGCCCTATTCGTTTGGGCTGGTTTGGCTTATAAGTCATGACTGAAAGTACTGTTGGTTGATTTGGTGTGAGAGAAAAATATTATTCGTTGGCTGATAAACCATGACCTATAAGCTAAATACGACCGAGCGAACAGACCGTTAACCGGAACCCAGACGCTGGCAGATCCAACGCTACAGTGATAAATCGGTCGTAGGGCCATAGAGAATATGTTCTGCTGACGATGAATGGTGAGGAAAGCAGGCCAGGTCAATCCGCTGTCTTTGCAAGTTGCAACAGTTGAAAAATCAAGGCCATTTGATCGAATGATTTCGAACACAAGTAGTACGTGCTTCACGAGACGCCTTTTTTCGTTCCTGCTTTTAAAATTCAATAATATATTGTACGGTTGCCAATAGATTATTCCAGGCCAAACGGCGATTCCCTCTCGCTAGAGAAGTTTCGGTTGCATAAGAAAACCGAGAGCAGAGGAGAACAAACTCTGTTTCGCTTACTCGATGCCCCAATTCCAGTTGTAGAGGGGATGCAGTGGACTCTCTCTATCTTCTGCTTCCGTTCGTTCCACTGAATTTCTGGTTCCAATTCCAGTCCAAAAGGGGATGTAGACATGCAGTGGACTCTATCTTCTGCTTGCAGCTTGCGTTCGTTCCTCTGAATTTCTGGCTCCGAATTGTCAACGGTGAGTTGCGCGCGGCATCGTATTTGCCCCCCTTTTTTACTGGAGCTGGGAAGTCTATTTAATGGTTGAAATCAATTGAATTATTTGAAGACTGACAATGTGCAGGATCATCTTCATTTAGTTGTCCTGCTTGTCCTTTTGGTCAACCAATAGCCAAGTCAACTGTACTCCTCGGAGGTTATAAAAATATAACGGAGGTGCTAACCATCAACCGGTTGTTTTGGAGCTCCAAAACAACCGGATTCTGGGCCCTTGGATCGTGGAGAAGAAGGTCATCGACATGGACGCCACAGGCGTGCTGGAGAACGACAACTGCATGCTGGGCAACGCCGCAGGGCTGGGTACTGGTCCGCGACGCCGCCGCCTCGTCCACGTACCTGCTCGACCCTCACGACCGCAGCGCGAGGATCCCGCTGCCGCATCTACGGGAGGACGACCTCCCTTCCTTTCTGCACCTGCGTGCTGTCCGACTTTCCAGATCTCGCCGACCCAGGGAGCTGCCTTGTGCTCGATGATGACGCTGGACCTGGACGAACGAAGAAGCCTCCGGGCGGCTGCAACGCGGACTCGCAGTCGCAGAGTGCCGGCACGATCGAGCACGGCATCGGCTTTATCCTGCAGCGGCACTACATGCACCGAGCAAGCATGTTTTTTTTTTTGAAATTTGTGAAGAATTTGTGGAGAATTTGACATGTATTTCTCTTATATTTGCAATCCATAAAAAATTTGTAAATTTAGCTTATATTTATTTGAGATCTGTAATTATGCTCAAATTATATCACTCTATCCAATAAATTACACCAAAAAAATCATTGTGAATTTAATAATAAGGCTATGTAAATATAGCCATAAGACAATGTAAGTGTATAGACAAAAATCTAGTTGTTGGAAGGGACTAAAACAACCGGTTACTAAGTAGACAAACTCAAATATAAATGTCCCTTTTGACATCTCGGTGACTCAAGCCATAGCTGTTTTTCCTTTCTACTTGCAAAGACCCATACACGTACAAACGGCGGCAGCATGTTGTGGCACGCTTCGTACTGGGCCGTCCCGTGCGTGCAGCACAAGCACAGCCTTAGCTCCACGAAACTGTCCATGGACCTGGAACTTCACGGCCCACCATTTAGCCGCCTCCATTGACCAAGCAAAAAGTTTATATTACCTTCCTCAACTTTCTCGAAAGTCCATTTTTCCTTCTTAAACTCCAAAACCGAACAAAACACCTTCCTCAACTTTTAAAACCGTTCATCTTACCTCCCTGGCCCTGTTATAAGCAGTTTTGAACGTGATTTTGTCTTATTTATTTATTTATTTCGGCTAAATCTTTGAAAAATAATAATAAATCACAAAAAAATCATAAAATAAAAAGTCCAAATTTGTTGGACTCCACATGAGTAGATCTACACAATGAACATATAATATGATATGCTTTAGTATAAAGTTTCTGCTGTAGCTTTAGATCTATGCTTTTTTGTAATTAAATAGAATAATTCATTGGATCATGTATAACTTAGTTATAGATTTTATTTAGGTTTATGCTCGTTAAATATAAATAAATCTATAACTAAGATATACATGATCCAATGAGTATAAATTTTTTACTGCAGTGCAATCATACAATAATTAACCCACCATAAAAAATTCACCACAATAGGACCATATAAACTGTAGCTATGAATTATTCCAATTAATTACATAAAAGCATAGATCTAAAGTCACAGCAAAAACTTTGTACTAAAGTGTCGATGTTTTACCACCGATAGCCTGCCACGGGGATACCCGAGGCAGTATGTTCGGGCTTCAGCGTATGCGAAACTCGACGGTGAACGCAAGAGACAGTCGATTTATCCTGGTTCAGGCCCTCGATCGTGGATCGAGTAATAACCCTACGTCCAGTCGGCGTTAGCCTTTGCGTTGGATTGATTGTGAAGTGTTGTGTTGTACAATTGTTGTTCTTTTTTCTGTCCAAGAGCCCTGCTCTCCTTTATATAGTCAGGAGGCCAGAGTCCTAGTCGGTTTACAATGAGAGTTTCTAGTAGGATTACTGAATAGTACTACTACTAGGATTACAAGGGAAGAATCCTAGTTAGACTAGATCTTCTCTCTCCTTTGTGGGGTATCCTGTGGGTCCCGTATCGATAAGCCCCCGAGCACTTCATGGTTGAGCTCTGAAAGTCTCATTTTGCTTCTTCAGATCTTGATGAGTAGAAACAAACGTCATCCGAGTGCTTTCTGGAGTGAAACCTTATAGCGCTTCTTGGGACCTTCGAGTGGTGAGTGCTTTTTTGAAGAAAAAGTACATCCATCTGGTTATAGCCCCCGAGCCTCTTGCTATTTGGAACAAGGAGCTGGAGGATCTTGTCTTGAAGTTGCTCTGTTTGTTCGTTGAAGTTTTATAAAAAAGAACTCGAATATGGCTCGTTCCGGGTTCTTTTTGTCGTAATGTCTTGAAGTAGTCTGCGTTGAGGAAGTCTTTTGGTGACGTGCGCTTTTTCGAAGAAAAAGGGCACTCACTGAGTGTAGCCCCCGAGCCTCTTGCTATTTAGAACAAAAAGTTGGAGGGTCTTGAATCTTTATATTGTTTAAAAATTTATGTTCTGAAGTAGTTCCTGAGAGTTGGATTATGTCATCATCTGAGTAGTTTTGCGACATCTTTCCGAAGCAGCCCTTTAGTCTTGGATTAAACCATCATCCGAGTAGTTTCGTAGCATGCAGCCTCCGAGCGTATATCTTTGTTGTTTTGTTCAGGAAGAACTCAGATGCGAGGTCTTGGCGTATTCTTTGATAGTCTGCTGTTGTCAGATGTAGTTGTATGGTGGTGGTTGAGTGTAAATGCCTTTTGTTCACGGGTTGCACTGTGCTGGTATATTCTTCCGAATATGCCCATCTTCGAGTACTGTTCCCTCTCGCCCGAGTCATCCATTATTGAGTCATGTCTTTTCACTGTGTTCTTTGTTAGGCTTATTTCATTGGTACTCCTAGTCCATGTGCGCCGCTCCTTTGATCTATAAATACTGTCTCAGAGTGCTTGTTTTCATCCATTGGACATTCTGTTGAAACCTTCGTGGTCATGGACATGGTAGTTTGTGAAGTAGAGCAGCCCCCGGGCATATTTTGTAGTTCCTGTATGTCTTGTCGTAGCTGGAGGAAGTCTTGTGATAGGGATTAGAGGTAGGCTAATCCCGCGACAGCATTGTGCTAGGATGTACGTGGCGGTAGTTGGAGGAAATCTTGTGATGTGGGCTTCGTTCCTTCATCTGGCAATTCTGGGTTGATCCTCGTCGCCTGTCTTGAGACTATCCGGTGCAGATCAACACCATATCCAGCATCACATCGGTCTTGGGTAGACAGATGCCCACCGGCCTTCTCTGCTCCATGTTGCCTTGCCGTGCTGCCAATTTCCGCCTTGGATGCACTGCGTCCGTCCTTTGAAGAAAATAGTATAGCTAATGGTGGTTTGTCCTTCCGAGTAGCAATTTGGGACACGTAGTCGTTCTAGAGCCTAGCCGTGTCCGTGTTCCTCTTTACTACTTTGCTTTTCGTAGTACCGAGTTCGTTGAGTCTTGTAAGATTTGTAATCTTCTATTTTTGAAGCCGCTTGTAATGGAACGAATCTTGTCTTCTGAGTTGTCTTTTACTTTTCTACTGTGATCCCTGTCATTCATGAGATTACCGAGTTCTTTCTTAAATAACCGGGTTTCTTTGTTCCTTGCGAGGTAGCCCTTTCTTTCTTCTTGGTTTGATGAGTTGTTCTTGTAGCGATCTGATAACCCTGCCGTGGTGCTGGACGGATAAGTCTGAAATCTGCCCGTTGATTTGTACCGTTGTGTGGATTTGTGCCCTCCGTCGTTTTAGCTGCGTCGGTAAATGGACCGTTGCGTTCTCACACTATGTTTTAACGGGCCTTGTGGGCCATTTTTATTACTGAAAAATCTATTTAAAGACCTTTTATCTTCCTTTCCTTTGCTGCCCAGCTCTTGCCTTTAAACCCTAGCTTTTAGAAATCCGCCACCGTCATCGTCGTTGTCACCTGAGCACCACCATCCTAGCTTCATCTTCCCTAGTGCCTTTTTGCTTCCGCTAGTTCATGGGAAAGAAGAAAACCGCAAGCAAGTCCCAGGTGACCTTCATGGACGAGGAGTCATCCCTTTCTTTAATCGAAAACTAGGAGTTCGTGGCCATGAGGGCTGCTCAGAAGGTTTGGCCGGCTCCAACAACAAGTGAAGATCAGCTGCGCGAGCTCATCAGCGACGGCTTGATCCAAAGCAAAGTCATCGCTGAATGGAGAGTTCCGGGCGAGCATCGGGTTCCAACTCTAGGTCCTGGTGAGATTGTCCTCTTCGTTTCCTTTGTCCGCGCTGGACTTTGCCTTCCTGCTTCCGCCTTCCTTCATCAGTTTCTTGGTAATTTTGGGGTTAGTCTGAATCATCTAACCCCTAATGCCGTTATCCTTCTTTCCGTTTTCGTTCATCTTTGTGAAGCTTTCCTTTGAATCCCTCCTTCTCTATCTCTTTTTCGCTTTTTCTTTCGTCTGAAACCTCAACCCCACCGCGAAGAAACCAGCATTCTTGGCGGTTGTGGGATTCAGTTTCGCCAGGGTCTTAAGATTAAGTTTTTTGACTATGACCTGGTCGATTCTATAAAAGATTGGCGTGCCGAGTGGTTTTACGCTGCCAATTTAATCCCTTCCCTTATCGTTCACTCTGGATCTGGTCCTATGGTGAATGACCGATGGGATAAGAAACTTGAGTCACCTACTGAGATTCAAGTGATCCAGCCACTCCTTGATAGGATTAGTATGCTGAAACAGCAGGGTTTAACCGGCTTCGGTATTGTTTTGAGCTTTCTTCGTCGCCGAGTTCAGCCTTTGAAAGAGCGGGAGCACCTTGGCTTCGAGTATTCTGGGGCCGAGGATCCTTCATGCATGGTCCCAGCTCTTGAGCTGACCGGTGAGGAGGTACTCGAGCGTCTCCAGAAGATGTTGAAAGGAGTGAGCGTTATTCCTCCTGCTATCTCCGAGTTCTCTGCCAACAACCCGCCCCCAGCTGTGAGTTGTCTATCTCTTCATTTAGGTACTTTATGTACTCTTGCTGCATCTATTTTTGCTTAGCTTTTCCTTGTCTTGGTGTTTTATCCTTTTTCGTAGGAGCTTGGGCGGAACTTTGTTGACCCGATCCCTCTTGATGTTCTCTCCGCCATGGCGGAGACTGGGGATAAACTTGCTGGAACTTCTGCAACTAGTAAGTCCCAAACCTCTACAGCCCTTCCTAGGGTTTCTTTCGGATTTGTTGATGTATATGAAGAATATGTTCCTCGTCTAGTCCCTCGCGGTCCTCGCAGTGTCCCAAAGAGGGGGCGAACGGATGGGTCTTCATCTGGCCTGCCTGTCTCCAAGAAACCTCGCAAACCAAGTACTCCCTCAGGTACTCCAGTTGTTGCTAGCATGCTCTTAGGTGAGAACATTTAATACTCTTTGTTCCTTTGTTTTCCTGTTTCTCTCTTGAACCGAGTAATTTTTATTCTTTTTTCAGCAGGTGCTCTGGTTTCCTTGGCTGAGGGAGAGGAGGATGGTGAAGTACCCCTCATCATGCGGCGGTGAGTTGTTTTTCATATTCCTGTTGCATTGAATTTCTCTTCTTTGTCTTGACTTTTAGTCTTGAACTTTTTGAAGTAATCGAACATCGGGTATGAGTTCTTCTGAGGCTCCCGCGCCGACTTCTTCTGAAGCTCCGGTGTCGAGTTCTTTGGTAGCCTCGGTACCGAGCTCTACTGCTCCTCCAGTGTAGAGTTCTTCCACGGCTCCAGCCCCGGCTTCTTTCGTGGCTCCATTATCTGCTATCCTGCTCCTGTCGTCGGGTGGCGGGGACGTTTTCGCCGTCATGGTTCCTCCTGCGAGGCCTTCTTTTGGCTTCACGAAGAAGAAAGTGGTTGGGTGAGTAGATTCTGGCTTCATCTTTTTTGCTTCTATCTTCCTTCTTTTGGTTCTCATCGGTGCTTCTTTTTATCAATTTTTAGTGTTTCGTCTTCTCTCGTTTCTTCATCGACTTCTTCTCAGCCTTCGCCGTGCCATCGAGTTTCGAGCCTCAGGACTCACAACATACTGTTGATGAAGTTGCTACGGGGGCTTCGGAGCTACCTGGCGAAGTTACGGACTTGGCCGCCCTGGAGGTGACTGTAGCCGTCGCGTCGGGTCCTTCTGAGGGATTGGCTCCGGCTTCCCTAGAGGTTGCTTTGGTCGTTCCTTCTTCGCCCCAGCCAGCCTCTCCTTCCCCTTCTCTTGCTTCCGGCAGTCCCTCTTTTACCAGTGACGTGGTGCAATAGTTCGATGACACCCATCGGCTATCGGAGCTGACCACAGCCTGGGGGAGCTTGTCGACCCTCGCGACTTCTTTTGGTGAAAAGCTCCAGGTGAGTTTTACTATCACTCCTCTTTTTGCATGCTCGTTTTTCTTCTGTCCTTACGCCTTATTTCTCTTTGTCTCTTTTTGCTCAGTCTTTCTCTCATGATCATTCTAGCTTCTTTTTCTCATCTGAAAATGAGAGAAAGTTGTCTTCTGAGGTGAACGCTCTGAAAGCCGATCTTGACCTCCTCCAGACTGAGTTGGAGACAGAGCGTCAAATGCACCAAAAGGAGGAGAAGACCCTTCATGCCCGGGTAGTAGAGACGGAGAAGCAGAGGGATGTCGCGGTGGAATCTGCGAGAAAGAATGCAAAGGTGTCGTGGGTTCTGCTTGTTTCTTCTTGTATTTTGACTTCTTTTTTCGCTGACTTGTTTTTCGGTGTCTTGTCTAGTTCTCTGAGTTGAAAAGCAGAAGCTCTCGGAGAGTATCGATGAAATGAAGGCTCTTGTCCGCTCTAGCCATAACAAGGCTGAGGAGGTAATTACTCATGCTGAGGAAGAACTCGCCCTTGCTAAGCTGATTAGGCGTGGAGCTGACAGAGATCTTGTGCAGGCCCAAAAAACTATTGAAGGCTTGTCCGGGAAGCTGGCGACGGCTACTGAAAATTAGAATGTTTTGTGGAAATCTTTTCGTTCAGTAGCTGATATTCTCTGGACTCCAGCGGATGACGGGCAATCTTGGGCTTAGTTCATTCCTCGGATTCCGACTCATTTCCAAGAGTTCGCGAAGAAGTGCGCTCAAGTATGTACCAAGAATGTGCTGGCCTAGGTCCGGGTCCTTGCTCCAGAGGCGCCTCTGTCCAAGATAGCGGAGGAAGCTGATAGTCAAGAATACCTTGATGCCATTGAGAGGATGGAGCCTGAGGTCGAAGATTTAGCCAGTAGGGTTGTAGATAGTCTTAATATTGATATTTCCCTTCCTGATGACAATGCCTGATCCAATTGACCAGCCTCTTGTAATATTATACTCCTCTTCAAATGAAGATTCTTTATTTTTGTTGATGTATTCTTTGCTTCGGTGTGGTCGGAGTTACTTGACTTGCTGAGTACTTTGTCCCGTTTTCGTCTCTGCTCTGTAAACAACTCTGCGCGTTATCCTGACGAAATCCCTCGATTTGTCGAGTACTCTTCTTTTCTTCCTCTTTTGTGACCCATCGAGTGCTTTGTCCGTGCAATGACTTGTTAGATGTAGATCTTTGTGTTGACAACCTTTCGTCTGCGCTATGTAAAACGACTCGGCATGGAATGTTGCTTTGACAAACTTCGGCATCCGAGTGCTTTTTTGAGTGGCGCTTATGCTTTTCTAAGGAAAAGGTATTCCTATCTGGATGTAGCCCCTGAGCCTCTTGCTTTTCGGAACGAAGAGCTAGAGGGTCTTTTGAAGCTCAATTTTGGTCGACTAGTTTTAGGTGTTAGCTTTTAGCTACCCTCATCGGCGTGCTCAAGCGTCTTTTCAGCTATTTTGCTCTCAACTGGGATGCTCAGGCATGTTTTCAGCCATTTTGCTTTTTATTTCAGGTGTTAGCTTCTAGCTACCCTCATCGGTGGGCTCAAGCATCTTTTTAGCTATTTTGCTCTCGGCCAGGATGCTCAGGCATGTTTTCAGCCATTTTGCTTTTTGTTTCGGGTGTTAGCTTTTAGCTACCCTCATCGGCGGGCTCAAGCGTCTTTTTAGCTATTTTGCTCTCGGTCGGGATGCTCAGGCATGTTTTCAACCATTTTGCTTTTTGTTTTGGGTGTTAGCTTCTAGCTACCCTCATCGGCGGGCTTAAGCATCTTTTCAGCTATTTTGCTCTCGGCCGGGATGCTCAGGCATGTTTTCAGCCATTTTGCTTTTTGTTTTGTGAAAACAACTCGTTGAAAGTCATGACAAGACATGCTATGGATGAATATCATCTTTATTGATCATGAATATAAACTAATACATATGTTGTCGAAGAATATTGTCCTTCGTCGATTGTGAACGTTGGTCCCTTGTGGCTTGCATATCTGTTTTTTCTTGAGTTGTTTTTATGCGTAGAATCTTCTTAGCTGGCTGATGTGCCATGTATTGCTAACTTCTCTTCTATCTTCGGTTATTAACTTGTATGTGCCTGGTCCGGTGACTTTTGCGACAATGAACGGACCTTCCCATGGACTGAGTAGCTTATGTCGTCCATCAGTCTTTTGTATCCTTCTTAGCACTAAGTCTTCGACTTGTAATGATCGAGGATGGGTACTCTTGTTGTAGTGTCGTCTTAAACCTTATAGGTATCTGGCTGACTAGAGGGTAGCGTTTACTCTGACTTCTTCTGAGCTATCGAGTTCTAATCTTCTTGTGTGTTCTGCTTCTCCTTCCTCGTATTGTTCTATCTTTGGTGATGTCTAGATCAAGTCAGCAGGCAGTACGGCCTCTGACCCGTAAACTAGGAAGAAGGGTAAGTAGCCTGTTGCTCTGCTTATTTGAGTTCATAGCCTCCATACTACTTTAGGTAATTCTTCAATCCATTTGGACCCATAGTCCACTAGTTCTTCGTATAACCTTAGTTTTAATCCGGTTAGTATGAGTCCATTAGCCCTTTCTACTTGTCCGTTGGTTTCTGGATGTGCAACAGACGCATAGTCTATACTGAAACTATAGTCTTGTGCCCAGCTTTTTAATTTCATAGCTGTGAAGGGGGAGCCTAGATCTGTGATGATGCGATTGGGCATGCCGAAGCGGTGCATAATGTCTTGAATGAACTCGACTGCTTTGGCTACGCTGTATTTCGTGAGTGGTTTGTATTTAATCCACTTGGTGAACTTGTCGATTGCTACAAAGATGTACTCAAAGCTGCCTTTTGCTTTCTTCAGAGGTCCTACTTGATCCAGCCCCCAGCAGAAAAAAGGCCAGGCGGGTGGGATGCAGATAAGATTATGAGTTGGCACATGGGCTTATCTTGCAAACATTTGGCAACCTTTGCATTTTCTGACAAGTTCTTCTGCATCTTTCAAAGCTGTTGGCCAGTAAAATCTGGTGCAAAATGCTTTGCCAACCAGTATTCTTGAAGCGGCATGATTTCCACAGCAACCTGAGTGTATTTCGTCTAGGATCTCTTTGCCTTCTTCAAATGAGACACATTTTAGGAGTACTCCTGATGATGCTACTCTTCTGTAAAGTCTATCTCCTACTAGAACGTAGTTTTTGCTTCTGCGAATAACTTGGGTGGCTTCTGCTTTATCTGCTAGCAATTTATTTTCTTTGATATAGTCGATGAAAACTTGGCTCCATGAAGTGTTGATTACCAAGATATGAATGCCTTTAGCCTGAATTTTAGGGGTTGTCTCACCGGGTTGTTTGATAGAGGGAACTGATAGCTCTTCTATGAATACGCCGGGTGGAACCTTCGCTCTGTCTGATCCGAGCTTAGCGAGGACATCTGCTGCAATGTTAGAATCACGCAGGATGTGTAGAATTTCTAATCCTTGAAAATATTTTTCAAGTTTCCGTATTTCAGCACAGTAAGCACCCATGTTTTCTTTGGTGCAATCCCAATCTTTATTAACTTGGTTGATGACTACTGCTGAATCGCCGTATATGAGTAATCTCTTTATTCCGAGGGTAATTGCCACTCGTAGCCCATGGATGAGGGCTTCATATTCTGCTTCGTTATTTGTAGCTTGCCACAATATCTGAAGGACGTACTTAAGTTGTTTCTCGTTTGGAGAAATGAGGAGAACGCCTGCGCCGGCTCCGCCTAGTTTGAGTGACCCATCAAAGTACATCTTCTAGTGGTCAAGGGTTGTATCTGATAAAGGCTGTTGAATCTCTGTCCACTCAGCCACAAAATCAGCAAGGGCTTGAGATTTGATTGCTTTCCGCAGGGTGAAATCGATGTTAAGAGCTCCGAGTTCAACTGCCCACTTTGATATGCGTCCCATCGCATCTCTGTTGTGTAAGATGTCTCCGAGCGAGAAGTCTGTCACCACTGTGATCTGGTGGCTTTCAAAATAGTGGCGAAGCTTGCGTGAAGTGATTAATAGGGCGTAGAGTAGTTTTTGTACATACGGGTACCATATTTTTGATTCAGATAATACTTCGCTGATGTAGTATACGGGTCGTTGTACTTTATACACGCGTCCTTCTTCTTCTCTTTCTACGACTATTGCCGTGCTGACCACAGTAGTAGTCGCCGTAATGTATAGTATCATATCTTCGTCTTTCCTTGGGGGTATGAGAATTGGTGAGGATGTGAGGTATGCCTTAAGTTTCTTGAAAGCTTCGTCGGCCTCTTTTGTCCACTCAAACTTGTCTATCTTCTTTAGTAGTTTAAAGAAAGGTAACCCCTTTTCGCCGAGTCTTGATATGAAACGGTTGAGGGCCGCCATGCATCCTGTTAGTTTCTGCACATCTTTGATACTTCTAGGTGGGCCTATTTCTGTTATAGCTCGAATTTGCTTGGTGCTGGCTTCAATCCCGCGCTGACTGACTAAAAATCCGAGTAGTTGTCCTGAGGGAACTCCGAATACACATTTATTTGGGTTCAACTTCCATCTCCATCTCTTCAAGTTTTTGAAGGTTTGCTTTAAATCTTCAATCAGAGTGTCTGGGTTCTTTGTTTTCACCACTACATCATCCACGTATGCCTCCACATTTTCACCGATTTGATCCCCAAGGCAAGTTTGGATAGCTCTTTGGTATGTGGCGCTGGCGTTCTTTAGTCCGAATGACATGGTCTTGTAACAGTAAGCACCGAATGGAGTAATGAAAGACGTCTTGCTCTGGTCTTGTTCTTTTAATGCGATCTGGTGGTACCCTGAATAGCAATCGAGAAAGGATAATAGTGCAGACCCTGCTGTTGAGTTGACTATATGGTCAATGCGTGGTAGCCTGAATGGATCTTTTAGGCAATATTTGTTGAGATCTGTGTAGTCGACGCACATGCGCCACTCGTCCATGTTCTTCTTCTGCACAAGGACTAGGTTTGCTAGCCAGTCTAGATGAAGGATTTCTCTGATGAATCCGGCTGCCATCAGTTTTGTGATTTCCTTTTTAATCGTTGTCTTTTTGTCGGGTGAGAATCGTCGTAGCCATTGCTTTACAGGCTTGGAGCTTTCATTAACATCAATTCTGTGCTCAGCCAACTCTCTTGGGACACCTGGCATGTCGGCCGGCTTCCAAGCGAAGACATCTTTGTTGTCCCGAAGAAAATTGGTGTGCGCGAGTTCCTATTTTGCCGAGAGGTGAGCACTGATGGTTGCTGTCTTGGAGGTATCGCTAGTACCCAAGTTGATCTGCTTGACGTCGGCTTCTTTTGGTGGCGTGATGATGCTGGGCTTTTTAGCCGGTATTTCTAATTCTTCTTAGCTCATCTCTGCAGCAATTGTGGCTATTTCTTTTCTACTTTGGTCATCTTGTGCTCTGGCTGCAATCTGGATTGCTTGAACATCGCAGTCAAAAGCGCGTTTCAAGTCACTTCAGAGGGAAAGTACTCCATTAGGTCCTGGCATCTTGAGCAGCAAATACAGGTAATGCGGTATCGCCATGAATTTTGCTAGTGCCGGTCGTCCGAGAATTGCGTGGTATGATGACTCAAAGTCCGCCACCTCAAATTTGATGAATTCTGTACGGTAGTTTGAGGGTGTTCCAAAAGTGACTGGTAGAGTAATTTGTCCGAGCGGCATGGCTGCTTTGCCAGGTACTATTCTATAAAAGGTGTGCTTGTTGGTGTGATCATCCCGGCGAGTTATAGTCTCATCTTCCTTAGTGTTTCCGAAAAGATGATGTTGAGTCCGGCTCCCCTGTCGATTAATACTTTGGTGACAGTCATACCAGTAATAGTTGGATCTAGAACTAGTGGATAATGGCCTGCGTTTCCCACGCTAGTCCATTGGTCTTTTCTGGTAAATTGGATAGGATACTATGACCAATTGAGATATCTTGGTGTAGCCGGTTCTGCTGTCATGATAGTCCGTAGTGCTAGTTTTTCTTGATGTTTGCTTCTGCAATCTAGAGCCCCTGAGAAGATCACTGCTACCGTTCCCCTGGGTTTTTGGAATTGTTTGTCCTCGTGGTTGTCTTCATCTTTTTTCTGATTATCCTCTTTGGTGTTCTCCTTACTATCTTTTCTTGTGTATCGATTATTGAAAGTGTAGCAATTTCCGATGGTGTGTCTCCCATTTGGGTGCAATGGGCAACGTATGTTTTCAATGTCATCATATCTTCTGGGTTTGGAAAACTTCTTTGATTTGTCGGCCATTGCTACAGTATTGTCTGGTCTACGTTTTCTTTCTTGATGTCTGCTATTTCGATGATTTTGCTT
Organism: Miscanthus floridulus; assembly: GCF_019320115.1. Taxonomy (NCBI): domain Eukaryota; kingdom Viridiplantae; phylum Streptophyta; class Magnoliopsida; order Poales; family Poaceae; genus Miscanthus; species Miscanthus floridulus. The sequence goes on along the minus strand of NC_089581.1, from coordinate 172,513,946 downwards.
ATCCGGGTTATCTTGGTTGCTTCTATCCGGGAACCTCTCTCGTATTTTTTTCTTCTGCAGTAATCATCTTTTCTACTGTTCGTCTGAATTCTTCATTGTTTCTCGGATTTTTCTTTACAGAAGTCTTGAAATTGCCACCTAGCCATGATTCCGTGAGAGAAAGCTTCAATTACTTCTCGTTCGGTGATGTCATGCACTTGAGCTCGTAGTTCGCCGAATCGTCGATAGTAATTTCTGAGACTTTTGCCTCCCTTTTGCTTGAGTCCTTTTAGTTCTACATGAGTGATTGGGTGTGTAATGATTCCTGCAAAATTTTCACAAAAAGCTCTTTGCAAGTCCTCCCAATTTCTGATGGATCCTGGATTTAATTTATCGAACCATTGGAGGGGCATAGTTTCTAGTGCCATGGGAAAGAATAGGGTTTTGATATCATCGTCTCTTCCGGCTAGTTCAATTGATTATGAATATATTCTGAGCCATTGCCTTGGTTCAGTTTTGCCATCATACTTGGAGTGGTTAGACGGTTTGAACTTATGAGGTAAACGTACTGATGCGAGCCTGTTCGCGAAGCAGGGGAATCTGTCGTGTGTTCCAGCTTCTTTGAATTCGGATTCGGCACCTCCTTCTGGCCAACTGTTGTTTTGATGGGAATAATTCTGCGAGGCTGTCTGAATAGGCACCCTACTCCTGGTCTTTCTTGGTTGTTCAAATTGGTGGCCTTGATTATGTTCCTTCCTACTTTCTCCGTTATGGCTTCCACCTGGCCCAAGTCTTTCGAAAGCGGACTTCCTTTGATTTTGATCTTCTTGCCTGTGGGTTGTTGTTCTGGCGGGTAGTCTCGATCGGGCTCTCTCTTCATGCGTTCTTGGGATCGTCGACCGGAGCAAGTCCTAGAGCTGTTCATACTTCTCTCCGGGATGTGAAGTTGCCCTGAGTTCTTCTAATGCTTCTCGAATCTTATCGTAAGGCGTATTCGTCGTGCGTCTTTCTTCGACTTCTTGTTGTGATTTTCTTCTGTCGTATTCAGCCAAATCTGACTTGTATCTGATCCATGCTTCCCTGTGCTGCCTAGCACGGTGTTGGCGCCCTTGCTTCAACTTGTTTTTCCTTTCTCTAGCTTGTTTCTGACTCTCGGTTTCTCCATCGTAGCCCTGGGCAAAGGGTGATATGTTGGATTCTGATTCATCTGATGACCTGACATCGGGTGCTTCTGGGGGATTTAATGGTGACCGAGGACGTCGAACCATGAGTACTTCTCGTGCGTGAGCCGCTCTGTTATTGGTGTTAGTTTTTATACTATCAGAGTTGCTATTGACTTCAGTAGATGCCTCGATGTCGCAGATCGAGTCTCCTTCTTGGTAAGGTAGAATAGTTGTTGTTGTGCCAACTAGTTGGGTTCCGCTATCTTCAGGAACGGAACCTGGCCAGTGGATGATACAGTCTTGCGATGTTATCGTTAGCACGAGGCCCTCCTGGGCTCCTGTCAGTGGTATCCCAAGCATTAGATTGAAAGATCTTTTGAACTGTCCCTGATAAGATGTTGCCATGTTTAGGAGTCCAAGTGGAGGAAGATCCGACTTCTTGAAGGGATTCTGCGCATACTCCGAGTTGTATTCTTGATAGGTCAAGGCCGCGTTCTTAAGTCCCATCGGAAAAGAACTCGGTTTCCCGAAAGGACTCGGATAAGACTCCAACTCGAATGCGGAGCTCGAATTCGAGTCGGATGCACAAAGCTGTAGAACCTGAGTTGAATCAGACACTATGAGCTGCGCAAATCTTCTGGAGATTTGATCTGTCGTGGTCGTCGGAATAGAATCGTCTTCATGATGTTTCGAATCTTCGAGGAGACGACTTTGGAGCTTGCCATTGTTGTCCGCCTCGTAGATCCATGAGCCGAAGATGAAAGTGGATCCCGTTGAGAAGATCATGTTGTTGATGTCCATCGAGCTCTCGGATGCTAATTCGCCGAAAGCCCCTACCTAGCGCGCCAGCTGTCGATGTTTTACCACCGATAGCCTGCCACGGGGATACCCGAGGCAGTATGTTTGGGCTTCAGCGTATGTGGAACTCGACGGTGAACGTAAGAGACAGTCGATTTATCCTGGTTCAGGCCATCGATCGTGGATCGAGTAATAACCCTACGTCCAGTCGGCGTTAGCCTTTGCGTTGGATTGATTGTGAAGTGTTGTGTTGTACAATTGTTGTTCTTTTTTCTGTCTAGGAGCCCTGCCCTCCTTTATATAGTCAGGAGGCCAGAGTCCTTGTCGGTTTACAATGAGAGTTCCTAGTATGATTACTGAATAGTACTACTACTAGGATTACAAGGGAAGAATCCTAGTTAGACTAGATCTTCTCTCTCCTTTGTGGGGTATCCTGTGGGTCCTGTATCGACATAAAGCGTACCATATTCTATGTTCACTGTGTAGGTCTACTCATGTGGAGTCCAACAAAATTAGATTTTCTATTTTATGATTTTTCTGTGATTTACTATGACTTTTTGAAGATTCAGCCAAAATAAATAAAAAAGAAAAAGACAAAACCGCCTTCAAAACTGCTTATAACAGGGCCAAGGAGGTAACATGAACGATTTTAAAAGTTGAGGGAGGTGTTTTACCCAGTTTTGGAGTTCAGGGAGGAAAAGCGAACTTTCGCGAAAGTTGACCATTCTGCGACAAAGAAAAAAGAACTCTCGGCCCATGTATTGCAGGCCTCAGCCAGACACGTGAGACGGCGTACATATGTTCTTGCCCCTGTTTTTCCCTGCTAAAAAATGTTCTTGCCCTATTATTTAGTTCTCCATTTTTATCGCAAAATCTAATACGGGACCTGAGCGTGACCGCATGACGGGGCCAGCCCACCAGTCCTCCCCCACCCCACCCTCACGGCCGACGTCGGAGACGGGTACCTCGCCGGCGTTAGGGTTCCGACATCTCTTGCTCCCACGCTCTCCCTCTTTTCTTCTTCATCTCCGTCGGGCTTAGAAGGAAGTTTTGGAGGAGACGGCCGCAACACGGGGCTTAGAAGGAAGTTTTGGAGGAGACGGACACAACACGGCAGCAGGGCAGTGCGGCTAGAGAAGGCAGTTGGACGGAGGCATCATGGCGGAGCCATGGTGACGGCGGGGAAGGGGGTGAAAGGAGGGCCGCTGGCGCAGCAAGAACTCGCCAACCGTGGAGCTCCAGCTAGACCCTACCGTGCCGTGCCGCGGCGATAACGGCGGCGGGGGCGAGGACGAGGGCAGAGCTGAGCCCTTACAGAAATCCTTCGTGTCAAAGTAATAAAACTACTACACAGAAATCCTCAATTGTCACAATTCTCCGATCTGATTGCCCTTAGATAACCCATGTGGACATATTAGATGTAAACCTGAAGAATGAAGTGCGCAATCATTTGATGGCCATTAGGCAAACTGATCTTATACACGACCCCATAAGCTTTACTTGTATCCAAGTGCTTGTATGTGCTTTATGTACAAGGACACCATAATTACATGGAGTACAGGTTAGCACATCCGTTATGTTATCTTACAACAGCACGAGCCCCTCACGCATGCATCAAATCCGCATCTGTTGGATACTCGTATCAGCAGCAAACAGCTCACTTGGACAATATAAAGCTCCCTCTAGAGCGAAATGCAGCATTGGAGGTTCCTTCCTAACCAACACAGCAAATCGTGGAAGCCCTAACATACCCAGTTCTACATGATCGATGGAATCGAGTCATTCTTATCTGAGAAGAATGACAGGTTTCGAAATGCATCGAGGCTATTTGCCATCAGGCGGTTCCAACTATTTTGACTGTCCCCTATCAGCATGTCATCGGCTTGATATCTCACAGACGGTATGTCCAAGTCCAGTGGTCCGAGTGAATCAGGCTGCCAAGAAAGGAAAAAAAAAACAAGGTAAGCTCAGCTAAGATAATGCCTGTACAAAAGAACATTATGATTTCTTCAAGTACCCAATATATGTCAGCTAAAGATTGATCCTTCAACTCATTAGTTTCATCATTTCGAGGTGGTGATTTAGCACACAACTCCTCTTCGTCTTTGGCATCATCGTTATAAGGATTATCAGCATCATCCTCTCCAGTCAAGTCCTAATAAATGAGAAGACACATAAATAAACAAGGTCAAAAACAAAAACATATAAACTTATTTTGCTTCTAGGAGAACCCAAAAGATGTCAGCAGACCTGAAGAAAACCTTGAAATCCTTCCAAATTTGAGGGATGAACTTCATTGTCAGTATCAGGAGAGCTGCTAGGAGTGTTTGAGCCTTCTTGCTTCCTGGAGGCTGACAAATTAAAGGTGAACTCATCACATGTTTCTTCTGCTCCCCATATAGTTGAATGGGGAGCATGGGCTGGCTGCTCGGATGCTTGATAACGAGAAGCATGAAGGGCAACAGCAGCATCAAACGAGTCATAGCTGCATGGGTTCTCAAGAAACAAAGGATTCTTTACACTAGTCCCTATGCAATCCAAATGAGGGCCTTTGGATGCTTCTGTCAGTAAGTGCCCAACACTGATATCTGTAAGGGTGTCTGCCCACTCTACTTCAGATATTGCCACGCAATTCATTCCCTGATCACCCTGAAGTATAAATGCATACTAAGTTATAATAAGAGAAAGGAAGATCGCCCATAGAAACATTTAGTTGTCACAAGGATGCAAGAGACAAAAAATATAACCTCAAAAGCTTGGGTTACAGGAACCTGCACTTGCTTTTGGCTGCCAAACTGAGAGGGGGGCACATTAGCTGGCTGATCTGGAAGCTTAGAGTTCTTGCCTGTACTAGATGGTGTCATATGCAATAACACTGAACTACAAGGATATTGCTCATGAGTGCAATTACTGAGCAAAGTACCATCCTTTTGCACACAAGCCTTATCTCCTGATGGCGATTTGACTTGGATGACTTCTGGTATCATGCAATCCTCAAAATGGGTTAAAGATATTTCACTTACTCCTGCTCCAAGCTCAACAAGGGAAAACCAACCATACCTTAACAACAAAATGTTGACACAACAATTAGCAATCATTATGTAAGTGACCCATTAGGTTGATTTTCTATCAATCAGAGAAATAATATACCTTAAACGGAAAACAGAAGGGCTATTCACAGAAAGAAACACATCAGCTACTGCAACAGTATCTCTTGTTGTCCACCTCTGATATGTAGCCAAATCCTCTTGATTAGCACAATACGGAAAAAGAATAAGCTCTCCAGATGCGATGTTTGAGTTACCCCATTTTCGGTTTAGATGTTCTAGCACAGATGATATTTTCTTCCTAGAGCTTAATGTGAGCTCTAGATGAGGATTATGGTCATCCTGATAAGAGGAGAAAAAGCACCATGTGATGTTCAAATTGCTCAAAGATTGGAGAACTGAACAGAACAACTCAGACCCAAACCAAATATAAAGAAAATTTTTTTGAGCAAAATGCAAAGGGTCACTAATCAAGTTATCTATTCATCATCTTTCATCTATAACATGCATGAATTTGACAACAAGAACCTGAGTGCTTGGTCAATAATTCACCAGTAACAACTGACATGTTAAAAATACAGTGACTGAGGGAAATTGTGATTCATATGCAGTTTGCTAGTAGCAAGAAACCATGCTTTACCTTCTCCAATGCCTTCCGAGTAGCTTCATTTATTGGAAATAACTGTAGCTTCAGCTTCACAGGTGCTTGTGAATCTGCTTCCTTCATATGATTTGTGCTGGTGCCTGCAAATGCAGAATAAAAACATCAGGACAATAGACCTGTATCTGCTACTGTTAACTTCAACAAGTGTGTTCAGCAAAGTTCAGCAAATACAAGAACTAAAATCCAGTTGCTAGAAGCCATACCATCAGCAGTAGAAAGTCTGTCTGATGGTGAAGTCAGTGTTCTTGCATCAACATTACATAAAATGCCTGGGTTAATTGTGTTGCGCTCGAGCTCCTCAGCTGCATCAGCAACTAAAGAAACACCAGCCATGGCCGCTCTCTCCCATTTTTTATATGCAGTAGATGCAATAGCGCCACCTAAAACACAGGTCACCAGCTATCCACATTAATGCAACAAAGGTTCACCATGAGAGAGATCCTCTACATGCTAGTTTTAATCATCAACAATTTCAACAAAAGTCAAATCACACAGATTGTGTGACAATAAGCAAGGCTAGGTCATAACAAAGGAAAAGAGAAGATGCGCACACCTGCCTTCCTTTTTTGTTTCACGGTTCTTGTGGCGGAGAGGTCCCCTTTAGTTGTTCCTGACTTGTTAGAAATTGGTTCAGCAACCCGCTTGAAAATTGTCCCTTTAGGAGATGCTACTCTGCTACCATTTTGAGCATCTACTGACAGGAACTTTACAGGAGGAGTCTCATTTCCAGGAGCCTTGCTGATAATTGGAGATGGACAAGGTAGGCACATATCCACTCGTGAACGCTTTCTCCTGGACTTATTTCTGTCCTTTAGCAGTTGTTTTCCCTAGCAAACAAAAGGAGAGACATAGCATGAGAAAGAAGAAACAAACTGACAACATTTTATAGTGAGAAAAAAAACATGGGGAAAACGCAACTCACCAATGCTTCTACAAATGTTTTGAACCTCCGAGGCTTCAGATGCAGCTTTGATGCACTGCAGCTAAATTTCTCAAGCAGAGACCACCTGCATCAAAACCAGCTAATATTGAACTGCCAGCAGTCGAGCAAGCACATCCTTAAATGAAATTGTCATTATTTATTCGCTTTCTACAAAAGCTAAGTTACCTGTTTTCACAAATTATTAAGAAAAGAGTTCTCTAAAGAAGGGAGGAGCCGTATGAGATGAAACCTCATGTACAATTTGGAATGGATTTTTTAAAAAAAAATTGAATGCACAGCCAAAATGGATGTTGGCTTAATCTAAAAGAAATGATGCAGAAGCATTGCACAATTATTATGAAGCTAAACGACAAGAAATTGAATTTAGTTCGTGTATGTAACACAAGAGTAAGCCAATCACGTCAAAATCAGTAGAAAGGTCCACAACAGATCAATAAATATGACAAGATATCCACTACATAACGGAACTATAATGAGTGGTAGTCAGAGCCTTCAGATATCATAGATGGCTACAATCTACCATCATGATCTGTAATAGAAAGACAAGATGTCCAAATTCCTATAAATATCATATGCCAAAGAGAGAACTCAGAAAATATTACAAAGTAACCACTAGTTTTTGCTCCTATGGTGTATAAATAAAATCAACAATGAACTATATTTTCAGGCAATTTACAGATGATAAGATATATTCAATTACCAGCGAAGCATAGCAGCAATGGTATCCTTGGAGTTTTTTGCATCAAGTGAGAACCTAGGACCCAATAGCTTCTTCATGCGTCGAACAAGACGGTAATAGTAATGCCTGACCTGTATGGCACGTAAAGCATTGAATCTTTTTACATTAGATTCATATACAACAGAATTAAACTTTTAATATAATAAGATAGGCTAATGTTGCAAGAAAAAGATAAAACATATTTATAGTAAAATAATAAAATATAAACTCTAATCATCATAGAAACAGGAACTCCTTAGGACAACTCATACATAACTAAAATCCACGGCCTAATGTGTATCCGAACATCTTGGTTGAAAAATAAATACCTGATCCTTGTTTTTACTCTGAACACGGTGTGTAATCTTGTCGAAGTTCTGGCGGAAACAATACGGGATTATCCATCAATCGATTATTATGTGCTACTTAGATTGCAAATAGCAGAAGAGCATTGCATCCAGAATTTATGCCTCTTACTTTTCCTACTTGCCGCAGTGCATTGAAGAAATTCTCCTCCTCTTGGTGTGTCCACGCAGCCCATTGTCGAGTCTGCTTTTTCGCTATGAAAATCAGACACGGAGCAAAAACTATCACGCAAAACCCAGAACTGTCATAAACAGGGAGTCTAGAAAAAATACAAAAATAGTTCACGAAAACGAACCAGGTTTCTTGTTGGGATCAGAAGGCTCAGGGGCGGACCCAGTGAAGGACATGGGTGTACACATGTACACCCAATAACTTCTGCAAAAAAAAAAAAAAAATCGAATTTATTAGGCATATATATAAACTTGTAATCAGGGGCGGATCCAGTAAAGGGACATGGGTTAAATAGCTTTAGGTTAGGGTTTCGTTGCTCAGCTTGAAGGAAAGGGAAGAGAAGGGGTGGGAGTACCTGGTGGGTGCTCGTCGCCGGGAAGAAACCAACTACTGCCTCAGCACCTGGCTTATGGCGGCGGCCCACCAGTCGTCGGAGATCGAGAGGGGGAGAGAGAGGCAGACAGAACGCACGAGCAGGGATGCAGTCATGCAGCGGACGGAAGGGGAACGCACATTAGGTAGCGAGAAAAAAAAAAACGCACACACCCGAATGGGCCTTCTTCTGGGACGTTTTCTTTTTCACAATTTCTTTCTAAATTTCTGTTTTCTTTATTTTTCTTTCTCTCCCTTTTATTTTTTTTTATTTTTGTTGACTTCATATGTCTTCTCGTCGTGGGACACTATCAATGGCTGATTGGCTGGTACACCATTTGTTTTAAATAACAGAAATAATATTGATATTTATGAGTATATAGTAAATTGTAAATAAGTAAAAAGAACTTTTTATATTTTATCAAGGTTGAATATTTTTTCATAGAAGCTAGAAGCCATTTCACAAATTCACAAGAACATATAACAAATTTCACAACGATTAAATGCATCGGCGGCATATGAACTTAGAAGCATGTGTGACATAGGTCCATAAACTTTGAAAATGTATTTTTGTTTTCTAAACTTGTTAGACAGTGCACCGCAGGTCTATACTAGCCATGTGAGCATTTCTCACTGATGTGGCATGCTAACGTGGCTTGTATTTTTTATTTAATCTCTCCTATTTATTTTTCTCTTGAGAATTAGATCCTCCCTTCTCCTCTCTCCCCTCCCGCAGCGGCACCGAGGCTGCTCTCTATCGTGCCAACGACAGAGTCAATCGGTCGATGTTGCATTATACGCTAAAACCAGCTGAAGGACCTAGAGCAATTATCTGCCAATTTGTTCGTCGATCTATCTAGCTAGGTGGTTTTTGCGGAGTAGCCGACTCCTGGAGTCGGCTTAGCAGGTTTTTGCAGTCTTGAGCACTACTGCTCGTCCGGCACCAGGGGAGTCGGCTTAGCCGACTGGACCAGTCAGCTAAGCCGACTAAATGGGGGAGCCGGCTAGGCCGATGGCTCGCCTCCTTCTCCGCATGTTTTCTTCACTATTTTGTTGCGCCATTTGATCTCCAACATGTCCAAGACATTTGTAACTTGTTGGAGATACCTACGAACCACGTCGAGACATTTTTTAGTGTCAACATATTCTTATACACAGAACTTCTCTCACATGATTCTACATTTTGAAGTTCCTCTGAAACAAAACTTCTAAAGTCGGATTATTCTGATTGTGGGAGATGACAAATGGTCCGATGAGAGAGGATGTCATCTTGTCATAAGCTGGTCTTGTCACTGTATTAGCACGTTCGCTTGTTGGTTTCAGCCTGGCCTTATCAGTTATGGTACAATATTTTTCTCTCACAATAAATCAGTCGTATAAACGAACACAAGCGACTTATCGAACCAGCGAACAGGTTGTATATGGTTTGGCTGTGGCCAATATTTTCCTAAACGGTAAACGGTCTTTACACGGTCAACTTTCGTTTAGTGTTTAGGTTGTTTATACAGTGTTTAAACGAAGTTAAACGGTCTACACGGTTTTGTACTTTTAAATATATATATGTGCATGCAAAAATTCAAGTATTTTAGCATTTATACATATTTATCCGAGTAAAAATCAATTATTTTGGTATGTATATATATTTATGTATGTGAAAAAAACAAATATAGATATTTATGCATGTAACATATCAAATGTACATATTTATAAATATAATAAACTTAAATATACGAATTTATCCATACAAAACTGAACTAGATTTGCTTAAACAGTCGTTTAAACAGCTGTTTAGTCCATTTAATACCGTTTATCTCCGTTCCATTTAGACCGTTTAGACCGTTTTTCCGTTTTTTGACCGTTTAAACGGTCAACTGTTTAATTTCCGTTTATCCCTAAACAAAACAGTTTACCGTTTAGTGGTCGTTTAATCGGACGTTTAGACCGTTTAGACGAACACCGTCTGTGGCACAACATAACAAGAAGCAAGTTGGAGATGCTTTTTAAGATTTTGTACCATCTCTAGAAAGCCCACTTGTAATTGCTGCCATGGAGCCAGTAAGGCCTTGTTTAGTTCCTCCTAAAAAATTTACACCATATCCTATCAAATGTCTGAACACATGCATGGAGTATTAAATATAGACTAAAAAATAACTAATTGCACATATTGCGACTACTTTGCGAGACGAATCTTTTAAGCCTAATTAGTCGAAGATTTGACAATAAAATGCTACGGTAATACATATGCTAATGATGGATTAATTATGCTTAATAAATTAGTCTCGCGGTTTACTGACAGATTCTATAATTTGTTTTTTTATTAATATCCGAACACTCCATACAACACCCGATGTGATATCTCAAAATTTTACACCCTGTAACTAAACAAGGTCTAACTTCTTTCTTATGTATGGCCACGTTATTTGTTAGCATGGCGACGATAAGTTGCAATTTGGTACATTCGGATTCACAAACCTAAAATTCTGATCCATGTTGCCTATCGATATGTTCAACAGAGCGCTCTTGTGTATAGCAGCAGCGGAAGATGATGCCTGACGGAACAAAGGCGAAACATCTACGTCTGGCTTGTTCGCTTGAACTTATCAGCTCGGCTTATCAGCCATAATATAGTATTTTTTTCTCACAACAAAACAACATCAGTAGATTTATCAGCCGTAAAAACCATTAGCTGGCTAATCTAAACTCGAAACAACCTGGCATTAGGGCCAGTTTAGTTCCACCCCATTTTGCAAAAATTTTCAAGATTCCCCGTCATATCGAATCTTTAGACGCATGCATGAAGTATTAAATATAAATAAAAAATAAAACTAATTACACAGTTTAGACGAAATCCACGAGACGGATCTTTTAAGCCTAATTAGATTATGATTGGACACTATTTATCAAATAACAACGAAATGCTACAATAGCACTTTGCCAAAAATTTTGGCATCCAAACGGTGCCTTAGATGAGCAGATGTACTATGCACTATGTTCTGTTTCCTTTTCTGAAAAGTAGTAGAAGTAGCAGAAACTGTCTGCATTGGGTTTTGTTTTTAACAGCTTCAAGTATGAAAATTTTGCCCACCACCCAGGCGGATTCAGCCTTAAAATTCGTTGCTGTCCACAGACTATCCATTGCATCCATGCGTCGCCGAGCATGGAACAGGGCATGCATCAGGGCGATCGATGACGACAGCGATTAGCGAGGCAAAAAAGCCGATGAATCAGCTGCTGGCAGTCTGGCACATCATCACAGCGATCGCCGATCGATCAGCGCAGCGGTAAGCCGGCGGAAATGCGCTCCGCGGGTCTCCACCCAGAGTCCCTACCCTGTAACCGCACAAGCCGCACAGGGATGGCTGTTGGCAACGAATAGGAGATGTCGGAAAGGAGAGGAACAAACGACCCTAGCTGCTTGCTTGCTTCCCATCACAAGTACACACCGTGCGTACCTATAGTTTTGCTGTGCTGTCAGCAGCCCACCTTTGCGCCGTGGGGGGTGAACGGCGCGCGACGATTGCAACGCAGGTACTCCAGGATGCAGCCGTGTCCGTGTGTCACGATCGCGTCCACAGACCATTGAGCACTGTTTAGCTTTTCTGTAATCTTCTGCCATATTATATTGCTAGGTAGCGTGTTCTTGCGTTGCTACGGAATAATTAAATTTTGTATACTAAAAACATACGGATCACACGATAAGATAACAATACTGTTAAATTAAATACTGATATCAAAGTGGCATTTAATTCAAAAAGCAAAGTTCATGAAATTAACACAGTCACAGAGAGCACGATGTTGCAGGCTCACAAACTCTATTGTATAGACTTTTTCGTGATACAACTAAGATAATATTTTATATCGGCAAAAAGAATTCTACGATATCTATTTCTTTCGTGCGTCAATAAATCTATGAATAAGTTCCGCTGCATCTCTATATAACCATGTACACACATGTTCGAGTATATATACAAATAGATTCATGCCCATGCGTTGCTACGGGACAGCAAAACATTTGTACTAAAAACACATGGATCGCACGATAAGATAACAATACTGTAAAAGTATATGACCGACGTTAAAGTGATATTTAATCTAAAAAGCTAAGTTCGTGAAATTTACATAGTCACATAGAGCGTGGCGTCGCAGGCTCACAAACTCTACTGTGTAGATCTTTCCGTGATGCGGCTAAGATCATTTTTTATACCGGCAGGAAGAGATTTTCGATATCCATTTCTTTCGTGCGCCAATAAATTCACGAATAAGTTCCACCACATCTGCATACCATCCTGTACACGGCGCTAGCAAGCGAATTAGCCACAACTTATGTAATTATGTTTATAATTAGCTCATATTTAGTCCTCCTAATTGATATCTAAAAATTCAATGTGATAGAGACTAAAGTTTAGTCTTAGGATCAAAACATTCCCTAACTCTCGACTCCTACTGGCTGCTCACTTGCACCACCATGTCTATGTGCCTGCACATATATACTCTAATGTCAGAACGTGTAAGATGGTATTTATTGTCCACTCTTTAAAAAAATCGTAACTTTAAGATTATTATTTGTGTATGCTGTAGGATTTAGATGCTTTGCACTCATCCATGAGAGTCGAAATTTTTGATACCATTATGATATCTAAGCTTACCAATCATACAAAAACGAACTTGATTGTTAAAATATTTTCAACACTGCTTTCATATACTCCCTCTGTCCCAAGATAGAATTTATTCTTGCTTTCTGATAAGTCAACTTTTTTAACTTCGACCAATTATATATAAAAGAATATTAATATTTATAATACATATTTAGTATCATTACATAGACCATTGAATATATTTTTATAATAAACTTATTTGAAGATATAAATGTTGCACGCATTTTTTATAAATCTAGTCAAAGTTGAGAAAGTTTGACCTGCATACATACCATAACGACTTATATTTCAGGGCGGAGAAAATATATGCTAATAGGAGTAGTCAACTGAAAGTCATTATAAACACAATAATACTTTTATATTATATGCTAATGGGAGCATATAATATACGCGGGGAATGGATCTATATACTAATGGTGGGAATATTCGTTTAAGAAATTGCAGAAGATTCACCAGTCTTACCATGTATAACCTGCACATCTTTTATTTGGCACCACTGATGTTCTAAAGAAGCAGCCACTTTTTAATTTTAGGTCTGCATGCTGGAAACACTAAACGTAATGACCAACCTCATTGAGTCGTCTTGCTTGATCTTTGCCAATTATCTTGCTTGAGCTTTGTGAATAAATTATACCATTGACAAAGACTAACACATAAAGAGGTAGAAGTTGCAAGAATAAAGCTAGGTGGCCTACTATGCACCCAGCCTAAATTTAATACCCTTCAAATTATGAACAATGCCGAGCGAGAGAGGGGCACCGCATGATTGTTTTCTTTCATGCATGTGGTCTCAGGTGATCGATTTGTTTCCTTCAAAGCTGTCGGGTACCTTAGAACGGGGTACCCCGAGCGAACAATCAAAAAGGTCGCTAAAGTCCCATAAAAAATAAAGTCAGAAGGTAAGCCGTGGGCCCCTCACCCGCCACGACCGAGCCCACTGGGCCCTCCTCCTCCTCACCTCGAGCCTCGAGCAGGAGGTCTCGGCATCCTGACATGAACTCCGCCTCGCACGAGGCTCTCTACGAAAGGCCTCGGCAGGGGGCGCATTCTCCGTATCGCGCGAGGCCTCTCGCTGCATGCCTCGGCAAGGAGTCCGATCTCCGTCTCGCGCCAGGCCTCATTCTCTGTCTCGCTCGAGGCCTCATTCTCCGTCTCGCTTGAGGCCTCATTCTCCGTGTCGCTCGAGGCCGGCTCGCCCGCAGTCCATCGCCCCCCGCCTCGACCGACCCTCCCGACAGCGCGTCATGTCTCATTAATGCTTCAACCACTCCCACAATCTCAGCCAGATGATGGCTCAACGCCACGGAATAACTGACGGGACTTGAGATTGCATCAGCGCCACATCGGCCGGGACAGGGCACGGCAGGGATTACCGGCCACTGTGTCCTAACGCTGTGTCCACAATCAGCGCCATACCGGTTGGGACAGGGTACGGCGGGGATTACCAGCCACTGTGTCCTAACGCTGTGCCCACGATCAGCCGCCCACTCGAGGCCTCGGCACTGTACACCAAGGTCTCAGCTATCTTGGGGTTCGCGCCTATCGAGACCCCTCCACTGTGGTGCAGCCTCGGCACCGACCAAGTCTCGGCCTTACGCACAATCCGTCCACAGTGGTTTGCACGTTCACCGCCGCACCCACTCCGAGGCAGTCTCAGGGCTCCCACGACGCACAGGATCGGATGGGACGACCATGCCGCCCCAGTGCTCTAAGGACGGACCACTCCGACGACCACGCCGCCACAGGAACAAGCTACAGGGTCCGGGCACGCCGCCTCTGTTCACACGACACCGTATAGTTAGCTCATGTACCGTCCTTGTCCTCCCTTCAGGCTATAAAAGGAGAGGACTTGGGCCATTTTAGAGAGAGGAGAACACCTAGTAATACACACACACACACATCCCGACCGCTGAAGAGCAACGTCTCAGACGGTCCACATGACACTTTGCCGATACCTAGGACTAGTTCCCTCTCTCCCCTAGCTTGTAACCCTTTACTACGAATACTTCGGTGCAAGAAATACAAGATCGACCTCTCAGACTGGACGTAGGGCCTCGATTGCCTGAACCAGTATAAACCTTATGTCTCTTTGCATCACCATCCGGAATTGGAAGCACGCAGAACAAATTCACTGGTTGGTTGAGGACCCCCCGGTCCGAAACACCGATAGTTGGCGCGCCAGGTAGGGGCCTCTGCGTGTTAGTTTCATCATCCCAACAAGTTCCGGATGGCATACCCCGTACGACCATTGCGTCTCAGCACCGTGGTCTGGTTTGGGAGCCTAGAGTTCATGTCTCTAGGGCATGAGTACGACATGGTACTCCTCACTCCTCGAGCCCCACTGTCCGATGATGAAGTTACGCACCGGCAGCCTAGGCGCAGGCGGCGCCCGGGCAGCCGCTCTCGCCGTGCTCGCCAGGCACGACGCGAGCAAGGCCACCCCGATGCTACGCGAATCTAGGGCGGCACGCCACTCCCCGCCGATATCCTACGATCAGCTATCGGCACAGGGTCCCTAGTTGGGGACCTGTCTAGCCTGAGCTTGGACAAAGGAAAATCGCCGGTGGCACACGGCGATGCCCAGTCGTCAAGCTTCGCTCCACCACTCCCTGAAGAACCGACCCCGACGGAGCAGAATCTGGCGACGGCACCATCCCCATACCCCTTTGGGTTGAGAAATGCCGCCGCCTCTTATGCCTACGCTTACACTGCCGCTCATGAGGATCCCTCGGAACGCCGCCAGTGCTTTGCTCTCGACCTGAGCACCCACGCCGACTCCTCAGATGAGGACGAGTCATGGCCCAGAGTGGATTTCTCCGGACTCCACGACCCTAGGGCTTTTGTGCCAGTTTTTGGCCGCAAGCGACTACTGCCTCGGCTACTCTGACTCCAACGACGAAGGCACCTACAACCCCCACTCGCGAGTGTTTTCACATCGGGCTCGGGATGCCAAGGGCGGGCAAAGAGGACAAGGCGGTAGGTAGCCGTTCCCCGCTTCACCCAGGTGCGAGCGCCGCCACACCTCCACGCACTGTCCTACTGGCCACACGAAATGAGAACGTCGCTCTTGCATGACCTCAGCGCCTAGACCTAGAACAGCTCCGTGAGCTCCAGGCCAAGGTCAAACAAGACCAACTCCTTCTGCAGCAGCTTCGAGACTCTCTCGAACAAGAACAGCGAGGTCGCGGCGAAGGCGGAGGAGCTCGACGGAGGGCCCGCGATGTGCATCACCGCATCTATGACGATGAAGGGAGTGAGCAACCCCCAGTCTTCAATCGCGCTAGCCAGAATGTCACGGTTGTGGCAATGCTGGTCCACGCAATGCCCGAGCCTTCTACCATGGAGGGGTGGTGGGTCTGCGGCAAGCTCTGGGATCTCCTAGAGACCGCCGCGGTTCAGCAGGCCGAGAGTTCCGCCTCCCGACGGCACGGGGGTGCCTCAAACCTGCCCACGGCACCGCCTCGGCAGGACAGGGAAGCCCTGGCTCATCCTGAGCCCGACCGAGCGCCGATAGCCCACAGGGTCCCCGTGCTTCTAGACCGCCTCGGCAATCGACGCGAGGTACAGGGAGACCATGAGGTGGTCAGCAGGCGACGATGCCATGACAACGAGGGGCCCGCTCGGGGCTACCACCCACACCGAGGTGATCGCTACGACAGCGGGGAGGACCGTAGTCCTTCCCCTGAACCGCCAGGCCCTCGGGTCTTCAGCAGGGCCATCCGTGCTGCTCTTTTCCACGCCCGGTTTCGGCAACCAGCCAATCTCGCGAAGTACAGCGGCGAGACCAACCCTGAACTCTGGCTTGCCGATTACCGCCTGGCCTGCCAGCTAGGTGGCATAGACGATGACCTGCTCATCATCCGCAACCTCCCCTTGCTCTTGTCAGACTCAGCGTGAGCCTGGCTCGAGCACCTTCCTCCCTCGTAAATCCACGACTGGCGCGACTTGGTTAGGGTCTTCATCAGGAACTTCTAGGGCACATACGTGCACCTTGGGAACTCCTAGGATCTTAAGAGCTATCGCCAGAAGCCAGACGAGTCTCTTCGAGACTTCATCCGGCGCTTCTCCAAACAGTGCACCGAGTTGCCCAGCGTCGGCGACTCAGAGATCGTCCAGGCTTTTCTCTCCAGCACCACTTGTCGGGACTTGGTTCGAGAGTTAGGTCAGAACGTGCCGTGCTCTACTGCCGCGCTCCTCGACATCGCCACCAGCTTCGCCTTGGGTGAAGAGGCTGTTGGAGCCATCTTCCCCGACACCAACACCAAGGGTAAGCGGAGGGACGAGGCCCTCGAGGCCTCAACCTCCCACCTCCCCAAGAGAAAGAAAAAGGGGCGCCTGAGGAAGCAGGAGGTCCTGGAGGCTGATCTGGTTGTGGTCGTAGAACACAAGAACCCCTAAGGCTTCAAAGGCCCTAGGCCCTTCGACGACATGCTCAAGAAACCCTACCCTTACCACTAGGGCCCGGTCAAGCACGCTCTCGAGGATTGCACCATGCTGTGGCATTACTACGCCAGGCTCGGGCTCCCCGACGACAACACCAAGCAAAAGGGTGCCGGCGGCCGGGACAAAGACAAGGATGATGGGTTCTCCGAGGTACGCAATGCCTTCATGATCTTCGGTGGGCCCTCGGCATGCCTTATGGCGCGGCAGCACAAGAGGGAACACCGAGAAGTCTTCTCGGTCAAGGTGGCCACCCCCCAGTACCTCGACTGGTCTTGAGAGGTGATCACCTTCGATCGAGATGACCACCCTAACCATGTTTCGAATCTCAGGCAGTACCCACTAGTTGTCGACCCGATCATCGGCAACACCTGACTCTCCAAGGTGTTGATGGACGGAGGCAGCGGCCTCAACATCCTCTACGCCAACACCCTAGAGCTCTTGGAGATCGACCGGTCGAGGCTCCGAGGCGACGTCGCACCCTTCCATGGCATCGTGCCAGGGAAGCGCACACGACCCCTCGGGCGCATCGACCTTCCCATCTGCTTTGGCACCCCCTCCAACTACCACAAGGAAGTCCTTACCTTCGAGGTAGTCGGGTTCGGGGGAGCCTACCACGCCATTCTGAGGCGGCCATGCTATGCCAAGTTCATGGCAGTCCCCAACTATACCTACCTCAAGCTCAAGATGCTAGGCCCCAGCGGTATCATCACGATTGAGTCCACATACAAACATGCATACGACTATGACGTCGAGTGCATCAAGTACACCGAGGCTCTTGCGGAGGCCGAGACCCTCATCGCCCACCTTGACCAACTCAGTGGCGAGGCGCCTGACTCCAAGCATCGCGCGAGGGCGTTCGAGCCCGCCGAGGCCATCAAACTCATCCCGGTCGACCCCGCCTGCCCCGACGACCGAGCACTGAGGATCAGCGCTACCCTCGACATCAAATAAGAAGCCGTGCTCATTGACTTTCTCTGTGCAAACGCCGACATATTTGCATGGAGTCCCTCGGACATGCCGGGCATACCAAGGGAGGTCGTCGAGCATGCCCTAGACATCTAGGCCGGATCTAGACCTACGAGGCAACGCCTGCGCCGCTTCAACGAGGAAAAGTGTAGGGCCATCGGTGAGGAGATACAGAAACTCTTGGCGGCCGGGTTCATCAAGAAAGTGTCCCACCCAGAGTGGTTGGCTAACCCCGTGTTAGTCAAGAAGAAAAATGGGAAATGGAGGATGTGTGTAGACTACATCGGTTTGAACAAAGCCTGTCCAAAGGTCCCCTTCCCATTACCTCGAATCGATCAAATCGTTGATTCTACTGCAGGGTGCGAGACCCTATCTTTCCTTGATGCGTACTCTGGTTACCATCAAATCAAGATGAAAGAGTCCGACTAGCTCACGACTTCTTTCATCACACCATTCGGCATGTACTGCTACATGATGATGCCCTTCGGCCTCAAAAATGCAGGTGCCATGTACCAGCGGTGCATGACCCAGGTCTTTGGCGACAACATTGGGCGGACCATCGAGGCCTACGTAGATGACATCGTGGTCAAGACCAGAAAGGTTGAGGGCCTCGTCGATGACTTGAGGATAACCTTCAAATGCCTTAGAGAGAAGGGCATCAAGCTCAATCCCGAGAAGTGTGTGTTCGGGGTCCTCCGAGGCATGCTCTTGGGATTCATAGTCTCGGAACGCGGCATTGAAGCCAACCCAGAGAAGGTCTTGGCCATAACTGGCATGGGACCAATCAGAGACCTCAAGGGAGTATAGAGGGTCATGGGATGCCTTGCGGCCCTGAGCCACTTCATCTCACGCCTCGGCGAAAAAAGTTTGCCTCTGTACCGACTCTTGAGAAAATCCAAGTGTTTTTCTTGGACTCCCGAGGTCGAAGAAGCCCTCGACAGACTCAAAGCACTACTCACAAATCCTCCCATCCTGATACCCCCGGCCATGGACGAGACCCTCTTACTCTACGTCGCCGCAACAACCCAAGTGGTCAGCGCTGCCGTAGTGGTAGAGAGGCAAGAAGAGGGGCATACTCTGCCCACCCAATGACCTGTTTATTTCATCAGCGAGGTGCTCTCCGAGACCAAAGCACGCTACCCCCACATCCAGAAGTTGGTCTACGCCGTGGTCCTGGCCCGGTGCAAACTGTGTCACTACTTCGAGTCACACCTAGTGACTGTGGTATCATCTTTCCCCCTGGGTGATATAGTTCATAATCGGGAGGCCTCGGGCAGGATAGCCAAATGGGCTGTCGAGCTTATGGGGGAAACCTTGACCTTTGCGCCTCGAAAAGCGATCAAGTCTCAGGTCTTGGCCAATTTCGTGGCTGAATGGACAGATACCCAACTACGACCTACTCAAATTCAGACGGAGTGCTGGACCCTGTACTTCGACGGATCCCTGATGAAGACTGAGGCAGGCGCGGGTTTGCTCTTCATTTTGCCCCTCGAAGTACACATACGCTACATGGTGCGGCTCCACTTTGCCGCCTCCAACAACATGGCCAAATACGAGGCCCTCATCAATGGCTTACAAGTCGCCATCGAACTTGGGGCGCGGCGCCTCGACATCTGAGGCGACACGCGGCTCATCATAGATCAAGTGATGAAGGAGTCAAACTGCCTCGACCCCAAAATGGAGGCTTACTGCAAGTTGGTACGACACCTAGAAGATAAGTTCGACGGTCTTGAACTAAATCACATCACGTGGAAGTACAACGAGGCCGCCGACGAGCTGGCAAAGATGGCCTCGGCATGGGCCCCGGTCCCCCTGAACATCTTCGCTAGAGACCTCCACAAACCTTCCATTGGATACACCTCGGCAATAGAGGAGGGCCCACCTGTGGAACCCACGGCAAAGCTTGATGCCCCCTCTGCTGTCGAGACCCCCTCGACCGAGCCTGAGGTCATGGAAGTCAACGTCGAGCCTCCGTAGACTGATCAGGACGTGGATTGGCGAGTCCCGTTCCTCGATTGGCTTGATCGGGGGGGGGGGGCTTCCTGACGACAGAACCGAAGCGCGACGGCTTGCGCGCCAAGCCAAGACCTACGCCCTCTACAATGACGAATTGTACAGGTGAAGTCCCTCCGGTGTCCTCCAACAGTGTATCAGTGCCGAGGCGGGCTAAGCTCTGCTTTGGGACTTACACGTAGGTGCCTGCGGGCACCATGCGGCGCCTCGGACGCTCGTAGGGAACGCTTTCCGCCAAGGAATCTACTAGCCGACGGCGGTCACCGACGCTACCAAGCTAGTATGCTCCTGTGAAGGATGCCAGTACTACGCTCGGCAGACACATCTCCCGACCCTGGCCCTACAAACCATCCCTATCACATGGCCATTCGTCGTGTGGGGGCTCGACATGGTCGGGCCTCTGCGAAAGGCCCTTGGGGGCTACACCCATCTACTGGCATCAATTGATAAGTTCTCCAAATGGATCGAGGCTCGTTCGATCAATTGAATCAAATCCGAGCAGGCGGTGTTGTTCTTCACTGACATTATCCATAGGTTTGGGGTCCCCAACACCATCATCACCGACAACGGGACACAGTTCACCGGCAAAAAGTTCCTGACGTTTTGTGATGACCACCACATCCATGTGGCTTGGTCGGTCGTAGGACACCCAAGGACCAACGGCCAAGTAGAGCGTGCCAACTGCATGATCCTACAAGGCCTCAAGCCAAGGATTCATAACCGGTTAAAAAAGTTTGGCAAGAAACGGCTCGCCGAACTCCCGTCGGTCATCTAGAGCCTGAGGAACACTCCAAGCCGAGCCACGGGATTCACGCCTTTCTTCCTAGTCTATGGGGCCGAGGCCATCCTCCCCACCGACTTGGAATATGGTTCCTCGAGGCTGCAAGCCTATAACGAACAAAGTAACCGCACCACCCGAGAGGACGCCCTTGATCAACTAGAGGAAGCCCAAGACGTCGCACTACTACACTCGGCCAAATACCAGCAGAGCCTACAGCGCTATCAGGCCCGACGTGTCTGAGGCCGAGACTTAAAGGTAGGCGACCTGGTGTTGAGGCTAGCACAGAGCAACAAGGGTCGCCACAAGCTGACCCCGCCATGGGAAGGACCGTACATCATCGCCCAAGTGCTGAAGCCCGGGACCTACAAGCTGGCCAAAGAGAAGGGCGAAGTCTTCACCAACGCTTGGAACATAGAATAGCTACGTCGCTTTTATCCCTAAATTTCCAAGCATTGTATATGTCGTTTCTCAAAATACAATTAAAAAGCGTTCTTTAGTTGGTCTAATTTTTTGAGAAACCCCCCGAGCCCATCGTAGGCCTCGGCAATATAGTAACATGGTAAGGGAGACTCGGTTCTACCTCGGCAGAACCAAGCTTCCCTCGGGGGCTAGATAGGGGACCCCCCCTAGGTGTCCCCTAGGTCCCACGCACCATTCTTCAGTTGTTTTCGCAAAAATTCCTACACCAAGTCCCTAGCAGGCTCTAACAAATCAGTTGTAAAAACTCCTTGGACTAAGGTCTGTTACCTAAGTAAGAGGCTGGTAGAGTCATGAGACGGCCTACGCCTCTGGGCTACGGCACTCCCTCACTACCTCTCGCTCATGGGACAGCTTAGGGCCCAAGGGGGTGTTTTGCAAACGAAATCTGATCAGGAGCAACAGAGGGCAGAGGCTCGGAAACATAAGAAAAACGACTAAGAAACGCAAATACTTCAAAAATAAAGGCCTCGATAGCCACAAGCGTTACGATACAAAAAATAACCCCTATTCTATTTTTACATAGCCCTCGGGGCCCAGATCAAGGCTCAGGGCCTTCAGCACCGACAGATGGTAGGGGAGGAACCACCTCCTCTTCGAAGAGCATCACCAGCGCCGTGCCAGGGCCTTCCACTGCCTCCATCAGCTTCGTGACCGCCACGTCGACCACCTCTTCATCATCAGGCAGAACATAGCCATCACTGATGGCCGGGAGGTCAACACCAAGGTAGTGAGAGGAGATGATGGCCAACGCTCGCTTGACACCCGTGTGCAGCGCCCCTTGGAGCCGCTCGCGCATCTGGCTGCTCAGCGCAATCAAGCGGCTCCCAAGGGAGCTGCCTGACTGAACTCCCTCGACCTCCAAGGCCTCGCAGGTGGAAAGGGCAGCACGTTTCAGCACCTCGTGCTCCCCGATCTCGGTCTCGAGCACCGTCTGCACCGCGCTAGAAGCCTCAGTGGCCCGAATGATCTCCACCTCTGACTCTGCACCACGGAAAATGGAATGAGGTTGAGCGAGAGAAAGAACAACCTAAGTTAGGGACAGAAGCCCATGGAACTCACCCTTGGCCTTCTACTCCCAGCGTCGGGTCTCGGCCTGACAGGCCTCGGCCTTCTCCTTCAACCGCTAGGCCTCGACCCGAGAGGCCTCGGCCGCCCTAGAAGCTTCACTTCCTAGCTCTGCGTCATACAAGGAAGTCAGGGAGCGAACATAAGGAAAAGGAAACAAAACAAGGGGACTGGAACTCATCGTCGACCGTCCCCTTCAAAACCATAGCCTCGATTTGCGAGGCCTCAACCGTAGCAAGGGCCTCGTTCAGAGCGCCTTTTTTCAGCCAGTGTGCACTCTCCTCTGCCCCTAGCTGCCCGACGAGGGCCTTGCCTGAGGCCGTTGCTTCTTTGGCCTAGGACCTAAAGGCATCCTGATCGCTGACCGCACGGGTAAGCTCCTCCTCTAGCTCCTTGACCCGTGCCGCCAAAGGGGTGAGCTGCGTCTGGGCCGTGGCCGCCTCGACCTTTGCGTCAGCACAGCGAAGACAAAGGTCCTCCACCTCCATGCTTCGCGTCGATAGAAGCTCATTAGCATCGGCAAGAAGGCCCTTCTACCGCTGAAGCTGGTCCTAGATGCCCCTCTCCCACCGGAGAAAGACTGACTTCCTGAGGGATCGGGTGTCGAGCTCCTAAGGAAGCAGAACAGAGGTCATCGATTGCGACAAAACCGTGAAAAGAACGACGTCACGCGAGAAAGGAAAACGCGAACCTGGGCGACTTCGGGCAGTTCGTCGACCACCATGGACAAGGTCATCCGCAGCGACCGCTCCACCAGCTGGCGGTATTGCTCGAAGGTGCCCCAGCGCCCGCCCTCGGCTGCGTCCTTGAGGGCAAATAGAGGCTCCCCCTTAGGGTCATCCCGGCTCTACCACAGTACCCACGGGTGGTCCCACCCGCAAGGCTCGGGTCGCGCCTGCACGAGGGCTGAACTTCCCTCGTCCAAGATTGGGGCCTGCTATTCCACGGCACCAGCATCCTCGGCGTCGACCACCTCCTGTGCCTGGGAGGTATCATTGGAAGAGATTGGATAGACCTCTACCTCCCGGGCGCTCTCTCGCAACAACGGCGGCCCCTGAGCCAAGGGCACCACCGAGGCCTCTGTCGCCTTCATCTCCGCCTCCTGGACGGACGGCCCCACCGCCATTACGATGGCCTTGGTGATCTCGGGGGCTCCAGCCCCCACAATTATGGCCTCAACGGCCTCGGGGGCTCCAGCCTCCGCCATCGTGGCCTCGGAGGACGTAGAAACACCGGCCGCGGTCACCGCGGTCTCGGCGGTCTTGGGCGCCCTGTCCTCCATCACCTCAGCCTCGAAGACCCCGGGGGCCTCGACAACCAAAGGCACGCCGGCCCCATCCAACTCGTGAGCCCCACCCCCATGGTATGGGAGCGATCCCTCTCTCGTCAGTGTAGGGGCCGCCTCGGCAGCCCCTCCTTGGGCGGTCGGTTCTTTCAGGTTGACCCTCACCGACGCCGCGCTGCGGTGGATGGTGGCTTGTGCCTCCGCCACCCAGGGGGTGGAGGAGCCTGGGCTCGCCTTAAGCGCCTTAAGGGGCGCCATGGGAAGGTCGTCCGTAGGCTGCTTTCGACTAAGGAAAATTAACCTACAGGGTCAGCGCAAGACCAAAAAAGCGAACGGAAGGCACTATGACCCTGTCAAAAATACACTTACTTTGAATGGGGTGGGAACCGCTTCGCCACGACAAACCTCATCTACAACGGCAGAGGCGGTGGCAGAGGCGTCGCCTCCGTATCCATCGGCACCGGTCGATCCTCAGCGGACCTTGGCGCCCCTTCGGTCCCCTGTAGGGGCGGGGGCGTCGCCTCCACCGCCACCTGCTCCACCACGGCCGCCGAGCCTACCGGGCTGATGGCGCGTTTGCCTAACGCCCATGCCTCGGGCGTGTCGGCCTCAGCCCCGGAGCAGGCAACCGCCGTCCTCGAGTCCGCTTCTCCGCCCCCTCCTGGGGGTGCCGGACTGCTTGCCAACGCCCCAGGCACCACCTCCACTACGTCAGGGAGGTGGTCCAGGGGACCTCGCCCCCCTCGCCCTCGTCATCCCCGTCCAAGGCCTCCGTCGACAGCGATAGCGATGGGGATTCCTCCAACAGGAGGCCATCTTTCCTTTGTTGACGGCGGCGCTAATCTAACCCTTCGCGCGTGAGAATTTACCTCATGCGCTTCGCCATCTTGGCGTCCTTCCGTGTCTTCTACGCGTCGGCGTGCGCCCGGTTGATTGCCCGCCACCTCACATCCTCGGGAACGAGCGGCGGAGAGGAGCACACGTCCCTCATCCCCTGAAGGAACGACAAACGCGCATGAGGGAACAAGGGGTAAGGGGAGACTGAGGAGGTTCAGATGCTACAGCGGCACACGACTTACCAGCGAAAGGAACCCCCGCGACGGCCGCATCGCGATAGGGGTCAAGTTGCCGCCCCTCAGCTTCGCCTCTACCATCTTCCCCACCCGACGAAGAATTTCCTCGTCGGAAAGGGCAGAGGAGGACATCCGGGTGCCCTCAATGGGCTCACCCGGCTTCATCTCGAACAGCTGCCGCCGCCGAGCCATCAGCGGCAGCACCCTCTGGCAGTGGAAGGCGGCCATGACCACAGCCACGGTGAGGCCATGGCCCCACAGCCTCGCCAGCCCCTCCAGGAGCGGCTCCAGCTTGGGCTGGTCGACCTTCGGGACACCCCACTTCCATCTCTCTGGGCAACTCCCCACAATCCGCCTAGTGTAGGGGGAAGCCCTCCGTCGTCGTTGTAGAGGTAAAACCAACTCGTGTACCACCGGCGGTTGGAGGACGTGAGTTGGGCTGGGATGTAGAGGTGCAGGCGGTCCTAACGCACTTAGAGAGTGCAGCCTCCGGCCCTTGCCACCTTCCTCTTACCCGACGTACCCGTCGGCTTGGTAGTATGCCCCACCCGGAATAGATGAAGCCACAACTCCTAATGGGGAGCGATCCCTAAATACCCCTCGCAGATGGCAACAAAGATAGCCGCCTGAGCAATGGAGTTGGGATTAAAATTGTGGAGTTCCACGCCGTAGTAGTGTGGGAGCGCCCGCATGAACCGGTCCGTCGGGATGCTGAGGCCGCGCTCGTGGAAGGAGACGAAGCTCACGATGTAGCCGTCGCGAGGCCTCGGCTCCGGCTCACCGTACGGAGCAATCCACTCCGACCTGGTGGGGTCTGTCACCGGGCGGAGGAGTCCACCGTCGACAAGCGACTGGAGCATCTCCTCGGTGACGTCCGACGGATCCTAGTGGTCTGCCTCGACAACAACGATGTCGCCGGCCATGGGTGCAATGGAGGAATCAGGTGCGGCGGTGAGTTTTTTCTCTCTCTCCCACGCTCTCGCTTTTTTCTTGCTTTCTCCCTAGGCTCGCTCCTCTCTCCTCTTCTTCCCAGCACTCGCTGCTCTAGCGACGGCTCGATGGAGGCGTTGCTAATGCAGGCAAGGTAAGACGAGGAGGGGCGAGACTCTTTAGGTATTTATGCTGGGAGGAGGAGAAACGAACGGGCGACAAAATCAAGGAGGTTTTCCCCTGATCTGGCGCAGTTAACCACGAGCCGATTTCGCCAGCCCACGCGCCCACGTCTCCCGCATTAAATGCGAGGATAGTTACGTCCCATCCACCATGTCACGCTTGGCCACTACGGCAGCAGGCGTCGTTTCGACTCCCCCTGAAACCGCCTCAAAAGGCGCGCCGCCTGTGCCGAGCCAATAGGGAAGATATTCCCTATGGCCTATTTCTTTCGTATGAAGGAACCGGGCTCTGAACCTATTACGATTCAGGGGTTCGAAGGCTGGGCCCCAAAGGGCTTCGACTGCCGCCTCAGGATAATAGAGTCAGGGGCGACCGCGGGCGAGCCCATATGGGGCCGAGGCCCAAGCAAGCGAAATGCTTGGGACGCCCAAAGTCGTGTCTGAGACCGGAGGAAAGTCTCCGAATGGGATCCCATCGTAGGGAGGCACCGAGCCACCAAGGCCCAGTGAACGGCCTCGGCACCCACTAGAGATATCCTCTGGTACTCTTGGAGTGTGTCTCTGGACCGCTAGCCGTCCCCTAGTGAACAGGGTTCGGGCCTCCAGTTGGACTACCCGATAACAGCTCACTGGAAGTGCCACCGCTCGTGCCCGCCGAGGGTAGCGAGGCACATTCCACCCCTCCTTCCGAGCGAAAAGGAAGCGTGAGGGTCGCACAAAAAGTCAGGGGAACCCCTGATAGCCTTCTCGTTTTATGCAGAGGCTAGGGGGCTCTTCCTGCAACCTTACCGAGACCCAGCGACCCCAGCTCGCACTCAAAGGGGCTCAGCAAAACAAACCCTCATTTCGAGCGAAAAGGAAGCGTGAGGGTCGTACAAAAAGACAAGGGAGCTCCTGACGGCCCTCTCACCCTGTGCAGAGGCTAGGGGGCTCTTCCTGCAAATACGCCGAGACCCCACAACTCAGGCTCGCGCCCAAAAGGGGCCTCGACAAACAAACCCTCACACGCGAGGGGCGTATAAAAAGTCAGGGGAAATCTCGACGGCCCTCTCGCTCTGCGCAGAGGCTAGGGGCTCTTCCTGCAACCTTGCCGAGACCAGAATGGGCTCGGCAAACAAACCCTCCGTCCAAACGAAAAGGATATGTGAGGGTCGGATGAAAAAGTCAGGGGACCCCCGACCGCCCTCTTGCTCCAGGCGGAGGCTCAGGGGCTCCTCTTGCACCCGAAGACCAAGACAAACAGTCCAAGCCCACGCTAGATGTTTCATTACAAAACACGATAAAGGGCACCGAGCCCGTTACGGTCCAGGAGTTCGAAGGCTGGGCCTCCAAGAGGTTTCGACAGCCGCCCCAGGGCAATAGAGTCAGGGACGACTTG
Organism: Miscanthus floridulus; assembly: GCF_019320115.1. Lineage (NCBI taxonomy): Eukaryota > Viridiplantae > Streptophyta > Magnoliopsida > Poales > Poaceae > Miscanthus > Miscanthus floridulus. Next base: position 172,486,474 of record NC_089581.1, on the reverse strand, counting down.
AGGGCGAGCCTACGAATGGCCTAGGCCCGAGCGAACAGTCGCTCGGGGCGTCCTAAGTCGTGTCCGAGACCGGTAGGGAAGTATCCGAATAGGATCCCACCGTAGGGAGGCACCGAGCCACCGAGGCCCAGCGAACGGCCTCGGCACCCACTAGAGAAACCCTTTGGTACTTTTGGAGTGCGTCTCTGGACCGCTAGCCGTCCCCTAGCGAACGGGGCTCGGGCCTCCACTCGGACTACCCGATAACAGCTCATCGGAAGTGTCCACGCTCGTGCCCATCGAGGGTAGCCTAGCATATTCCACCCCTCCTTCTGAGTGAAAGGAAGCATGAGGGTCATACCCAAAGTCAGGGGGCCCCCTGATGAACCTCTCGCTCTATGCGGAGGCTAGAGGGCTTTTTCCTACAGCCTCGCCGAGACCCCCGCAACCCGAACTTGCGCTTAGGGGCTCGGCAAATGCAATAAGAACTACTCGTTCAAACACAAAAATAAAAAAGCCCCTGGAGGAGTAACTCCACTCCTCCAGGGCCTCGGGGGCTACACCCGGCGGGTGAGCTCGCGCGCACCCACCAAAACCCCAAGATACAAAACCCAATTCCTACAGGAGCGAGTACGAACCAAGCCTAGGCGAACCCTCAGGGAGAGTGCACGCACTCCCTCGGAGGCTCAGGGGCTACTATCGGGTACCTTAGAACGGGGTACCCTGAGCGAACAATCAAAAGGGTCGCTAAAGTCCCATAAAAAAATAAAGCCAGAAGATAAGTCGTGGGCCCCTCACCCACCACGACCGAGCCTACTGGGCCCTCCTCCTCCTCGCCTCGAGCCTCGAGCAGGAGGTCTTGGCATCTTGACATGAACTCCGCCTCGCGCGAGGCTCTCCACGGAAGGCCTCGGCACGGGGCACATTCTCCGTATCGCGCGAGGCCTCTCGCGGCATGCCTTGGCAAGGAGTCCGATCTCTATCTCGCGCGAGGCCTCATTCTCCGTGTCGCTCGAGGCCGGCTCGCCCGTAGTCCATCGCCCCCTGCATCGACCGACCCTCCCGATAGCACGTCATGTCTCATTAATGCTTCAACCACTCCCGCAATCTCAGTCGGACGATGGCTCAACGCCATGGAATGACCGACGGGACCTGAGGTCGCATCAGCGCCACACCGGCCGGGATAGGGCACGGCGGGGATTACCGGCCACTGTGTCCTAACGCTATGTCCACGATCAGCGCCATACCGGCTAGGACAGGAACGGCGGGGATTACCAGCCACTGTGTCCTAACGCTGTGCCCACGATCAGCCGCCCACTCGAGGCCTCGGCACTGTACACCAAGGTCTCGGCTATCTTGGGGTTCGCGCCTATCGAGACCCCTCCACTGCGGTGCAGCCTCGGCACCGACCAAGTCTCGGCCTCACGCACAATCTATCCACAGTGGTTTGCACGTTCACCGCCGCACCCACTCTGAGGCAGTCTCAGGGCTCCCACGACGCACAGGATCGGATGGGACGACCATGCCGCCCCAGTGCTCCAAGGACGGACCACTCCGATGACCACGCCGCCACAGGAACAGGCTACAGGGCCCGGACACGCCGCCTCTGTTCACACGACACCGTATAGTTAGCTCATGTACCTTCCTTGTCCTCCCTTCAGGCTATAAAAGGAGAGGACTTGGGCCGTTTTAGAGGGAGGAGAACACCTGGTAATACACACACGCACACATCCCGCCCGCTGAAGAGCAACGTCTCAGACGGTCCACACGACACCTTGCCGAGACCTGGGACTAGTTCCCTCTCTCCCCTAGCTTGTAACCCCCTACTACGAGCACTTCGGTGCAAGGAATACAAGATCGACCTCTCAGACTGGACGTAGGGCCTCGATTGCCTGAACCAGTATAAACCTTGTGTCTCTTTGCATCACCATCCAGAATTGGGAGCACGCAGAACAAATTCACTGGTTGGTTGAGGACCCCCCGGTCCGAAACACCGACACCGGCGCTCCGATCTGGCCTCCACTTCCCCTCTCTTGCGCTTCAATCTCAGCATACACTGCGCCTTTGAGCACCGTGAGGGCCCCCTCTGCTGTTTCCTTTGCTCTTGGTTGTTTGTGCCCTTCAAGTGCTCGATGAAATGCTCAAAGGGCTCTGCTTGCTAATTTTGTATCCGTTCGGCCAGTCATTAGCTTATCATACTGTCCCGTACTTGATCATTCAGCTATTTATGGAGTAGTTTCGTCGGGTGCAGCCGAAGGCTCCAGGCGGACACCTACTCATGTAAATCAGTCACATCACACGGAGGTAATTTTGTCATTACTGTCTCCATGTCTTCAGTATGCATGTACATAAACATCCATTAGTTTTGCTTTCTGGCGTAGGTAACGTTACCAATAAATAACCAGACAACGCTCAGCCCTTATTTAGTTCGCGAAATTTGGGATTTTGGGCTACCGTAGCACTTTCGTTTTTATTTGGCAATTAGTGTTTAATCATGGACTAATTAGACTCAAAACGTTCGTCTCGTAATTTCCAACCAAACTGTGCAATTAGTTTTTTTTTCGTCTATATTTAATGCTTCATGCACGTATCGTAAGATTCGATGTGATGGGTACTATAGCACTTTTTGAGAAAAGTTTTCATGAACTAAACAAGGGCTCAGTCCTCTACCTCAGCTTTGCATTTATCAATGCCGATTTTCAGAAGCCCTGCGCGTCAACATATAGGTTTTACTGTCGGCTTCGCATTTATGGATGCCAATTTCAGAAACCCTGAGCCAGTGGTTCAGCGATGCATGGTTTTACTTACGTCACTTTGTTTCAAAGTAATATACCAAATAGGTTCATGATTTGTTTTATGATTTATTCATTCAGGGACTCCATCGGGTTGTTTATCGTACTGTCCTTGGCCCTCCAGCTGCTGCCAGAGTAGTTCCTTCAATTATGGATAAACGCCGCAAGCGCAGAGCTACTCATATACATCAGCCGCAAAGAGGTGATGCTGTTACCGTCAAGGCTCATGATTACATTTATTTTGCTGCTTCAATGCCTGCCTTCAGTATGCATATACATAAACTTTCATTTGGGCCATGTTTAGTTCACCCTAAATTTTCAACTTTGACACTAGATTCCCCGTCACATCAAACTTGCGGTACATGCATGGAGTACTAAATGTTAACGAAATCAAAAACTAATTGCACAGTTTGGTTGTACTCTGCGAGACGAACGTTTTGAGCCTAATTAGTCAACGATTAGACAATTATTATCAAATCCAAACGAAACGCTACAGTATACTACAGTGTTTTTGGCGGCGCCAAATTCAGGCAACTAAACATGACCTTGTTTTCCTTTGTGATATAGGCAGCGGTACCAATGAACAACTACCTGCCATTGCTTCATCCGCGTCACCTTCGGATTCAGGTCTCAGAACCCCTGCGGGTCTGGCGACGGCTAGGTGATTCCGTATTTAGATATTTAGCCTCCTGTGATGTTGCCTACCGCTATGTCTCTGATGTCAAGTTTTCAATATCCATAAAGCATTAATTAACATTGACGAAAGTAGGTTTCTACCTCTACCCAAACAATCAATAATTTGGCCCTGCACCTTAAAAAGTTAGCACATCGGTCCCATGTGTTTACAGCAGCCTGCTATAATCCCATATTGTACACGGTTTACTGAAAGCTCATGCAGCCTAAATGTTCATTCCGTTTATGTCTATAATTCTTGCTGGCCTATAGATTAGTGTGGAGCCTCCCCTGCATGTTCCGCCGTATCGCAATAGGAATGCTATACAGGTCTACAACCCATTCTTTGAAAATGGTCACGAAAAAAAGAAAGAATTTCAAGCCACTTATATATCGGATTTACCCATTACTTTTTCCTCCATGCTTTCTCTCCTCAATGTTATTTTGTTGGCAGTCCTGCTTTTTTAACCACTGCTATGAAGCTCACTATATGTATTTGCGACATGGTATAGCCTGACAGGACCATATGGCTCATGAAGCGACTTAAATATTCGAGTGTCTTTTTACTGCAATACAGAGTCTTATCGGTCCATCCATGTTTCTGCCTCCGTGCTCCGTCACATGGTGTCATGGTCAGTGTACACCCAACCAAATATCCGTAAGTTTAATGTGTAACTAATCTCATCAACATGAGTCGCACTACAATTATTAATTTTTCAGATCGCTAATCTTCAGAAACACTGTTTTTTATTGGGTGCATGATCAAAGCATGCTTGCTGAAAAACATATCCTATTTCAGCTTCAAGGCTGGCTGTGACAAGGTAATGATCTGAGCATCGTTAATTTCATAGTTCGATGCTTTCCTCATTAGGATTTCAGCAGGCGTATCATCATTTTTTCCCTGTTGCTATAGAACAATTGGAAGATTCTGTTGTCTTAAAAAACTACGATGATCTCTTTGGTTGCCTCTTTCCTGTATGGTTCCGTAATTGGAAGATTCTGTTCTCTTAAAAAACTATGATGATCTCTTTGGTTTCCTGTCAAATGTTTGCCACCACAAACTGTGCATGTACTTCTTAGGCCTCGTTTGGAACACGGGAATAACGTAGGAATTTTACGGGTACAGGAATGGTAGGAAAGGAAACAAGATTTGTCGTTTGAAACGAAGGAATGTAACCTTCCGTTCCGGAGGAAAGGATTCCATTCACGCACAAAACACGAGAACCAGAAAATCCACTCCGACCCAAGGGAACAGAGGGAACGCTCGGCCGCTCGCTCTCTCGACTCTCCCGCGCCCACTGCCTCCCTCCCGCCACTGCCTCACCCTCCCGCCATGGCCTAAACCCTAGGCACACGGGAGCACGCCGACGCACTCGCCGCCCTCCAGCTCGCACAGATGACGAATCCGCGACTTCAAAGTGCATCTGGGGGACAAAAACGGACTCCACCCCTTCCGTCTGCAGCACCAGAACATGGTCTTGGCGTTCCCCAGTCTGGAGGGGATGGCGAGATCCCACAAGAACAAGGTAGTCAATTTGATAATTTTACTTTGTGACTGTATTGCCGTATTCGTGTATCCCGACGGTAGCCGGCCAAGGCAGCCAGCCGGCCAAGGCCCCGCCCGGTGAGGTCGCGAGCGCGGGCCACAGGCGGGCGCAGCCTCAGCGGGGTGCGGGCGCGGCCGGAGCTCGCGTGGCTGGCGCGGCCATGACTCCCACCCGCGAGGAGCTCACATGGCTCCCGAACGGCCATGGCGGGACGGAGCGCAAGGACGGCGGAGTGGGAGAGCACGACCTCGCGGTGGACAACGTTTGGTTTTCTGAAATACTGATTTTCTGATTTCCCCCCAATTCAAGATTGCATCTGCTAGTTTGGTGTAGCATTCTGAAATTTATTTGCCATCGAAGACATTGCCTTTCCTTCTTTGCATTTTTTTAGTCCGTGGCATTCATCTTTCCCAATATTTTGTTAGGCACCAGAAGAGCTGTTGGTAGAGCAAACTGGAACCACCAGAGGATCCTTTATCTTATTGGACTTTTAAAACAACACGATTTACCAAGATTTCGGACAAACAATGCATGGAGCAAGGAAGCATGGACTACTATGGTTGATCAGTTCAATTTAAGGTTTTCTTTAGCATTCACCGTGGGTCAAGTAAAACAAAAGGAACAAGATTTGAAGAAGGATTTTCGAGCTGTAAAGGATTTGCAAGAAGAAAGTGGTTTTGGCTGGGATTCTAATAGAATGATGGTGACCGCACCAGAAAGTGTCTGGATGGGATTGGCGGAACGTCGAAACAAAGACAGTCTTCTTCGATGGCGTGATAAATCATTTCCATACTTTGATTATCTGTATGCTTTATATGATGGTGAGTTTCAGTTCAGGGATCTAACGGCATATATTTTCATTAAATATTGTTGCACCTCATTATTGTATTGGTCGTCTCCTTCTGGTACATCTTGCATGTTATTTTGATTGATATCTTCGGAGGCACCATGCGCCAATGACATATGTCCATTGTATAGCCGTATAAAATTATGAGTTACACAACAGGCTACAGAGATGTCAACTTGTGTGTCAATATCATATAATGATGCAGCCTTCAGTATGGGGTACCTCATTTTCAATATGCCAATAATTCTCTCTATATGATTTTGAAGTTGAGCATGTCGTAGATTGAATAATTCCTTGTGATTTTGTGGTTTTTGTCTAGCTCTGTCCTGTTCTTGTAGATGGTACCTAGTTCCTCGATATGGAGCAAGAAATTATGGTGTGTTAGCATAGCCTGCATCTACTAGATAGAATTTACCAGGAGGGACACTAAAGCCATGGTTAAGTGCATCCTAGAGAACTCTTGCATCAGAAGCAGACCCCTCCCAACCAGCATGCATGCGCACAAACTTTAGATCAAAGTCACATGCCACCATCATGTTTTGTGATAGACCTTGTTTTCTATTTCTATATGGCTCTTGTTGTCCAAGAGGAATAGTCATAGGAATGTGAGTGCCATCAATGACACCAATACAGTTCTGCATGTATTTGTATGCTTATTAATACTAAAACCATAAATAAAATTAATTTTGCTTTAATATACCAAAGAAATACATTACCTGGAAGTATGGAGCAAATTTAGGTTGTCTTAAGATCCGATGCTGGTGCAGAGAAGGTAGCCGTATGTAGTTGCATGTGAGTTGTGTAAGTGCATTGAGCACTGATCTGAAGTGGCGGCTAATTGTTTCTCTGCTACGCTGAAATATATCTTGCAATGTAGTATTGCTTGCATTTTTGGATATGGCATAAAGGAATATGCCTAGCTGCTCTTCCACGGATACATACCTTGAATCACCAAGAAGGTTATTTTCACGCAATCTGTGTACAAGATCTTGAAAAATCTCTCTTTCCATGTGGAACCGCCTTTTGCATAGGGCCTCATGCCCCGTTAGAGTTTCATGAATAAAGATGGCTCCATTTCGGATAGAATTATGTATTGGTTTCTTTTTGGATGATTGGGATGAGGTGCCTTCTTCTAGTGTTGTGTGGATGAAGAAAATGAAATCATCTTCATTTTGTGATCGTCGGCGATAGTTTGGATCCATAGAAAGGGAAGCACTTCCTATCTCTACAAAGATGGCTGCTAGCATCAGGATGACACATACAGTGTGTTTGTGTGTACTACTTGTCTTGCTAGTCTGCAGGTCCAAGTTATATAGTGACGAGAAGCAAGCAACGGGTAGAATTTTTCAGACCAGACAAGCAAGTAACGGCTACTGGCTTGCATGAGCATCAGACCAGGAAAGAAAGCATCGGCTACTTTGCCATTGGAAAATATGAAGATTCAAATCTATTTCCTGCAATCCAAACAGTCCACATTTTTAGTTCCTATGGTTTGTAATCCTGTAGTTTTTCGCTTTTTGCTTTCCTCCATTCATGCGTTTTCTATCATTCCTCTGTTTTGCATTCCTTTGTTCCAAACATGCCCTTATACATGATCATTGCAAGATCATATTGGAAAAAAATAGTCTGTCTGTGTATTATCAGCAGTTCCCTTCATCGCAATAAACTGGGCAATTAAATTGCGTCGTACATGTAATTATGCTACTGTGATCAATTCTTGGTACACCTAACTTTGTATTTTCCAATGATTCTATAAATTCTATTTTCCTATGTTACCTATATTTAAAATAATGCAGCGTTCGCCATTATGAAGTCAGCAGATTTTGTGGCCATGAATAGTGCTGTACAAATATATGGTCTGCAAACGGAATCCTTCCTTCCAAAAAAATGCCACTTTCTGTTTTTCTTTATTTATTTACATTTATCTTCTTTTCGTCTATCCAATAACTAAATGTTTATTTTCTAACTTTCGAATTTCTCATTCCAATACAAGGTTGTGCGGCAATAGTCTAATAAATTGCACCTCACCTGCTGATTGTACTGCACTATCATACCCCATCGTCACGATTAGTGTCCAACATTGATCTTTTTGCCATTTTAAATTTAAGGAAAAACGGTGTTTTTGCTTCTGTCCAGTAATCTAATTGTGATTTTACCCTTATTTCTTTAACTTTGTGATTTTGCCATCATTATTTTGAAACGAAGGCTCCGTTCGCGCCCTGGTTTGGATGTCCGTTAGATTGGTGTGAAATAAATTAATTTTAAAAACATAATCCATAAAGAATAAAGAGAAAAGACCAAATTGCCCCTTATGTGGAGGTCCTTCCCCATCCGACCAGAAAGAACAAACGCGGTCGGAGTCTCTCGCGGGCGGCGGCTGAAGGTGCGGGTCTGGCGGCGGCGCATCTGGAGGCGGGGGCGCGGCTGCTCGATCCGAGTCCGGACGCGGCGCATCTAGATGTCAGCGTCGGTGCTTCTAGAGGCGTCGGCGCGCGGGCTTGGGCCAACGCGGCGAGCGGGGCGCCGGGGCGCGTGGCAGGCATGCGCCCATGCTCCCATGCTCAAAGAGATCCGGCTCGAGCGAGAGGGCTTGGCCAACCTGGGCGTCTTCTTCAAGGGAGGCTCGTCGCCTCCTCATCATGTTCATGCTGCCGCGGCCATAGCTGCCAAGGCGATTTTTTTAATTTTAATATTTTTTGAAAACTAATTTTAAAACTAACACTTTTGGTCGTGCCTATTGCCCTGCGCGGCCAAATGCCTGTGCCGCGCCATGCATGGTGGCATGGTAGAGGGCTGACGTGGCGGTGGCCGGAATCGCTGACCGCTGACGAGCAGGGCCTGTCGTACCACCGATCTTGGCACGGCACTGCCGCGTCACGGCGCATGGCGCGGCGGTACCTGGACGGTTTACCGCCTCCACCATGCCTCGTGCTTGGAACTCCGACACTTGCCGCGGCCACGCGCCCATCCACCTATTGCGCCCACTACCGATGCCTGTGCCGCCAATGAACTTCGCACCGACGACCACCCCGTCACTCCATGGCATCGAACTCTACGCCGGCGTCGAGCTCCGTGTTGACGAGCCTTTTTGCAACCGGATGTTTCACGCGTTTTAGATGTATGTTTCATGTGTTTTTCCTTTCAACGGCCGCCCATATTAACCACTGTAATGACTGGTCTTCAGTTCCCCCTTACACGCCTCTCGCGTTAATTATAGGTGAGTCAATCGATCACAAGCACTCGTGGCTCGTGGTGTTGCTCCTTAACAACTCATAGGATATATACGTACGCACTCATCGTGCAAGTTCATCAGATGCTTTCGACTTCTGGCCTCCTCTCTGTCTATCTTTTTAGCTCCATAGAATAGATAGAAATGCAACTATAAAGCTATAATCCTCAATTGTTATTCGATGCTCATCTGTTGTGTAGTATCTTGGGATGCCAGGAAAGCTAATCATGACGGCAGTGCTGCCGCGACGCATAGAAACAAATATGAAGCAAATAAATGAGGTCCGTGCATAAGTTGACCGCATAACATTTTTATTGTTTGACATAAGTTTAACATAACATAACTAAATAACCCCACAAGTTTCGGATGCCAATATTCGTTTGACCTAACAAACTAAGACCTAAGAGTGTAAGGATCCCTCGGACGTCTTTGTCTCTTCGGATTTATTGGCAACACATTGGGAGTGTAGCCAACGTCGTCATGGTCGCGTTGACGGTGCATATGGCTCGTACCCTGCAAGTATATGATACGCATGATTACTTATAATTCTTTATGATCGTTAGTTCATGGAACATACGTATTTAAAGAAACTACCTTTGTTAGTACTTGTGAGGCTCATTGGGTAAGCGGGGCACCACCTAGCTAAGACATGTTGATCTCGTCCTGCGCCCAATCGTCCCACTGGTCGTGCTATCTGTGGAAGCCCGAGGGGTCATCCTCGTCGTCATTGTCGTCCTTGGTTGCAGGGTTCTTCCCAGCGCTATGATGTGGTGGTGTACGCACCGTAGAAGTGGCACCTATCATCTACAGAGAAGAGCCGGCTGGTGTCCTCAAAGAGGCTGAAGATGTGCCACCCGATCACGCCGGGAGTGGCGGTTCCTCATAAGGAGTGTCCATACAGCTCAGCTTTCGAGCTAGCTTCCTGCAGCTCTTCTTCACCTTCTACATAAGTAGACGTTAAAGTTAGTGCATTTCTCAAATGCATATACACTGAACAAATATTTTCGGAACGGACAAGTTTATGTTTACCTCCACAAAAGCCACGAGAACACGTCTGGCCCTTGCCCTCTAGACTCGTGAAGCCGAAACGTTATTTTATTGGACAACCTTGACAATTGTGTCGCCTGGGTACAAAAACACGATTGGACAATTTTAGTACACATACTTAATACAAAAAAGATAACAAAGTGTACCATTTAAGTATCTTACCACATATCTTTGAAGTGGGGCTCTCTGTAGCTGTGTGTCCTCCCTAGTGGTAACGTCGTATACATCTTCGATGACATCTTTCTTCGAGTCCTTGTCAATCGCCTCCTCAGTGTACGGAGGCTTGATATGTGTCCTCGTAGACCTGTGAAGCAACCGTAGGTACTCGTTGAAGGTGTGCTGGTCGTGTGGAGGACCTACATGGATCGGATGTCATACCTTGTTCTAACACAAATGGATGTGCGCGTTGTGTGTTACGCGCCAATCCTTGGTCTTGTACCTCTTTCTACGGTTATACCTGCAACAAAACGATGTTAGTTGTACCACACACCTCTAAATTATAGCTTTGTTAGTAATCGATAACACACCCGCGCAATGCTTAGTTGGTGGAGTAAAGCGGTGGTGGGTAGCCTGTCATTCTTCCAAACTGTCTATAGACCCTGATGGGTAAGTGAATCTCGACTACATGGAAGAAAATAAGAGGGACGTCGCAACGATACTCGTCTGACTCGTCTCTAGTGACAGGACTGAGATAGTACTGGAGCTCTGGAGCATCCTAAGGAGTCCAAGCACCTAAAATTTCGTAATTGAGTTAGGTTGTGATATAGTGTACATCGAACAAGACACAAATATGATAGTAAAGAGAGCGTAACCTGGTGCATGTGTTAGGACATCAAGACCGTCCATGTACTCCCTGTACTTGCGCCTCGCATTCCCTCTAACTAACTCTGCTTCTGTCCAAATATACATAGCTGTAGGGAGTGTATTATGCCCGTTTCATTGCTGCATTGAACACGATAATAAATTAGCCATTAATAATCTCATCATATGTAACTGCCTCGAAGAATATAGTGAATCAAAGTACTTACCGGTAAACTATTATTAAGGGGCCTCCTAACGGGCCATCGTTCCCAACACAAAATCTGGAGTAGGTAGGAGCAACCCCCAAGGTTTGCATATCCTGAGGTGCGACGGCAGGCAACGCATAGCTGTCGATATGTCTATGCTAGGACTACGCTATCCCAGCTGTATGCCGCTATGTTCTCCCATGACTGGCGTAGTATGTCAAGGAAGATTTAGCTAATGGTGTTGCCCGAGGCGTCTGGAAAGAGAAAAGCATCAAGAAAGTGCTAGAGCCACACTTAAGCGAACCTGTCGATCAGAGCCTCCTCAGCCTGTGGGTCCAAGTAATCAAAGCGCTCTGTGATCCAGGACGACAAAATACCGGAACTTTTCCTAAAATTAACCAAAGAAAATAAGACCCGATGGCTGCAGAAAAGCAATACAAATATTAAATAGGCTTGAATTACTCACTTATTTTTTTGGAAGCCTCGTCGTCCGGTGGAAGAAAGCCAATAAACCGAGCCACCAGCCCCCTCTAGTGATCGTTGTTAAATATCCCTGTCACTAGAAATCCCCCCAACCGAAGGCCAAAAGTAGCCTTCACATCCTGCATGGTCAATGTCATCTCGCCACAAGGTAGGTGGAACATGTGGGTCTCAGGCCTCCACCTATTATAAGAATAAAACGACGGTTAGTTGCCTTAAATTTATTACAAGAAAGTTTACATACAAAGAATGCGCTCGCACCTGTCTACAGCTGCAGTAAGTAGTGCTGGGTCAAGGGGCGGAAGACCGTGGTTGACAACACGGACAAGCTTGAGGGAGCCGGTACGCCGTATGTACGACGCGTAACGCTCGTCCCACTGATACGCCCTGATATGCATGCGTGGCCTCAAAGGAGGCTAGGCCACCTCTGCGTCCTTGTCACTCAAAATGTATGCTCGGTGAGGTACAACGGGTGCTGCGTGGGGGGCCATCCTGTTACAAATTGATAAACAAAGGATAGAGCGTTTAAATTAACAAAATTCAAATTAACATTATATAGCATTGCAAAATTTGAACTACTTGTTATGCAATATGAAAGCACATGTATATATTTAAAGTAAAATTAACAGACATATCACGCACTAGTAACATAAATAACTTCACTAGAAATATAAGCATTTAACGAAACTTCATAAAATCATCAAAATCGACGTATCACACACTAGTAAGTACCGACATTTGTAAACTAGTATCTATACCCAAAATCTCAAACTAAATAACTAACTATAAACTAAATAATAAATACCTAATCAATCCCTAAACCCAAAATCCTAACCTCAAACCTAAAAACTACCTACGTAAATCATAAACAATTTCACTAACCTAACTATCCTAAATCACTAACTATCATAAATCAATAACAACCCTATATTACTAATTATCCTATATTCACTGACCTAACTATCCTAAAACCCTATCTATCCTATATTACTAATTATCCTAAATTATTAATTATCCTAAAATAATAATAATCAAAATAACATGAAATCGTACCTTAGGAGCGGGCGGCCTTGACGCGCCGGCGTTCGTGGCACGGCCAGCGCGGGCGCTGGCGACGGGCAGGTGCGGATGGGGGGCTCGCTCGCGATATTTATTCGGCTCTGCCGCGCCACGGATCAGGGCGCGGCAGTGCCGCGCCAAGATCGGTGGCGCGGCAGGCCCTACCCCGTCAGCGGTCAGCGATTTCGATCGCCGCCACATCAGCCCTCTGTCGCGCCACCATACATGCCGCGGCACAGGTATTTGGCCACGCCAAGACAATAGACGCGGTAAAAAATGTTAGTTAAAAAAACCCGACCATATTAGATTTAAAATTAATTTTCAAAAAATGTTAAAATTAAAAAAAAATCACTAAGGCCACGCGGTCGACGTCCAGCACGCCGCCGCGCCGGCAGGGCCCGAGCAACAGCAACAGCTGCAGGTGTAGAAGCATCTCTGCCATCTACCACTCGTCCAACAAGGTCAAAGTCGCCCTTTGGCTGATGTTGCTGAACTCGATGGATATTATTTTTCAATATTAAATCTGATGCATTTTGGATAGAGCTAAAAAAAGGTACTCGATGGATATTTTTTTCAATATTAAATCTGATTTAAAATAATTACAAATTGTGTCAAATTTTGACCAAATCTAACCATTATCTCTAAATCTAAATTAGGGGTAAAATCACAAATAGCCAAAAAAACCAAGGGCAAAACCATATGGGCATATTTGTCCTTTTGTACAAAAGTTAACACCGTTAAGGGAGGATGACGGAATATGGTCAAAATGGTGCTTCGTTTTGAAAACATAGGGGTAAATTAATAAAGTAAAAAAAAACAGGAACAAAATCACAATTTTGACATAAAACAGGGGTAGGAATGCAAGAGCCCGGCCACGCTCAATACACATACACTTCATTTATAATAGTTACATATACGAGCCTACACTGCCACAACAAAGCACCTCTTTTGATTTCCAACTATCAGCCTGTTTATTTGGGCTGGTTTGGCTTATAAGCCATGTCTGAAAGTACTGTTGGCTGGTTTTATGTGAGAGAAAAATATTGTTCGTTGACTGATAAGCCATGATTTATAAACCAGATACGAGTAAATGAACATGCTCTATATTGTCGACTGCAGCGATATGTGAGCCGCAGGTTCCATAGTTTTGCCAAATTGCATTTTCCCAATGCCTCAGTAGTAGTGAGCTGCAGGTTGCATAGTTTTGTCACCCTTATGTCCATTTCATTTTTATGTGCTTATTCTTTGTTAATTGATATTTATCTTATGCCTTACTCTTTTTGCTACAGTACCTTCAGTTCCCCATATGTTTTACTTACGGCGTATTCCAGATTGGCTAAGCATGAGCAAGAAGTAAAGAAGTGTTTTTAGTTTACAACAACCACATTGTATTTAATTATGACAAGATTGTGCAATGTGATTAAATGTCAGAGGTGCCTATATTCAAGAGCTCCGATGTCTAATGTATTCTACTGTTTCTAATGACAAACCTTATGTGTTAGGCCTTGTTTAGATTGCAAATTTTTACAATCTGGACACTGTAGCACGTTTCATTTGTATTTGACAAACTTTGTCCGATCATGGACTAACTAGGCTCAAAAGATTCATCTCGTGATTTACAACCAAACTGTACAATTAGTTACTTTTTTTATCTACATTTAATGCTCCATACATGTGTTGAAAAATTGATGTAATAAAAAAAGAGTGAAAAAACTTGGAACTTTAAGGTAATCTAAACAAGGGCTTAGCTTGCCAGGCCGCGCAGTCGCGCGGGGTTCCTGTTAGTAATAAAGATGACGCCCGTGACGCGGACGTACGCTGTTGCCTGCAGGCCACGCCGCACTGTTGGGGTACAGACCATTGACTCCCCAGGCCGCCCCGTCCAAAGGAGAACGAGATCGTCTCCTTGGGGCAGAGCCGCAGAGGCATGCAGTTCCTCCTCAGGCCAAGCCCCCTCCCTCTCAATCCCAAGTCTGAACCGAACTGCTTCGAGTTGATGGGTTGACGATTTCAAAGTCTGTTCAGTTCCACCCAAAATCTCAAAAAGTACGATAGTACCTATCAATCAAATGTTTACGATCATGTATGGAGTATTAAATGTAGACGAAAAAAACTAATTACACAGTTTGGTGAGAAATTGCGAGATAAACATTTTGAACCTAATTAGTCCATGTTTGAACACTAATTGCCAAATAAAAATGAAAGTGCTACAGTAGCCCCAAATTCCAACTTAGTAGAACTAAACACACTCTGAATCGAAATCATCAAGCTCAGGCCCCATTTAGTTCCGGAAATTTTTAGTGTTGGACTACTGTAGCACTTTCGTTTTTATTTGGTAAAAATTGTTCAATTATAAACTATTTAGGCTTAAAAGATTCGTCTCACAATTTCTCGGCTAACTGTATAATTAATTTTTTTTCGTTTACATTTAGTATTTCATGCATGTACCGTAAAATTTGATGTGACAAAAAATCTTAAAAATTTTTGGTTTTTGGCTTACTAAACGAGGCCTCAACGCCTCAACCCCGCCCCTCACGAGGGTCAGCAGATCTCGGCTACGTAACGCGCCGGCGCCAGCACCACCTACTTATCATCAACGTCGTCATGTGCGCGTACGTACACCGGTACACGACAAAGAGGAAGACCGCCGGCAGGTTGCTACTCGCCTAGTACTCCACTCCCCCACGCCTCACTTAGGTCTCGTTTAGTTTCAAAAATTTTCTCAAAAAGTATTATATTAGTCATCACATTGAATCTTATAATATGTGCATAGAACATTAAATATAGACGAAAAAAAACTAATTGCACAGTTTAATTGAAAATCGCGAGACGAACGTTTTGAGCCTAATGAGTCCATGATCCTGTTTGGATACTCTAGCACAGCTAGAGGTTAGAGTTAGTTTTTAGCTCAGGACTAGCCCTGAACTAACTCTAGCCTAAGAGATGTTTGGATACAAGGGTTAAAATGATAATAAATGTGCTTTCCAAATCATTGGTGTGGGTGAAAGTAGAGAGAAAACAGTGGACCTCACCTCAAATAGCCCCAACTAGCCCAAATAATCACCTCTTTGGGGGATAGTTTTTTAGGGTGGGCTAGTTGCAAATAACCCACTCTAGCCCTCCTATTTGGCTACTTTAGGGCTAGTTGAGCTCCAACTAGCCCAAACTAGCTTTAACCCATGGATCCAAACAAAGCCCATGATTGAACACTAATTACCAAATAAAAATAAAAGTGCTACAGAAGCCAAATTCCCAAATTTCACCCAACTAAACAATGCCTTATCTATCTATCTATATATATACCCACACGTATGCCAGTGCTACTGAAAAACGTTCAGTATCACTCAGTACTACATCCAACACCACAAAATAGTGAAATGTGACTACTGAACGATACTGAATTATGTTCAGTATAGCAGTTTGGTGTAGAATAATTCTACACCTAAAATATAGAATAGCGCGTTATTTTTATATATATATATATATATATATATATATTTGTATGTATTACCCTGGGTGGGTGCTGAATAATAATCGGTACCTAAGTCGTATATTCCAATAATCCGACCCAGCCTGGCAGCCTCGTCTGGTCCGACAACCGTCCAGCGTGCCTGTCGTGTCCAGGTCCACACTCCACCTGCCCACAACCGGCCATGGCCCACTAATCCCATGATTCCCATTTTTCTCGCAACCAGCTCGTGCTCGACCAAACCAGCGCCGCGCCGCCGAGCCTCCGCCGCCTCCTAGATGTCGCACCTGCGGGCCGCCTCCTCGATGTCGCACCTGCGCGCCGCCTCCTGGATGTCGCACCTGCGGGCCGCCGCGCCCTGCTGCCCTCCATCCTTGCACCGCACTCGGGTAGAAGAGAAGAATCACCTCGAGCATGCCGGGTTCAGCGCCGGCACTTGAGGTGCCCATAGAGCTTCTCCATGCCTTCGAATCAACTAGCCTCCTCCATTGGTACTTCGATGCCCCACTGCTCCCTTCCAGGCAACTAGAAGGGATCTCGTGCAAGGTGTCTTGGCGGGCGGATTCCCTAGACAAGCGGCCGTGGTGTCCCGAGATTTACCGCCCGGCGAGGTGATTCCTGACATCACGCTCGTCCCCAATGTGGTGCGGCAGCCCCAGCTCTTCCACTACCTCAAGGGATTCAGGTGATTTTCCTCCCGTTTTACTCCTTGCGCTAGTACAGCAACGTTGACCATGACCCCAGCTGGCGTTAATCATATTGTTCTTCTCATTTTGGGAGGAATTAGTGCAGCAGCTATGGAGAAGGAAGAGGATTAGGGAAGCTTATGATTGCCAGCTGCCGTGAGGATAGGTAGGGCTCCTGGTCACTGCGATTTTGGAGACAGTGGAGGGGTTCAGGACCCCATGCTTAGAGGCTGCTTGCTCGGTGGAAAAAAAGAACAGAGAAAATGGAAATACTTGGTGACAGTTTATTTTACAATTGATTTTTTTGCTTATTATCTTATGGTAATCCAATCATACTTATGTAGATCTTTAGAAAACATCCACATGAATTGCATTTGCGTCCATGAAAATATGCTAGCGGCTTCATAGTCGTTCTACAGGCAGTTGGTAGCCTAATCGAACCTTTAATCATGTGTCTAGAGATGTTAAATGTGGTGGATATTTTGGGAGAGCAGCAGGTTTGCGGTGTAGTTTGGAAGGATTCACGGAGTTGTTAATCTAATATTTCTTATCTTCTTGCAGGTACATGCCAGATGTAATTAAAAGGGATATGGACTCGGTAAGGCCAGAAGTGATGGAGTATATTATTCTAATTTGGTAACTACTGTATTTTTTATATGTAGCATTCTTGGTTGAAAATGACAGGCTCATGCTTGGTAGCTGAACCATATGTCAACGTCTGTGTAGATTGAGAACATAGAATTAGTACTTATGGATTCTTCATATAATCCAGAGTCCATTTTTTTTAAATGAATGAATGTGTGACAAATTGGTGATTATTTCAGCTCTGAATTCTTATTTTTCTTATTCTAATTTCCATATTTGATTTGGCGAGTCATTAATCTATTGCCACTACTAATTTGCATGCAGATGGGAGACCCTTTCTGTCAAAGGACTTTCAGCACGCAGCACTGCTGGACTACTCATCTATAAGGTCAATTCTTCCACAATAGTTTATCCTGCTACGCAACATACTAAATCAGAAAGCAGCTGTCATGCTTCCAATCGATCAAATTGGGCATATCCATCACTCCTCATTTGAGTACATGGGAAATTATGCTACATAAATAGGCAAACAGCCATAACCACAAGGTTTGTCCTTGCTAATCATGAGTTTGGGAAGGACCTTAGTCCTTTGTGTTCTTAAGATTTTTCTGTAGTAGATTATTATAGCCTTTATTCTCTGGTTTCATTACAACCATATACAGTTGTAGACCATTGCCCTCTTTTATCTTACCAAATAATATATATATTTCAATATGTGTGCTCCTACTGGTTGTCTATACTTGATTATTATTGCCTTTGTTCTCTAGTTTCATTACAAATATATATTTTGTACAACGATATTTAGTTAATACATAATTATTTAAAACCTGAAATTAAATTTAGAATTAAATAGGAGCTTTTTTTTGTGCAGCCAAGATGTTCTCGAGCAGAGGCTTCTCTGCTTCCCATGAGCGGCGGCTCCTCCCCTCCTTGACCGATGGCTGCTGTTGCTCCCATTATCTAGAGAAGCGGCATCAGATTCTCCCTAACTCTTTACAGGGGCTACCGCTCCCCATCATCCCGAGAGGCGGCGTCGGCTGGTCCCCTATTTCTCGATTGGCAGCGGTGGCCACACAAGGGTTTGGTGGCACCAGCAATCCAAATCTTGTTTGGTACAGTTGTTCCTCCACAATGTGCTGGATTTCTTCGTATGAACTTAAAAAATGGAACTTTGTCAAGTCAGGTAGCCTGCTACCCTCTCCTTTATTCGACTCTCCTGTTCTGTTTTGTTGATGATCAACATTGGTGGCGACTGTTTGTGGTTATCGATTGTTTGGTGATGCTGATGTATGCTCCATGTTTGTGTGAATGTTACTATATTGAGGTCTCTCACATGGTTGGTCCAAGAGTGAGTTTTTTTTTTATACATTGGCAGATTGCTTCTAATATTAAATTGCATGTTTACATAGGAAACAAAATCCACAAAGTTGTCATTAATCCATTTAGATAGTAATTAGGATTTATCCAAATGATAGCATATCCGTTTTCAGTATGTGATTCCATCTTGTATAGACTTCTGTTAGTTGTGTATCTCTCCCATTATTGTTCTGAATTTTCATTTGACATGACTTGGCCTGAAATTGGGGACAGAACAGATATCTTTTTTTGTAATAATGCAGCACAATTATCTCTGTTCTGATAGTTTGTGAGACTGCATTGTTACACCAGTGGAGTTTTAGCTTGTAAGCTGGTATCCCGAAGACAAGGTTTAAACTCACATTTGCTTTCAATGTAAGCACAACGTTTCCAAAACATGAAATGTTCCTGGTTCAATCTTTAATTCAATTTTGTTATTTAAAATTCAGTGTAGTCTGTTTCAAAATAGTCTCATGTCCTGCACTCCTCCGGAAATGGAAATTGTGAGCAAGGGATTGTGATATTCATGTATGCAAAACCTTCTCCATGCTCCTCTCAAGCAGTCAAGCTTATGTAGTTTTTACTGATTATACAGTGGAACTTTTATTTTCTTTTCTTAGCTATCCATTTAATTTGACAGTTTCAAGAATGTTACTCCTGATTCAGTTCAGATCTTACTAGATAGGAACATAAGTGGATATTGTATTTTTGTAACTCCTTGATTTTTTTAAACTTATTATTTACCATATTGCTTTGATGCTTCTGTTTGTGGGTACAGGTATGAACTAAATCTGCTGTCAACTAGCTTTTTCCCCAATTGCTTGTTTGATCATGTAATCCACTGCTGATAATACAACACATATATGCATGCTTACAGCTTACTGAATAGAAAAACATTGTCAGTACTTTTGAAATTGTGTTTGCCACCTGATGAGCAAGTTAGTACTAATGTTTTGGGGAATATTGTCAATTACATGTGGCAGTAGTTATCCACTGTCTATCAGCTACTGAGTAGTATCTTGTGGTTCAGATGACTCGCTGATGAGCCCGTCATTGTGGAGGTTGGGTGCTTCTTCCTGTTGCGGAAATTCATTGGCGTCTCCAGGTTGGCTTTATTTGAGGCTACAATTTATTGGTAAGTCCTTTGTTTCATTGTTTATTCTTTTCTGTTCAAGCTATCTTTTTCTCGATCAATGTTCAGGTTTAAACTCTGTTATTACAAACTCTAGTCCAACCAATATTAGACAGAGCAAACCCTTAAAGGAACTTTGTTTGTAAAATGTTCACACAAAGTACAAACATGGAAACATTTATTTAGCAATATTGAGTGTCCTTCATGTGTTCTGTCATAATGCTTTATACAAATTGTTATGTAGTTTCCCACTATTGTTTTCACCTTTTAACAAATATTTAATGATAGAGATATTAGCTACTTTGCTCTGAGTGTGCTGGTAATTATTATTCAAAGTCCCTGGGTACTGAATACTATTCATTACCCGAGTCACCCCGCCAGCTATCGACTCCGATCCTCCGAGCCACCAACCCAGCGCGATTGACCCCAACTTCCTTTTCCCCCACGATGCCTGCCGGGTTTTTTTCTCTGCCTTTTGTTTCTTTCACCTGTTTATTTTTGTTCGTGGGGTGTTCCTCCTTTTTTTCCCATCGTGGGCAGCAGCAGTTCCTCCTCTGCTCAGCGGTGTGATGGCGCCCTCTGCCCCCTCCGCAACTGGCGACGAGCCGGCGACGTCTAGCTCCACCCACTCCCATCCTCGATCCGCCTCCTCAGCAGTGCTCCTCTGCCCCGTCCTGCTTCCTGGCGTTTGACGACTTGAGCTTTCATCCCCGCGCTAGCAACCGATCTAGCATAGTAGGCCTAGGGAGCAGCTGATCCCCATCATCCAGTCCTCCAGGTGCTCCAGGTTGTCTTCCCTTTTGTTTGCTTTCCTCGGCTTGTTTGGACATGCTGTTGATTCAAATTTTAGTTCCGTTACAGATTATAGTATCAAATCAATTTCTTTTTTGTGTAGTCACATCTATAAATTCTACCTGCCTGTCATCTATGTCAGATCCCAGAGATCTCCATCCTGTTTTCAAAATCCACTTTACTCTGAATATTTTATTAATTATGCTTCCTGATTAGAGCTAATAGTTTCATCAGTGTTATTTATCCTCTTTTTTTCTCTCTTTGTTTTTTGTGCAGATCCCGGTCGCTCGCTATCAAAGCATCCTCCTTCAGCTAGTCCCCATGATTGCTCACATAGTTAGTTTCTTCTACTATTCCTGATTTGTTTTTGTGGCTAATTATGCTTGAAAATTTACAAGAGTATAAATTTTGCATTTGTTTCCATTGGAAATTAGGTTCTTTTCGAGCCTTGCTAATTTTCCAATTTTACACATTTAATTTATTATGGCTTCTTTACCTTCCAAATCATTAGCACTAGTTTAGGCTGTTTTTGCTAATTTTAGTTAGCCTTCTTCACCAGTAGGAGACTTTGGCTTCATCTGCACTCCATCAGCAACAGTGGCGTGCCGCTAGCATGATAAAGGTATACCAAATATTGCTCTTCACTTGTTTGGACTGATCGCTGTCTCCACCAGGCATAAAATTTGGCATTGATTTTATCTATCTTGATCTATGTATGCACTGGTTGGTATCACAGATTTAAGGTTTCTGACTGTTACTAATTGTGGTATGCTTTCGACAACTGCATGTGTGAGCACCTGATGCTCATATGCTCTTGAATCCGAGACCTGATCATTGTTGTCCATATGCTCATGTATTCTAAAATTTGTGTATCCTATTATGCATGCTACTTTGCTTCCTGCAAGACCATTTGTATATTGTTCATATGCTCATATTTAAATATGTACATCACTGCTGCAGGTTAGTTTCACCTTACAGTTAGAATTTGTTTTTTATTTTTACACTGTCAGAATGTTAGTTTCTTTGTTTTTACATGAATTCTACTACCACTTGTTACGATGTTTCTCCACTAGCACTCCCGCGCTTTATGCAGAAACAGCAGTAGCATTGGGCCGGTAGTAATTTAGATGCATTCTTTGCTTCTACAATGAAACCAAATTTCTTCAATTTGCCTATGTCTCGCCTTGGAGGATTTAGTGGTCAGGTCATATTGCCCTGGATTTTGCACAAGGTGAAACAGTGCTCAGTTTGCTTAATTTTTAATATGTTCAATTATCAAGCTACAGACATTATTGTTGTTGTTGTTTGGGACTTAAAGGCTTTGTTGTTGTTGTTGTTGTTGTTGTATCAAGCTACAGACATTATTAGTAGTCGAAAAATCTATTGCTTGGACATATGAAGTGGTGTATCAGCTTACCTTTAACCGTTTCCATTGGAATGTGAGAACATTTGCATTGCAGTCAATTGTGATGATTATTGGGGATTGGGAAATACGTAGCATGATAGTAGGTTTCTCTGATCTGTTCAAAGTCTGATGCATCCTTCTAGAAAATAGTTGAATAAGTTAAATTAATCTGGTACTGCAGTTGCAAGATAACTTCAACATTTAAAGCTGGACTACAGCTAATTTGGCATAATGGATCACACATGTTCTCCTAATTCAATTTAACTTTGCTTAGAGACCACACTTGAACTGCATGGATAAATTAGTAACTGAAATAGTTCCTACGCTTGATTCCACACAAAATTGAGGCCCCATAGATGATGTGCTAGCTAAGCTCAATTGGTGCTAGTATTTACTCTTTAGAATGCTATGACTGCAAAACCTAAGATGTTTTTATGGTCAGAAGGATTTGTGTTGAACAAATGTTTCTTTATGACTTCAATAAAACTGTGTCCAAGGAACCTCGTACCTAAATGGGGAATCATCACACTAACAACATATGATCCCTTGACACAATTTTACATAACAATTAATATGTATGTATTTTTTATTTTACGAGCCCAAATTACCAGTATTCTTTCATTGCACTTCGTCTTATACTTATCTTTCTCTCCTTTTAGATATACGTACTCCTCCTTAGTCAATTATCACTGTTCAGCATGTTTTTCTGAAAGCTCGTAATACTCACAATTTTTTTTGGCCATAGAATCAAAGCAGGGTGGATGAAGTGGCGGCAAGCATCTGGTGTCCTATGTGACAAAAGGGTACCACAGAAGCTAAAAAGCAAGTTTTATAGGATGATGATTAGACCTGCTATGTTGTATGGTGCAGAATGTTGGCCTACGAAAAGACAACATGTTCAACAGATAAGTGTCACGGAAATGCGTATGTTGCGTTGGATTTGCGGTCATACAAGAAGGGATCGAGTTCGGAACGATGATATACGTGATAGATTAGGGGTAGCACCAATTGAAGAAAAGCTTGTCCAACACCGGTTGAGATGGTTTGGACATGTCCAACGGAGACCTCCAGAGGCACCGGTGCGTAGTGGAATCCTAAACCAAGATAGTAACGTGAAGAGAGGCAGAGGAAAACCGAAGTTGACTTGGGTAGAGGCAATAAAAAGAGACTTGAAAGGATGGAATATAACAAAAAAAACTTAGCCTTAGATAGGAGTGCTTGGAAATTCACGTGTCTGAACCTTGATTGCTTCTGCTGGGTTTCAACTCTAGCCTACCCTAACTTGTTTGGGACTTAAACGTTTTGTTATTGTTGTTGTTGATCTACCTTGGTTACAGCCGGAATTTTCACCTTTGTTGTTTATTATTATTTTTGGTTCTTTCCTTGTGTATTCAGATCCAAGGCATTCCCCTTCTAAGAACCTTGCAACAGCTACTTCCCAGGACCACTCGTAGAGAAGGTATTGTTTTTGCACATTATGATCCTTTTGCATACTCTTGCAGTATCGCTTACTAAATTCCTCTCCAATATGTCAATAACTAATCACCGTTTTTTGAGCCATATGTGTACTTTTCTAATTGGTCAATCTGATTGTCCTTTCAATTAACACTTGAGTCATGCAAGACCTAGTTTGTTGACTGTTCTGTTGCCTTTTCTATTCATCCTACCCACGGCAAAGGAAGCAGCATTTTCCGGATACCGCGGAGCTATCTGGATGGGGTGTGCGATTGACGCGCAAAGGAAGCAGCATTTTCCGGATACCGCGGAGCTGTCTGGATGGGGTGTGCGATTGACGCTGGCCAACCTCTCATCTAAATGCTCTTGGTTGTGAGTTCGTAGCCATCTTAATTAAGCCGAAATGAAATGTGCTCGTAAATTTGGTTGAACTTTCAGATAAGCAGTTTCGGCTGAAGCTTTTAAACTATTGTTATTTCTCACAGCGGCGGATCCAGGAAATATTTTAGGGGGGACTGAACAATACCGCTGCTTGATCTTAAGTCTCAGCCCCTCTATACTATATAACTTTGCCTAAAAATTCACGGGGCTCCACAGGAGGTTCCACTGTTTTGGTATGGGTAGGGGGGCTTGAGTCCCCCGCCCCACCGTTGGATCCTCCCCAGATTCCTCAAAATAGCCACAAATGCATGCATGTTTGCTTTCCATTTACTACCTTGAAATTCGTTGAACCAAATATATTATCAAATGAGAGATTTAGATTCTGTGTTGTCAAGTTTGTTGGAAACTTTTGCTCTTCTTGTTTGAGAGTGCTGGAAGCTTTTGCTCATTGTTGTTTGTTTTAGCCTTGTGGAAAATTCTGTTTCTGAGGATCTAGAGATATAATGTGCTAAGAGAGGTGGTGGAAGGTGGTGTAGTACATAGGTCAAACTTTGATGCTTTTTCCTTGCTCAATTACCTAGCATTGCCTAATTTCTAAATGTGACAACTAATGCGTCGAGCCATAATTCAGTACATATTTACATCTAGCGTAGAGTTTACATTTCTATTTTTTTTGGGTAAAAAACCAATTAATTAACTTCAATTAACTTAACAATGGTTATAAGCTTGCACAATACATATGGGTGATGCTAAACCTGCAGGAAGTTGAAGGTGGTTTATGTAGCCTATACACTAGGTCATATTTCTTTCTTGGACTCTTTTGTTCGCTTGCTCAATAAAATGATTAGCCTCTTTTCAGTGAAAATTTTGTTACACTCCGCAATGTCTGTAGGCAGTAAAAGACAAGTATGTGCAGATCCATTCTTTTTCTGTTGATGGAACATATATCTTTGACTTCTCAATGGCTATTGATCGAGTAAGCCATACACTGTTAGATACTTTTGGTAAAAAAGATAGGGAAATTTTTAATTATTTAACGCCAGATCGAATTGTGATAATTTGTCATGGTTTATGTTTGAGATCTAATAGATATAGCTTTCCCTTGTTTTTCTGATCATGTTCTGCTACAGTCAACCTGGGGCAAATGTACCATTCGGAGTCGGCACCATTCCAAAATCGTTGGTACCAATTGCATCGACAAGTTCTACGAGTACTAATATGAACTGTAACAGCGACCACTGCGCAACAGAGCCTGCTTGGAGTCATGCTCCCCCCCCCCCCCCCCATTCTCTTTTATTTTTCAACCATCTTCCTTTCCATTGTAAATGTATTTTTTCCCATTTTAACGCTATCCGTTTTCAATCACGGATATCACTGGTTCATATTCATTGCTTGTAATTTGCACTGTCGTCTATACAAAAAACAGTGGAGGAAAAAAAAATCTTAATCGCAGAACATGACTTTGGATATTTGCAAAACCTGTTTGTGTGAAAAAAGAGAAAAAACCTGTTCACGTGAAAAAACAAAAAGGACCAGATGCATATTCTGTTCACGTGAAAAATAACAGAGAACAATAGAGACGGCGTGAAAAAAATGCAAAAAAAAAACCCAGAGACGGAATAACTGAAAAAAGATATGGCGTGAAAAAAAATGAAAAACAAAGACGGAAAAACTGCAAAAACGGAATGAAAAAAATCAGAGACGGTCGAGGAAAAATCTGTCGCTGGAGATGTACGGACTGTCAAAAAAACCGATGGGAGGAGTCGGGGGTGCCTCGGTGCCGGATACTGATTATTATTTACTACCTAGATACCAATCAGCGTATATATATCGACTATCCTGTGTTTACTATAAAATAACTTATTCTGTAGCCCTTTGAGTTACGATAATTACTATATTAATTTACGAGATTATAGTAACTTCTTACTAAGTGATTTACTATAACGTCATGTTAAATATTCCATGTGTTATAGTAACCCAACTATCATAAATATGTATTGATATTATCGTAAATTAGTATATAAAATTATTATAAATAAAGATGGCTACAGAATAATTTATTTTATAGGTCGCTACTAAATATACTCTCCGCATATTTTATAGCGCGCGCGTGCGTGTGCTTGCGTGTGTGTGTGTACGTGGGGGTTCATCAGCGTTATCTACTATCTTAAAAGGAATGCTTCATGTAGCATGGACGGTTGGACGGGCAGACAAGGGACAAGAAGAGCAGACGATCAGGCAAGGGCAAGTGGCAAAGTTAGCAGTTTCGGAAATGCATGCGCGCGATCCCGAATATAACTTAACGCTGCCCGGCCCGGCCTCAACGTCAACGGCCGGCTAAACTAAATCAGCCTGTTCGGGAGGCCGTAAACAATCGTGGATTATTTACTACTGGCTGATTTGATGTGAGAGAAAAACATTGTTTCCGGCTGAAAATTTACGATCGTTTACGAGCAAACGAACAGACTGAATATTCGCGCGCCCACTTGCATTGCGGTGTTGCTTGTGAATTGTTATAGAACACTCGCACCGCGTGCGCCGTGCGGTGACGCGGCGGCGGCGGCGGCCAGCAAGCAGCGAAAACGCGCCTAGTAGGCATCTCAGCCACGTACAGCCTCTTCGAATAGCTGTAGATCTCTTGTGCACTACAATGTGTATGTGAGTCTATGTGCGTGAATGTGTATGTGAGTCTATGTGCATGTGATGGTGTGAGTTGGTGCGTGAGTTCAGATGCTACGAAGAGTTGAGAAAAAAAAAAAGCTGGTGGTGATTGCCGCTGGCCGAGGCTTCAGCAGCTGCGGCTGATACATGATGCATTGGCCTCATCTCCTATACTTCTTTGCGTATCCAATGCAAATTCCAAATGTACTACTAGTAGTCAAATATGACGTCCATAATATTTTTTTTTTAAAAATTGCTCTAGTAGTAGTTGTCTAGTTGATGATGTGAAAGGGAACTATGACACGGTTTTTTTTGGAAGGCAATATACTGGGGACTGGGGGAGGGCTCGTCCGAGGAAGCGGGCCGCTGCGGTGAACAGTTACAGCGATCCGATTCATATTATATGGATACTTTACTTTCCATCTCTATCTCCAATATTTTACTTGAGATTTAAGTCACGGTGCACTCTATGCGTGATTAACCCAAGAGACCGAATGCAGTGGTTCATCGATCCACATTATTCGTCTTCTCACACATGAACTTACCTTGAGAGCAGGATACCTTAGTATTGGTTTTCAAAACACAGTGTAGCGCACACTTACCCCTATAAATATACATGCACACATTGTACTTCTATATATAATCATCTTCAATTTAAAAACTACGTTAATAGATCTCGAGATTAATAAAGTCATCATAAACGCCTCGATATCAGTGGGCATTGTGACTTACTAGTTACCACGGTAAATAACATTGTTAAATCTTAGCATAAATTCAAAAAAAAAAAGGTACGAGTACACACGTCTAGAACTTGAATAGGAAGACTTCACCGTGATGGCGTAATGGACCTATTCGCGAACTCAGGGAACGCATATATACATACAAGTATACAAAGAGGAATAAAAAAAAGAGAGGGGCCACCACCAGCAGTATGCCTTGGCATGCAAGGCTCTTTTTGTTTGAGTTTTATAAGTCAGAATCAGCTCTATTTTTTCAGTTATAAAATAATATTTTTTTCTCACGATAAATTAACCGCAGCAACAATAGGTCATGCCGAAAAGAGCTCAAAGCTCTAGTACAGGTAGGGTCAGATGGCTGTGTGTTGATTGCCCCCGCCCCATCGCGTATTATTCCCTATGCACTTATCTAATCGTCAGATCTCACGAGGTCATCATATCAATATAATCCACATCTGCTCAGGGGAGGATCGATCGGTCCCGGTGCAACGCACTTGTGCACATGTGGCGGATGTATCAGCAATGCGTGCGAGCAGCTGGGTTTATTTCTCAGCGGGAGTTGACAAAGTATATATAGGAGCGAGGCACACGTACTGACATACTAGGACGAGACGACGGAACTTATTTTTTTACGTACGCCAGTACTAATCAAACTAGCTGCTACCCAGTGCCGGTTTAGTTTCCAAAATTTTGCAAAATTTTTCAAGATTCCTTATCACATCGAATCTTTGGACGTGTGCATGAAGCATTAAATATAAATAAAAAATAAAACTAATTACACAGTTTAAACGAAATTCACGAGACGAATCTTTTAAGCCTAATTAGACTATGATTGGACACTAATTGCTAAATAACAACGAAAGTGCTACAGTACTATTTTTCAAAAAAAAAATTGCCAACTAAACAAGGCCTTACTAGAGAAGAAAATGTCATGTAGCTGGAAAATGTATGGGCAGGGCCAACTTGCTGTGCTGCCTTGCTGGTGCAAACGAAGCCTACCAACTAGGCTCATAGTGTATGTCATATGCCAGCGTTCTTATATATGACCCCTGTATCCCCGACTATCCATGGTCCCTGACGATCGAGCACGATCCATATGCACTCTTTGGAGCGGTGGCTCCTCTCTTGGCGCCGGCAACCCTCTGCTGATGGCGCCTCCCACGCCTCCCAACAACGTCCGCACCAGCCCCTTGATTCTCTCGTATCTAGCACTGGAATTAGTCTATCTTATCTTGTGTCCTGTCTTCTGCTGCCTTGGTTGGTCCATGAAAGAATCAATTCTTGGAGCAAAAATTGTCCACAAATAAGTCGATTCCCGGAGGATGACAGGCCATCGGCCCATTTAATACTCCTCGTATTCCCATCCTATTTACTGTCCCGTTGGCCAATTTTGCTTCAGCCGGTCGGATGAGTAGTAAATGATATGACTAGCGCGTAACCCAAACACCGATTAGTGTGCAACTTAATGGTGGAGCTCAAATGAGTGAAGGGTAATATAGTCATTTGATAGCTATATTAATCTGTCTGAAACTTGCTAGGATGAATCTATTTATTCAGGGACAGATGAAGTAGTATTTTGACATGTAGCTTTAAAAATGTTCGGTTCAGTAGCTCTACGGGATTTGTGGAAGCTAAGAAAATAATGTACTTTTCAATTGATGTTTGGACTCCCTGAACCAATTCAATCGGTTGTTTTCGTTTTTTTTCTTCGGAAGCAGCAAGCTCAAGACCGGAGATGGTTGAGATGGGTGGTCCCTAATCATACAAAACACGTAAGTTTCAGTGCTCAATTCAGTGCTGTAGAAATAGCTTTGACAAAGCACAATTACCTTTGATAGAATTAACTTTGGATTTAACGTGACGTGTACGATTAGCACGGACAAGAGCACCTTCTGCGCATGGAGGGTGGCGTTGGCAGCACGCGAGTGGCATTTGGCCGCGAGACAGCGGCTACGACGAAGAGTAGCTGATGATGGCGAGCGGCGAGACCGACGTCAAAGCGGGACCTTGAGGACCGGGGTTTTCAACGTTGCCGTGACGCACCGTGCAAACGCCCGGGTGAGGGCCAAGGGGGAATCTGGTAGCGCAACCTCGGACCTCCGACGACGCCTCTACATCCAGGGCGTCCGTTCCAGGGACAGCCGAGTCCGGCTCCGTGCCCGGTGCCGCGCCTTGTGTTGTGACACCCCAAGCACGACGGCCTTTTGAGGAGCCGTCCATCTCGTCAAGGGCCCAAACACCAGCTAGATCGCCGAGGTGAAAACATTATCATCTAATGCTACTCTGTGGATCCGACCTTTTGCGCCTCCGTCCGCCTCTGTCATGGCCGTGACGTTTCATGCCGTTCAGGTAAGGTTTGGGCGCGTTGGCCACCACGCGAGGCTGAGTGAGTGAGAGAGCGGAGATAGGGGGAAAAAAATTAGAGGCGATTTCCTTACCCCGCACTGATGGCGGTCGGATCTCAGCAGGTCGATCGCGTAACCGTATAGCAAGCACGCAACACGCCACCGCCTAAAGCCAGTTTTGATGCCAAAATTTTTGGCAAAATGCTACTGTAGCGTTTTCGTTGTTATTTGGTAATTAGTGTCTAATCATAGTCTAATTAGGTTTAAAAGATTCGTCTCGTGGATTTCATCTAAACTGTGTAATTAGTTTTATTTTTTATTTATATTTAATGCTTCATGCATACGTCTAAAGATTCGATGTGACGAAAAATCTTGAAAAATTTAGCGTTTTTGGCTGGAACTAAACAGGGCCCTAGAGTCCCTACCCAGTACGACAGGGATGGTGCTTGGCAACGAATAGGAGATGTCGGAAAGCAGAGGAACGAACGACCCCAGCTTGCTTGCTTCTCATCGATCACAAGCTCAAGTCACACCGTGCGCGCGTGCCCAACTGCCCATCCTGCAACTGACGTCCCGGCTTCAATTCTGCTGTGCTGTCTGCAGCGCAGCTCGGCCGTGCGCTCCTCTATTAAATTCAGGCGGGTTTAGTTCCCAAATATTTTCATCATAAACTATCATATCGAATCTTATGGCATATACATTGAGTATTAAATATAGACGAAAAAAAACTAATTACACAATTTGGTTGGAAATCGCGAGACGAATGTTTTAAGACTAATTAATCCATGATTAGCCATAAGTGCTACTGACATGCACTAATGATGAATTAATTAGGCTTAATAAATTCGTCTCGCAGTCTTCAGACGAGCTATGTAATTAGTTTTTTTATTAGTATCCGAAAACCTCTTCCGACATCCCCGAAACATCCGATGTGATATGTAAAAATTTTCATTTCGCGAACTAAACGCAGCCAACTCTACCTTTTTCATCCCCCCATAAATATGTAGAGTAGATTATATACTATACAGTACTCCTAGGCAGCCTAACAGTGCTGCTGCGCGCTCCGTCCTATTCGCTTGTCTGATAAGCGGCTGAAAAAATACGGGAGCCATACGTCCTATTCATTTGGGCTTGTTTGACTTATAAACCGTATTTTTTCAATTAACAAATAGTATTTTTCTCACACAATAAATCAACTAACGGTACTTCTTGCCACGCAGCCAAACGACCCAAACGAACGGCGCGATAGACTTCACAGTTCACGCACGCACGCACACTCGTACTGTAGAGCGGCCGATGGACGGTGGCAGCAAGGACGAGCCGGTCGTCACGTCACTGTCCGATTCTGATTCTGTTCGCAAGCTGGTGGAGCACGCAGGCAGGCACCCACCCGCGCTGCCTGCCTGGGAGGCCGGCTTTCTCGGCGTCACCACCAGCCTGGAAGGCCGGCCGACGGAGAAGATTCCCTCGCGAGTCCCGACCTGCTGTCTGTTTGTACTGCTCGTGTGCCCGCGCAGCTAGGGAACTAGGCACGCAGGCGCTAGCTACGTTCCCATCCAGCCGTGGTTGGTATCGATCACATTCACATCGCGTACGTCGACCTTCCAGAAATAATAATCAGCCGGATTGACTCATCATATGTCTCCATATACGCTCGCACACATCTAGAAAGGCGGCGTCGTGCTCTGGCTCTGCTCTCCATTTACGAGGTGTGGCATGTAGCTGGTCGTCTCTGAATTCCTAAAATGTACGCAGTGTTCTCCGCTGTCAGGAGTAAAATACGCATATGGGCTTAGGCCCTGTTTAGTTACAACCCAAAAATCAAAAATTTTCAAGATTCCCCCGTCACATCAAATCTTGCGGCATATGCATGGAGTATTAAATGTAGACGAAAAAAAAACTAATTACACAGTTGGCCGAGAAATCGTGAGACGAATCTTTTAAGCCTAAATAGTCCATAATTGAATAATTTTTGTCAAATACAAACGAAAATGCCTACAGTAGCCAAAAGCCAAAAATTTTTGGAACTAAACGCGCCCTTATCTATAAAAATGTCTGTTGTACGCATATTGCGTGTGGTGCGGACCGCGGACTCGCCGCGCTGCCGGCCCGGTGCTCTGACCTTTTGTTTTTTTTGTAGCAGCAAGCAGCGCAGCCAACTCGCTGCCCGCCCGGTGCTGACTGCTGACACATGGACAGCGTAGCAAGGCACCGTGCTATGGTCATGCGCCTTTTTGGTAGTACAGCTGCTCAGGGCGTTCGGCTGGTAGATAGGAGCACTGTAGCTCAGCTGATTTTGGATGATTAAATAGTATTCTGTGAGAGAGAATAAGCTAAAATAAGCTGAAACAATCCAAGACCATACCAGCCGAACGCCCTGGCTATCAGCAAGCAGCCAAGCCAAGCACCACCCTATGCTAGCGCTGGTAGTGGTAGGGTAGGTCAATGCTGTAGGCTGCGCCGTGCCATCGGTTTGTCCACCCCTCGCACGCATCACCCATGCCAATTTCCAACCACACACACACCCATGCTCGTCGTCTCTGCCGTGCCGGCGGGTTCGTGGAAAATGCCTCCGAGCAGTGCTCCCACAGCGACAGCCTCTCTTCAGGGTGTCACCCCTGACCTGTACATTATTCCATTTCCAGACCTATCGATATGTCTCAGCACGTAGCCCGCTGCCCATAGTTGTGCTGTTCTCTTAGTGATAAGCCATGGCTGAAAGTACCATTGACTAATTTGTTGTGAGAGAAAAATACTATTCGTTAGCTGAAAAAATACGGTTTATAAGCCAAGCGGGTTGATCAGGAACGCATTTTTCTTTCAAGAACGTGTAAGTGTTTCTCCAATCCTCGACCCATCATCTGACATGGAGGCGGTTGCCTCGGCCAGCTTTTGTTGCCCAATAGCTGGTCCCTCTGCAGCGTCCAGTCCAGCCTTGCATTGCACCTCGGCCGGCGTCCCTCGCTAGGAGCCTCGGACTAAGGACAGTAGGACCCTTGCATCCGTCCATCTATGCCACGGGCAGCATAGCACGGCAAGGTGAAGGTGTCATGTGTAGGACACCTGCTGGCATCAAGTCACAGCGAGGCCACAGGCCAGCCACGCGTGGCCGGTGCCGGCCGCGAGCAGAGCGACGCCGGCTGGGGCCTGTTGGGGCCGGGTCCAGCGTCCGTGAGCGGCCGAGAAACCGGGAACAGCGCATGCGCCTCCCCTGTCGCCGTGCCGCGCGATCGTCGTCTCGTCTCCAGCGCACGCACGTTTTACATGGACGGACGAGAGAACGAGCGAGCCCTACGTACGTCGGTACGTGAGTTATGACTGGTCGACGGCGACGCGGGTCAGGCTGGCGCGGTGGCCGGTAGCGGCGGCAGCCGGAGCCGGTGTAGGGCACCCGGCCGGCCCCGGAGGGCCGGTCCCGGCGTCGACGGACGGCACCCCGTGCATGCAAATACGACACGGTGCCGGTCCGTGCGGGCGCACGGCGACCGGGGCGGGGACTAGCTGGCGCGGAGCCAAATGGAATGCCGCCAGCACCACCAACCCCGGCAGGCAGAGGCACCTCGGCGCGGCGCGGCGGCACCCCGACCCCCACCCGGCCCGGGCGTCCGACAGGCGCAATAGTCGGCTAGGTGCGCGATTAGGCCAGGCCAGCCATCCGTCCGTTCGACCGGCGCGGCTGGGGCCGGCATGCACGAGCACGAGACGAGTCTACCAGAGGCGCGAGCTGGGTTGGACTTGTGCCGGGCGTTGGGGGGTGGACCACGCCGCACTGTCACGACCTAATCTGGTCGCTCTCGCCATCAAATCCCACGCCTTTTTCTTTCCTTTTCACCCCCGGAACCTTTCCACCCCCCCAACCCATTGACCCCCGGCGAGACCGGCCCTGGTGCTGACCTACGCACGCAACGCAACTCACCGTCGTCGTGGCCGCGTCGATCCAGTGCTTTATACTATTATTACCTTTACTTTACCGCTGCCTGCGTGCGGGCCTTCGTCTAATCGTCAATCTTTAGTCGCGCTCGGTCGCCTGGGTGCCTCCACTTCCACTCCAACCGGATTTGACAACGCAAGGTTGGTTTTTGACTCTGGTGATACGTCGTCGTTCTGCGGACCTAAATTCTAGATAAGCTGGAGGCTTGAATTGGTCTACTACAAATGTTTTGCGTTTTGATTGGTACTAGCAACTATTTCAAACGTAATCGGTTGGTAGCAATTGACTGTAATATGTAGTAGCACTCATATGAAAACAGATCACGAGTACATGTAAATTGTAATTTATCAGGGGAAAAAAAAACTACACTAGGTTACGCTGCTATCTAGTGAGTGCAACCACTCACTCGCTCACACAGCTCGCTGCTCGCAAATGATTTCCGGGCTTGTTTTTCAGCTAGAAAGTTTTTCCACCAAACAACTGAGAACTGGTAGGGGTACTAGTACAGAGGAATGCGATAGGGACCGCAGCGCACACACCTCTGTCTGACCCGTCCAAAGGCCCCCCCGGCCCTGTCCTGTCCGGAGCGAGTCACCATTGCGTACGCGCCCTAGTCATGTTGTTTGGCATCTCCCGGTTCATTCTTATCATTCCCATGCATTCCAATAATAATCCGATGCTTAATAACCATAGCCCGGCTAGCTAGCTCTCTTTTTACAGCAGCAAGTGCCCTGAAATGACACGGGATCGTTCAGTTGTGACGATGAGTGTTTTGGAGCCTGTGCGATTTGGTGTTTGCTAAAAAAGATGTATCCACCCACTTGCCGTTCTGAAATATGTGAGGAAGTACCAATGGCAGTATCATCATAGTACAGAAAGCAACCCTTTAACCTAATTATTAGAGCCTATGCAATTTTGTTGTCTTGCTAAAAGATGGAACCGCCCATTTGCCCTTCTAACATGTGTAAGGAAAGGTTTTTCAAATATAATCGATAGCATCGTACTACAGAAAGCAACCCTTTGACCTAATGCTCAGAGAAACAACATATCATCTGAAGATACTCTCAAGTTGTTTGTACCCTCGTAAATAGTAGAACAGAAATATCTTAATGGTCTATTTTGATTTTTCTCTCTTTTTATAAGCTGCAGTAGTTGCGGAGCTAGCTCATGAGCCCTTTTTATATCTCTACTAGTGGTCGGATAGTTAATATACGTACTGTTTGTATCGGTTACAACTTACCTTGAACTATGTTGGAATACAAAGTCCTGAGAAATGTGACAAGAGAAAGAAAAGCTGATCGGATAACAATAACTCTCACTAAGACCCTTTTTTGGAATACAAACTTACCTTGAACTATGTTGGAATGCATCTGATTTTCTGCAGTATTTGCTAAAAGAGCCTATATGTTACCCCCAGCATCTGATTTTCTGCAATACTATCTGTTAAAAGAGCCGTGAATGTAGGAGTACTATTATGGCAGTGCAAAAATAATACTGCCAGCACCATCAATCAAAATAAGATATGTGAACGCTCAAATCAAGGTGGAAGCGTACACATCAAGTTTTGGAGCAAAGGCCACACTACAGCAGGTGTAGTCTAGGATCTGGGATATCCCAATAGATCAGAGATCCATTAGGACCGTTGCAAAGGTTGGTGGATTGGTTGGCAAGGTGCTTGAGATCGATGAGAAAACAAGATTTAGGCATGACTATGTAAGGGCAAGAATTGCTTGTAGAGATATCACCAAGGTTCCAAGGACTACTGAGAGTTCTCTGGGACTAGCAGTGCATGATTTTCATTTTGAAAGGGAGGTGGAAGTTGAAGGCCCTGAGAAAACTCTTAAGAGTGGAATTAAGATAACTGAAGGTGGCTATCCCCCTCCCCCCAAGAAATTCAAAGCGTCTGAGACTAACAACAAAGAATCTGGCCAAACCAATGGGAAAACCATAACACTTGGAAAGGGTACAGCTGAAGAGAAAAGACTGAGTAACAATGTTACTATGTCTGCACCATCAAAGATTGGTGGGAAATATGGAACTGGGGGAAATCTGGTCATATAGACAACTGTGGGGGATGATCTTGGTGGTAAAGTGCATATTCCAGACTCATTTGAGAACTCTGATTCTGACAGTAAAACTCTTAGTGACCGAATCAGAAAGATTGATGGCTACGGGGATCTTGCACAAGGTTGTTCCAAACAAGGCAACGGTGAAGGCTCTCACCAAATCTGGTGTATGGATAATACTGCTATTGGTGAGAACATCAAACAATATCAATGCAACAAAGAAGACTTGGAGACTTCTATTCCTGCTCTTCTGGATCAAAACAAGGATGTTTCTGTTCCTAGTCAGCAAGTGGTTATCCCTGCTCCTACTGAAGTAGAAATCTCTGAAGATGCTATAGTGAATACTCAAGAGAGTGTGATATCTGGGAAGGATACTGTGGAACAAGATGGACCGCTCAAGAATCTCTCGCAGAATGAAGACGATGCAAAGCCCAAATGAAGATGCAAGGCGAAATCAGGAGGAGTGAACGCCTCAGGAATGACATCACGGTTACAACCAAGGAGAAAAATGAGAGGATGGCCAGGAAGAGAAACTTAGAAGGTAACCCCCTTGCTACCAACATGTTTTCTGATCTTCCTGTGGAATCTATCAATTGTCTTTCTGCTGATATGGGTATTACAGTAGATAATATTAATTTTGGTACTTTCAATATGCTTAAGGACCTTGAGATTGCTAGACA
Organism: Miscanthus floridulus; assembly: GCF_019320115.1. NCBI lineage: Eukaryota > Viridiplantae > Streptophyta > Magnoliopsida > Poales > Poaceae > Miscanthus > Miscanthus floridulus. The sequence goes on along the minus strand of NC_089581.1, from coordinate 172,450,134 downwards.
CAATCTTCATATTAAGCATACTAAACATGTTGTTAATGAACAAGATGAAGAGGTTTTAGAGGATAATGACCTACATGAGAGACTGATTGAATGGCTGCAGGATGAACCCTCTGAGACAGAGAGTGATATCCTTGCACACTAAAAAAATCAGAGAAATTATCAAAAAGAAACTAAAGATTTCTCCAAAAATAGTAAAAAAAAACAAGTTCAGGAAGATCCTGGCTTGGATAAGAGGGGAGATGGAGGTAAAGTTGGCCTTCACTCGTCCAAACAGAAAAAGAAAAAGTTAAAAAATGGCATTACAAGCTCTAGTATGGAACTGTAGAGGCCTCAGGAAAAAAGGGGTCTCTACATTTCTTAAAAATCTCATCTCCCAATATCAGTTTGATTTCATTGGTTTGCAAGAAACTATGGTAGTTGACTGTGATAATTCTCTGTTCAGAAAGTTTGACAGCCTCCAGCAATATCTCTGGGAATGAATTCCTTCCAGAGGGAAATCTGAAGGGATTCTAGTAGGCATTAAAATGAGTAGATTTGATGTGGGATCTTTTAAAAAGGGTGATTATATTCTACAAATGAATCTTTGGGACAAAGAAATTAGAATGAAGTGGAATTTGATGATTGTTTATGGTGCTGCCCAAGAAGAACACAAAATAGACTTCTTGACTGAACTTTCTAGATTCTGTGATGTTAGCTCAGAGCCTTATTTGGTGGGAGATGACTTCAACATAATAAGGTATATTAAGGAAAAAAGCTCCAATCGGCGGTCCACAAACATTCTGGAGTGTTCAACTCCATCATTCATTTTTTCGAGCTGAGGGAGTTAATTATGAGTGGGGGGTTGTTCACTTGGACCAACAATCAAGATCCTCCCATCCTAGAGAAATTGGATAGAATTCTCGTCTCTAAGGACTGTGAGGATTTCTTCCCTCATGCTATGGTTAAAAAACTTCCTAGAGAAATTTCCGATCACAATCCACTGATTATTACTTGTGGAATGTCAAAGAATCCTCCTCACATTCAGTTTAAATTCGATCCCAATTGGCTAAATAATCCAGAGTTCTTCCCTCTCGTGGAGAAAATATGGACTAAGCAATGTAAAGCTCAAACTACACTCGACAAAATCCAGTAAAGTTAAAATTGTTTAAGCAATACTTTAAGGGGTGGGGATTCAATTTGCAAGGTGAGCTCAGGAAGAAAAAAAAGGAGCTGCAAATTGAGCTATCTACACTGGAAGAATTGGAAGAGATCTCCACTCTGTCCAGAGGTCAGATCATGAGAAAACAATGGGTTATTTGTGAAAACCTTAAGTTGCTGGAACAAAAGGAAGTGTATTGGCTCCAGAGAAGTCATGAGACATGGCTTCTCAAAGGATACTTTCACAAATGTGCTAACGGTAGAAAGAGGAAAAATCTTGTTATATCATTAGAAAAGGATGGGGAACTTATTGAAGGTGATGAAAACTTACTAAAACATGCCTTAGAATACTACTCCGAATTGTTTGGCCCTGTACCTCAACACGATATTCACATGGACTGCTCCATCTGGAATAATACCTTCAAATTATCTGAAACAGATAATGAAACATTGTGTCGGCCTTTTTCTGAAACTGAAATTATTAAAAATCCAATCGAAATTATTTGTCATGCTGCGGCCCTAATGCGATTTTGGACAGGCCTGTTCCCAGAGATGGACAGGGACATGCTCGTTGATGGCGCCAACACTATGCTCAAGGTGGCAACTGAAATCTTCATAGCTCAGAGTGTGGCAGGAAACAGGGTGAAGCGTCTGAAGATTGAAGATTGTCAGGAGGACGATACCTCACATCCTTGAGGGAGAACTGGAGTGCTTCACCAAGAGCGTGTTTGGTTACAGAGTAAGCCTTGAGTCACGATGGCTAGGCTGTACAGGACCGAAGAAGTCAGGTTGATCTCGTGCAGGTGGTCGTATTTGGTTGCCTTTGTTATTGGTTCAGTACGAGACGGGGTTGTGTTTGGTTGTATGCATGCATCAGTATTTTGGGTGTCTGACGTATGGGTCCCTGTATCCTGGATGAATCAAGTCATCCTGCACCATGAGGGAAGAAGAAATCCAGAATACTAAGTCGTGCAGGATGGAGGGGGGCAGATGAATGAAAGGATACAGGCGAAAGGTACGAGTAGGACAACCAAACACACTATATGAATGAGGTCAGACAACTAAATGGTACGAGGCCAACCCGGTTCGGCCAACCAATCACGTCCTAAGATTAGCGTTAGGATATCTGATGCATGCGATGCTCTTTTTGTGCTCGTTTGATGCGAGTAGCTTAACTGGAATCTGTTTTGAAGTTGTCTTTTCTCTCGTTTATGGCTGGTTGTCTAGTAGTCTCTCGCAAACTATGTTGCCTAGTAGTCTGTTGCCTCTGAGTCAGAGTGTAGGTCTACTAGTGTTTCTGGGCCCTTATCTTTCGTTATCTGTTCTATTCAAACAAACTCATGTATTTCCGTTTCTCCGTAAATGAAAATAGGGTTCGACCTCGCGTTGAAAAAAAATCAATCAAAATAAGAAGGGCGTAAAAAAAAGTGCTTTTGTTGCAGTGGGTGAACCCAATGTGGAAACTGATTTAGGGACACAACAAAGGGTAGGCCGCCCTATGCCACCACCAGTCACACACAAATTAGGATTGGTAGAGCCCATCCCTGCGCGCTGCGCCCTTGCCTTGCTGGCTCTGACCTCTCCCTCCCCTCTCTCTCCTCTTGTTGCTCCCCCTTCTTTTATTGGGTTTTTTTTTGTCTTCTCGGATTTGCGCTTGTGCTCACCTGGGCGCATACTAGTCCCTGCATCAGAGAGGAGAGACCTCCGAGCCGGGGCTCTTCAAACATATAGATTGGGCAGAGCCGCCTGCCCGCCTGCCGGGTGAGAGTGAAGGGGGGAGAGAGAGCTCACGGTGGGGGCAAAGGAGAATTTTTTTATCCAGCGTCTTAGCTTGATCCTCTTTGATCCCGGAGAGCAGCCGCCAGTCCAACTAATCCTTGCTGTTGGCGTGCCGGGGCTTTGATTGCTCTCCAGATCTGAGGCACCTGCTCGGTGGATTCCAGGAATCCGAGCACGAACTCGACAGGGGTGTTCTCAGGGAAAAGGTGAGCCCCTTTTCCTTCTCCCTCCTCATCCGCCCACCATTGCCAAACTGTCCGTCCACCACTGGAGTAATCGCGTAGTCTTAGCTCCGATTGTTAAGCTTCAGCTGTTGCCTCTTGATCTGTTTCTGCTGCCTACACTGTACGACGCTTGATGCATACGAGATAATGAGTTGGCCGCAAGTTTTCTTTGATCCTAGCATACGATCCACCAGCTCACGCGCGCACAAAAATTATAGACTTTTTTTTAACTCGCTTTGATTTGATTGCATCTGTTGTTTCGGTTGCGCAGGGGAGGAAGGAAGAGGCTGAAAGGGCGGTGGAGATAAGACTATAAGCGCGAGCTGGGTCCTCCCTTGAGGATGCCGTCAAGAAACCGCGTGGAGGGGAGGGCGATGAGATGAGGGATGCTGGCCGCGGTGATGGACTACTTCAGCTCCTGCTGGGGCCCGCGATCTCGTGCCGGGCACCGGGGCAAGGGCTCCGACGCCGCCGGCCGGCAGGACGGTCTCCTCTGGTACAAGGACGCCGGCCAGCTCGTCACTGGGGAGTTCTCCATGGCCGTGGTGCAGGCCAACCAGCTGCTCGAGGACCAGAGCCAGGTGGAATCCGGATCGCTCTCCCTCGCTGACCCCGGGCCCGCAGGGCACCTTCGTCGGCGTCTATGATGGCCATGGCGGCCCGGAGACGTCCCGGTTCATCAATGACCACCTCTTCAACCATCTCAGGAGTAAGGGCTCTCCATATCTGACAGTTACTGCTGATTGATGATTCCTCTTTTTTTTTTTGGCTGCTTAGTTTTAGAGGTACTGATGATGAAGCAATGATCAAGTCCCAACTTTTTCGTGTTGCTTTGATTCTGGGTTGCATTTCTGTGACTATTGGCATGATGATGATGCTGACTGTCTCAAAAAGTGCATTTGTACTTATTGCCTTCAGAATAGAAATGATAATTGGTTTGGTGGATCTGATTGGTAAGCTTGCATATGATGATCGGATATTGGATGCTAGTTGGAGTTGTATTATGGTTATCCCAGAACAATGAAACACCGATTTATTTAATTATCTAGCTTGCTTCTGATACTGACTCTTGACTCGAGTGTGTTACATTACTTATTCTTAGTTTTCTTATTAATCTGTTCAGGTGTACTAAAACTATTTAGTTTTTTCCAGAATTTGCAACTGAGCACAAGTGTGTGTCAGCTGACGTGATCCGGAAAGCTTTCCAAGCAACTGAGGAGGGCTTTCTTTCTCTAGTAAGCAAGGAATGGTCTATTAAGCCTCAGATTGCTTCAGTAGGCTCCTGCTGCCTTGTTGGTGTAATCTGTGCTGGGACATCTCTATGTTGCAAACCTGGGCGACTCACGTGCAGTTCTTGGAAGGCTTGTTAAGGCAACTGGAGAGGTTGTGGCCATGCAGTTGTCATCGGAGCACAATGCGTGCCATGAGGAAGTTAGACAAGAGCTTCAGTCATCACATCCTGATGATCCACATATTGTGGTTCTCAAACACAATGTTTGGCGAGTGAAGGGTCTCATCCAGGTAGACAAAAATCTGTACCCTAGATCAGGTTGCTAATTTTTCACTCTATGGTGTACACACGTCTAGCCAATTAATCTTTGATTTTTTTTGAACTTTTGACGTCATCTATTGAAGGGCGGGCCTGGTGCAAGCGGTAGAGTCTTACCGCCTATGACCGGAAGGTCTCGGGTTCGAGTCGCGGTCTCCTCGCATTGCACAGGCGAGGGTAAGGCTTGCCACTGACACTGTCATCTGTTGCTCTCATCGTAATCCCACTTTCCTCTTTGTGGGGAGAACGAATAATGTCTTTTATATATGCATTATTTCTCATAAGTTAGGTATCAGGTAAGTTTTCGTTTCTAGAGCTAAAGTTGTCTGCATGCTTTATAGTTATGTCATCATAGGGTCCATCATCAGCTGTCAATAATCAGTGGGATACTTGTCATATATCTCAAAATTTATGGGTGTATGGTAAGATGTAACTTGTGGTTCAATATATTATGCCACTCACTAATACTATCTGTCCCCCCCCCCCCCCCCCCCCAACCCTCATTGTCCAGGCTTTCACTTTAGTGAAAGGTTAGTGCACCAACCATAAACAGGAGAAAACGATGTATTTAGTGCTGCTATTGTTTATTTCTTCATTCACAAAACCATCAAACTAGCTTGCACCCTCAGGTTCTATTGTTGGTTCTTATTCATGTAATCGTGTCAATATACTTTCTATGATATTACTTATGAGGTGAGGTCATATCTGCAGATCTCAAGATCCATCGGAGATGTATATCTAAAGAAACCAGAGTATAACAGAGAACCTCTTCATAGCAAGTTTCGGCTTCGAGAAACCTTCCAGAAGCCGATTCTTAGTTCTGAACCTCAAATTACTGAACATCGAATACAGCCAAACGACCAGGTTTGTTATATTTGCTTCTGATGGTCTATGGGAGCACCTCAGCAATCAGGAAGCAGTTGACCTTGTCCAAAGTAGTCCCCGTAATGTATGTTTTCTTCTCCTGCACTACAACTTCTATGAGTTGAAATCCACTTTTCTTTCAAGGCTTAATGCTGTTCCATCTAATTGGGTCTTTGATGGATATGTCCTGAATTATGTTGTGCTTTTATTGAACTATGTAGTATTTTTATTGATAGCAATTTTCTTAAATTGAAAGAACGGATTTAATTGATACTGTGATGATCTTTTGTGCAGTAAGTGAAATATATAAATCAACTGCAGATTCAGCTTTTCAAATACTAAGTTGACTGAATCGAGTCAAAACCTGGATGGTGGAATAAAATAGATAATTAAAATGTGGATGTAACTCACAGTTTATGGCATGCAAGCTATTACATAATTTGATTGCAAAGCTTAAGCATACCTGATACCTGTGGAAGTATATTTGATTAGTTTGTTCTTGTGAAATCACCCAGTCACCATTGCATTGCAACACCTTCAAGTTTCTAACTGTCCGATCTGTCAGCATTCTTTCGCCTATCGTTCATTTTCTAGTGTTCTTTTATTCACTTCCTCTGAAGCTGTAATTTCCTTTTCCCCCAGGGAATCGCTCGGAGACTAGTGAAAGCCGCGATGCAAGAAGCTGCCAAGAAGAGGGAGATGAGATATTCAGACCTCAAGAAGATCGACCGAGGTGTGAGAAGGCATTTCCACGACGATACAACCGTGGTTGTGGTGTTCCTGGATTCAAATGCCATGAGTAAAGCAAGCTGGAGCAAAAGCCCCTCTGTTTCGATCCGAGGGGGCGGTGTCACCCTTCCCGCGAAATCCCTCGCACCTTTCTCAGCTCCGGCCCAGTTGAACAGCACCTACTGAAGTTGCTACTACTCTTGAAAGGAAGAGCACAATGCAGATCTGCAGGGAGATATGAAAAGCAGCGTTACAGTTATACCTGCTGTGTTGTTGCTCTTTGCAAAACTACTGTCTAGACTCCGCCTGGTAATTAGTGTACTGATAGCGAGGTATAAAAATTAGATTATTTGTTAGCGACGCAAATCCTTCTCTCTTTTCTTTCTCTCTCTCTCCCTTATTCTTATCCCTTTTCTCTCATCCTTGAGAGAACAGGTGGTTGTAAATTGTCCAGAACATGTTTTCCCTAATAGTCCATATATCCCCGCTTTTTTCGTGTTGATATGAAGGCTGGCAGCATCACTGCTAAAGATAATGTTTGGGGGTGCATGATTTGACCAGTTCCGATCAAAGCTTTTGATGATGTATTGTAGCAGCACGTTGCTCTCATGAAGGTAGGTACTGAGCTGCAGGGTTTTCATTTTTCTTGACAATTTTTTGAATGGAAGATCTAGGACGCGTGGCTTGCCCATTCATAGGTTGATCCGGTTCGTGATTTCGCCGAGAACAGGTAGCAGCGTCAGTGATTTGACATTTAAGGAACAATCGCACGGTGCCCACCGATTTTGTGACCCTGATGGCTCAGTGGCAGCCTGGCAGGTCGGCACACGACACTAGTGTAAAGGATAGCCATAAGTGAAGCTGTTTTGCTGATGGAATCGGGCTCGCTCGTCCTGTTCTGCAACACTACTACAGTCCTTATAGTGAACGAATAGTGTTTTCCTCTTACACATTTCAACGTAAGCATCAGCATAAGCCAAAATTTTAGCGAAACTCATAGGACAGTGATCCACAAGATTAGGATCAGCTCAATCCAAAGCCAATAGATGTTCCTTATAAAAAATAGAGGTAAAGAGGTTCCTTATAGGCTTGTGTATATGTGGAAAAAACAATAACAAAAAAAAGGTTAAGATGTTACTTTTTTGAAACTGGGTAGACTTTCATTACTCAGGTGCTAATGAATCATGAGCGACAATTACAGCGACGCATTCAGGGACTAAGCTTGATAATTGCTCATCCCCTTCAGCTCACAAAGACCCCAGCACTGCTAACTTATGCTGTGTGTGTAATGTACGTTGTATGCAACGTTTCAAAAAAAAAAGTTTGCACGTTGTATTCAGCAGGTTGTAGTTTAACATAAGCCCACAAAGGTTGATGCACGAGGAACTCGAGTCATGTGACTTGGAGCCATTCTCGGAGGGCAGCAAACATGATAAACTCTTAATATGAAAGACAACAGACTAACAGAGGCAGAGCGGCAACTGTATACAAAATTCATGTAAAGGGGCTGCCCAATGGCTAAGGTCTCCAGCCAGGAATCAGTACATTCCAGACTCCAGAGTATTAATCCAAGAAATTACATTCCACATTCTGCAATCCATATAGGCTTCTTTCAGAAAGATTGACATCGAGCTTGAGAGAACTAGATACAGATGATCTTTACAGGTGATCTTTATAAGGGACAGAGATGTCCATGTATTGTTTGCTATACACAGCTGCTTTCATCTTGAGCGGAAAATAAGCATTTCCCTGACCCTTTTGAAGTTTGAGCACGATCCATTTCAGTTAATTACATGCCAAGTTGACAGCTTGATTTCAGATCCTACCTAACAAACAGTGATACCAACAATTGGGAGAACAGAATAAATTCACTGACAAGGACGGCAGGGGAGTGGATGCCTAGAAAGGGCACGATATCAACCTGCAGGAAATTCTCCACTGCAGATCCGACAGTCGCACCAGCTGCAAGTCCCCCGACAGTGATCAATGCAGCCTTACCTGGATACAGGACCACAGAAAGTGTTGATTGCATGCTAAATGTACACATGAAGATTGGTAGAAGAGCAGCATTAACCTAAATGTTGAACCAGATTTCCTCTCATAAGCAAACAATGTCATAATAAGCACAAAAGCAGGTAGGGGGTTTCTGGACTTATATGACAGCGAAACCCACATGCTCACCCCACTGTCAGCACTCTATCTACACATGCAATTCATAATCAACTCCAGAGTACAGTAACATTAAATGGCTGTGAGATCAAATATTGAAAGGACTATAGTGCCAAGGTGCTAAAGGATTATTGCAGACATGTGTAGTTCTGTATACCAGAAATCTGACATACTTTCTATTACCGTAACTGAATATCTGTATATGTTTCTGACGGGCTAATACTATGTGCACCATTAAGATTAGCTAACTTTTATTTTCATCAGGAGCCCTTATCTCTTTGAACCAAATCTCACTGTCACCCAAAACTAGGGACACACACAAGGATAATGCCGCCTGTTTGACTTGGTTACCTGTGTATATCTTGGGAAAACCATGCACCTTATCCAAAAGGCTGACATCGCATGGGGCAGACTAGCATTGAATTATGATAGGAATAGCACCCTTTTGTCAATTATATAACCTGATGCGAGCAATCTCCTCTTAATCGCCGCTATAGCCAACAAGGATTAAGTGGTGGATCTAAGTGGCACCTTTCTTAGTAGTACTGTGGTAGAATCTCTGTGTTTTGTTACTATATCAGAACAAAATGTCTCCAATAAATTAAATGCTTGATAGGCAGTATTAGTTTGTATGAAAACTACCACGACAAAACTGCTTCAAAAAGCAAGGGGTAATATAGGTTCCATATATGATGAACAATGCACAACTTTACGCTACAGGCTACACAAGTATTGCATCAGAGTATTGGCAAAAAGGTGAATGATGTGACTGACTGTCACAGTTGATATGAATTAGGAACCCTTGCAGCTTCAACTTTAGAGAAACATTCTTATGCTTCTACAATAGGAATTGTGCAGGTTTAAAAACAGTGGCGTATAGGTTCCAAAACAGATGCCCAAATGTACCAACATAAAGCACTGGATAACATAGCTATAGATAAAAGTGGTGGATCAATTTACCTAAGTTCATATTTTTCTTTGCCAGGAAGTACAGTGATGCACCAAATCCTGTTGCTAGGATAAAACCTGGCACATCAGGGCTAGTGTACGCAGATGGCAAAGACGTTGAGCTTCCACTAGCATAGGTGAAAACCATTAGTGCACCATAAACACATGACTGGATGCCCAAGCTGCTCGAAGATGGAGTCTCGAATGTAATAGGTGCATTCTTCATTGTTGCCTGCATCCACTTTGGGACTGTCCCAGCTCCTGCACTCTTTACAGGTTTAACATCAGCATAGGGGATGTTGTTATTAGCAACCTTTCCAGCCCTCCGCTGTGATAAGCTCTGCATAAGCAACATGTCATAGGCTGCTTCGACCTGAAATGAAGAAGGAAATGGAAGTCAAATATGGTACCAGAGAAGCGTATGAGATTGGATGACTGTTCATTTGAGAAACAGCCGTAACTACTTGTAAAACTGTCTCGAAATAGACAGTTCAGAAATCAGGGAAGGATCTGAGGAACAGCCACAAGCAAGTGTAGTTATCAAGAGTACGACTTGAAGAAGAAAACAAGAAGGAAATAGAGCTAGTTTATTGGAACAAGAAAGGCTATAAATAAATGTCATAAAATAACAGTAAGATTGCATAAAAAAAAATGAGCACTAGGAACATGCGAAAACAAAGTTCCCAAATTTTTTATACTACCTCAGAATATGGCAATTCATATATGACCGTGAGACCATCTCCACCATGGATATGCAAAGATCAATACCTCTTTAAGGGTTAAGCTAACCCACTGCATAGCCCTTTTAGATATCACGCATGATGCATCGCACATCCAAAACGCACGAACCAATGAACAGCCAGTCCATCACCAACCTAATGAGCTATATAAATTCATCATCCTTTACCTCCACTGTAGTACGAATTGCTTTCATAAACAAATTTTGTTTCTGCACTTGGAAAGTACTACGTAGAATATATGGCAACAATCCCCATCTTTTCACACATTCCCGAATGATCCAGGCGGCTTCTTAATAAGTTAATACTAAATTAGCAACTTCAATCGGAGGTACCAAGGACGCAATAAAGAATCGCCTTATTAGTTTTATTCCCCTAGCGGCTGAGCACAACAAAAGGCGGGCGCGAATGGAAGAACAAACGAGTGGGGGGAGGGAGAGTCTCGGGGACCTGGGCGACGGCGTCCTGGTCGTCCTTGCAGGAGGCGAGGACGGAGTTCTTGGCGCGCAGGATTTCGTCGAAGGACGCGCCCTCGGCGATGCCGAGCAGCTTCAGCGCGCCCTCCACCGTCATCTCGAACGGCGCCGGCGAAGAGTCGTCCGCGCGGGAGGCCGACAGGCGCGGCGTCCTCCACCGCGAGCGCGGGAACGCGCAGCACCGCCCCGAGGCCAAGGCCGCGTGCCCGCGGAGCAGGGGAGTGCCGCCGCCGCCGCCGCTGAGGGAGAGGGCCGTCGCCGTGGCCATTATTTCTCGGCTGCGCTCGCTCGGAGAGCCGCTAGTCTGGCGTGCGTGTGCCCTGTTGCTCTGCGCGTCGGCTTCTGCCGTCGCGGATGATTTTTTTTTTTCAAGGCCCTCGGGATAATTTTGGGCCTTTTTTGGCAGGAAGTTTGGATAAGCTTTCCAAGTTCCAAGACGGGACATCATTTTATTCTACTCTAATAATTGCCCTTGGATGCCACTTGGAAATATTCTTCTCCTTAAAAAACTTGAATTGCTCCTTTTTTTTAATTAACGCGGGATAATGTACTAACAAGTAACAACAGTCCAGGAACGACGTAACGTTGATAATTTGCTAGAAATGTGCCACATAAACTACAACAATGGTGATAATAAAATATGTGATTCTGAAACAAATTTTCATAAAGCAAGAAAAAAGGGTATGGGCTTATTTTGTGATATTGAGAAGTTTATAATATGAGATGAGATACTCCATCCATCCAGGAAAACAAGACTTATTTTGAGTGAAGAAAAGACAAATTTTTACCAACAATTACTCAAATTATGTGTAACTATAAATCACCTATTATAAGTTATGTGTCCTAAACTTTTTTTTAGACACATAACTTATATTAGTTGATTTATTAAAAATATATTGTACGACAAATTAATGATAAAAATCCATTTTATATGACTTTTTGTTTGTCAAAGTACCTCTTGCACTTCTGGACGAAGGGAATAGGAAATACAAGGCATAGTTCCTCGGATACAGGGACTAAAGTTGGGATTATTTATATATTTATCATCATTATGATGTGAGTGGTATAAAAAGTACTATGTCAGTGACTCATATGTTAGTTACACAGTGTAAGATGTCATCCGTAATAATGGTAAATATGTAAATACCCCCTAAAGTTGGAGGTGTCACGTCGGGTGTTTGATATTAATTAGAAGAAATAAATATGAGCTAATCATAAAGCTAATTACAAAAAGCCTAGACTAATTCGAAGGACTAATCTATTAAGCCTAATTAATTCATCATTAGCACATGTTTAGTGTAGCACCACATTATTAAATCATGGACTAATTATACTTAATAGATTCGTCTCGTAAATTAGTCTCAATCTGTGTAATTAGTTTTATAATTAGTCTATATTTAATACTCCAAATTAGTGTCCAAACATCTGATGTCAAGATTTAAATATTACAATCATTCATCAATAATTTATTAAAAAATAATTATTGTAATATAAATTGGATATGGTTAGATTCCTAATTGATGTGTTTATAATAATAAACAATATAAATAAATGAATGATTAAAATATAATTTTGAGAGGTTGTGCCATGTCAAATTGTGTTTTATAAACAAGACTAATCAAGAGAGTATAACTAATATATGTTTCCCTTTCAGCCGAGAATTTATATATGCTCTATCCATTATTTATTGCAAGACTTGTTTTGACTATATGTGGGCATATCAGGTTAAGGTCGTCATTTAACCCCACAAAACCCCATAGCTCCTGAGATAGAAGCCGTATCTACGTCGGCCTAAATTTTTCCGTTCGTTGGATCTCCCAATCCTACGGCCAAGGGCCCTGCCCGCAAGATCTTTCTGGAGTCGGCTTCTGATTACACTGTATGAATTCACCTTGCTCTTCGCCGCTTCCTTCTGTGTTCAGTGTATACAGTAGGCTTCTGTGCAGTAACAACGGTCCAGCATATATATACCTAGGATTCCAGCTTCTACCGTCCCTTCCCTGCTCTTCTCGTTGTTTCCGTCCTCATCCGATTCCTTAGAGCCGCCACCTGCCTCTGCTCGCCGTCACCGACCTCGCTGGTTCTGTACCCAGCTCAAGCTGCCGTCTGCCACCCTTCGAGCGTCGTCCAAGTTGTTGGCCGGGGGGGGGTGGCTCCCGCTTCTCCCCCCTCCTCTATCTTCCTCGCTCTCCCTTTTGCCCTCGCTCTCCCACACGGGCATGCGCGATGGCGGCTGCTGCGAGCGGTCCACGGCGGCGCCTACCCTCCTCCTCCCTCCCTCTCCCTTTCTCCCCTTCCCTCCTGAGGCGGCAGCGGGCGCGAGGCGGCGGCGCCCCCTATTGGCGGCGCGCAGGAGCCCGACGGCCCCCTTCGTCTCCCCCATCGTCCGCGCGGTCTCCTCATTGCCTCCTCCGGTCGAGGAAGCATGCTCTCCTATGGTTGGCGAAACCCTAGCATGGCATAATCGTCCAATTTAATCTAATCACAAGTGTACTTGTCAACCATTTCACACTAAATACGCAAGAGATCAAGTTAAGCCCGGTAGTCTATCGAGTACACCCAACGAGAGAACTCAAAAATCCATGTTTTCATCAGGATCATAAATAAGTGAATAAACCTTACAACATTCTTAACCATTTTATACATCACACTTACAAAAATCAGAGTTTGACAGAACTGATAGTGACCGTGACGCCTAAGAGGAGGGGTGAATTTGGTAACTTCAAACTCTAAATCTAAACTATGGCCTCTTTTTCTAACCTTAGCAAAACCTATACAAAAGATAAATTATATAAATGTGCAACTACAGTTTTGCTAGTGTGTTGCTATTTCTACCGCGAAAGGAGTTACGCAAACAATGTAAATGCGGAAGCTAAAGAGTAAGGTAGAGATATGCAAACCTCCGTCGACGATTCCTGTATTTTTACCGAGGTATCAAGAAGCGCGTAAGCTTCCTCCTAGTCCTCGTTGGAGCCTCTCATAAGGAATCCTTCACAAGGGCCAAGCTCCATGTTGGGCAACTCCGTGGATAGCCCTAGGCCTTCCCCACGCGCAAGTGGGTTTCCGGTGTGCCTTCTGGCAAGCCTTTCCCGGACCGCTCCCCGCCGTCTTCACTATCAAGCTTCCGGCCGAATCGCCGTGGGCCTTGTTCCCTCTGGTACATGGTGACAGCCACACCACAAACGAGGTTGGTGTGATCTCACAAGATTATAAGCCCCTCCGATGTACAACAATGGTGCGCGTAAGCACCGAGTGGTAAGAGGTATGCAAACCTCATTAAACACTAGGCCTAAACCTAGAGTAAGCGCATAAGCGGTGGTCTAATCAATCTAAACACTTCGCAAAGCACCTACGCTAATCATCTAATGAATCACTAAGTACTATGCAAGTAGAGATCACTAAAATAGTGTATTAACACCCTTGTTATGTTTTCTCAGCTCTCCACTCCTCAAATGGCCGGTTAGGGGGTCTATTTATAAGTCCCACTGAGAAAGTAGCCGTTAGGGACAAAACCTAGCTTTCTGCTACTGACCGAACGTTGATCACGTCCTGACCGGACGCGTCTGGTCGTCCCAACTGTTGGAGCGCACGCGTTGATCGGACTTGGCTCAGAGTCTGGTCATCATCGTCGCGCTAGCGCCGCTCTAGAATCTCTCTGGACTTGATCAGATGCTACGCTTCATGCGTCCGGTCGTCCAATCTGCTGCGTCCGGTCATGCTAAAAACATTGCCGTGATGATGAATAGTGTCACCAGTGCATCCGGTCACTTTTAGTCCTCAAAGTCTGGTCACTACTACTGACGCCTGCTGTTGCTGAGCATGTTGATCAGACGCATCCGGTCGCTATAAGGACCGCGTCCGGTCACCTCTGTGAAGCTCGTTTCTTCATGATCTTGCGCCCGGCTTGGTTCCTATCTTCGTGCTTGGACTTTGCTTGATATCTTAGATCCTCTCTTTTGCTTCTAGGGTCTTGCTTAAGGTGTTGATCATCAGATCATCATGTCGCCTTCGTCCAAGTCATATCTTGCACCCTATTGAGCTAAAAAACAATTACTTATAAATTCATTAGTCCAATTTGGTTGTGTTGGTCATCAAACACCAAAATCCAAAGTAAATAGGCCTAGGGTCCATTTTCCTTACAATCTCCCCCTTTTTGGCGATTGATGACAACACGACCAAAGCAAGCAAATAATAAGAATTTTGGAATTTAAAAACTAACTACTTGCTAGGATGCAATGCAAAGGGCAAGGTTATATGATGCTAAAAGATACCACATGTAAACATCTTTGGAAACTTATCTTGCCCTTGCAATTGTCCCCATGTGGCATTATGGATTTAAGCCTCACCCTAATTCCATAATTCACTATCCTCCCTTTCTTGGACCATTACCACTTGTATACTATTATGACCGGGCTTGCTTTTGGTCCTACAAATTAGATCGGGCTTGCTTTTGGTCCTACAAATTCCCCCCTTTGGAATCAAACACCGAAAAGGAAGACATTAGTAGCACAAGGGAGGGTCAAACTTTATGATCCTTTGTATGTGAAGTGAAATAGGTCACAGAATTTGACTCTCACATTACATAGACTAAGCTCCCCCTAAATATATACATACATATGATGAAGAATGTAGTTTATGCATAATTGGCAATTTAATGCTCAAGGGAGTTTAATCTATATAATGCATGGAGAAAGCATATAAATACCAAAGTGAAATCAACATGATGATATCGATTTAGAAATACCACATGTGGTAGGTGATGGATATTTGAAGTATGATGCTTAACTCCGAAAACTCAATTTTCCTTGCAATGAGACTACTACACACATGATAAGCTTGAAAAGGTGTTAGTCTTAAGGCATCCAACTTGTAGAGTAACCTCCCCCTAAATTTGTGCACACAAGTATGGAATACTTGTAGGAGACATGCACATTGATTTTAGAATAAAAAATACCACTTGAAAGATGACATCACATGAATGTGAGAATCATTTTCGAAGGTGATATTCAGAAAAAAATATCTATAATTTGGACTTTGGCACATATTAGATGAACAATTGTAAAACAAGCTATGTGTCGTGCTCCTAAACAATTTAAACCATGTAGGTTTACTCTAAGGGTTAAGAGTGAGGCCGAGCAAGCCTACCATAAGATATACCTAGTATATGCATGATAAAGGATTTAAACATGCAAATGCAAACCTAGGCATGAAAAGAAACTAGATGCTAATTGAAATTGCAAGAAATAAAATCTAGTTACCTAACATGGAAAGGGGAATTTGGGTCCATAGTATTCACTAACCTACTTGGCAATTGACATGATCCAATGTGATGCATCCCATAAAATGCACCCATACTTTGCAAGTCTCCAAATTCCCCGAAAGTCCATCGGACTTCTTACTTCTCTTTTGGGATCCAAACCTTCTTGGTGTTCTTCATGTTGGAAATGATTTCCTTTGGCACCTAAATGTGTTTGGCCCCATTGTTGCCTTGCTTGTTCACCTTAATGGCCACCACCTTGTTATTTTTCTTCTTCTTCAAGAGATAAGGTGTGGAGGCCTTTTTGTCCACCTTGTTGGTGTAGGTGTTGGAGAGCTTACTTGTTTGCCTTTTGTTTTTCTCTGTCTTCTTTTCTCCTCCCCCATTCTTCACCTTGCACTCATAGGATTTGTGGCCTTCCTTGTGGCATACGTAGCAAACCACGGTTTGTCCTTCATCAAGCTTCTTCACTCCCTTGACGGTGTTATCTTGATGAAGTTAGGCTTGCTCCATCTTGCCTTTCACTTGTGTCAAGTCCTGGGTGAGGCGAGCCACTTCTTGCTTGAGTTGCTCATTCTCCATTGTGACCTCTTGTGTGCATGTTTCTACAACAACTTTCTTAACACAAACTTGGTTGCACATGGATGAGTCTAAACATAAATTATTACAAGAAGTAGAGGCATCCTTTTTAGGCATGTCAAAAATTAAACCTTTCTTTTTAGGTGCCTTGGTGGGTGTTGTACCGACGGCTTCAAGATTAGCAACTTTATTAGTTAACTCATCACAATGTTTGCACATGGTTTCCATTTTAGTGAGCAAACTTTTATAATCATCTTATGAGCTAGCTAACTTTTCCTTTAATTTTACATTTTTCTTTACAAGTTGCTCATCATTGATTGTGCAATTATTTGTGTTTACACTAGTCTCAAGTTGCTCAATTTTAGTAGATAGCTCCATATTAAGATTGGCAAAAGTTTTATATTGTTCAAGCAAAGTAGCATAAGCTTGTTATGAGATATCTACTTTTTCTTTTATTTTTTCAAGCTTCTTTTGTTGACTAGTGCAAACTTTAGCAAAGTTAAGATTTTCTTGCACAATTTCATCATAAGTAGGTAGCTCATCATCACTATCACTATCATTGTCACTATCACTAGGGATAGGCTTTTTTGTTACCTCGTGCCATAAGGCACACATGTGAAGTGCTTGATGATGAGTGCTTGTGCCTACGCCTCTTGTGGTGGTCTTCTTCTTCACTTGAAGAATCATCCCATGACCTTATTGATGTGAGAGCTTTGTTCTTGTATGCATTCTTCTTTGTCTTGGGTGTGGGCTTGTTTAGACAAACTTCCACAAAGTGCCCCAACTCGCCGTATCCATAGCATCCTTTCTTTCTTTGCTCATTTCTTTCATTGGTGAAGATGAAATCTTGAATTTGGATGGGCACACCCTTGACATTGAGCCTTTGGACCATCTTCTCCACCTTGTTGATAAGTTTGATTGATTCTGCATCAAGGTCGGAGGTTGTAACACCTCTGGTGTTACGAGCTTGTTTAGCACTGAGATTATGGCCTGAGAACTAGATCTATAAGTATAGTGAGTTAGTTTAATCAAATGTGATAATGAAAAACCTAATCCCTAGTTATATGGATAAGTTAATAGTTTGACTTAAAAAGTGATTTTTTATAAAGCAATAATGATATAGAATGTGTGTTTGGGGTTTTAAATGAAATTTGAAGTGCAAGTTTAGTAGATAAAAATGCAACCGTTGATTTGGTGAATAGATGTTGTTCCATGGTATTTCTGATGACTCAAAAATCGAATTGGAAATTAAAATTTGCCCTTTTCGTTAAATCGGAAAAAATTCAAAGTTGTGTTGAAAGTACACTTTTTGGTGATTTATAAAATGAAAAACAGTTAAATAACGCCCTGTTGTTTTGGTTCTATTGTTTGGTATAAAGCGTGTGCTATGTCGTGAAATGGTTGTTGGTGAAGTTTGATAAAGTTTTGACCATTTAAAAATTCAACCAAAAGTGCTTAGGAACATTAGTTCTAACTGAACCCTTGAATTCTTTTAAGTATGAAACAATAGTAGACAATGCCATTTTGGCATTTGATTTCCAACAAAAATGGCTAAGCACTACATCTATGTTTTCGCATGACCGGTTGCAGTTAGGTGTATATTATGACGTGGTGCAGCTCGTAGTTGCGTTGAGGGTTACGATGCTCACTCTAAAATTAGCCAAACTTTGCTAGAATGCATTGGAAGCATGCGATCATGAACCAGCGTTTCAGTGATGAGCTCACCTTGGCACTCGTTTATCTTTTTCTCTAGTTACTCTTTGAGCATAATGAGTGTGTTGTTAGGAATCAGGTAGCAAGAACTATCGATGAATTCAAGTGGTCGCACTTTAGGCAAGGTAATTAGCTGTTTTCGCTTAGCTTTAAAATCCATGCTCATCATTTTTGTGCTGGCTCAGCCATGGGCACGATCACCACACACCCATGTGCGCCGTTGTCGTTGCATGAGGCCACGGGTCGGCGCGTGTAGGCCGTGCCGTGGGCTATCATGCTGCTGCCGCGGCCGCTGCCACTGCCTTATGGTGCTGTGCAGTGCCCATGCCTGTGCCGTGCGTGCTAGGTCATGCTGCTGCGCTGCTGTGCCGCTGCACGCGTGCTGCCGCACGTGAGGCCGCCGTTAGGGTGACATGGCATTTTTCTCACTGCATGAACTACCTACTCATTGAGTAGCCGCCTATCTCCATTGTCCCATAGCATAGCCGCCTTATCACTCTCATGCCAGAGCAAGTCAAATCACGCCCTGTGTCATGCACTGCTACCCGCTATGCCCTGCCGCACCCTCATGCTATTGTCTGTGTGCGCCGTTCAAATTCATGATGCATGGGCCTTCTCAGGTCAATTCTTCGCATCAGTAGCTAGGTCATAGAGCTAGCCAACCACCTGACCCGCATTTAGCCACAATTGTGCTTTAGCGATGTCCAATTTTTGAGTTCCGTCGCCGCTGGTCAGCTCGCCGTAGGAGTAGAGCGTGATTGGGGGTAAGGCTCTAACCGTTGGTAATGGTTTGATTGATGGCACCAGTAGTCGTGATTTGATCCGCTCTATTGGGTGCTCACCCTCCTTCGGCTAGGATTCTCATCGGCAACGTGGTGATACGGCCATGTCCACCTTGGAGCGCCGCTGCCCTGGCCGCTTGCATGTGGCCGAGCCGACTCAACTGTCCTTCGCTCCAACCGTCTCCATAGCGCAGACCGCGGTGAGCCCCTACTGCTTCTCCGTCGTCTCTACCTCTCTGTTAGTATCCTAGGATGCCAACATGCTCGCACCACTGTGGTAGGTGGCTCAGTAGCGCAAATAGAGCGCTAGGACCATTGTTTATCTCCCAACCGCCATCTAGGAGTTCGTCTTGGCCCCATAGAGCTCGTCGGCTTGCTCGAGTAGCCGGTGCCCTGCTCTACTGACTAGCGTAGGTGTGCTGTGCCAGCCGAAGCCTTGCTGCCACGCACTGGGCGTTGAGGGCCGACTTAGTGAGAAGGTAAGGTTCTTGTGGGTGCTCAATGAAAAATGGGTCTCTAGTGTAATAGTGCATGGAGTCATCGTGTAAAAACTACGTAGTACGGGGACACTTCTGCAAAATCGCCGGTGCTCACACGGGCTCCGCACCATGGGCCACTCGCTAGTCCGGCTTGCTATTGTGCGTGGCCGCTCCACGTGGGCCACGTTGGGGCTGCTGGGCCGCTTAGCGGTCGTCAGCCCTTTTCGTTCTAGAAAACAATTTTCTAATTTAGTTTCAAGGCAAAAGTGTAAATTCAAGATAAATTTGTGTAGATAACAAAAAATTATGAAACCAATTTTGTTAGTCTCCTAAAATCATGATCTATTTGATAGTGTATTTTGTTCACATAGGTTTTGTAGGTCTTTAGGGTTGCTCTAATTATTTTAACATGCTTAATGTTGTTAAGACATAAACTTGTAGGAATTTCCATGATAAATCGGTGATAGTGTTAGCTCTAAAAATTTTATAGTAGGTTAAGACCGACTGTTGCATTGGGTTCTAGGTAGGTCACAGACTTATTATCCTGAACACATACTTGTGTATGGGTGTGGGAAGACTCATTTCTCTCTTGTCATAGGTTCTGGCTCTTTCTAGACCGACTGATTGGAGGCAGGGATGGTAGAGGTCTAAGCACCGCACTGAGTTCAGGACTTAGGAGTGGGGGCTTGGAGTCCAAGTTTGGATGGGGACTGGACCCCATGATAGGAGGGTAGTGGGTTGGTCCTGCTTGTGTCTGGGGTATAAGCGGGGCGTGTGTTTCTGGGTACCTAGCTAGGTATGGCTTGTCTACAGTCTAACAACATAGTAAGAACTAGAAGATGAAAGATGGTAAAATGATTCTGATTGCTTACCACATGCTTGAAAGTAGCATAGGTGTTTACATAGAATGGTTAGTTAATGAACCAATGTTGACTGCTAATAAAATCAAATATAAGGACACACTTTTAGTAATGCTCCTGTAGATGAAATAAACCCACAAGCCAGATAGTCTTGCATATCCTTGGAGTCTTTTCTTTCCTCCTATCGGATAAGTCTTGCTGAGTACAATTGAGTACTCAGGGTTTTATTTCCCCCTGTTGTAGGTGACAGACAGATGCTAGAGCTAACTCTTGTGTGTGGATCCCTCCTAGTGGGCTTAGAGAGGATTCCTTTACGCTGCGATCATAGTCTTTATTCATAACTCTCACTAAATGTTTTTATAAATGGAAGTTTCACAATCTATTATCATAGTCTATATATTAATGCTTCATCATGTCATGAATAGATATTTATTTCCGCTGTAACTCTGATCACATGTTTATATTCCGCTATTAAATTAAATTATTCATAACTCTGATAACATGATCATATTCTACTATTATAAATAATAAATATTATACTTTGATGTTACATGGAAAGTGATGTAAGAAATGGTTAATAATGATGTAAGCTTTATTCTCTCATTTATGATCTTGATGAAAAATGTGGATTTTTGGGTTCTCCCTTGGGGTGTACTCGATGGAACTGCGTAATTTGGTGTCCTCCGAGTACTTAGTGTCTAATGGAAGACAAGTACTCCTGGGTGGTATTAGATTATGCGGTTCTACCATAGAGGTGGAGGAGAAAGATTGATCATCATCACTTAAATCTTCATCATCATCATGATCATCATGATCTTCTTCATCTTCACTTGAGGAGCTTGAGTTTGAGCTTGTCTCGACTTGCTTGCCCTTCATCTTCTTTTTCTCACCAAATGTGAGAACTTTGCCTTTGCTTGATGAAGAGGCTTCTTCTTGACCCATCTTGCGTGACATTTTAAATACCACTATCTTGCCAATGACTATGCCCAGAGTCATGGTGCTCAAGTCCTCCATATTGTGAAGGATGGTGATGATGCTTGCATATTTGTTTTGTGGTAGCACGAAGATGATCTTCCTCATGATGTCCGCATCATCTAGCTTTTTTAATCCTATTGAATGGAGCTCATTGATAATTTGATCAAATGAGAATACATATCATGAACAAGCTCATTATCATTCATTGTAATGGATTCATAATTTTGTTTAGCTAGATAATGTTTTTGCTCATAGACATTAGTTGTGCAGTCATGGTGCTCTTGGAGTTTTAACCAAATTTCATGTGTCGTATTTAAAGTAAACAATTGGTTAAACACATCCATGCTAAAAGATTCAAACAAGCAATTTTTAGCTCTAGCATTGAAATGAATTTATTTTTCTTCACTCTTCGTGGGTTTATCGGGATTCTTAATGGGTTTCATCCCATCACAAGTGACTCTCCAAACACCCAAATCTACCATCTCAAGGTGACAAGCCATTCTAGCTTTATAGTAGGGGAAGTTAGTGCTGCCAAAGTGTGGAGGCCTAGAGATAGCCATCCCAACCACTCTAAATAGTGTCAGCTCAATGGCGGTGAAGTCAAAAGTCCAAATTGAGCTAACTTGGCTCTGATACCAATTGATAGTGACCGTGACGCCTAAGAAGGGGGCGGGGTGAATTAGGCAACTTAAAACTCTAACTCTAAACTATGGCCTCTTTTTCTAACCTTAGCAAAACATAAACTATCTAAATGTGCAACTATAGTTTTGCTAGTGTGTTGCTATATCTACCACAAAAGGAGTTATACAAATAATATAAAAGCATAAGCTAAAGAGTAAGGTAGAGATATGCAAACTCCTATCGATGACTCCTGTATTTTTACCAAGGTATCAAGAAGCGCGTAAGCTTCCCCCTAGTCCTCATTGGAGCCCCTCGCAAGGAATCTCTCGTAAGGGCCAAGCTCCCGATCGGGTAACTCCATGCGCAAGTGGGTCTCCAATGTGCCTTCTGGCAAGCCTTTCCTGAACCGCTCCCTGCCGTCTTCACTATCAAGCTTCCGGCCAAACTGTTGTGGGCCTTGTTCCCTCTAGTACACGATGGTGGCGACACCACAAACACGGTTGGTGTGATCTCGCAAGATTACAAGCCCCTCCAATGTACAACAATGGTGCGCGCAAGCATCGAGTGGTAAGAGGTATGCAAACCTCACTAAACACTAGGCCTAAACCTAGAGCAAGCGCATAAGTGGTGGTCTAATCAACCTAAGCACTTCACAAAGCACCTACTCTAATCCCCTAATGAATCACTAAGCGCTATGCAAGTGGAGATCACTAAAATGGTGTATCAACACCCTTGGTATATTTCCTTAGCTCTCCACTCCTCAAATGGCCTATTTGAGGGTCTATTTATAAGACCCACTGAGAAAGTAGCCATTGGGGATGAAACCTAGCTTTCTGCTACTGACCGAATGTTGATCATGTCTTGACGAGACGTGTCTGGTCGTCTCGACCGTTGGAGCATGCGCATTGATCGAACTTGGCTTAGGGTCTGGTCATCATCGACTGGACGTGTCCGGTCGTGCTAGCGCCGCTCTAGACTCGATTGGACACTGCACTTCGTGCGTCCGGTCATCTAGTCTACTGTGTCCGGTCACACTGAAAACACTGCCATGATGATGAACAGTGTTACCGGTGTGTCCGATCACTTTTAGTCCTCAACGTCTAGTCACTGCTGCTAACGCCTGTTGTTGCCGAGCACCTTGATCGGATGCGTTCAGTTGCTATAAGGACCGCATCCAGTCACCTCTATGAAGCTCGTTTCTTCATGATCTTGTGTCTAGCTTTGTTCCTATCTTCGTGCTTGGACTTTGCTTGATATCTTGAATCCTCTCTTGTGCTTCTAGTGTCTTGCTTAAGGTGTTGATCATCGGATCATCATATCGCTTTTGTCCAAGTCACGTCTTGCACCCTATTGAACTAAAAAACAATTACTTGTAAATTCATTAGTCTAATTTGGCTGTGTTGGTCATCAAACACCAAAATCCAAAGTAAATTACTCTAGGGTCCATTTTCCTTACAAGGACAATTTCATAAAAGTAGCGAAAGAAAGATCTTTTTATAAAAGCAATGGAAGTTAACAATTTTGAACGTTGAGACAGAGGTAAAGATGTAAGAGTAAAATTACTATGATTGTAGCAGAAGGATTTCCTCGCTGAGCCCACCAGGAGGTATCCACACATAATAGTTAGCTCTAGCATCCACCTACTACCTGCAATAGTGGGATAAAACCCTGAGTACACAATGTACTCCACAAGACTTACCCGACTAGGTGGGAGTAGTCTCCCGACTCTCAAGGATATGCAGGGGTTATTTGGCTAGCTATTTCACTATTTCTGCATAGAAGCATTACTAATAGTGCACCCTTATATTCAAAGTTTTAGCAGTCACATCAAGTTCATTACTTAACCATTCTAAGTAAGCACCTGATCTACTTTCAATCATGTGGTAAGCAATCAGGACATATTTCATAATTCGGCAGTAGCCTCATTATCATCTCCATGTTCTAATTGCATTAACTATGATAGCAGTGGTGCGACAAGTGGTATCCATATCTGAGGAGGGCGGTGATTGCAATCCATGTACATTGAGCTAGGCAATCCCAAACACATGCACGTACTTCTTGAAGGAGCAAGTACGAGGCTATCTTTCCTCTCATACGACCCAGGTCTAAAAGTGACCCGATCATCCTGGGGAACCCACCCTATGAGGCCCATCTCGCAAACTGGCGATGGGTTTCCCCCTCATATGTTTTACCATGGACATCCCCTGCCTCCAAACAACTCCTCAAATGGTTAGTGTAACACTCCAACAAACTTTTTAGGGGCCCTAAGTCATTGAGAAGTACTTAGCTTCATGGTCAACTGTAACTCAGGCCCTGTTATGTGTTCGGTACCTTCAAACTTGCCACATCGCTACTAACAGTACGGTCCATAATCGACATAGGCGGAAAACGTGTACCTAGGGCCATGCCCTGTTGTACTCACCAATTCCCCAACAAAAATCTATTTTTTCCACATCCCGCCCGGTCTCCAATTATTATCCATCTCTGAATCCGTGTGATAGTAGTAATATTATAACCATCACCTATTTCTTGCGAGTGACCGTCCATCACTCGACTTCTACCATAGCCCTATAGCATGGCATACTACATGATTCCTGTCATACTAGTAGGACTCATAGGATAGAATATTTATGCAGGTGGGTTTCCAGCAACTCCTAAAACTAATTAATGCACAAGCAACATAATAATAAGTGCTTTAAAAATATGAGTTATGCACCGGGGCTTGTCTGGGTAAACCATCATTATACTATGTTAGTATTCTTCCATCTTCATGACATGATCAACATCCTCCATCTTCTGATTTGACCACCATTACACCAGCTTCTGGTTGTACTTCATAATCCACCAATTGATCCATCAACCATCATCGACCTAAGTGATATGCATAGATGCAATGCATGCTTCAGTCAAACAAGCATAACAAGATATTTACAAAACACTACAAGACAAGCAACACGTCATCACGGTGAAGGGTAACTAAATGTTGGAGGTTTGACTCTCATCCTCTCCTAGCGACCTACTTGCGAGTTACTATTATCACACAAGCGAGCAAAACAACCATTTGCATTTCAAACATACAAGTGAAAGCTTATCATAACATGCCAAACACACTTCTACTTACAAAACACACTTTGCCTAGTCATCATGTAAAACAAGTAGTATAGACAACGTATATTAACCCTAATCTAAACACTTAACATATATAAAAGCTTTAATAATTATAAGCAAGGAATAAAATGGTGATGCACCAATCATCTCTTTTGGACATAAAAAAATTATGGGTGATTCATTTTAACTAAACATAACTACTGCATAAATTTCATAATGTTTGTATAAGCAGATTATTTACTAACAGTTGATTAAGATTTAATGGTAATAAAAGCGTGTGACACATGATAAATCAATAACTCAGTAAATAAACATTCATTGGACATGAAATTTTTACCAGAGCACACACACATCCATACTAGTTTACCATAAAAATTTCATTGCATTTGCACTACCCAAACATCCTCTATTAATTATACACATAAAAACTTAGATTATCTATACAACAAAAACCTTACACTAAAGCATGCGATATTATGTCTAATGCATAGATCTAGTCATGTGGAGTGTAACCAAACTAGTTTGACATTTTTATGTGATTTGCTATGAATTATAGAAGTTTCATCCTATTCACGCATGAAAGAAAAAGAAAACATGAAAAGGAAAACACGCTTTGCATCAGGAACACTGGATTTTCTTGAAATCTATATTTGCCCTTCCAACAAAACTTTGTCTCTATTACCTTAACAACTGGAACCCTGGCCTTCTTTCCATTTCTCTTCTCACGCCCTTCTTCTTCTTCTTCTTCTCGATTGCACAGAGTAGAGGACCCGCTCGGGCGGCTCGCCTTCGGCCGGTGGAGCTCCGACGGTGGTGACTTGATGGTCGAAGAGGCGCTCGGGGGTGGCGATGGTCCTAGCCATAGGTGCAGGAGGCCATGGCATGCCCAACCATAGCCCATAGTGATAGGGCCACGTGCCGCAGCGAGCGCAGCGATGGCGGTAGGCGATGGCGGTGCTGCCAACGGCGGTGGAGCAGCCGGCAGGCAAGGTCGTAGTGCTTGCGAGGTCCAAGTGGTAGTGATGCATGGCTAGGACCATGGCGTCAGGTAGAGCATGGCTTCTCGAGCTCGTGCCACGACGGTGGTGGCACGACAGCGACGGTGTGGAGGGACACAGCTGCCCTCTAGCTCATGGTGGCTACGCAGCGGTAGTGCATGCACATAACGAGGAGGCAGAGGGGGTGCCATGGTTGAGTATAGAGTAGGGCAGAGCGGCAAAAATGACAGTGGTAGGAGCTCAAGCTAGAGCTCAGCGAGGCCATGGCAGGTGCTTGCGAGCAGCAGAGCAAGGGAAAGGCGAAAAGGCAGAGGGAGGGAGTGCGATAGAACCGCCTAATCTAATGCCTCCTAGGGGTGCTTGTCTTCTATTAGACGCTAAGCACTCAAGGGAGAACACCAAATTACATGGTCCCATTAGGCACACCCCAGGAGAGAACCCGAAAATCCATATTTTCCCATCAGGATCACAAATGTGATAGATCATGATTTAAAGCTTACATCATTCTTAATCATTTCTGTTACCTTTACAACTTAATGCACAAATATAATTTAAAGTGCAGAAAAGTAGGGGTTATGCACCAGGGCTTGCCTAGGTAAGATTTAATCAGAAGTTAGTATTTGCATCTTCAGATCATCCACCATCATCTGAATAGAAAAGCCCATTGCACCACCTCCTGGAGAGAATACCCTTACACCATCTTCAAATTCCCACTCATTCTTCATTTGATCCGTTGATCCATCATCGTACCTATATGATATGCAATGCAATGCATTGCAAGGACGTAATTAATCGACTACAATCGTGACCCATAAAAATACAATTTATGCCTCTCAAGTTAACGAGCTAGTTCCAACGATGACCGCACTTAGGCTACATATCCATGTTGTCGAATAAGATGTTATGTCCCAACAAATGTTTTAGTTATACAAGTTCAAGTTGTTTCTTTATTCTATTCTATCAATTTAATCATTATTCGAAATAGGGCATTAGTATCTATCTAGAACCTAATTATTCTGGAGCTACCAAAATTACAGCGAGCAACTAATAATATTAGTAATTTTCTATAAATTTTTAGAGTCAACACTATCACCGATTTATCAAGAAAATCCCTTCAAGTTCACCTTTTAACACTATTAAGCATTGTTAAAATAATTAGAGCAACCCTAAAAACATACCAAACCTATGCGAACAAAATACACTATTAGATAGATCATGATTTTAGAAACTTAACAAACTTGGTTCACCATTTTTTGACACCTACGCAATTTTATATTGATTTTACAAGTTTGCTTATAAGCTAACTTAGAAATTGCTCTACAAATCAAAACAGGCCGGCATCAACAACCTTGGCCCAATGCAGAACGAGCACATGCAGTCCAGTAGAGCCGGCAGCCTAGACAGGTGGGGCGCGCGGTCACGGCGCGGGTGGCCCAAATGTGCAGGCAGCAGCGCAAACAGGGGATGGGCGTGAGCGGCCTAGCCAGAACAGCCGACAGACCAGCGACATCCCACGCGTGGCGCAGGTGTGATGGTGGCAGGCCGGCCCAGTGCAGATGAGCCCACAGGCGCGACGCGTATTTTGTAGAAAGGACCGCGTGCTTTTCTCAATTCAACCCGAGATCCACAAGCACTATTCATATGAGTTACTAATTTATGCATCGAGAACCTTGAAAGAGTGCCTATTCTTATACTCACCCTTCTCTCCCTCCCAATCAGTAGAACATGGAGCAGAGGAGCACCGACCGGCGGTCAAACCCAACCAGGAAAGTCACGATGGCGGTGGGAAACCCACCGGAGAGGAGCACAAAAACCCACGTGGCCAAGGGCTGGCCGTAGAAAGACCCAAGTCGGCCCCCAGCGGCCTGCCCATGTGAGCCGATGTGGCAAGCATGCCGGCTATGGGGACACTGACCAGGCGAGGATGGCGGGACAACGTAGATGAGCGATGTGCGCTTGTAGTGCGCCTTGACGGCGGTGGGGACGCTGGCATGTGGGGCATAGGATGAGCTATGGGAGGGTGGCGCTATGGAGTCATAGGGCGGCTTCTTCGGCACTAGCGATAGGGCGCGCGACGACGGTGGGGATGCGACATAGGGCAACACAGAGGACTGCGGCTAGAGGTGGAGCGGCGCGGGGAGGTGCATAGACTTGGTGCACACGCGTGCCCATGTGAGATGGGGGAAAAGCTAGCAACGATGGGCAAGAGGTGTGGCACGGCAACGCGGTGGCTCGGGCGACTGCGCAGCAGGCGCGACTAGAGGTGGCTAGGTGCTGCGGGGTGTGAGAAGGAGTAGCACGGCAACATGGGTGTGCTCGCGAGAGGGGAGGAAACCAGTCCAACATGGTGGCGTGGAGTGGGGAAGGGAGGGGCGGCACTGCAGGCCATGCGTGCGTGCTCGCACGAGAGGGGGGGGGGGAACCAGCGTCCAATGAGAGGAGGCATGGCAACGGTGCTGCAGCGTGGAGGAGAGGAGGCAACGTGGAGCCACACACGGGCCTCGGTGAGTGGGAGGAGAGCGGTGGCGTGGGGAAAAAGCAGGAGCTAGGGCAAGGGTACGGGCACTAGGGTGCAGGGCACGAACGCTAGGGTGCCAAGCACGGTGGTAGGCGAGGGAAAGAAAAAGGACCTGCTGTAGCCAGAATGCTCGGTGATGTAGTAAGGTACCTGCTCGACTAGCGCTCGCATTAAAATTTTGGACATGACGCAAGAGAGGGAGAGAAGGTCAGGAGCGTAGGCAAACAGACACGCCAGGGTGCAGAGCATGCATGGGCATCAACGTGGGCAGTGCATGCAGGGGCACTAGGCGGGCCGGGCACTATGGCAACAGTGAAAAGCGACAGCGGTCTGACCAGAGCTAGACGTGGCCAAGGCGAGAGTGCTCTGCTGGTTAAGTCGAGGCCGAGTACATGCGAGAAAATGATGAGGCACCACCGCCCCTCAAACTAGTGCATATTCGGGACGACTCGAACCTGGCGGGACGCGAAGGCAGCTAGCTCGGCAAATCATCCATTAAAGCGCTCTCAAGCAAGGATGTGAGGGAGCACGCTACAACCAAACACATGGGCAGTTGCGTGGCTCAGCTGGCTACGTGCCTTCGCATGAGACGACGCGATGCGAATGCGAACAACGATACGTTGCTGACAACTCTAAAAGATTTAAATCCCTGTTGACTCACACCAATGAACATTTCACGTGATAGCTCATACTCCATACCAAGCCATGGAACAAATATTAGGGTGGTACATAATTATTTTGCGCAAAACAAATCGCCACAAACAACGCTTTAAAATATAATTTCTGATTTTTACCGTTAACGCGAGAAGCTGGTTTTTAAATTTTAATTTTGATTTTTGAGCTATCAAACATACCGTGGAACAACATCCTCACACCACATCAACAGTTGTATTTTTTAATTACTAACTTGCACTTCTAATTTTTATTTAATTTCTAATTATAAGTTATATTTTATTTTGTTTATAAAATTGTTTTCATGCTCAATCTAACAGAACAAGCCATTCACCTGTTTACTTGCTAGAATCATTATTGGACATTCCTAAATATCTTTACGCACCGAGTAATTTAACTCAGATATTTAGTTTAGTCCACAAAACTTGCGTCACATAGGATTGACCTATCGCTTCAAGTATGTTTTAAGTCAAAATCCGAAGAAAGTCATTTTGGAAATTTTTTTAGGCCTAAATCTCGGTGCTAAATAAGATCGTAACACCAGAGGTGTTACAATCAACCCCCCTAAAAAGAATCTCGTCCCAAGATTCAAAGCAAGAACCAGAAGAGGGGAAACACGATTACATCTCATAGATCAGAGATCACCCAAAAGATTACACGACTTCGAATACTAAACCACATGGGGATTTAGGGATACATGATTAAGAGCAACCTAATACAACCGAGATTTAATCCAGAAGTCGAGATAGACGAGGACAATGAAGAAACAATAGGAAGATGATTATCCAAATCATGGCGTAGGTCCAACAGATCCAAAAATAGGAGACTGAGAAATCAAACATTGTGAACCCTAAGACCAACTAACCAAAGGGAACTTGAACTTCTTCGGAAACCAGATCCTTTCTTCTTAGATTACACCATCACCTTGGATAGACGAACCTAGTTCCACAATGACAACTAGATCATGTAGCTCTGTGTTGGGTTTGAAGGGATGGGAATGGATAAGAAGAGCAAAGACCAGGGGTATCTTATAGTGGTGAATGGAGGTGGGGTGCAACACACTAGAACTAGAGGCGACATGAATGGCATACACGGATGGTCATGCTATGGGGATAAACTCAGCCATGATGCACTTCCTTCGTGAGCGGTAGAGGGGAAATAAATGAGAGGAGAGGGGGGGTCTACTTGGCGAGGCAGGCGTGTGGGAGGCCATGTGCCCAAAAGAAGAAAGAAGGGAGGGGGAAGGGGGGTTCGATATAGGGGATGGGGCATGGGGGTCAAAAGCCAACTGGGTGCTAGGAAATGGAGCAGCGCACAGTGCACGAGAACGACGAGTGTGGCACTATGCCATGGCCATGCGAGTATGGGGTGCTAATGGACCCGACAAAGACGGTGTCCATAGGACATGTGGAGATGGTGACCCGGCGTGCATAGTGCGGTCAACTAAACATAGGGCTTGGGACATGATGTCCACTCAGGCTTTTATAATCACTACCGACTACCCATGGCTAACTCTCCTTATTACTCTTCTTTTCCTTCCCTTCCTTGACCACAATATGTACCAACCTTTGTATGAACTAAGATCACGACATACACGCTTCCTCCAAAACCACCTCCTCTTGTTTACTTTCAGAGAACACTATTTCATCAACCCGTTGTGGATTTCCCATTTGAACACCTGAATATTTCCAAGAAAATATTTTAGCAAAAGTGGTATGGCGGTGTAACTTGGTAAAGGTACTTGGTCAACAACCTCGACACCAGCGCATGCCGAGCAACATCACCATGTGGCAGCTATCTCACAGGGGGCCCTCAATTTCGTTGAGGCACCATAAGCTATTAACCATGCAACTCCTACCAACTTACATGCAATAAAGGTGGTGGGAGTCAGAGACCATAGAGTAAGAGGAGTATTGCAAGGGAAGATTCAAACAACAAGGGTTCCCTTCACAACAAGGGACAAGGAATTCAAATCCAACGATGAATTTGTTTTAAAGAGATTCAAGTGTTCTACTGGGACATCCACAATTAGTCGATACAATGTACTATGTTATCCAATCATGGCTGGTCTACTGGTATCTGAATGACAACTTCTCTTATAACCCACTTAACATCGCCCTTGAAAACCCTAAGCACGTCTAATGGGACTTAAAGTAGATTGACATAATAAACACAGTGAAATAAACAAAATGCATATTCCGAACTGGTCTTATATGGGTACAACATATAGGCATTCAGTCTCCCATTCATGGCACATCATTTACCTTCCCTAATGGTGGATGATCTCAACAACTACGAACAAAGAAAAACTGGCAAGAGTACAGTACCGGAGGACAGCGACAAAAAACACTACTACTTCAGGCATAGCATCCCAAGGCAACTAATCTACTCTAGACCACGCATCTTCATTCCTAGGCTTGGCAGATTCTTCTACTGCCCTGGCTATGGATCTACCTCTTATCTTGGCACTGGCTAAGTGAGAGGAATCAAGGGTTCTACTTCTAACATTTCTGAGGAGGTGCTGGCAGCACTGCAACACTGGTTCTTCTTCTTTCAGGTGGGTGGGCAGGGATCCCCTCCAAGATCAAGGAATCCTACCCTTCAGTAGCCAGCGTCTTTCGCTTGGCCCTGGTGATAAGATAGGCCTCACCTTAGCTAATGGACATGCCGGTCTTCAGCCTCCTTTAGAGCTTCCGACATGGCAGTCTCCTGACTCTCCACGGTTGTCGCACTAGCATGCGCTTCGGTGAGCAGCACCTGGAGCATCCTGAAGAAGATCTTGGCTTCCTTGGCATGTAAGAGGCACGTCCTCAGCTCCGAGGCTTGCCGGTCATACTGCTCATCTAGAGCAAGCATGTACGTGGTCAAGTGCACCATGGTAGGACTATCTTCTTGTGCATCCCGCCCTTACAAAGCCTCCATGCGAGCCCTACATGCCCGCCAATTTTTGTCCAAAGGTGGAAAGAACCTCATGGGGGTATGGGCAATGGGCTCTTCATAGATCTAGCATAGATATCACAAGGCTTTGCGTGCCACAACCTGGTAGGTGTCGATGAAGCAAAACCCGATTGCGGTCACACTCCAGGCTTTAGTGAGGTCGGGGAACTCTTCACTCTTCCCGATGTAGATGGTAACCTCACACCGCTTGGTGCCATGCTTCTCATACTCATGGCCCTCATACTTAGGACGATCTTTGACTCCAAGCTTTTACAGAGTGGCATGCAGGATTCTAGGAAAACCCTCAACCTTCAGGCAGTAACTACTAACCTAGGCGCCTACCATCCCTAGCAGTGGTGGTGAGGAAGGACTGAGCGAAAAGCTTGCTCAAAGGAAAAGCTAGACAACCTAAAGTGCGTTGAGTTGTGGTACCAATGGCTAAGTCAAGCTCTGCTTATAAAGGCAGAGCATTCAGTGGTCCTGGCATGGTTCACCAGGGTTCCTGAGCAGGGATCACTATGAATGAATCGACCAAAATTCTATGTGTTTGAGGCAAGCGATGTTCGAGGCCATTACTAACTAGTATGACGGTAGGGCAAGTGTCTGATAAGAGCGTAGAAAAGAGTATGGGGAGACATGGGTCACGACTGGCATGAACCACAGGCGAACGTGGAGCACGAAGCCATAGTGCAGAAATAAATCTAGAACAGGAACGAGTCAGTCGTGCATAATACAACACGCGTGACACCTATGGAGGGCGTATCTACAATCAATATGGGCACTACAATGCACAAACAAGGTATGCATGAATGCATGTCCTATATGTCCTTCCACTGTTGCCAACATATAGGGCAACCGTTCTTAGATTTTTGGCACATCGTTCTCTCCCTGTAGCTAGTCGATACTATCGAACTATGCTTGGGTCAGTGTACCTGTAGAAAAATTGATTAAGCCTACCTAAGTCAATAGAGTGCCATCTATCCTCGATACATAACCATAGTAATAGGGCTACTTATATAACTTCGCATAAAGACGTCCTAACTTTTTGAAAAGAATTTGTTATCAAATTTTATTTTTGGAAAGGTTTTCGAAGCTTTATTTCCTCATTTATGCTCTAATACCGTCTGTGGTAGAACCACCTAATCTAATGTCTCCCAGGGGTGCTTGTCTTCCATTAGACGCTAAGAACTCAAGGGATAACACCAAATTACATGGTCTTATTGGGCACACCCTAGGGGAGAACCCGAAAATCCATATTTTTCCTATCAGGATCACAAATGAGAGAATAAAGCTTACATCATTCTTAACCATTTCTTACATCACTTTTAATACAACATCAGAGTATACTATTTACTATGGATAATAGCATAATATTATCATGTTATCAGAGTTAGGAACAATTTAATTGAACAACGGAATATAAACATGTGAACAGAGTTGCAACGAAATTAAACATCTATTTATGATGTGATGAAATATTGATATATAAACTACGACAATAGATTATAAAACTTCCATTTAATAAAACATTTGGTGAGAGTTATAAATAAAAACTATGATCACAACTTAAAGGAAAGCCTCTCTGAGTCCACCAGGAGGAATCCACACACAAAGGTCAACTCTAGCCTCCACCTGTCACCTACAACAGGGGGAAATAAAACCCTGAGTACTCAATTGTACTCAACAAGACTTACCCGATAGGAGGAAAGAAAAGACTTCAAGGATATGCAAGGCTATCTGGCTTGTGGGTTTATTGCATCTGTAGGAAGCATTACTAAACGTGCGTCCTTATATTCGATTTTTATTAGTAGTGCATTAGTTCATTAACTAACCATTCTATGTAAGCACCTATGCTACTTTCAAGCAGGTGGTAAGCAATCAGATTTCCTTTTACCATCATTCATCTTCCAGTTCTTACTACAGTGCTAGGCCGTAGACAAGCCGTACTGGATTGCTCGACGATTCACGAATCAATTCCCCTAGCTAGGTACCCTAAAAACACATGCCCCGCTTGTACCCTAGGCACAAGCAGGACCAACCCACTACCCTCCTATCTTGGGGTCCTGGTTGCCGTGCAAACTGGGACTCTAAGGCCCCACCCTTGAGTCCTGGACTCAGTGCGGTGCAAGGACCTCCTACCCAAAAACCACCTTGACAGTCGGTCTGGAAAGAGTAGAATCCACGACAAGAGAGTAACAAGTCTTCCAAGCACCCATACCCAAGTTTGTGCTTGGGCTAATAACTCTATGACTTGCCTAGAGTCGTATGCAATGACCGATCCTTAACCGACACTGACAGAGAAAATAGTGTAACCAAGCTATGCCCCATTAGCCATAGGACACAACCTCTTACACCCACCAAACCATATCCCTGCTCAGTCACCATTTTTCTTTTCCACAATTTATATTTTCCAAGTGATAATAATACAGCGATATATTTCCTATCTCTCACGAGTGACAGGCAATCACTCGACTTCTATCAGAGTCCTGTAGCATAGCAATCTACATGATCCTATCATACTAGTAAGACTCATAGGATAAAGATTTATATGCAAGTGAGTTTCATTCAACTCCTTAAAACTTAATGCACAAATATAATTTAAAGTGCAGAAAAGTAGAGGTTATGCACCGGGGCTTGCCTGGGTAAGATTTAATTAGAAGTTAGTATTTGCATCTTCAGATCATCCACCATCATCTGAATAGAAAGCCCATTGCATCATCTCCTGGAGAGAATACCATTACACCATCCTTAGATTCCTACTTATCCTTCATTTGATCCGTTCATCCATCATCATACCTATATGATATGCAATGCGATGCAATGCAAGGACAAAATTAATCGACTACAATCGAGACTCGTAAAAATATGATTTATGCCTCTCAAGTTAACGAGCTAGTTTCAACGATGACCGTACTTAGGCTACATATCCATGTTGTCGAATAAGACGTTATTTCCCAACAAATGTTTTAGTTATATAAGCTCAAGTTGTTTCTTTATTCTATTATATCAATTTAATCATTATTCGAAATAGGACATCAGTATCTATCTAGCAACTAATTATTCTGAAGCTACAAAAATTACAACGAGTAGCTAATAATATTAGTAATTTCCTGTAAAATTTCTAAAGTCAACACTATCACCGATTTATCACGGAAATCCCTTAAGTTCACCTTTTAACACTATTAAGCATGTTGAAATAATTAGAGCAACCCTAAAAACATACTGAACCTATGCAAACAAAATACACTATTAGATAGATCATGATTTTAGAAACTTAACAAACTTGGTTTCACCATTTTTGGACACCTACGTAATTTTATATTGATTTTACAAGTTTACTTATAAGCTAACTTAGAAATTGCTCTACAAATCGAAACAGGCCAGCGTCAACAACCTCGGCCCAACGCGAAATGGGCACATGCGGTCTAGTAGAGCCGGCGAACCAGACAGGCGGGGCGCGCGATCACGGCGTGGGTGGCACAAACACGCAGGCAGCGGCCCAACACGGGGACTGGCAGCGAGCGGCCTAGCCAGAACAGCCGATGGCCCACGCATGGTGCAAGTATGATGGCAGCAGGCTGACCCAGCGTGGACGAGCCCACAGGCGCGATGCATATTTTGTAGAAAGGACCCTGTGCTTTTCTCTATTCAAGCCAAAATCCACAAGTACTATTCATGAGTCACTGATTTATGCATCGAGAACCTTGAAAGAGTGCCTATTCTTATACTCACCCTTCTCTCCCTCCCAATCAACAGAGCACGGACCAGAGGAGCACCGGCCGGCGGTCAAACCTGACCGGGAAAGTCATGGCGGCGGTGGGAAACCTGCTGGAGAGGAGCACGGAAAACCCACGTGGCCGAGGGCTGGTCACGGCAAGACCCGAGCCGGCCCCCAGCGGCCCACCCACATGAGCCGATGTGGCAAGCACGCCAGCTATGGGGACACCGGCCAGGTGAGGATGGCAGGATGGTGCGGATGAGCAGGCGCGTAGGGCACGGTAGGAGCCGCGGGAAGGCGGTGCTGCAGAGTCGTAGGGTGGCTCCTCGGCACTAGCGGTCGGGTGCGTGATGATGGCGGGGATGTGGCATAGGGCAATGCAGAGGGTTGCGGCCGGAGGTGGAGCAGCGCGGGGAGGTGCGCGGACTCGGCGCACACAGCGTGCCCTTGCGAGATTGGGGAAAAGTTGGCAACGACGAGCAAGAGGCGTGGCAGTGGCAATGTGGTAGCTTGGGCGACTACGCAGCAGGCATGACTAGAGGTGGCAAGGTGTTGCGGGGTATAAGGAGGAGCAGCGCGGCAACACGGGTGCACTCAGCGAGAGGGGAGGAAACCGGTCTGACGTGGTGGCGTGGAGCAGGGAAGGGAGGGGCAGCGCTGCGGGCCATGCATGCACGCTCGCACGAGAGGGGGGGGGGAACTAGTGACCGATGAGAGGAGACATGGCAATGGTGCTGTGGCGCAGAGGAGAGGAGGCGAGGCGGAGCCTGCATGTGGGCCTTAGTGAGTGGGAGGAGAGCAGCGGCGTGGGGAAAAGCAGGAGCTAGGGCAAGGGCGTGGGCACCAGGGCACAGAGCGTGGATGCCGAGGTGCTGAGCGCGGTGGTAGGCAAGGGAAGAAAAAGGACCTACTGCTGCCAGAATGCTCAGTGATGTAATAAGGTACCTGCTCAACTGGCACTCACATTAAAATTTCGAACACGACGCAAGAGAGGGAGAGAAGGACGGAAGCGTAGGCAAATGGACACGCCGGGGTATAGAGCGTGCGTGGGCATCAACGTGGGCAATGCATATAGGGGCACAGGTGGGCTGAGCACTGTAGCAGCATGAAAAGCGACAACAGGTCCGATCAGAGCTAGACGTGGCCAAGGTGAGAGTGCTTTGATGCTTAAGTCGAGGACGAGTACACGCGAGAAAAGGACAAGGCACCACTGTCCCTCGAACTAGTGCATAGACGGGATGACTCGAACCTAGGCGAGATGCGAAGGCAGCCAACTCGGCAAATCATCCATTAAAGCGCTCCCGAGCAAGGATGTGAGGGAGCACGCTGCGGCCAAACACATGGGCGTTGCATGGCTCAGCTGGCTGTGGGCCTTTGCATGAGACGACGCGATGCGGATGCGAACAACGATACATTGCCGATAACTCTAAAAGATTTAAATCCTATTGACTCACACCAATGAACATTTCACATGATAGCTCATACTCCATACCAAGCCATGGAAAAATATTAGGGTGGTACGTAATTATTTTGCGCAAAAACAAATCTCCACAAAACATCGCTTTAAAATATAATTTCTAATTTTTACCGTTAACACGAGAAGCTGGTTTTTAAATTTTAATTTCAATTTTTGAGCTATCAAACATACCATGGAACAACATCCTCACGCCACATCAATAGTTGCATTTTTTAACTACTAACTTACACTTCTAATTTTTATTTAAGTTCTAATTACAAGTTATATTTTATTTTGTTTATAAAAATTATTTTCATGCTCAATCCAACAGAACAAGCCATTCGCCGTTTACTTGATAAAATCGTTATCGGACATTCCTAAATATCTTTACGCACTGAGTAATTTAACTCAAATATTTAGTTTAGTCTACAAAACTGAGTCACACAGGATTCACCTATCGCTTCAAGTATGTTTTAAGTCAAAATCCGAGAAACTCATTTTGGAAAATTTTCTTAGGCCTAAATCTCGGTGCTAAACAAGATCGTAACACCAGTGGTGTTATAGGGAGGGCGAGGGTGAGTGAGTGAGCTAGGTGCATAGAAGAAGGCAGAAAGGGGGAGCAGCGTGGCATGGGTGGCCATGGGCGCGAGCAGGGGCGCGACATGGGCGAGGCAGGGCATGGGCGAGGTCAGAGCATGGGCATGGGCGCGACAGTGGCCATGTGCCCCTCTTTGACGTTCGGTGCAGCGAGTTTGGTTAAGAACAAGGTCCCACGTCCCTATACAAAAGATCTTCATGAAATTGTAGATTACAACTTTCCATAAGGGACCAAGGTCATTAGGTGAGGCAGAACTACCTAAAATAACATACTTACAGAGGCGCTCATCTTCCACCAGACACTAAGCACCCTGAAAGCAAGCTACAGCGAGCGGTATCCATCGGGCACACCCCAAGGGAGAACCCAAAAGATCCACATTTTCCCCCAAGGATCCAATAATGAAAACGAGTTACAATACTTAATCCATTACATACATCCTAGAGTTCTTAAAACTTACATTATTACATTTCCAAAGTTAGAGTGCAGAATATTAAACAGCAGAATTAAAAATAAACATCTATTGACAATGAACAAGGATCTATTTGTGCCCACTAGAAGAATCCTTCACACAACAATACGTCTCAAGCATTACTTGCAACAGGAGTAAATAAACCCTGAGTACACAATGTACTCACAAGACTTATCTAACTAGTGGGAATAATTTTCTGACTCCAAGGGATATGCAAAGCTTTATGGTTTGCTGGTTTCCTTTTTTGCAGAAAGTAATACTAATAGTGAGTTCATATTTATGTTATTATTAGTAGCCATGATTAATTGATTATCTAGCCATTCTATGTAAGCACCTGTTCTACTTTCAAGTAAGAGTTGAACAATCAGTTCCATTTCATCACCTTTCATCTTTTAGTTCTTACTACGGTGCTAGACCCAAAATAATCCGTACCAGATTGCCTGGCGATTCACGAATCAATGCCCCACTTGTACCCCAGGCACAAACAGGACCAACCCATCACCCTCCTGTCATGGGGTCTAGGTCCCCGTCCAAACATAGACTCAAAGCCCCCGCTCCTAAGTTTCGGACTTAGTGCGGTGCAAGAACCTCCACCATCCCCACCTCCAATCAGTCGGTCCAAAAAGATCTAGAACCCACGATAAGAGAGCAACAAGTCTTCCCTACGCCCATACCCAAGTATATGCTCGGGATAATAAATCTGTGACTTGCCTCGAGACTTATGCCATGGTCGGTCCTTAACCGACATAGACAGGGAAAAAGTGTAACCAATCTATGCCATGTTGGCTGCAAAACATAACCTCTTACACCCACCAGTACCCAACCCATATTCTTGTCCGGTCACCATTTTTCCTTTCCACCACTTATCATGAAAGATCATAATTATCACCTATTGTGAGTAACGACAGGTTACTCACGCTACCGATACCCTGAGCATAGTAGCTACTCGACCTATACTAGTAGGACTCATAGGTAGATATATTTATGCATGTAGTTTTCATAAAATGTCTGCAACATAAATTCACATCATATATATATTTAGTGATCATTCAAAAATAGGAGTTATGTACCGAGGCTTGCCTTGGGTAGGCGGTGGGTCAACAAAGTCAGCACCGAACAGCCTCTAGGGCTCCCTCCTATATGAGAATCTTCTCCTCATACTCCTCAATG
Organism: Miscanthus floridulus; assembly: GCF_019320115.1. NCBI lineage: Eukaryota > Viridiplantae > Streptophyta > Magnoliopsida > Poales > Poaceae > Miscanthus > Miscanthus floridulus. Next base: position 172,410,612 of record NC_089581.1, on the reverse strand, counting down.
ACCTCTTTGTAGTCATGTTCATCTATGGGCACGAACTCTACCAACTAGTGATCTTCATGCATGATGGTGCAACACTTAGTAATACGACAACAGCAACTCTTAAAATATAAATACATCTATCAAGCTATTAAGCTAGTTCTACCGACTAAGGTGCTAAGTTACCTACTATTACCATTAACAAGTAAGAAGCATGACATATATTATCTTATCAACTAAAGGTATTCTTACACTTAATACTGATTTACTCTATATATGATAAAATAAGGGTACTAGCTATTCTATTTATCAATGTACTCTAGTGCTACAAAAATTATAGTGAGTACATAATAATCTAATGATTCTACTGCTATCATCAATTTGCCATAAAAACTTCTACAAATATTAATCTATATAATACTAAGCTCTCTAATTTGAATTTATGAACCTATCATTATCACAACTAACTGTAAACTAACTACACCAACAGATAGATAGCATTTTTGTGAACCTAACAAATTTTGTTTCACTATTTTTGGATATCTACCAGATTTACTATAAATTATCAAAGTTTAGCTCAAAACTAAATTGAATAAGCATTTATTACCTTACTAGAAAATGGAAAACCTAATTCTACCGTGCGGCCCAAAACATGAGCGGCCTAGCCTAGTTCGGCGCTGATGTGCGCGCACATGCGACACACGGCGTAGCCCAGCCGGGCGACGACGGCCCGCGACGGGGAGGCCCAGCGCGCGCCGGTCATCATGTCGAAAATGCCCTTGGACTACCCCAGTAATAGCATGAGCACTAGAGTGCACTATTCTAACAATCAGCTAACTTACAATTCCACCCCTCCCCATTTTCTTCTTTACACGACCATAACCCTCGGCCTCCCACATGCGCATCGGCGCGCGGACGCTGGCATTGGGCTGGTTACATCCGGCCCACACCAGTCCCATCCCCTGCCTATCTACAGAACCGATACACTACTAGGCTTGAACGCAAACAATGGGCGAAGGAAGCATGAGCTAGGACATCGCAGTAAGGCCGGTCCATAGCAGCGGACCTCCTGCACTAAAACAATGATGTTCTGAGTGAGCTAGAACAACACATGCAGAGAACTTGGGGTAGCGAGTGAGCTCAAGGAACTCACCATGGACCACAAACGACGTAGTGGTTCGGCTGAAGATAGCCTAGCCGAGCTGGCCGTGTGCGTCGTGAACGGTGTGGCGCGTGCATGGCGGTGGCAAGGCTGCGTTAGGGATGGCTAGGAGGTGGTAGCAATTAGGCAAAGGTGTGTAGGGTGATTAGCAGGTGGAGGCGAATTTGGTGGTGCAACGAATTGAAGCGAGTAGCACTAGATTGGGGACTTTGCCTTCGACGCGTGCCACGACGGTCTTAACGACCCGGTAAGAGGAAAGCTTCAAATTGGAGCGTGGCACGGCAATGCCCACTACGAGCTGGGGTTAGGTGGTGGCTGACTATGCTGCAAAGCCATGGACGGGATTAATTGGACTGAGGTGGCTCCACTATGGCAAATTGAAGGCATGGGTCCGGCGACCATGGCGATAGAGGAATAGGGGAAGGTAGGTAAGGCTTGCCTTGGCACTGCCGTGGTGGGACACGGCTGTCAACTCGAAGCACCAATGCGCATGTGCTATAGGATGATTGGGAGCCAGCCAAATGCGCTCAGGACGGTGGGTCCGCACTGGCCATAAACTGCAAACCGACGACGATGGCTCGGTCTTCTACGACGTAGTGGATGGCACCGATCTGAGGAGGCAATAGCATAGCGTCGATGAGCGCCGATGTGATGGCAAGGTAGGTGGGGCAAGGTGATGTGCTGGGCAGAGCCAAGTGTGGCCATGCATGTACAGTACCGCATAGGTGAGCGCGAGGTGGTTGGGTGGCTAGGTAGACATGACAGCGGTGGCAGAGCACACGTGGGCGACTTCGCACAAGCGGCCACGGCTAGCAGCAATGCAGTGTCGTGACGCACAGAGTCAGCGACATGATGAAGCGGTGGCAATGGACTAGCCAGAGCAGCGGACCCACAACGACGGCGATGGTGGCCGAGCATTTAGGTCGCTAGGCGCGGTAGGCGCATGCGTGTGCATGTGCATGTGCGTGTGTAGCGTGCCAAGGCACAGCAATGGTGGCGTGGCCTGCAATGTGGAGCCAGTAGTAGGACTAGCTAGCAGTAGTGGCCCACATGTGGTGTGTGTGTTGGGCAGCAGGCATGACGACACCGAGTGCCTGACACGGTGATCGCGCCCAGACTGCTGCAACTGTGTCAGGCACGCTTTTTAAAGCTACTCAGAAATCCAACTCGATGATCTAGTAGCTAAACTAACTATTTAATGCTCAAGATGGGATGTCAAGCTACTAAAACAAACCCTAAAACCATGCTACTACTTAAATTGATTCTCCTATAAAAATTTCCAAACGTAGCCTCGTCAACCCGCTTTCTAACTTAAGAAACTTAACCACGCCTTGATCGATTTCGCGTCGAATACGATTTCTAAGCTATTAAGTAAGCTAGCTAGCGAATCCCTGTTCTTGACCGTAGGTATTTCACCGTCACCAATGAAGTTTGTACTACAAACTTTATTAAAGTCCCACATGCACATTCTATAGTATTCTTGCTCAATAAAAATTAGTTTAGAACACTAAGTGATACAACGCGACATGAAATATAACATTCGTTTTGCATTTTCGATAAACGTTTCGAGTTACGTATATTGCTTTACACCCTATATTACACACATTTACACATAAGTATGATGCTCATGTAGTGTTTTAGCAAAAGAATGTATAGTGTAACACCGAGGGTGTTATAAATCTACCCCCCTAAAACAAAATCTCAACCCAAGATTTCATGTGCCTAGTGTGGGAAAGGAGATAGGAATTATATTTCAATGAAACTACTCATCAGAACCAGAGAGAAGGTGGGGGTAATGCTTCAATATATAGCTCTCTTGTTCCCATGTGGCCTCATCCTTAGAGTGGTTTTGCCACTGCACCTTGTAGAACTTCACCACACTGTTCCTTGTCACTCTTTCCTTTTCATCCAGGATTTTGACTGGGTGCTCAATATAAGTTAAATCAGGCTGGAGTGGAAGTCCTTCAATTTCTATAGCTTCATCAGTTTCCCACAAACATTTCTTCAACTATGAGACGTGAAACATATCATGTACCAGCCGATAAAATATCAGGAAGCTGGAGACGATAAGCAACTGAGCCACACTATGCCAAAACCTTGTAAGGACCCACATATCGAGGGGCTAGCTTGCCATGGATACCAAACTGATGCACCCCTCTCATAGGAGACACCTTGAGATATACATAATCCCCAACTACAAACTGCAAGGGCCTTCTTCGCTTGTCTGTATAAGCTTTCTATCAGCTCTGAGCTGCCTTCAAGTGACTCTGAATAATGGTGACTTGCTCTTGAGCCTCTTTGATGAAATCCAGCCCAAAGTATCCACAGTCTCCCACTTCAACCTAGTTATGTGGTGTCCTACACTTTCTTCCATACAGAACTTCAAATGGCGCCATACAAATACTCTCTTGGTAGCTATTATTGTGAGAAAATTTAGCTAACTTCAGGCATCCATCCCACTTCTTAGGAAAAGAAATGGCACAAGCTCTCAACATATCCTCGAGCACCGGGTTCACCCTTTTAGTTTGGCCATTAGTTTGTGGATGATATGCTGAGCTCCTGAGGAGACGAGTACCGAGACATTGCTATAGTTGCTCCTAGAAATGAGAGACAAAAATTGACCCTCTATCAGAGATGATAGTAAGGGAAACTCCATGTAGGGTCACAACTCGCTCAAAATATATCTCAACATACTTCTTGGCTGTATATTTAGTGTCCACCAGAATAAAATGAGCAAACTTAGTGAGACGGTCCACAATGACCCAAATAGAATCATAGCCTTTGGATGTGCGGGGCAAACCCACCACAAAGTCCATGGAGATATCTTCCCATTTCCAAACAGGAATGGACAAGGGCTACAAATATCCTAGAGTACGCATATGATCTGCTTTAACTCTCCCATAAGTGTCGCACTCCACTGACATACTAGGTGATGTCCTGCTTCATGTTGGACCACCAGTACAAGTGGCGCAAATCATGGTACATCTTGTTGCTGCCAGGATAGATAGATAGCTTTAAATGATGGGCTTCATTCAAAATCTTCCTTCTCAGACCCTCATTTGATGGAACCATCAATCTATCTTTATATCTCACTACTCCTTGCTTATCAATACTAAAGTGAGGACCCCGCCCTTTGGCAATTAATTTATGGATGGGAGGAATTTCTAAAGTGTCTTGTCTTTGCTGTAGAATAATCTGCTCTAGCAATTCTGAGGCCAAGGCAATGTGAGCCAACACCTTTGCATGGTTGAGAGACAAAGGTGTTTCTTCAACCTGATGTGACTTTTGGCTCAAAGCATCTGCTACTACATTGGCCTTTCCTAGGTGGTAATGTACCTTCAAGTTATAATCCTTAATCAATTCCAACCACCTCATTTGCCTCATATTAAGCTCAGACTGAGTGAAAATATACTTGAGGCTCTTATGGTCTGTAAAGATGTGTACTTTGTTGCCTAACAAATAATGCCTCCAAATTTTTAGAGCGTGGACCACAGCAGCCAGCTCTAAATCATGAGTGGGGTAATTCACTTCGTGCTTTTTCAGTTGGCATGAAGCATAGGCTATCACACGCCCATCCTGCATAAGCACACATCCCAACCTCATCTTCAAGGCATCACAATATACATCAAAAGGTCTATCAATATCTAGTTGGGCCAACACAGGAGCAGTGGTCAGAAATGTCTTCAAAGTTTGTAAGGCTTCTTCATAGGCTGGGCTCCAATTAAACTGGGCTTCTTTTTGGAGCAGCTTGGTCATTGGTTGAGCTATCTTGGAGAAATCTAGGATAAAACACCGATAGTATCTAGCTAGACCAAGGAACTAACGAATCTAGTGCACAGACTTGGGAGACTTCCAATTCAGCACATCCGATGGGGTCTACAGAAATGCCATCCGATGTCAGCACATGCCCCAAAAACTACACTCGATCTAACCAGAATTCACACTTGCTGAATTTAGCATACAACTTGTGTTCCCTCAATCGAGTCAGTATAATCCAAAGGTGTTGGGCATGCTCTTCATTGTTCTTGGAATATATCAGGATATCATCAATGAATACCACAACAAAGTTGTCCAGCTCTGGCATAAAGATTAAATTCATCAGGTACATGAAGAATGCAGGAGCGTTGGTGAGACCAAAAGACATTACTAGGTATTCATACAGCCCATACCTAGTAGAAAAAATTGTCTTTGGTATATCATGTGGTCTAATCTTGATCTGATGATAGCCTGAACAGAGGTCAATCTTGGAGAACACCTTGGCACCAGCTAGTTGATCGAACAAAGTATCTATGCAGGGCAAATGATACTTGTTCTTAATGGTTACCGCATTAAGAGGGTGGGAATCCACACACATCCACAGAGTGCCATCCTTCTTTTTCACAAAATGGCTGGACAACCCCATGGTGAAAAGCTAGGATGGATGAAGCCTTTTTCCAACAATTCTTCCAACTGCTTTTTCATTTTAGCCAATTCCTTTGGAACCATGTGGCACGTGCATCGGGAGAGAAGAGCAGTACCAGGATCTAGCTCAATGGAGAACTCCACCTCTCTATCTGGTGGCAACCTAGGTAGATCTTTAGGAAAAACATCTAGAAACTCATATACTACCAAAATAGAGGCAAGATCAGGAGAAGCTTCAGCATGAGTAGCAACAGGTAAGACTAAATCTGAGGGTATAAGAAGAGACATCCTATCCTCAAAAAAAGGAAGCCATAACTCAACAATTCTCTGCTTCAAATCCAAAACTACTCCATACACCCGCAACCAGTTCATTCCAAGAATTGCATCAATGACTTGTTTAGGCAGTACCATGAACTGGAGGTGATAAGTGTGAGTGGCTAATACCAAGCTTACTGTGTCTGTCCGAGTATTAATGCACATCTGCGCACCCGGAGTATAGATTCTATAGGCATACGGTATAGCTATAAGAGGTATATTGTGCCGATCTACAAATCCTATGCTCATAAATAAATGTGATGCACCAGAATCAAACAACACATAAGCTGGATAGGAATCAATGGTAAACATACCAGCCATCACCGGTTCCTGTTGCAAGATCTGCTCAGCATCCATGAAATTCACCTGTCTAGATCGGCTGACTGACACTTTCTTCTTGATCATTGTCCGCTTGGCTAGCCTAGAGTTAGCCGATGGTTGAGCAGACTAGGCTAACTGGTTTTGGGGACACTCTCAGGCATAGTGGCCATCCTTGCCATATTTGAAACAAGCACCCGACTTGTTTCCCTGTCCCAGACGAGGTGGGGCTAGCTATCCTTGGGGCTGCTGAGGTTGCACCTGCTGAGTGGGTGCACGGTACTATGTGGAAGGAGCCTGGAAAGTCTGCTGGGGCTATCAAAACGAATGCCCGCCTAATGATTGATAGGGCACACATTGAACAACCTATACTTTCTGAGTACAGGGGTGGCTAGAAGACCTCGTAGCCACCTGCTTCTGCTTCCATTATACCTAGGAATCCCGCTGCAAGCCCTAGTTCCCAGTATACAATTCCTTCTAAAGGCTGCAAGAGAGGCCACGATAGAAGCGGTCCCTCTTCTTCTCATCTATGTCCACATGAGTTCTAGCATACTGGGACAAGTGGTTGAACTTATTAACATAGTCCATCACAGACATACTCCCTTGCCGTAGGTCTAGGAACTTAGTCAGCTTCCTATTGAGGACACCAACAGGAATATAAAATTCTCTGAATGTTGCGATGAACTCCTGCCAGGTCACCCGGTGATCTAGCTATTGTATGGCATTGAAGGTATCCCACCATGCACTCGCGAACCCCAACAACTATTGTGCTAGAAAGCGCACCTTCTGCTCATCAGTCACATTGAGCAACATGAACTTCTACTCCAAAATGTGAAGCCAATGCTCTATATCTAGGGGCTCAGCTGATAGTGTGAACGTGGGTGGGTGGATCCTGAGGAAATCCTGGTAAGAGCAAGATCCCTTAGGACTGCAAGCACCACCCCCGTTCCCACCATTGCCTTCGTGGCCTCCATGGGCGAAGCCACCGATAGCCTATGCCAGCAGCTCCTTGGCATGGGCTGACTTGGCGAGTTGCCATCATTTCCGCCATCATCTCCACATGAGTCATCGGAGGCGGCGGTGGTGGAGGAGGAGGAGCTAGAAGTGGAGCCTCATGGCTCTCCCCGCCATGCTCATTGGCCCAACCACTTTCACCTTGGCCTTCTCCAAGACCATGGCCCGCACCGGCACTGGTGCTCCCATGTTCGGACCTCAGATTCATCTATAAGAGATAGGAACCAACCACTTAGGATAACCTTCCCGATCAGAAGCAAGGGATTAGGAAAATGACATGACATTTATTAAAGCATTCTTTTAGTTATCCTATCAATTTACTAATCCATATTATACGTGTAGGGGGAAACTTTAGTTTAAGCAAGATTCTATTATCATGATGCATGTATCGGCCTATACGCTCACTCAAGCTGGAATATAGCGGCATTCGTAAAATTTTGGCACATCGCACACTCACTTTCTGTATGCTAAGCGATTTTTTACGCAACGTAAGTCAGTGTACCTGCAAAAATTTGATTAGATAAAACCAGTGCCACTATCCTAGATAGACCATATTGCTAGGGCTGATACTTATTTACATAATTTTTGCGCATCCTACTTTTCATAAACTTTTGTTGATCAAATTTTAAGTTTTTGGAAAAGAGTGATAAACTCATAAACTCATTATTGGCTCTAGTACCAACTATGGTACAACCGCCCGAAATAACATACTTACGGAGGCACTCGTCTTCTACTAGATACTAAGCACCCTGAAAGCAAGCTACAGCGGGCGGTATCCATCGGGCACACCCCAAGGAAGAACCCAAAAGATCCACATTTTTCCCAAGGATCCAATAATGAGAACAAGTTACAATACTTAATTCATTACATACATCCTGAGTTCTTAAAAATTACATTATTATATTTCCAAAGTTAGAGTGTGGAATATTAAATAGCGGAATTAAAAATAAGCATCTATCGACAATGAACAAGGATCTGTCTGTGCCCACCAGAAGAATCCTTCACACAACGATACGCCTCAAGCATTACCTACAATAGGGGTAAATAAACCCTGAGTACACAATATACTCGTAAGACTTATCTGACTAGTGGGAATAATTTCCCGACTCCAAAGGATATGCAAAGCTTTATGGTTTGCTGGTTTCCTTTTTTACAGAAAGCAATACTAATAGTGAGTCCTTATTTATGTTATTATTAGTAGCCATGATTAATTGATTATCTAGCCATTCTATGTAAGCACATGTTCTACTTTCAAGCAAGAGTTGAGCAATCAGTTCTATTTCATCACCTTTCATCTTTTAGTTCTTACTATGGTGCTAGACCCAAAACAAGTCATACCAGATTGCCTGGCGATTCGTGAATCAATGCTCCCACCCTCCTATCATGGGGTCCAGGTCCCCGTCCAAACTTGGACTCTAAGCCCCCGCTCCTAAGTCCCGAACTTAGTGCGGTGCAAGGACCTCCACCATCCCCACCTCCAATCAGTTGGTTTGGAAAGAGCTAGAACCCATGACAAGAGAGCAACAAGTCTTCCCTACGCCCATACCCAAGTATGTGCTCGGGATAATAAATCTATGACTAGCCTCGAGACTTATACAATGGTCGGTCCTTAACCGACACAGATAGGAAAAAAGTGTGACCAAGCTATGCTCTATTGGTCGTAAGACACAACCTCTTACACCCACCAGTACTCAACCCATATCCCTACCCGGTCATCATTTTTCCTTTCCACCACTTATCATGAGTGATCATAATTATCACCTATTGTGAGTAACAGCAGGTTACTCATGCTACCGATACCCTGAGCATAGCAGCTACTCAACCTATACTAGTAGGACTCATAAGTAGATATATTTATGCATGTAGTTTTCATAAAATGCCTATAACATAAATTCATATATTCAGTGATCATTCAAAAATAGGGGTTATGCACTGAGGCTTGCCTTGGGCAGGCGGTAGGTCAACAAAGTCAGTACCGAACGGCTCTGGGGCTCCCTCCTGTATGAGAATCTTCTCCTCGTACTCCTCAATGACCTCTTCATAGTCCTGTTCATCCGCAGACACGAACTCTACCAACTAGTGATCTACATGCATGATGGCGCAACACTTAGTAATACGGCAACAGCAACTCTTAAAATATAAATACATCTATCAAGCTACTAAGCTACTTCTACCGACTAAGGTGCTAAGTTACCTACTATTACCATTAATAAGTATGAAGCATGACATATATTATCTTAGCAACTAAAGGTATTCTTACTCTTAATACTGATTTACTCTATATATGATAAAACAAGGGTACTAGCTATTCTATTTATCAACCTACCTAGTGCTACAAAAATTACAGTGAGTACATAATAATCTAATGATCCTACTGCTATCATCAATTTGCCATAAAAATTCCTACAAATATTAATCTACATAATACTAAACTCTCTAATTTGAATTTATGAACATATCATTATCACAACTAACTATAAACTAACTACACCAACAGATAGATAGTATTTTTGTGAACCTAACAAATTTTGTTTCACTATTTTTGGACATCTATTAGATTTACTATAAATTATCAAAGTTCAGCTCAAAACTAAATTGAATAAGCATTTATTACCTTACTGGAAAATGGAAAACCTAATTCTACCGTGCAACCCAAAACATGCTGACGGGGAGGCCTGCGCGCGCCGGTCATCAAGTGAAAATGCCCTCGGACTACCCAGTAATAGCGTGAGCACTAAGCGCACTATTCTAACCATTAGCTAACTTACAATTCCACCCTTCCCTCTTTTCTTCTTTACCATGGCCATACCCTCGGCCTCCCGCGCGTGCACCGGCACGGCGGCGCTGGCATCGGGCGGGTACGCCAGCCACACCAGTCCCTCTCCGCCCTATCTACAGAGCCAATACATTTATAGGCTTGAACGCGAAGCACTGGGCGAAGGAAGCGCGAGCTGGGAAGCCACAGTAAGGCCGGTCCATGGCTGCGGAGCTCCTGCACTGAAACAACAACGTTCTGGTGAGCTACAACAATGCCAGAGAACTTGGGGTAGCGAGTGAGCTCAAGGAACTCACCATGGACATAGACAACGTAGTGGTTCGGCTAGAGACAGCCCGAGTCGAGCTGGCCGCGTGCGCGCGGACGGTGTGGCGGTGCACGATGGTGGCAAGGCTGCGTTAGGGATGGCTAGGAGGTCGTAGCAATTAGGCAAAGGTGCGCAGGGTGATTAGCAGGTGGAGGCGAAGTTGCCGGTGCAACGAATTGAAGCGAGCAGCACTAGATTGGGGACTTTGCCTTCGACGCATGCCATGACGGTCTTAACAACCCGACGAGAGGAAAGCTCCAAATTGGAGCGTGGCACGACAATGCTCACTACGAGCTAGGGTCGGGTGGTTGGCTGACTATGCTACGAAGCCGTGGATGGGGTTAATTGGACTAAGGTGGCTCCACTATGGTGAATTGAAGGCGTGGGTCTAGCGACCATGGCGACAGAGGAACATGGGAAGGTAGGCGAGGCTTGGCTTGGCGTTGCCGTGGCGGGATGTGGTTGTCAACTCAAAGCACCAATGCGCACGTGCTATAGGACGATTGGAAACCATCCAAACACGCTCAGGATGGTGGGTCGTATGGCCATAAACCGCAAACCGATGACGACAGCTCGGCCCTACGCGCCGTAGTGGATGGCGCCGGTCTGAGGAGGCAACAGTGCAGCGTCGATGAGCGCCGAGGTGATGGCAAGGTAGGTGGGGCAAGACGATGTGCGGGCAGAGCCAAGTGTGGCCACGCGCACACGGTACCACATAGGCGAGCGCGAGGTGGCAAGGTGGCCAGGCGGACGTGACGGCAGTGGCAGAGCGCACGCGGGCAACTTCACACAAGCGGCCACAGCTAGCAGCAGTGCGGTGTCATGATGAACAAAGTCAGCGACACAGTGAAGCGATGGCAATGGACTAGCCAGAGCAGCGGGCCCACGATGATGGTGGTGGTGGCCGAGCGGTCAGGTCGCCAGGCACGGCATGCGCGTGCGTGTGTGGTGTGCCAGGGCGTTGCAATGGTGGCACGGCCTGCAGTGCGGAGCCAGCGGTAGGACCGGCCAGCACGGTGGCCCATGTGCGGCGTGCATGTTGGGCAGCAGGCGCGGCGACGCCGAGTGCTGACATGGTGATCGTGCCCAAACGCTGCAACCGTGTCATGCACGCTTTTTAAAGCTACTCGGAAATCCAACTCGATGATCAAGTAGCTAAACTAACTATTTAACGTTCGAGATGGGATGTCAAGCTACTAAAACAAACCCTAAAACCATGCTACTACTTAAACCGATTCTCCTATAAAAATTCCCAAACGTAGCCTCGTCAACCCGCTTTCTAACTTGAGAAACTTAACCACATCTTGATCGGTTTCGTGTCGAATACGATTTCCAAGCTATTAAGTAAGCTAGCTAGCGAATCCTGTTCTCAACCGCAGGTATTTCACCATCACCTATGAAGTTTGTGCTACAAACTTTATTAAAGTCCCACATGTGTGTTCTATAGTATTCTTGCTCAATAAAAATTAGTTTAGAACACTAAGTGATACAACGTGACATGAAATATAACATTTGTTTCGCGTTTTCGATGAACGTTTCGAGTTACGTATATTACTTTACACCCTATATTACACACATTTACACATAAGTATGATGCTCATGCAGTGTTTTAGCAAAAGACTGTACAGTGTAACACCAAGGGTGTTACATTAGGACAGCGGATTAGTGGTTAATTAGGGCCAAAGTTAGCGGTGTCAGCGAAAACACTAAGCACTTAGAAACTTTCTAAGTCATCCAAGAAACAATATTTTATTTAAACTTTGAAGCACTAATTAACCTACCAAACAATCAAACTAGGCACAAACAAGCACTCCACCACAAGGTGCAAAACTTAAACTAAGTTTTTCACACCAACATATTTTATAGTTTCTATATAAAATAATTATTTATTTATCCTCCAAAAAGCTATTGAGCAATTAAAACAAGATAAGATTTTGGCATTTTTAATTATTTTCTCCACATTTTTCCAACATGAACCCTAAATAACTTTTGTTCACAAACTCATTTAGAGATGTTTAGGCACAAAAATAAAGTTGGTTGACATCACATATGTTGACCTTATATTAACAAATGGTCATTCAAACAAATAAAGCCTTGTCATTTTGTACTCTTTTGATTTCAAACATTATGCAAACACCACATACGATCAAAATACACTTAGGGTCTGTTTGGTTGGGCTTTTGGCTTTGGCTTTTGGCCCAAAAAGCCAAAAGCCTAATCAAATAGGCTGTTTTTGGGGGCTGCTTTTTCAGAAGCAGTTGCTTTTCCGTAGTACATTTTTGAAAGCTGGTTTGACCCTGCTTTTGGCTTTTGGCTTTCTGCTTTTTGAAATTGATGGAATAAAAAGCTCTTTCATAGTTGTTTCAAGAAAGAGAAAGATAGAAGGTATATTTTATACTTGTTTAACCAAACAGCTTTCAGTTTTTCTACAGCTCACAGCTCACAGCAGCTTTCCCACAGCTCACAGCCCATAGCAGCTTTTTTCCACAGCCACAGCTCAACCAAACACACCCTTAGGTTCATGCAAAGCACTTAAGCAACACTATTCATGCACATTTTTATTACTGACAAAAGATTTGTTTTCCCCTAAAAAGATTTGAGTTGGCTATAATTTAAAAGAACTTTTACTCCACATTGTTAGTATTACAAACAAAAGATCATTATAGAGCACATGAAACTTACTAATCAAGTTTTATTATCTTTAACCTATCTCTAATTAGGTATTTAACACCAGGGGTGTTACACCTAGGTATCATGCCGGACGGGCCAAACCCTAAACTCCGGCGTGTGCTCTCTCCCTTTCTCCCTCCCCTTCCTCCTATGCAGAACTGATATCCTTCCCTGTATAATGATGATTAATTGTTTCATTCATGTTATGTACTGAGGCTTGGGTATTGTGCAATGATGATCTTTTTTAGACTGAGACAATGGAATTGTGCAGCGATGATTACATAATTATTTCATTCTTCCATGAATCTTGCTATTTTCGGTGCCTTTGTGGTGACATTGTCATTATATTAGTTGCACATTTTTATCCATTTGTTAGTCAGCATGCATCCATTGTCAATGATGTCTTTGCTTTATCGGTTGTTCTATTACTGAGCACACCCCATTGCCAATGATGTATTTGCAGTTGGGCTTGCTAGCAAGGTAATTTATTACCCTATAGTTCTTACAATGAATATGACTCTTCTATCTGAAAACGCAATAGCTCCTAAAACAGAAGCCATATCCACGTCAGCCTAATTTTTTTTCGTTCGTTGGATCTCCCAATCCGACGACCTAGGCCCCTGCCGCAACATTCTGCTACAGTCGGCTTCTGATTACACTGTACGAATTCACCTGTCTCTTCGCCGCTTCCTTCTGTCCTCAATGTACACTACTGACTTCTGTGCAGTAACAAAGGTCCCGCATATATATACCTGGGATTCCAGCTTCTACCGTCTCTTCCGCACTCTTCTTGGTGTTTCGTTCATGTTATGTACTGAGGCTTGGGTATTGTGCAATGATGATCTTTTTTAGATTGAGACAATGGAATTGTGCAGCGATGGTTACATAATTATTTCATTCTTCCATGAATCTTGCTATTTTCGGTGCCTTTGTGGTGACAATGTCGTTATATTAGTTGCACATTTTTATCCATTTGTTAGTCAGCATGCATCCATTGTCAATGATGTCTTTGCTTCATACAATTTATCGGTTGTTCTATTACTGAGCACACTCCATTGCCAATGATGTATTTGCAGTTGGGCTTGCTAGCAAGGTAATTTATTACTTGGTGAACTACAATATCAGGGTCAGTTTTTGCCTTAAATTTCTAGGCTATATCTATGCATTGGCTTCATTCTTTGATTCCTATCATATGGTTCTTACAATGAATATGACTTTTCTATTTGAAATATGATTTTGCTCTTACCTAATGTCAACTCTGTCGCTGGAATCTGGAGTATAAGTTTACAACCTTAATATAACTTTGGATTGCGCTCACCCCTACTCATTGCTTAGTAGGAGGCATCCAGATATTAGGGGTTGTTATCTCTATGAAGATTTTTGTCTCATAAACATCATTTTGTCAGCATTATACATATACATGTTAGAACTCCTCAGCTGTAGAATTGTGGTTTCGTTTGTCTTGTGTAGCCAGAAGCTTGCCTATCAACTTTACAGTATATATATATGCGGCCAGTTTTAATGCGGTTTAATATATGCCTGCTTCTGAGGTTAGCATAGCTGAAATGTTTACAGTATATTTTCTTGTTTCAAGTTAATGTGTACGCGCGTATGCATGACCAAACCTAAATAATAGATTGTTCTTGTTTGAATGGTTCCTTCAGATGTTTTAAATCCTATTTGTTCTTTCTGGCTAACGTAGTCAATACGTAGCCTCCTGGTACTATGACTTTCTTAGGCAACTCATTGGTATACTCTTTGTGAATACATATCAGAGATGGAAAATAAAGAGCAGATTTTAGCTGCTCCCAATGTAGTGAGTACGTATTCTCCTGATACTATGACTTTCTTAGGCAACTCATTGGTATACCTTCAGGAGCTTGGGGGGGACACCAGCATAATCAACTCAAGGTACGATTCTTATGTGCATAAAGTTTTCTTTTATTGGAATCTTGACCAACAATTCCTCATTCAAAAAGCTGTTGACCTTTGTTCCAATGTCAGGTGAAGGAGGTTCAGATGAACCTGCAGGATGGAGAAAACAAAGCTGGTTCTACATAGTTGTGATACTAGGTTTGTTCCTTTGGGTATGTCCTTTTCTAATAATAGCATGTTGCTCTTCATGTTTTCAATACTCAGGATGCTAATTGATTTGAATAACTCTCTTTCTCCGAAGGTTGCTTTGCTAAATCTCATTACAATATTGTCAACATGGGCAAGGGTAGTTGATGCCATGGACACTGAGGTACCCAGTACTGTTGCAGCAATATTGGCAACTGAAGTAATTCTTCTTACTTGCTGCCTGATCAAACCTTCTCTTGTTCTTCAATATCTTTTCCTGAAGGAGGTTCAAGATTATTAGATTTTGCTGTGGCTGGTGCTACGCTACGGCAACTTTTGGATGCATTGTTAGCTGCAGGTATGCCTTGCCTAGGACCCGCATATATCATTCGCTTGAGTAAATTCATGAGTTAGTCTCCAATGTTTCATGGAATGCAGCTACACATCTCCGGTTGTTCCTCAGTTCTGCTCCTACATGGCGCTGTCATCAAAAGGAATTTGTACTGGTGGAAATCGTGCTTCGGCTGAATTATGTCAAACAGGGTATAAAATCCTTTTCGACACTAACTACAAATTATTCATTCATCTTCATCATCACTTTCAACTGACCAGTTCCAGTGTTTTCTACAAAACATACGTCTATTCTGTTAGCCCACAGGATCACCGGCTCAGGTGAGTCGACCACTCACCAGTCTTGCCGACCACGGCCGAGTACGACAGAGGCTGTCCGACCACACACACTATGGCCAGAGGTAGAAGAAGAAGGAGAACAGAACATACACACACAGTACAAGCACCCGCGTTGGCCGGAGCCCTGTATAGAAGATGGTAAATCTGAACTCTCTTTGTTGAGTTGCAGTGGTAAACTATATATACAACTCTATCCATCTAGTCCTAGCACAGCTCCTATACTGCAACAGTTACTAGATAACACAGCAGGACTGACTTCTGCGCCTGTCCCTGAATGTGGCTACAGTACGGCAGATGAGCCGTTCGGCGCCTGCCTCTACAACGGCTACAGTACCACAACAGGAGCCTTTTCGACGTCGTCTTCCCTTGCGGTGTGTTCACACAAAGAATCAGTAGATTATCTAACATATTCCCATTAACAAACTTTGGGCCACAAATGTTGTCCTTCTATTCGTGGTCAATGATATCTTTGTGAAAATCTGAATTAATCTTGACTCGGCTTTTGCAACAGATATATAGGCTTCATTGATCATTTTGTTTTATCCGTTGCTGATTTCCAATAGTCATGGGTTCCAATCTAAGACATCACAAATTATTGCTAAGTGCAGGGAACGAGGAGCTCCTAATACCGTGCCTCATGGTGAAATGTCTTCACTGCTCACTTCACTCCGACCAGCTATATCTGATCTCAAAATCCAAACCTGAATTTTTCGTAGTGTTTGAAGGTTCCTACCTGATCTTATGATCACCCTACCTGATATAAATATCCCTGTTCCTGTGGTTAAGTGCAGTATGCTTGCAGATAAACTAAGTTAGCGTGCCATCTGTCTCATTTTCGATTATTAGTGTTTATGTTGTTACGAACACTTCTCTGTTATGGTTACTACCTAATATTTATTTCTTTCAATAACTTAAGATGCCGAGTTGTCATACAAGTTTACTATTTTTCTCCGCCCTATGCCTATATGAATCAACCAGTTTACATTGCTTGCTGCTGTTCTGCACATTCCAAATCATAGGGACCATGCCCTCTTAAAATGCTGAGTGTTAATACAAGTTAACTGTTTTTTTCCCGCCCTATGCTTACAAATCAACCAGTTCATATTGCCGGCTGCTGTGCTGCACATGCCAAATCAAAGAGACCATGAACTCTAACGGCTCAAAGAGCTTTCACATTATTCTCTGTACTATAATCATGCTATCTTATATTGTCAGCCACTTTCCATGGCCGCACCTGTTGTTTCAGACTGGTTTGCAAGATGGCAGCCATATTATAGAGATGTTTAAAAATATTAATTATCTATGGCCTTTGCAAGTATTTTCCTTTTTGCATAGAAAAGGCTTTCCTCAGCTGATTTTGTGTTTGTATTTATACTCTATCCCACTAATATACACAAGTCTTTTATCTAATAACTCACAGGCTAACAAAATACTCTATCTCATTGTATTGCCTATTGTTGCTGTGATTTTATTTTTAGAAGTGATTTTACTTTTTTTTGGGAGATGTCTTCTTCTACCAGTTGTTTGGTTCTTGTACCAATGAGGGATTAGAAGAACAATATGTCAGCAGCTCAGAGTGGTATGTGTTTACACAGCAAGCTGGTTTACGTTCTCAAATATTTATAGAAAACAATGGAAAGTGCATGATTTGAGATAACTTACAGTTTGCATGTAGTTTGGTAACTATTTAATGCCTAAAATTGGAAGCACCAATTTTTTCCCCATATCTTATATTTGTAATCTTGCCGTTACCGTGAATCCATGTAGCAAAGCAAATATTGACGCACAAGCAATACTCAGATCCAAGCAGTGCAATTTTGATTTAGGCAGGCACTTGGTGTTCCTCATAGGTTGCTGTGCTGCCAGATCGAAATTGGCCAGATCGGTTTGCCTTGTGTTAGATAGTTTACTCAATGTGTTAGTGGGGTCCCAAAAGTGCCAAATCAAAATTGACCGGATCGATTTGCCTTGTGTTAGATAGTTTACTCAATGTGTTAGTTAAGTCCCAAAAGATCTGGTCTACACTTTAGTAACCTACTCCGATCATATTAGTTAGCTGTTTTCTATGAGTGCCATCTTGGCAACCTGCATTCTTAGATTCTAATTTTATTTTTTAGTTCTCGCTATTCACAACTAAATACCCACCTTATAAAGTAAGAAGTAATGCTTCTCAAAATCTCATTCCATCCTTTGTTTTAGTACATGGTTGTCTCACACTCTCTTATATTGCTTTATACTACTATTTCTTATGGGGAAATAGTTTTAGATTGTGGCCTCACTATTCTCTATTTTGCTGTAGGTTCATGGGAGGTGCTCTTTTAATCCCAGTAACTGAGGTATGCACCAGTTTGAACTTTAGCTCTGATAATCTACCTGTCCCAATTAATATATGAACCTTCCTCCTATTTCTCTTCTATTAAACAGCAGCCAGATTGTCACACACCATTATCCTTTCAATCAGTTGGTGCTCATGCTGGATACTTGATACTCAAACAATTTTAAAATCAACTCTTTAGTTGTAAATCCTCAGTTCCTACTATTTATTTGACATATGAAGTCACACAGCACAGCTCATACCTGCCAGTATTTCCTGTGAACTATATATAGTGTCTTCATAGGCCATTGAAATTTCTTGTTCCACAAAAACGTTTATGGTGGATCAACATAATAGTCCTTCCAATATTATATCACAAAAATTCTTTTCAGGACTATTACAGCATGATCACACTCAAAAGTTTCATAAATATTTAAACCAATACCATTTTCTTTGATTTTCCTATTTGGATTAGCTACGAGATTGGATGGACTGACTGCTTGTGTTTTTAGAGTTCTATCGCCATCCGTCTACATATAATCTGCATACTTATTGTGAGTATCTACGTATAATTAACCTTCCAGTCCACAAACTGATTGTAGCTGCCCACTGAAGCTCTTTGTTTTTCCATATTTAAATTATTGATTTTTCGCCTTTCAAAGTTGTGTTCAATACTTAGTGCTACGTTGATAGTGTGGCTATATTTACAAGTTCAATGATTTTGTATTATGCACTTCTGTTATTGTTTTTCCCTTTAAATTTTGAGGCAATAGACTAAGCTGATCAGCCTACTTCTATTGTCACAATATAATACTGCAAAACCATATCAACTTCTACCTACTTGCTTCTAAAAAAAATCTACTTGCTCAAAGAAGCAAACAAGAAGATAGACTCAGATTACCATCATCATCAAATATAATATTGCTAGCTTAGATGTTGTTATGCCAAACTTCTTTGGAAGAAAACTGTTTTTGCACATCTCTTTTCTTGTTGGGATTTACTTATCCCTGTTGCATAATATACAAGCATCTATACAGTGCATAATAACCTAACTATTTCACTCAGCAGCCCAGCCCAAGACGACGAGGCAACCTCCCATCCACGAGGTATGACATTTCAATGCTCATCATGTTCTCTAAAATATTGAAAAAGAAAAGGCCCAGACCACGATTACAATTCACACTAATCTATCTTTCATATATCCTTCATCTTTTATTCAACAATATAAAAAGATAAAAAAAAACTTCTGCAACTATATACTCCAATAGTTCATACATTCACATTACTTGCAATATATATAGGTTTCTTCTTCCTGCTTCCTTATATCCCCCACACACAGACGTAACATCATTTAGCCTAGAACCATAAAACATGTTTACCTCTATACAGATATTTCTACCGATTCCTCGCTCAACAACTCGGACGACGATGAACATGGCTGGGAGTCTGGTCGCAGCTAGAAATACTACTGATCATTCCTGCACCCACGTTCAAGTGATCTACGAACCACTCCACAATGCTTTTGTATTAAGTGCTAGAAGCCCGACTGAAGGCTCCAATCAACTTGCTATTAACCTTGTACTGAACAACCTGTAATGCTTTTGTATAGCTACTTTACTCTGCCATCTAGCAAACCAAGTCCTTGTTTATTTCTAGACTAAGATAAGACACACGTGCAAGTGCTGCATGAATGACTCCATGTATAATACCTGTATAATTATCCTCCAGTGGGCTCCTATATTAGTTCGCATTATGCAATGGTATGCAATGTCCAAGTTACAATCCTATTTCCTCAAATTCGCGCCTGCATGTGCGCGCGATGGCGTGCGCCCCGACACTACTAGTAAACGATCAAACGAGAATGCTAGCGAGTGATATGACACTTGCGATTTTCAGAAGAATACGGGTACAACTTTTAGTGGATTTTATCTAATATTTGGTGAGTGTTGCCTTGTCTTCTTTATTTATTTCCACGTTTTCTTTTGTTTTATTTAAATAGCAGAGGAAGACGGGAATGCTTGCTTTATTTGCTTACACGCATGAGAAAACTTGTCACAACGGCGTTTATTTTACGCAAAAATGGAAGGCTTTCGATGAGGCCAAATGCAAATGGACGCTTACTTCAGCAGTACTTTTCAGCGAACGAACGGTGTTTTTCTCTCGCAATAAATCAGTATAAGCATCAGCATAAGCCAAGTTTCAGCAAAACAAAGACAAAACCTGAATGATAACATTGGCATCATTGATCATTGTCCAAAATGCTTTATACATACATTATTTTTACTATATATTTAGACATAGTATATATCTAAATGCATAGAAAAAACTACATATATCTAATAAAGTCAAAACGTCTTATAATTTTGAACGAAGGGAGTAGTTTATACATTTGGTGACTAAGAACTTCTTTGTCACAACTCCATCCCTAAGATTCATGTCAAAGTCAGAGTTTGCTGGTTAAAATAAAGTTCTAAATATGCATATTTATAATCGCAAAAAACATGCATATTTATAAATATACAAGAAAATTGTACATATAAATATCTACACTATGCGCACAACCCTACTTATAAAAACTTACAAGCCTTAGGACCACTGCCTTTAAATGTCACTGTTAATATTTGGTTTATGCCGAACAAGTTCTAAGCAATCGATACAAAAATGATCTTAGTGTATAACTTGTTACTTGCCATCTTTGAAAGATGATATTCATGTTTTCTAAAAAAAAAAGAACTGCATCAAGGACTAATCTTGGTAAGAAAAAACTTGCTCGGAGTTTCACATGAGAAAATAGTTTGAGACAAAGAAAATAAAGGGTTTCACGTGAGAAAACAGTAAGAGATAGAGAAATTATTTAAAAAAGTATTTGGTTGGTTAGAAATAGTTCAGGGTTGCTAATGCAAAATGGTTTAGGAAGCTATCATAAAAGATTATTGGGCCCCGTTCGTGTGCCCTGGAACCCGGTTTGATCCGTTTTTTTTATCCGAAACAGTGTTTTTCTCTTATAAATTCCTCCAGAATTTCTCCCAACCATCCAAATTCCTCCGGAACTCATAGATTTACTAGTTTAGGAAGTATACTATACTTAACACCTATACACACTCTAATCAAGAAGTTATTGCGCAGCTTACAAGTTTGGCATGGCATACCGAGATTTGCTGCTAACCATAAGCAAAGTAACAACTTATAAAAGAAACCTACTCGTTTTGACTGGATAATAATAAACGAAATACAAGTGCAAGTTTCGGAGGTTCCTTAACCACGCACGAGGTATTCGCTAATACGGTACCGCAGATACTCGAAAAAATACTTCCTCTCCGCCTCCGCGTCCCCACCTCCAGCGTCACGCAACTCGACGGCCAGCGCATGGCGACACGGCTCGCTCACGGCCCCCTCCCCTGATCTATAGATCTATAGCCTGTTCGTTTGCTCGTAAATTTTTAACTGAGAACAGTGTTTTTCTCTCTCACCAAATCAGTCAACAATAAATAATCCACGATACGATACGGTCTCCCAAACAAATAATCCACGATACGATACAGGCTCCCAAACATGCCTGCTAGCCAGCCGCACCCCGATCGGTTGCCCGTGCCGCGCGCCCCACGCGACCCCCACGACCAGGACCACGATCCGCGGCAAGGCACCTCATCGGCGAACGGAATATTTCGCGGCCGGGCTCCTGCTCCCCCGGAATCTAGGGTTCGCCTCCCCCCGCCCCGCGTCGCCCTCGATGGGCCCGGCCGCGCAGCCGCCGGACGCCGGCGGCGGCGGGGACCCGGAGGCGTGGTACGGCAGCATCCAGTACCTCATCAACATCTCCGCCGTGGGGGCCGCCTCCTGCGTCCTCCTGTTCCTCCTCGTCAAGCTCCGCTTCGACCACCGCCGCATCCCAGGGCCCTCCGCGCTCGCCGCTAAGCTCCTCGCCGTCTACCACGCCACCGCGGCGCAGATCGCGCTCCACTGCGGCGCCGACGCCGCCCAGTTCCTCCTCTTCGAGCGCGCCTCCTTCCTCATCCTCGCCGCCGTCGCCGCCGCCGCCGTCGCCGCGGCGCTCCCGCTCAACCTCCTCGCGGGGGACGCCATCGTCGTCGACCAGTTCGCCGCCACGACCATCTCGCACATCCCCAAGTCGTCCCCGCTCCTCTGGCTCCACCTCCTCCTCACCGCCGCCGCCGTCGCCATCGCGCACCTCGGCATCTCCCGCATGGAGGACGCGCTACGCATCACGCGCTTCCGCGACGGCAACGGCAACCCCAGCGACCCCAACTCCAGCTCCGTCGCCGTCTTCACCATAATGATCCAGGGCATCCCCAAGACGCTGGCCGCGGACAAGACCCCGCTCAAGGACTACTTCGACCACAAGTACCCTGGCAAGGTATACCGTGTCATCGTGCCATTTGATCTCTGCACGCTGGAGTATCTAATCGAGCAATTGGGGAAGGTCCGCAACAAGATCTCTTGGCTGGAGGCAAGGTTGGGCGCCCGTGACCTATTTGATGACATTGTGCATGACGACAGCGAATCAGTTCAGTCAGAGGAGCATTGGTTTGTGCGAAGATGCAAAGAGCTGTGGGCAATGGCAGGGGAGAGGCTAGGGTTCACTGACGAAGAGAGATTGAGGAAGTTGCAGACTAAGAAACTTGTGCTCACAAGCAGGCTATCTGATTATAAGGAAGGGCGCGCCCCTGGTGCTGGTGTAGCCTTTGTGGTGTTTAAGGATGTCTACACCGCAAACAAGGCTGTAAGGGATTTCAAGATGGAGAGGAAGAAGACCCCAATTGGCAGGTTTTTCCCAGTGATGGAGCTCCAGCTCGAGAGAAGTAGATGGAAAGTGGAGAGAGCACCACCTGCATCAGATATCTACTGGAATCATCTAGGTCTTAGCAAGATATCTTCGCGGCTGAGGAGGATTGCAGTCAACACCTGCCTAATTTTGATGCTCTTGTTCTTCAGTTCACCCTTGGCAATCATCAGCGGGATGCAAAACGCGGCACGGATCATCAATGTGGAGGCTATGGATCATGCCAAATCATGGCTTGCCTGGCTTGAAGGTTCAAGCTGGTTCTGGACCATAATCTTTCAGTTTCTTCCCAATGTTCTCATCTTTGTGAGCATGTATATCATCATCCCATCGGTGTTGTCGTACTTCTCCAAGTTTGAGTGCCATCTAACGGTGTCAGGGGAGCAGAGGGCTGCATTGCTGAAGATGGTTTGCTTCTTCCTTGTCAATCTCATCCTATTGCGTGCTCTGGTGGAATCGTCACTTGAAAGTTGGATACTTAGCATGGGGCGGTGCTACTTGGATGGTCCAGACTGCAAGCAGATTGAACGCTATTTGAGCCCCTCCTTTTTGTCAAGATCATCACTTTCTTCCCTGGCGTTCCTGATCACATGTACCTTTCTGGGAATATCTTTTGATCTGTTGGCACCAATCCCTTGGATAAAGCATATAATGAAGAAATTTAGGAAGAATGATATGGTCCAGTTGGTCCCTGAAGAGAATGAGGACTACCTACCCATGCAGAATGGTGAAGAAACTAATAATTTGACAGCACCTCTAATGCCCGAGAGAGAAGACAGTGCCCATTTGGATAGTATTGAAGGGCATGATCTTTCCCTGTACCCACTAAACAGGAGCTTCCATATGCCAAAGCAGAAATTTGACTTTGCACAGTACTATGCTTTTGACATTACTATATTTGCCCTCACAATGATCTACTCCCTGTTTGCTCCGCTTGTGGTTCCTGTGGGCGCGACATACTTTGGCTACCGTTATCTCGTGGACAAGTACAACTTCTTGTTTGTTTACAGGGTTAGAGGGTTTCCTGCCGGCAATGACGGGAAGCTGATGGACAGAGTGCTGTGCATCATGCAATTCTGTGTGATCTTCTTCCTTGCTGCAATGTTGCTCTTCTTTGCTGTTCAGGGTGACTCAATGAAGCTACAGGCTATATGTACTCTTGGGATGTTAGTGTTCTATAAGTTGCTTCCTTCTAGAAGTGATCGCTTCCAGCCATCTTTGTTAGAAGGGATGCAGACAGTGAATAGCTTTGTAGATGGTCCCACGGATTATGAAGTTTTTTCACAACCTGACCTGGATTGGAATCTGTATCAATCCTGAAGATCAATACACACTTTTGTTTATTACAACATCTTTCTTGACTTGAAATACCTGATCGCGACCCTGGTGTATCAAAGTCATTCATTCTTCTTGTACAGCTATGTAGATTAACTTTTATCTCCTTAGATATGTATTTGTTTTGTCGGATATGACAAGCAGATACAGTTTTGATGATGAACATGGTGTCATGGTCTATCTAAAACTTTAAATTATACATGATGTAGTCATTTTCTTTTCTTTTTTGTTAATATAATCTAAGGTCCTAGAACCAGAAGATGTCATGTTTATGCATCCTTGTGTTTTAGATTTCCTATTATAATTGATGGCAACTAGAAGAGATAATTTATATGGTTGAGATAAGAAGCAAAATTTGCTACTGGAAGTTATTATGCATCACAAGCTGAGCTGTGGCACGATCTTTTGAAAGTTTAACTTTGGGCTTTACAAACCACAAGCAGTTTTTGTTCTTGTAACATGTGCTGTTGTACTAGACACTGAAGCTTTTGGCTGCACCCTGCGAAACAGCCAGAAAACAATTCAGATACACAACTAGTGGTGAATATCTGAATAAGGGGTGCTGGGATTTAGCACGCTGGTGGCCTTTCAGAGTTTCAATTGAAGAGCTGGTACAGTTAAGTCTGAGATAGTAACCGTGCCCGTTGTTCGCTTTGTGTAGACCGCTTTAGTACTGCAGTGTCAAAACTCAAGCTTGCGGAAAGTGTTTTAAAATGAGGAACTCTATCTGTATTGTTATATTCTTTGATGAAGCAGTAATACCGTCTTACGTTCTGATCCAGGAAAAACAGTTTTTTGATTAGATACACTTGAAGCTACAGTTCTTCCCATATCTGAACCTACTGAACATACCATTAACTAAAGAAATTCCAATGCTTCTTTCGTTCTGATGACCAATGTCCTTCATCAGGGTAATAAGCAATCATATCTGAACATACCATCAACTAAAGAAACTCCGATGCTTCTTCTCTTCTGACGATCAATGTCCTTCAGGATAATCTTCTACAACTAAAAAGAATAAAGCGTGGACATCTTTTGGTGCGACATTTATTTTGGTTCGTCCGTCTGTCCACCCCGTGCGATACCCCGCGCGATAGAAAAAGAATTTATCATCCCTGCGATCCCCGTCTGCTTTAAAGGAAACAAATCGATCACCTGAGGTCACATGCATGGAAGGAAACAATAATCATGCATGGAAGGAAACAATAATCATGCATGGAAGTAAACAATCATACATGGAAGGAAACAATAATCATTTACTCTTTTTTCAAATAGTGGTCTTCATTTCGGAGCCCTTCATGTAGTTTAATAATGGCTGGGGAGCTAGACTTGTGAGAACTTACTCTTAATTGGGTTGCGAGCTAGGAATGTAACACTTCAATGGGTGTCTTGATTGAGTTCTACAATTACCAAAAATTGATGCTGTTGATAAGATTGACAATCATGTAACTCTGCAGTACCTTTCTTTTTTTTCAAAATAAAGGAGAGCAAATGCTACTTATGGTCGAATCTATGTTCTTTTTGTTGTTTTGATTTGATGCCCACAGCCCACATGTTAACTTCCAGATGTGTTTGTAAAGAATCAAAAGGAGTTGGCCTAATGCCAATATTTCTTGTCGTCTTTTTCATTCTTTATATTTATACTAGGTAGCGTGTTCGTGCGTTGCTACGGAATAACTAACAATTTATACTAAAAACACACGGATCGCACGATAACATAACAATACTGTAAAAATTAAATACCAACGTTAAAGTGACATTTAATCCAAAAAGCAAAGTTTATAAATTTAACACAGTCACGGAATGCGCGGCGTCGCAGGCTCACAAACTCTACTTTATAGACCTTTCCGTGATGCGGCTAAGATAATGTTTTATATTGGCAGGAAGAAATCTCCGATATCCATTTCTTTCATTGTAATCCATTTATCTGGACAATGTTTGAGGTGAGGGCACGGTTACAGTTTTTAATAGCTTTACGATATTGTCCGAAGCTATGAAATGATTGATGTCTTGCAATGATCCTTTCATTAATTTAGTTTTCTATCTATGTTTAATTGTTTATTCAGTCTATTTTATAGGCATGCTGGTAGATAATGGATGACAAAATTTAAGCATCCATAATTTATCTCTTTGACTTTGAGCATGAGTTTTGTTTTTATTTTTTAATTGATATATTGTTATTTTGTTTTTTATCGTAGCGTTAGCACGGACATGCATGAAAAACGAAGATGTCTTTACACTGCAGAAATCTTTCAAGAAGACATGCATAGATTATTCTTGTATTGAATATTATATATATATATACAATCATCTAAATATTCTAATTAAACTACAAAATTTTGAATTAGGATACGAGGTAAGACATGCAAACAGATATTTCAAAAATATCTGTAGAGTCCAAAGAACTTAATAGATAAATTCTTTTGGAGGCAATGCAAATTCTCTCTAATCTTTCATTTGGTGTAGTTAGTGTTATCATAGTACCCGCATGTATTCATGGGAAATAAATCGTGGACAAAACGTGGACATTTTTTGGTGCGACATTTCAACATGGGTCCATCGTTCTGTCAATATCCTTGAGGCAGATCACATAAAGGATGAGAGTCCCTCTATGAGATTGCTCACAAGAAACTCAAACTTATATCTGATCATGGTAATATTGAATTGCTTTGCATCTAAAACATCGGCAATTATAAACGGGGACATATGTTTTAGTATGTATAGTGGAGGAAAACTCAACTTTGGTCTTCTCAGCAGCTTTTCTGAGCCTTTGCAGTACTAACTTGTCCTTACTTAGATAGTCAAAAGGTGCATCATAAAATTATGCACCACTAAGAAAATTATCACCATTGGTTGCCTTGACCTGAAAAATGTGTCGAAATTAAGAATTACAACACCTAATTCAACATCTTGGAACAGACACTCAAGTGGATACCTTATTTTACAATATATGCCTGTGTGGAATAGTCCTAAAGCCACACATATTTATACGATGAGTATAACATACTTTATTTTAAAATTTTATGAGAGATTTTTTAAGACACGCAGTATTATCTATGTGACAGACACTAATATTTACATATATACCCAAACCTGTGTGTACAGGATTATATGGAGATACAACGGAACTTATTCATGGATTTATTGACGCATGAAAGAAATTGATATCGGAGAATTCTTTCTGCCGATATAAAATATTATCTTAGTCATATCACGAAAAAGTCTATACAGTAGAGTTTGTGAGCCTACGACGCCGCGCTCTCCGTGACTGTGTTAATTTCACGAACTTTACTTTTTGAATTAAATGTCACTTTAACGTCGGTATTTAATTTAACAGTATTGTTATCTTATTGTGCGATCCATATGTTTTTAGTATAAAAAATTTAGTTGTCCTGTAGCAATGCACGGACACACTACCTAGTAAACAATAAGCATCTCTGTCATTGTGGGTACATTTTTGCAGAAATCTCAGAGTTCCAATCCAGCTTGCATGCATTTCCATTGCATGCCTGGAAAGCATTTTAAATTATAAGACATTTTGTTTTTTAAATACATAGCTTTTGCTATATACTCAAATATATATTATGTCTAGATACATCTATTATACCACATAAAAGGGGAGACGAGGTTTCGTTCACAAGGTACATCGTGTGCGCGCTCGCACGCTCGCCCCCCCCCCTAGGATACGGTGTACGCGGTGCATGCCCACATGCTAAATTCAGATCGGTCTTGGACGTGCACTCACAAATCCGCATCAGCCTTGGACGTGCGCTCGCCCCCTAGGATATGGTGTATGCAGTGCATGCCCACATGCAAAATCCGGATCGGTCTTGGCCTGCTCGCCACGTCCACAGAAGTAACTCGTGTGTGCGCGCCTGTGCCCCTAGGCTGCTACGGTGCATCGCCCCCTAGCAGGCTACGGGTCCGATCGTGTGCGCGCCTCCGTGACCGTTTTGGTTTCCTCCGTGAAACTCCGAGTGGAGTCTAGGTGACCGTCCGCACAACCTCGCAAACAGAGCCCTATACGCTAACGCCGGAGCTTCGGGTGCACCTGCCTCCCCCTCTCCACGTCGCTGCACTGAAAGCACACGGGCATCACCTGCGTGGCTACGCCACAACGACGGTGCACGTCCCACCCGCCGGCCCGCCCAAACGCATCTCTAACGGACACAGCAGATTCTCAACTCTAGCCCACATGAGAGAAGACAAGATCAGCAGCACGTCAGGTTTAATCTCATGGTGATCGAATCAGCAACAAGCTACACAGGATGCGTGTCGCTTCTCCAACGTCGTGCTGCACCAGAGGATCGAGGTCGAGGAGACCGCGGGCATGGGGGCGAGGCAGAGCACAGGTGCGAGCGCGATGGTGAGGCGTGGGCGCAGGGATCCTCTTTGTGGCTCCGTGCATGCAGAGGCGAGTGAACAAAAGAAGCTCTACAACAAAGATGCGGAGACGAGGGAGAAACAAAGCTCCCGAATAAAGAGACGGCCGGAGTGACAGAGGTGAAGACAAGGAAGACGCGCGTGTGCGCTGTGGAGACTGAAGACTGAAGAAGATAAGTATAGGCGACAGAATAGGTACTAAAGTAAAGAAAAATAATGAAAGAACAAAAATATAAGGGTGTTGCTACCCTTAATACATGGATTACTATTGTTGTTTCTTATATGTGATGTCTTACATGGATACTAACAAAACAAATGATTGGTTGCATAGGAACGATTCCGTGCAACGCACGGGCATTTATCTAGTAGTAAAGACAATTGTATCTAGAAAAACCAAAACGCCTTGAAATTTAGTTACATAGTTAGGCCCCCCTTAGAACTAGGACCATAATTTTTTTTTCGTTCCTGCATTTTTCCTATAAAAAATTAATTGAATCATGTGAAATTCTTGCGTTCCAAAGAGCCCTTAGAAATACAAGGGGGTAGTAGCCCACGAAATTATGTCATATTTACGGATTCGTAGATAAACCCTCTTCCATCTTTATTACTAGTAGATCCTCGCCTTTTTACCTTCAGCTAAATGGTCAAATGTGGCCCCAGAGGATGGAAGCAGACTAGCAGAGCAAGGTGTCGACGAAATTTGGTCGGCAGTCTACCGAGGAGTATGCCTATGGTAGTAGATGAATCGGTGGAGGTGTGCAAGATACGAACTAGATGGTAATACAAGCACCGAGACACAAGATTTAGACAGGTTCGGTCGTCACTACGACGTAATACCTACATCCTGTGTTCTGATGTATTGCATTGAGATATGTGTAGATGCCCACTAGGAGACCCATGCCTCTCCTTATATACTCTAGAGGGGTAGAGTTACAAGAAAAATATCATATTTGATATTATACAATAAATCACATCTTCTTATAGCCATGCGGTGCACGCCTTGATCTTGTGCCCACACCTTTGGGGCGTGACCCATATCTTGTCTTGTGGGTACTAGGGGTATATCCCCCACAGCTAGTCCCCGAGCATCTTATATCCTTTGAGCAATGACATCTTGAGCTTGTCCGAGTTGTCCAACTTGCTGCTGATCACTAGAGACATGCTTCTGACTAGTTTAACTAGGAGCTGAGCTGTTGAAACAAGCATCCGAGATGTTAACCAGGCGTCTGAGCAGTTGAAAACGACGTCCGAGCAGTTGAAGAAGACGTCCGAGCAGTTCAACTGCGAGCTAGGCTCGGACTTACTCGAGTAAAGTTTGATAGAAGGATGTAAGGGGTACAACATAAAAATAAAAAATTCTCTATCTTAGGTAAAGTATAGCCACTTAGACTCCTTAGTCAATAAGAAAGGTAAATCGGGAAAAACACTACATTCACTATCAGGTGAAGTGTAGCCACTTAGTCCCCGAACCTGCTGAAAGATAAAGAAATAAATCTTATAGCAGGGTCAAAGGAAATAAATCAAAAAGCTTGTAGACGCCATCTGTCATGTACTTATCAAGACCCCAGACGTGCTGTCCAAGATCAGCACCCTGATCCGAACAACATGGAGCAACTTGAAAAGCACAACGATGAGACGTAGCAAAATCTAAATAGCTAGCGACTCTTACACGAAGAATCCGAGGGCCGAGGAGTCCCAGCATAGCTAGCAAGTCCTCAACATAGCTATCGATGAAGCCAAAGCGACGAGCAATCACTCTGTTCGCTTGATCATTTCTATAGCTTATAAGCCGACTGATGTTGTTTTATTGTGAGAGAAAAATATTGTATCATTGCTGATAAGCATGGCTGATATGATCAAATGAATAGGGTGAATATGACCAACAGGTTGGTGATGAGCGCTGAGTAGTCCAACTAACTGGTCGGCGGTGAAGTGAATGTCTGAGCGGAAGTGAGCGTCGAACAGTCCGACCGACTGGTTGGCAATGAAATCCATGGACCGAATGGTCCGACCAGTTGGTCGGTGGTGAAGTCCGAGTGCTAGGTGGCGCGACCACCCAGACGATGATTCTCTTGTCCTTCCTGATGGATCTAGTCCCCGAGCATAGGCTCGTTGACTGAACCAGGTCTCTGAAATAAAAATATGTAAAACAGGTAGTTCATGATGTAAAAATAAAATATATGAAATCTGAA
Organism: Miscanthus floridulus; assembly: GCF_019320115.1. NCBI lineage: Eukaryota > Viridiplantae > Streptophyta > Magnoliopsida > Poales > Poaceae > Miscanthus > Miscanthus floridulus. The sequence continues at coordinate 172,379,897 of NC_089581.1, read as the reverse complement.
GGAAAATCAGAAATAGCGTATGCAGCTCTACGATCAGTTGTAGATGAACATTGTGTTTGATTTTGGATGAAGTGTTTATATTTAATATAAACCATCTGAACAGTTAGTTTGTAGCTGAGTCTCCAGCCCTGGCTAGCCCGTTAACCATAACGCGGAGCGCAGAACCTGTGTGCATATAGGAAGAACAAAGCGTCATCAAGGAGCCGTTGCTGACCACCACCCATAACGCAGAGGGCAGACACTCGTGCACGTGTAGGGAGAAGCTGGAGACAGGGCCGTCTCTAGGGACATCCGAGCGTCAGCATGAATGTTCAAGGATTTATTGAGTCGAAAGTGTGTGTCATCTTTAAGATGGTATACGTGGAGAAAAAAGTCATTTGGAGAATGATTATGAAGAAAACAACATGGAGAGACATTGGAGACGTATGAAGATTAGAGAATATTTAGAAGAATATTAAAGCGTGACTTAGCTTGATGACGCCAAGTGGAGTAGAGGAGTCGGTGAGTCATGGTGTCAGAGTAGATGGGTGTGATTTGGATGGCTCGCTTGATAGCTGGGATGGCTCGCTTGACAGCTCAGACGGTTCGTTTGGCAGCTCGGACGGCTCGCTTGACAACCCGGACGGATACGCGGAGTCGTAGGCGAACGGGCATAATCGGAGCCTGACGGAGTCAATCCTTGTGGGGAGACAAAGCCCTTAAGCGTGTCCGACTGAGGTGAGGGCGTAGTTCAAGATCTTCCTTGCATGCCTGACATACGTGAGGTTGCTTGCATGGTGGTGTAGATCCTGATGTATATGTGCTTATATATCTCTTCAACTACTCTAATTAGCTTGTATGGCTGACCAGCATCTTTGGTGGAAAACACTGCTCCACATTGCGTTATCACCAAATGCCTTTCCTAATTGCTGTTTGTCGTGATCCGTGGAAATGATCTTGCATATCCGATTAGAAATCATGAGCAACAACAAGATGCGATTAGGTTTCTCCCAACTGAAATCATGCAGACATACGGGTATACCTAGAAGTATAATAATGATATTTGATTAAAAAGCGATTTGACTTAGTTTTCTTAGATTCCAATCTTGTTGTCACATGTTATGTCTGATGGAGGCGCATGGCAAGGCGTCGGACTCTAGTATGTGCAGTCGTTTGCCGAGAAAAGCAATCTGCTACGTGCCAGCGTCGAGTTGCCACCGAATGCTGAGTTGCCGGCGACGTTGGTTGAAGAAAAGATTCACATCTGGTTCACCATAGAATCAGCATGCACACCCCCTATCTGGCATGCCACTATCGATGAAATCTAGTCGGCAGTCTACCGAGAGGTATACCCATGGTAGTAGATGAATCGATGGAGGTGCACGAGATACAAACTAGATGATAATACAAGCATCGAGACATAAGATTTAGATAGGTTCGGCTATCAGTACGACGTAATACCTACATCCTGTGTTCCGATGTGTTACATTGAGATATGTGTAGATGCCCACTAGGGGGCCCCTGGCTTTTCTTATATATTCTGGAGGGGTAGGGTTACAAGAAAAATATTATATTTGATATTATATAATAAATCACATCTTCTTGCAGCCTTGCGGTGCACGACTTGATCTTGTAGGCTAGACCACCTTTAGGGCGTGGCCCATGTCTTATCTTGCGGGTACCAGAGGTATATCCCCCACACAAGGTTAGCCCAAAAATCTTTACACACTACACACATTTTTAGATCGGCAAGAACATCTAAATACTAGGGACAAACCTAGCTATGTCTTTGGGCTAAACATCTGCACAAAGTATCATCAAAACTTAATAGTCTCTTAATCATGGTCATTCAATACACCAAACCTAGCTAGGCCTTCATGCACTTTTATTTTCACATTAAAATATATAAGATATAAAAACAAAACTGGAAGATGCTTTACCTTCACGGGAATATGTGCTAGCTTATAAAAATAAAATGTTCGAACTTAAGAACAAAAAAAAATTCCTACTTAAAATAAAATTCATTCTAATATCACAAGAAAGACGTTCCAATATCATCATAACAAAAATGCTACCAAAAGTGCTCATGGCATATTTATGTAGAATAAAAATACTATAAAAATGATTTAAATCACAGCTAATAACAAAATTTACTCCTAGGCTAGTGAGAAAAACGGGGAAAAGCTTCCAACATCGTAATGAAAATGCTACAAAAAGTGCTCATGACAACTAATAACAAAATTTACTCCTAGGCTATCTTCTACAACTAAAAAGAACAAAGTGTGAATATTTTTTTGTGCGACATTTGTTTTGGTCCGTCCGTCTGTCCACACCTACGATCCCACGACATCTTCTGCATGCTCGTTGATTGAATATTACCTGTCATGTGATAGAGGAATCACGACAAAATAGGAAGTAGAAAATTATTGTGCTATCCATATACACATTGCATGTTTGCATGCACCAGCATACATGGCAACGAGCAAAAGGAAAGAGAATTAACACAGAAGGAAAGAGAATTAAGACAAAAGGAACCTCTTTGCATTTCTGAGAACCTTGCCAAATCTGTCTATATTTAATTACTTCCCTCTTTGCATTTGCAAAAGGGACAGCTTTTTCCTCCTTTCATTTGGTTTCACGCTCATGTGTTTCATCGCCCTCGCTTGTTGTTTCTTGTTAAAATTGCTCTTGGGTCTGTTCATTTTGAATCCTTTCCCCATATCCCGGTTCCCCAATCCATGGTCCATCGCGACAGTAGACATCAGACATCATTTCTTGCGTGAATCATAGTTGATGTCATCTGTCTTTTATGGCTCAGCCTCCTAATCCCAAGAGAAGGTCCCTACCTCTCTCTGATGGGAGATCCGGCTTGCCAGAGGATCTCCTCGAGTCCATCGGGTAGCGTCTCACGTTAGGCCATGATGTGATGGCCTTCTGATCTGCTTGCTCCCCATGGCACGCCGCTGTCCCGTTTATGACCTTTGGGCCGCTCCTGCTGCTCCCGATCGACCCCGACTCGGACCGCATCGGCTTCTACAACGTCCTAGAGAAGAAGGTCTTGTCCAAGACGCTGCCCGACGTGCGCGACAAGGTGGCGTGCAGCTCCTCATGTGGCTGGCTGGCGCTCATAGATGAGGCGGCGCCCGTGACGCTGCTGAATCCATTCACTGGTGCTCGTACCCCCTGCGTTGAGGTCCCACCAGTAGGTGAATATGTCGCGGCAACGTCCTCATCGAAACGTGTGTCTAGGGTCCACGGCCGGTGGGTCCACCATCCCACCAACGGCTATGGGGACACGAATGCCGCAGAAAGAGCCATCAAGCTAGAAGACATGAGGGACGTGTTCTTCCGTGAGATCGTGCTCTCGGCGCCGCCTGACACCGCCAGCCGCGAGTGCGTGGCCATGACCATGCTTGGGTGCTCCACGGAGGTCGCGTTCTGCCGGGTTGGAGTCGACAGCGCATGGACGCTGCTCGACACCAAACTAGAGTTCTCCATAGGGTCCATCGTCCACTACTAAGATAAGTTCTTGGTGATCGATTGCACTGGAGAAATCTCCGTCTACAGTAGCAACGCCGTCGGTACTACTCCAACCGCGACACTGCTGCCATCGCTGTCGCCACCTGTGGGACTCTGCCACCATAGCTACCTAGAATCAAACGGTGAGCTGCACATTGTGGGTGCCATGGTGAGCACATTCTACGAGACACAAAGCTTCACCTACAGCAGCGCGATCTACAAGTGCAACCTCCACGACCGTACGTCGGAGTGGTCCAGGGTGAGGGACATCGGTGATTAGATATTGTTTGTGTCTAAACATTTCAATGAAAGTTTCAGTGGAACAAGTGTATCCAAGTATAAGGAGAACAGAATCTACATGTCTGAGCCATTGTATGGGGATCCATACGACTTGGTCCATCAATGGGAGATCGTTGATATTACTACCGGCGCATCCAAAGTGAAAGCCCATCTTGGAAAAGATGCAGGGTTCCGAGGCTCTAGGTTGGATTCAACCCAATCTTTGGAAGAGAGGTACGTTGATGTTCTTCAAAGGTTTATTACTTCAAATACTCATATTAGGGCAAGCGCGGTTGGGATGTTTTTCGCTTCTGCACACAAGCAGTGCTAAAAGAATTCGATATATGCCACATTTAGTTATTACTATTAGTTCATGAACTGAGTTAGTTCAAACAAAACCTTAACTGACGTACATTATATGTACGAATGCAATCAATTCTCTCCTTTTATATTCAACTAGATAGCGTGCCCGTGCGTTGCTACGGGACAACTAAATCTTTTATACTAAAAATACACGGATCGCACGATAAGATAATAATACTGTTAAATTAAATACCGACGTTAAAGTGATATTTAATTCAAAAAGCAAAGTTCGTGAAATTAACACAGTTACGAAGAGCATGGCGTCATAGGCTCACAAACTCTACTGTATAGACTTTTTCGTGATATGACTAAGATAATATTTTATATCGGTAGAAAGAATTCTCCGATATCCATTTCTTTCATACGCCAATAATTTCATGAATAAGTTCCGCTGCATCTCCATATAATCTTGTACATACAGGTTCGAGTATATATGTAAATATGAGTGCCTGTCACATGGATAATACTGCGTGTCTTAAAAAATCTCTTATAAAAATTTAAAACAAAGTATGTTATACTCACCGTATAAATATGTACGGCTTTAGAACTATTTCACATAAATATATATTGTAGAATAAGGTATCCACTTGAGTGTCTGTTCCAAGATGTTGAATTATGTGTTGTAATTTTTAATTTCGACATATTTTTTAGGTCAAGGCAACCAATTATGACAATTTTCTTAGTGGTGCATAATTTTATGGTGCACCTCTTGACTATCTAAGTAAGGACAAGTTAACACTGTAAAAGCTCAGAAAAGCTGCTGAGAAGACCAAAGTTGAGTTTTTCTCTACTATGCATACTAAAACCAATGTCCCCGTTTATCATTACCGATGATTTTGATGCAAAGCAATTTGACATTACCATGATTAGATATAAGTTTGAGTCTCTTGTGAGCAATCTCATAGAGGGACTCTCATTCTTTATGTGATCTGCCTCAAGGATATTGGTAGGACGATGGACCCATGTTGGAATGTCGCACCAAAAAGTGTCCACGTTTTGTCCACGATTTATTTCCCATGAATACATGTGGGTACTATGATAACACTAACTACACCAAATGAAATATTAGAGAGAATTTGCATTGCCTCCAGAAAGATTTATTTATTAAGTTCTTTGAACTCTACAGGTAGTTTTGAAATATCTGTTTGCATGTCTTACCTCGTATTCTAATTCAAAATTTTGTAGTTTAATTAGAATATTTAGCTGATTGTATATATATAATATTCAATACAAGAATAATCTATACATGATCTTCTTAAAAGATTTCTGCAGTGTAAAGACATCTTCGTTTTTCATGCATGCCCGTGCTAACGCTATGGTAAAAATAAAAGGACAATATATCAATTAAAAAATAAAAACAAAACTCATGCTCAAAGTCAAAGAGATAAATTATGGATGCTTGAATTTTATCACCATTATCTACCGGCGTGGCTTTAAAATAGACTCAATAAACAATTAAACATAGATAGAAAACTAAATTAATGAAAGGATCATTGCAAGACATCAATTATCTCATAGCTTCGGACAATATCGCAAAGCTACTAAAAATTGTAACCGTGCCCTTACCTCAAACATTGTCTAGATAAATGGATTACAATGAAAGAAATGGATATCGGAGATTTCTTCCTGCCAATATAAAACATTATCTTAGCCGCATCACGGAAATATCTATAAAGTAGAGGCCTTGTTTAGTTGGGCGAAATTTGAGAATTTAGCTACTGTAGCACTTTCGTTTTTATTTGGCAATTAATATTCAATCATGGACTAATTAGGCTCAAAACGTTTGTCTCGCGATTTTCAACCAAACTGTGCAATTAGTTTTTTTTCGTCTACATTTAATGCTCCATACACGTATCGTAAGATTCGATGTGATGGATACTGTAGCACTTTTTGGAAAAACTTTTTGGAACTAAACAAGGCCAGAGTTTATGAGCCTGCGACGCCGTGCACTTCGTGACTGTGTTAAATTTATAAACTTTGCTTTTTGGATTAAATGTCAATTTAACGTTGGTATTTAATTTTTACAGTATTGTTATCTTATTGTACGATCCGTGTGTTTTTAGTATAAATTGTTAGTTATCCCGTAGCAACGTATGGACACGCTACTTAGTTGACAAAAAAGAGAAAAGAAACTCGATGATAGGAAAAACAAAGACGATTATATTGATAACAAGAGTTTCCTAATAATGAAAACGGTTAGGAGAAGAAGAAGAAGAGCCAACTGTCACGGACTCATCACGGCAAAAGAAAGGAAGGGTTTCAAGGTCCGCCGCTCTCCACGAAGCAGCGTAGTCAACGTGCGCCCACGTTGCAAGACAAAGAGAAATCGGCCCAAGTAGCGTGCGCGCAGAAGCTAGCTGTCAACAGCCCCCGAAGAATCGCTCTCCTGCGTTCACACCTGTAAACCTGTTTGTTCTTTTTTCTTCTTTCGTTCACCTCGCGTGCGGCGACTAGGGCGACCGCCGCCGCCCTACGCCCAGCTGCCCGCCCAGGTCTTCGTCGGGCGCTTTGCCGGCAACGAGCGCCCACCACACCAGGTTTGCCCGCCCCCTTCTTCCCCCTTCCCGCTGTGCAAAGCTGAGCACCCGAACCCTAGTTTTAGCTGCTTGGCTATCTGTTTATATTCGGATCTGATCTAAGTACAAGACTACAAGTGTATAAATATCATGCCTACTAACTTCGATCACATGCGTACACCCATGTCCTGTATTGGGTCCGCCCCTGGTTGGCGCCGTAGCAGTTGTTACCTGATTTAGGTGCGGGTGCAGTGTGTTTTCTGGAAATTTTGGAGCTTCTAATTCAGCTGAACCCACTCTATCCTTGTCCGCCTCTTCGAACTGAAAATTACTGGTTGTTCCGAGCAAAAATCAATTGGTACTGTGTCGGTGATGCTAGCTTTGAAGAAAGAAGAATCGTGCTGGATGATTGGTTCAGGCTCTAGACAGCTCACTGTCCCGCCTCTGACTATGTTAGCTGGTTATGGTATTAACAGGCACTTGGTTTTTTTCTGACAGATTGGTCACCTGAGGATTGTTACATTTGGGAAGGATGAGCAAAGGCCCAGTTCCATTCGTCAACATTGGGAAGAGAGCAAAAGGCAAGCACCTTCTTCTCAACAGTCTTTACAGGCCTTAGTTTTCAACCGTCATGCCTCATGTCATTCAATGCACTTTCCAAACGATGTCTAGTGTGGTCTTGATAATTTGTGTTGTTCTGGTTGGGTATAATAATGCACTGAATAACTCTGCTGGGTAGTAGAGAATCTATCTATATAATCATCACTAGATGCCTAATACTCAGTTCTTTTCCAGTTATTCCCTTGATTTATTGTGTAGATTCATAGAGAAACTTTCCGTTACTTTGTCACTGTATTCTATGGTGGATAAGACACGGACAGATAAACATAAATTCAATCCTGTGAGAGTTCTATCTATAACTGAACATACTATAAGAATGGACGTTATTTCATATTTATTGGGAATAATTGCGAAGTACTTTATCTGTTGTGGTATGTGGTACGGCAAGTACATATACATTTTATGGTCAGATTTCTGCGCTAGTAAACTTTATGTATTAATACTTCCTGTACTTATAGATCTCCTGTACAAGGACTACAACTTTGACCAGAAGTTTTCTTTGTCGACGTCTAGCAGCTCTGGTTTGGTAAGACAGCTCACACCTGTTGTTTTAGCTCCTTCCAGAAACCCTTTGAATTTATTTTTCTGATAACCTGTGCCTTTTTTTATAGAATCTCACAGCCACTGGTGTGAAGATCAATGAAGACTTCATTGGTGATATACGGACACAGCATAAAAGTGGTAGAACCACTGTTGATGTCATAATTGATAGTGATTCTAAAGTAAGGTTCTTGTAAACTCTGCTTTTCTGCATTCGAAAGTTTTTTTTTCGAGCCTGGTCGGATAGATTATTTGTTTTCTGGATCAAGGCTTCTAATTGTGGCACTGCTATAATTAAGTATCCTGCATGAGATGTAAATATATCTTGGCATAAGAAATATTACATTACTTACCTTATATCCTGGCGGATCCTAGGCATACACGCATTGATTATAGTAAGCAGCGAACACGTGGCTAATAAATTCTACGGGTAGGATATAGTGTTAAGTGTGGCTAGCGCTAGCGGTAAGCATCTGAAAGTGATCCCTTTGTATTTATTGGGGCCTCCTTCCATTTTTAGGCTAAGATTGCCGACCTAAAGAACACGTGGATTTTGGAATGCGAGTTTTAGACAAATGAGGATTGCTATATTATTTTATTAGCTGCACTTGTGCATCCATAGTATTTTTCTGCTTCATATTTGCTTTTGCTTTTGCTTTAGTTATGGTCCTCATCCTGCATTTGTGTTCTTACTGGAGTCCTCTTGGTTGCAGGTGTCAACCACAGTCACTGTTGATGAAGCACTAACTGGTTTGAAGACCTCATTCGCCTTCAAGGTTCCAGATCACAAGTCTGGGAAGGTTAGTATTTTTGGAAGTAAAGGAGGAAACATTAGCTTACTTGAATACAGAAAATGAACGGTGCAATATGTGCAGGAAGTCTTAACTGAGCTGTAGTTTACTTGCATACTGTGTTTATCAATTAGCTTACTTGAATATAAAAAATGAACGGTGCAATATGTGCAGGAAGTCTTAAATGAGCTGTATTTTACTTGCATACTGTGTTTATCAATTATATCAATGGCTTATGATCTAAATTTCAACCCACCAATTTTCACTGGAATGCTATTTTTTTTGCCAGTACTTATTTCTTTTTTTTTTTGCTGACAGCTTGATCTGCAATATGCCCATAATCGTTTTTCATTGAATTCGTCCATTGGTTTGACATCAACACCTTTGGTTGAGCTGGCTGCAACTGTCGGCACAAGTGAACTTACCATTGGTGCTGAGGTCGGGTTTGACAGTACTTCAGCTGCTGTTACTAAGTACAACTCAGGGGTTGGATACAACAAGTCTGATTTCTCTGCTTCCTTACTACTGTAAGCTCTGCAAGTTTATGCTTTTTGTTTAGGTATGCATGTAAATTTTTGCATTGCCTGTGATTTTGCAAGCAGTTAAACCTTTGGTTTATCGTAGCATGCTATTTTCGTTTTCCTTACCTTAGTTTTTTTTGTAAGTTTAACAAATGAATGTTATTTTCTTAGCTATCTCTCTTTTATCAGTGCACTGACCAATCTTTCCACATTTTTGCTAATAAATAGGGCTGATAAAGGGGAGACTTTGAAGGCATCATACATTCACTTGTTCAATCCAACCAATGGAGCTACAGTGGCAGCTGAGGTAACACACAAGTTCAAAACCAAGGAGAACTATTTCACAGTTGGGAGCTCCCATGCCCTTGATCCTTCAACATTGCTAAAGACGCGATTCAGCAACTCCGGGAAGGTCGGTCTTCTCTGTCAGCATGAGTGGAGGCCAAAGTCCCTTGTGACTCTCTCAGCTGAGTATGATCCAAAGGTGGTAAGTGCGCCTTCAAGAATTGGTGTGGCCATATCGCTCAAGCCTTGAGATGAGTTAAGTCACCTTCTGTAAAACAGTACAAGCGTTACATACTGATACTGTCTCAAAGAACATAAGCTTTGGAGCGATACCTAGAACAACCCTCCATTTTAGCCTTTTTTGGTAAGAGTCCTGGGCAAAGGAGTATTGTCTGGGAGTTGGACTTGTTTTGTGGAATGTTTCCATTAGAGCCAACTCCACACCGAGGATTGAAAATACAGAGGTTTGTATTAGAGCAGAAGCTTCACTCTGCGATATTTTTCCATGTTTTCCTAGTCGAAGAAAATGATTTTGGAGGTGATTGAACACCTAACATCTTGAGTTGATGGTAGTTTTAACAGCTCTGGAGATAAAGGGGCCATTTGTACCCAGCAACAGCAGAATTAGCTCTTGAAATTGGTCATTTTGGTAAAGCTTTTTTTTTGTTGGGTTGTTCTTGTGAAATTCATAGCAGGGCCTAGTTTAAATTGTTTCCCCGATAAAGTAGGTTGTGTCCTTGCGATATGACTTATGAGGTGAATGCGCTCAGACTGGAGATGAGCCGATGGAGGCTTATCGTGCAGCTGGGCCGGAGGCGTGCGCTGCGTGTCCTCCCGCCCCGGTGCAGGTGAGCAGGTCCCTTGTGAAGTTCACTGTCCTTAAGGTCTCTCGGACCCTTCGCACTCGACTCAGTCACAGCACGCGCGTGTGCTCACCTCACTTCACTTGGCCCGTCTGTCTCCACGCCACGCTCCCCACATCCCCTTTCCCCTCCTCTCCACTCCACTCCACTCTGCAGTAGGTAGAGTGGCAAGAAGGATGGTGGCGACGATGGCGAGCTCACTGCTGCTCCGGCCGCGCGCGGTCCTGCCACCCCATCCTTCTAGCTCCAGCCGCCGGCCATTGCCAGCCCCACGTGCACAACTGCAAGCGAACATCCAGCAGAAGCCGGGCCTTACGGCAAGAAGCGACGGCGAGCGGAGGCAGCCGGCTGGGACGCGGCTCTACTCGCTGGCGCCCTACCCTCTACTGCTCGCCGCGCTGCTGCCGGGAGGTACGGCCTTGCCACGGCTTGTGTTCTCGGCGGTCGCCTCTGCTGACGCTTTGGTTCTTTCCGCCGGCCGTTCTGAGCAGCTGAGCCGGTGACGGCCGTGTTCGCGCCGTTCGTGGAGCTGGTGAAGACGTGGGACCTCCCCGGATGGCTCGTGCACTGGGGCCACCCCGGCAACATGGTACGTCTCTCGCCACAGCTGCAGGCTGCAGCCGAGCATGGCTCCTGCACCACTGAACAGCTCACCTTCTTGAAGTTCCCAAACAAGCAGGAACTCAAATGCTGCAATGATTTTATCAGCAGTGTGATCAAATTCCAACCAGAACAACAGTGTTGCTGAAACCTCACAGTGCCAGATTCGATGTTGATCAAATTCTGTCTGGTTCAATGTGTAACTCTTGGTTCTTTCTTGTCAGGCTGTGGTGCTCTTCGCAATGGGTGGCTACGGGACATACCTGGGCTTCAGGATCAAACTATCAGACGATCTTGTAATCCCAAGACCATTTACTATGCACTTTGCCTTCCATCATTGAGAGCAGCACTCTTGATTTCGGCTGTGTAACTTGCATACAGGAAGAGAAGGCCAAAGCCAAAGATCTCCACCCAAAACTCCTCGCAGGGATGTTCTTTTTCTTCGCCCTGGGCGCGACCGGTGGGATCACAGCTCTTCTTACCTCAGACAAACCCATCTTTGAAAGGTTCTGCTCTCAGAATACATACTGTTCTTCTATGTACAAAGTGACGAGGACATCACTCCTTCGGATGTACCCGCTGATCCTCCAACCATCATGCAAGGTTCAATGACCCGGACTCGAATACGTCAACTCAATTTAGAGGTGAGCTCGTTCTTAAACGATCATTTTCATACTTTTGAGAATAGACTACTGCCTAATAATGTTATCTTGCTTAGGAACATTGGAGAAGGTCATGAGGGACTTAGAGGAAGAGGTGGAGGCATTGATGATCAGCAAAGACGTTCAACAGAAACCGGAGGCCCAGTCCAACATGATTTCGAGTCTGCCTCGGTCTCCAGGACCAGTCTGCCTTAAACTGGTCACCCAGGACGCATTCGGACTCCGTTTTCGATGATCCACATATGGTTGGAAAGCTAATTTGATAAGGAAGACAATCCAAGTGGTCTCACGTCAAAAGCCCTTCAGAATCAACGGAAATCGTCGAAACAAGTCAGCGTCTAGAATCTGTCAGGGTGCTGCGACACCGTCTTTTGGTCCGTGTATCGTGTTTGGGCCCATTAGGGGGCACGTCCAGGGTAGGCAACGACCCTAAGACCTTTATAATCATACGCTGCCGCCGTCATTAGGTTTTAGGGTTTTGCTTAGATTAATCTGTCAAGAACAGTTTCACCGTTCATCGGTTTGTAAGACCCCAACTTTATGAGATTAATCATTCATCTGCAATTTGATTGCTTTCTTTCTTGTTCTTCCTTGTGTTCTTCGTTGCGCAAGCATGGATTAGCCTTCTTGACGAGGTCAACAGGATCCGTGTCTCGGTTGATAACCAGAGGAGTTGTGGTGCTAAGGTTGCAGGGTTTGATCTTTTGATCTGAAGCCGGATCGGTGTGTCATTCTCCGCCACAACGATAGTTACCTCTACCAAACGAAAGATCGGGATCCCTATCCCTATCCCATTACGAAGGTATGGTCGCCTTACAAACTTTTGGCAATGGATTTGCAGCCCTCACGCCGTGACTGGAGTCATAGGCCTTGCACTCCTGACCATTCAGTCTATCCTGCCAAAGTTGTTCGAGGTAACCTGGAAAGATATAGCAAATCATCACACACACCAGTTCAATATTTTGCTTTGGTCATTCAATTTGTAGTCCTCCAAAGCCTGGTGATTCACATTCAGATATAGGCTGAGTGACTTGGTTTTTGTAATGCCAGGGAAACCCAGGGCTTAGGACTACACATGGTCTGCTCGGCAGTGGCATCATGACTCTGTTTCTAATCCACGCGGCACTAGGCCTGCAGCTTGGGATCAGTTTCTAACTTGTGGCTACAATATCTTGGGGGTTGCTTCTTTCTGATTGTTTTCAGAGATTTTAAGTCACTCTTAGTATTATCACACGAAGCATCCCCTCATAAAATCAAAATAATGTAAGAGAAAGGAAATTTGTTTTCCTTGTCTTTGTTGGCAACCGCAGTCAATGTTATGATAATCTGATATTGCAAATTTGCGATAGGCCAGTAGAATATCCATCTGGAGACAACCAGACATGGATACATGTCTGTTACCTAAACGAAGAACAGAATCAGACAAAAAGAAGAGAAAAGAGAAAGAAAATGTTGTAATCCTAAAAGCAGAAAGCAAAATACTGCTAATGATCAAGTGTTTTCATGTCATCATTCTAAAGAATCAGACATTGAGTTCTAGTGTGTAAATGACAAAAATTTGTTGCATCCCTCAATGTTATAACAGTGGTAGATAGTGTTGGTATACATACATGGCATGTATTGCATGATGAATGCCAAATGCAAACTCCAAAAGTTTGACTGGAGATCTTTCGGGAAAAAAAAAGTTTGACAGGAAAGCAACGATATACAGATGGACCAGGCGAGACTTTCCCCTACTCAACTAGGGTATAGCCATATTATACCAGGCCAGTTTCCTTCAAGTCATGAGGCATTGTGAAGACGACCTTTGTAGATTTATCTAACGCTGACCTCAACTGCCGAGTAGCCTGTTCCTCCATGCATATCCCAACAAAACAACGATGACCAACAAGCAGAAAGATGATGTGCCCCCAACAAATGGCCAAAAGGGACCCACAAACTTCTTATAGTCCCCATTGTTAGGCACGTTTATGGCAAACGATGCAGCTATCAGTGTGTTCATGGATATGCCAAAGGATACAATAATCAGTATGAGATGGAGCTGAATAAGTCCATTGCGTTGGTTGTCAAGTTGGATGTTGATGTAGTCTTCTGTGTCAACGATATATCCTCGGACCTGTTAAATATGCCAGAAAATAGTTATCTACATGAGGATAGGAACTGTCATATTTGTGGTATCAGAGAATGCAGGGGGTGAGTATGGTGTATGCAATACAGGTTTGGGAGAGAAGAACAAACCATCATAATTCTGTTGCGAATTCCATCCAGCTGCATGAAATAAGATTCAAGTAACATCTCTAGGTCTCCTACATCGTCGTCCAATGGCGCAACCACAGCAATGCCCGTGGCTTGGTTAATAACAGAATTTCGTGTATCCATGTTAGTTTTTGAAGGAAATTTGCAATTTAAAGCAGAAGAAACCAGTAGAGCTTCATCCTGCGGACTTTTTATTTGCTTCCTTGATAGGTGTAGTTGTGCCATATTTTCATTATGATCCAAAAGATGCTCTACTTCATCTCTGACCTGAAAAATTTTCAGACAATGATATCACATATTATGAAAAGGAAGTGGCTTCAGACATCATACGAACTATCACCAAAGTTTTAGCCTTATAAAACAGATTGGGAGGCTTTGCGGAGGATGGGAAAGCCTAGTATGATATATATAGGGACAGATGGTCTGTTGTTTTTATTTTCTGTGCTTCAAAGATTCAACCATAGCTTATGTACTTCCTTGAGCCATGAATAAATGATGTTTATAACATCAACACAGTCTACAAATGCAATTCATAGAGCTAATTTCTATTGTACTAATATATTTATATTGAACCTAGTACGGTATAGCAGTTTGAAAGCACCTTTTTTTCAGAAAATTCCACAAAATGTCATTTTTTATGCCTAAACTAGATATCCTTAACAATATCAACAGCAAAAGTTCTTTATGGAGCACTTGTTACATGTCTTGGTAATCAGCATCATTGCAACAGGTACCCATGCAGTGGATGTTATTATTCTTCAGAAATTCACAAGAATACCATATAGTTCTGTAGCTACATGCACAGTGATAGTCAAGTAAACAATACTGCTCGGCCATTCTTTTGCAAACAATAAGCACTAAACTGAGTAAGAATTAAGATTTAAGAAACATAAAGTGACCAAATATGTATAAGTGTATAACTAACAATACCTTGTGTACACCAGCGAGCAGAGACGTTAGATTGCTTTTCAGGCTTCGAACACGCTCGAGATTCCTAGTGCTCACATTCTTAGCCAACTCATCCAACACCCAAATGGCATGCCTATTAAGATCAGATAGGCTGGAATGAAATGACAAGCATACAGCTTCTAGGGCGAGCTCCAGCACCTGAAACTCAAAGGGGAGCTCACACTCTGCATCAATTTTAGCATGCTTGCCATCCACTTTACCCACTTGTGTGGCACCAACATCAACCTCCACGCTCTTCAATGGAAAATGCCTCCTCAATTTATCGATGAAAGGAATAACCTCCTGAGCAAGAGGTTCCAGCAGCAGGACTTCATTAGCAGTTACAATAGCTCTTATGAACTCTAGATTTATTACCATCGCCTTCTCTCGAGCTGAAAAATAAGCAAAGTCTAAGGTTAATCTCACCGATAGCAGATATGATTCACGGCATTCTAAAAAACTTCTATATGAAAAAAAAAACACTTCACGGCGTGCTAGTACGAGGATTTCACTAACTTGCAATTCACAGCTATCGACAAAATCTGAGAGCATCAGCTCACCGAGGATGCTGGGACAGCGGGAGAGAAGGGGCCCGACAACGCGGAGGTCGCGCGCGTGCACCCCGGAGCGTTCCGCGACGAAGGCCCTGTCGCTCATGAACACCTCGCACCGGCCCCACCGATCCATCCTCATCCACAGCCGGGCGGGCGCCTTCCTCCTCCTCCTCCTCCCGGCGGGGTGCGGCGCCGGCGGCGCGACAGGCGGTCTGGGCAGTGACGGGAGGCGCCGGATGGCGCGGGAGCGCTTGGAGGACGACGAGGAGGAGAATGAGGAGGACGAGAGGAAGGGAGGCGGCTTCCTGGCCCCGATGCCCGATAGCATCACCATCGCGGCGGCAGCACGGCCCACGGTGATCGGCGAGGAACATAGTGGGGAGCGGGCGGAGAGGCAGCGGTGGGGTTTTGGCCCGTGCGGAGAGACGTGGGTGGAGCGACGGAGGCAGCCGCGAGCGAGTTCGGCCGCTGCCGGCCGGTGGGGCCGAGGTGGGCGACCCGATTTTTTACAATTTGTTTTTTTTAAAGAAAATTTAAGTTTGGCCGTCTTGAAGACGTAAACTCATCTTTGATCCTGAGGGTCGACGTCAGGACTCATGGCTCCGAGATAATACGTATCAACGTCATAGATCTTAGCTTCGAGGTGTTTGGCCGTGTACAACAAGGCATTCTAGGTGACATTGACGTAGCCGGTACCTTGGCGCCACAGATCTTGGCTCCGAGCTCGGCGTCAGGATCTGTAGCTCCGACCTCGGAGCCGTAGATCTCGGCTCCAAGCTCGGAGCCATGGATCATAGCGTCGAGCATGGATTTAAAACCCACAGCCAAGTTTTTCTTGCCGAGGCTGCTTTTATTTCTTCCTCCTCCCTCTCAAGTTCTTTCTCTCCTTAACCCGCTCAATCTCTTGAATCGACGAATTTGACCTTGGATATTTGGATTTAATTCATACATCTTCGCGAGCAAGGTATCCTCTCTCCCCTTATTATTTTTTACGCATTGATTTGGTATATATTACGTCTATTTTATAACCCTAAATACGCTATTACCTAATGTTTGAAGTGATTTAGTTTGTCGTTATGTACTTTAAATGTTGTTATGTTGATTAATGTGCTCTATTATTGGACCTTTCATAGTGTTGTTGGTTTCATTATTTGTTGTCATAATATTGAGTTTAATATTGTATAGGTAGTGAAACGAGCTCACGTAGTGCAAATAAAACATAACGAAGTAGTGGATTATCTAATTCAACACACACAACACATGAAATGACATGTGATAATATGTACTAAACTAGGGTACAGAGGTCCTGGACTAAACATAATATGCCTTAGATAATTGAAGCAAACAACAAGCATATAAAATGACAAGTGAGAACATGTGCCAAACAAGGGTACATAGTTTCTTCGACTAACCCTAACATGCCTTAGGTGATTAAACCAAAAAAATAAACACATGGATGTGGCCCGTTAAAAAGAATGGTTTGTCCTATTAGTGTGACCACATAGCAAATTGTGTTGCACCTTCTCCACAGTATCCTTCCATTGTTGATGGTGGTGGCAGCGAGGGTGGCGGCGGAGGCCCCTTATTCCTGTGATTAGGGCAGGTGCAATATGGATCATTGCAAAGTACCTCCTGTGAACCGGCATCATTGTTGTTGTTGTCTTGTTCATCGTCCTTATAACCGCTACTAACTTACCTTTCTAGATCGAAGATGCGGTCCTACAGGTAGTAGATGTACTCCGCATGCGGATAAATAGATCAAAGATTGACACACCTAGTGAACCCATAGTTTCCTTCGGTCAAGAAAGTCTGCAATAAGTATGTCATATAAGTTGTATAGAAGAGTAACATATTGAAAAAACAAATAGTAATAGCAATTACCCATGCTCACGGACATTTGAAGAAACGACAACCTCCATCTATTCCCTCGGTGAACATCTGCACTATATCCTCACCATGCATGCATTTTGGCCACTCTTCTTTTCGTTCATCGTATCCTCTCAGTGGTGCCTCTTTGGTGAAATCACTTTTACTCTCAACTGGGAAACTCTCATAAAGAGCTTTCTCAAATAAATCGGGACCAAGAGAACCCTCCCACACAATGGGAGTACCCTTTCCCTTTTCTCTCTCTCTGGACGATCCTCCAGACATTGGTACTGCAACAAAAGAAAATACTAGTCGGAAAGTAAGTAGTAATGCATCCAACATTGCATATATATAGGCGGAGACAGGTTTAGTTGTCGTTTCAATGTGTTATAATCAGTCACAAGAATCCATGCTCGGCGTCAGGATCCATGGCTCGAAGCTCGGAGCCGAGATCCACGGCTCCGAGGTCAGAGCCATAGATCTTGGCGCCGAGCTCGGAGCCAAGATCTGTGGCTCCGACCTTGGTTAGGATGCCCTGCTGTGCATGGCCAGGCATCTCGGAGTCAAGATCTGTGGCGCCGATATGTGTTACCTCGGAGTCATGAGTTCTGATGTCGACCGTAGGGTCTAAAGATGAGTTTACGTCTGCTAAGGACTAAATGTAATTTTTTTTAAAAAGACTAAATTATAAAAAATTGGGGGTGGGAGAGCGCTTAGCAAAATATGTTGAGCCCAAAATAATGCTCTGCAATTAAAGCCCATTTGCGTTAGCCAATCCACAGCACGCGCGGCCTACACTTTTAGATAGCATGGCCCGTTTCGCCAAGTTTGTAAAATTCAGGCTAGAGACGGAGTGCCGCTTACTGTACATACCATGACGGCGTGCTTGGAAAATTCGTTGCAATGACACACTTTGACACGTTACCACAATCATTCTTCACTGCCCCAAATAGTGGTACTCCATCGAGTACTATTCCCTAGTCCCTCTGTCTCACAAAGCACGAAGAAAGACATCTTAGCACAATGTATCAGTATTGTGCAACAATTTGACACAGTTTCACTAGTGTTTTTGAGAGGTACTGTATCGAAGTCATTTTGGCATCGTTTGCTGGTCTGAAACTTGGCTGAAACTGGCTGAAAAATACGGTTCCGGCTGAATTGTTGTGAGAGGAAAATACTGTTCCGGTTGAAAAAAGAAACCGAATAAGCCGAATATGGGGTAAGCCGAACAGAGCCATTCATAGTACTAACATATCTCCTACAACTAAAAAGAACAAAGTGTGGATATTTTTTTGTGCGATATTTATTTTGGTTCGTCCGTCTGCCTACGCCTGCGATCCCACGACATCTCCCGCATGCTGCGTCCTTTGGTGCGATTCTCCTTGATTGAATATTGCCTGTCATGTGATAGAGGAATCACGGTAAAATAGGAAGTAGAAAATTATTGTGCTATCCATATACACATTGCATGTTTGCATGCACCAGCATACATGGCAACGAGCAAAAGAAAAGAGAATTAACACAGAAAGAAAGAGAATTAAGACAAAAGGAACATCTTTGCATTTCTGAGAACCTTGCCAAATCTGCCTATATTTAATTACTTCTCTTCTTTGCATTTGCAAAAGGGACAACTTTTTTCTTCTTTTATTTGGTTTTACGCTCACGTGTTCCATCGCCTTCGCTTATTGTTTCTTGCTGAAATTGCCCTTGGGTCTGTTCATTTTGAATCATTTCTCCATATTCTAATTAAACTATAAAATTTTGAATTAGGATACGAGGTACGATATGCAAACAGATATTTCAAAACTACCTTTAGGCTATAGAGTCTAAAGAACTTAATAAATAAATTCTTCTGGAGGCAACGCAAATTCTCTCTAATCTTTAATTTGGTGTAGTTAGTGTTATTATAGTACCCGCATGTATTCATGAGAAATAAATCATGGATAAAATGTGGACACTTTTTGGTACGATATTTCAACATGGGTCCATCGTCCTACCAATATCCTTGAGATAGATCACATAAAGGATGAGAGTCCCTCTATAAGATTGCTCACAAAAGATTCAAACTTATATCTGATCATGGTAATGTTGAATTGCTTTGCATCAAAAGTATCAGCAATGATAAACGGGGACATATGTTTTAGTATGCATAGTGGAGGAAAACTCAACTTTGGCCTTCTCAGCAGCTTTTCTGAGCCTTTGCAGTGCTAACTTGTCCTTACTCAGATAGTCAAGATGTGTAGCATAAAATTATGCACCACTAAGAAAAGTGTCACCATTGGTTGTCTTGATCTGAAAAATGTGTCAAAATTAAGAATTACAACATATAATTCAACATCTTGGAACAGACACTCAAGTTGATACCTTATTCTACAATATATGTTTGTGGAATAGTCATAAAGCCACACATATTTATACGATGAGTATAACATACTTTGTTTTAAAATTTTATGAGAGATTTTTTAAGACACAGTATTATCCATGTGACAGACACTAATATTTACATATATACTCGAACCTGTGTGTACAGGATTATATGAAAATACAGTGAAACTTATTCATGGATTTATTGGTGCAAGAAAGAAATAGGTATCGGATAATTCTTTCTGCCGATATAAAATATTATATTAGCCATATCACGAAAAAGTCTATACAGTAGAGTTTGTTAGCCTGCGACGCCGCGCTCTCCGTGACTGTGTTAATTTCACGAACTTTGCTTTTTGAATTAAATGTCACTTTAACGTCGGTATTTAATTTAACAGTATTGTTATCTTATCGTGCAATCCGTGTGTTTTAGTACAAAAGATTTAGTTGTCCCATAGCAATGCACGAGCACGCTACCTAGTCATAAAAAATCTTGTAATGCCTTTGTTTATAGGACGAAGGGAGTAATTGGGCCCCGTTCGGCTTGCTGAATCTTGGCTGAAACTGACTGAAAACACTATTCTGGCTGAATTGTTGTGAGAGAAAAATATTATTCTGGCTAAAAAAACAAGCCGAACAAGAGGTAAGCCGAACGGGGCCTGTAGTAGCACATTTTTTCCCAAATAAGATTCTCATGCCCCAGTGGGTTTTAGTTTCGCTTATCAGTACCGTACTACTTTGATTCCTTGAATGATGCCAATATTCCATTGTACTTGTATACTAAAACTCTAGCTAGCGCTAGTCGTTTCAGACTTTCAGTTTAGATTTCGCACTTCTCTCAAATTACAACTAAGTACTAATACTATTTCCTCCTCTCTCAAACATTTTCACTTAACCCTCTAGCTTTTCTGGAATTCCCCCACGCACACCCCAGACAACCCAACGCACGACGGTGTGGTGGCCGGTGGCACAGCGCGGCTGCGCCAGCCACCTGGGACCTACGATAGACCACCTAACAGGTCGGTCACCATCTCCGACCCGAGCGGCTATGCTAAGCGGTGGTGCAGGGTGACACGACTTGCTATGGAAGGCTGAGCGGCGCGTGGCCATCCGCAACGGCGGCGCTGCTGTTCCGATGAGCTGGGTAGCTACAGGCCTACTTTGTTAGCACGTGAGCATCAAGAGGCTATCATGGACCAGGCTGAGGTGATGGTTAGGGCAGAGGATGATGGAGAAAGGCTAGCCACGTGTGGTCGAGCTGTGTAGCGGCGTACCGCTGTGGCACGGGCGCGTCAGCGACGATAGAGAGGCGGTTGCGGTTCTGCTGACATACGCAAGGTGGAGAGGGAGGTGAGGTAAAGCTGGTGGTGCAAATGAATTGGCTCAGAAGGGACGGTAGGAGGGCTACTCACATCCACGGCTAGACTCGGCCTTATCGGCACGGCGGCAGGAGAAACTCCAAATTGGAGCTTGGCCTTGCACGGTTCAAGACTGGGTAGGGTCAGGCAGTGAGAGGACATGATGTTGAAACTGTGGATGCACTGAATTGAATGGAGGTGATCGTTCACTAGGTAATTTGATGGCGTGGCTCGTGACGACAGTAGAGGGAGAAAGATAGAAATAGAGAGACGGTGTGTGCCAGGTGGGCTCGATTCGTCCTCGCCTTGGCGGGATGCGGTCGGCATGATCGTGGAGGCTCACACGTAGGTGCTAGCAGACAAGCATGTGTGTTTGCGACCGGCATGGCCCACGTGCCGCAGTGCCATCAATGACAAGGCGACAGCAAGCCCGTCCACGTGCGCGCGGCAGAGGTGGCATCGCACTGGCCGGCAGCGGCGTAGAGATGCAGAGGGAGGCATGGGCATGATGGCGAGGCGATGACACAGGCAGCGTCTGCATCGTGGTGCAGGGCGGTCAGCAGTGTGGTGGCACGGTGGGGCCGGCGGCAGCATCGCCCGACTGTGCAAGCAGCAGCAACAGCTCCGCGCGCTAGGAGCCAACGGCGGCCATGCCACAGCCAGGCTAGAGCAGGCATGGCCAGCCACGTGCGACAGTGCATGTGCATGCAGGACAACCAGCGTGGCGACGCCGAGCACCCGAGCATGGTGACCGCGCCCACGCGGCCAACCATCCTGAGACCGAGGCGTGCACGAATTTTAAAACGTCCAAAACAACTAAACGACTGCTTCAGAAGCCAAACCATTTTTACCATGCTCAAGATGGCATATGAGACTATCAAATCGAGCTATAACACTACACCACCCCTAAACCCAATCTCTCAAAATAATTTGCTAAACATAGCAATGTCTAGCTGTGGATAAACTTGAAAATTTTCTAAGTTTTTGAGCTGAACTTGATTTTAATTTGCAATTTCTAGGCTAGTAGAAATGTTAGCTAGTAATATCATTTTTCGACAGCAAGTATGTCACTGTCATCTATAAAGTTTGTACTTCAAACTTTATTTAAGTATCACACACATGTTTTATAGTATTTTCGCTTAATAAAAAATAGTTTTAAACCCTCTTGATATACATGAACTATTGAATCAATTTTCATTTAACATTTTTATTAGTCATTTTAAGTTACAAGAAATTTATCTACACATTCTATCATATGCATTAACACATAAACATGATGCTCTTGACATGTTTTAGTAAATGATTTAGGGTATAACACCGAGGGTGTTACAACTCTCCCCTCCTTAAACAAAATCTCGTTCTGAGATTCCAGGTGAGTGCCTAGTGTAGGAAAAAGGGTAAGAGTGAGCTTTTAACATAACTATTACCTTGGCACAGTTCAAGGTTGGGTAGGGTCGGGCAGCGAGAGGGCTTGATGGTGAAGCCATGGATGCGATGAATTGAATAGAGGTGATCGCTCGTAGGGTAAATTGTATGGCGAGGCTCGTGGTAGCGGTAGAGGGAGAAAGAATGAAAGAGTGAGAGATGAGGCACAATAGGTGGGCTTGGCTCGTCCTCGCCTTGGCGAGATGCGGTCGGCGTGAATGTGTAGACACGCACACAGACGGTACGGACAAGCACGCGTGTCCCTGACCGGCATGGCGTGCGCGGCCGTAGTGTTTTAAATGACAAGGCGACGGTGAGCCCAGCCACATGCGCACGCCAGTGGCAGTCTCGAACTAGGCCGGTAGCGGCGCAGAGGGTACAACGGACAGGCGTGAACGCGACGATGATGCGACGGCAGTGTCGCAGTGCGAGGCGGGTCAACAGCGTGGCTAGGCAGCAGTGCGCGGACGCGATGGCGTGGGCAGGAGATAGTAGCTCTGCACGGTGGCACCAGCGGTAGCCGGGCCAGAGGCAGCCACGGCTTACTTGATATACATGAACTATTGAATCAACTTTCGTTTAACATTTTTATTAGTCATTTTAAGTTACAAGAAATTTATCTACATATTCTATTACATGCATTAACACATAAACATGATGCTCATGACATATTTTAGTAAATGATTTAGGGTGTAACACCGAGGGTGTTACAACTCTCCCCCCATAAACAAATTCTCGCCGAGATTTTAGGTGAGTGCCAAGTGTAGGAAAAAGGGTAAGAGTGAGCTTTTAACATAACTATTACCTCGGCACACCGGGGAGAAGATGGGGATAATGCTCCACGATATAACTCTCCTGCTCCCAAGTTGCTTCGTCCTCCGAATGATTTTACCACTAGACTTTATAAAATTTCACCACTTTGTTTCTACTAACTCTCTATTTTCATCCAAGATTTTGACATGATGCTCAGTATAAGAAAGATCAGGTTAGATAGGGAGTTCTTCAATTTCCACCACTTCCTCAGGAACTCATAAAAAACACTTCTTTAATTAGGAAACATGAAAGACATTATGTATTGCTGACAAAATATCTAGAAGTTGGAGATGATAAGCAACCGCACCACATCGCTCCAAAATCTTATAAGGTCCGGCATAACAAGGAGCTAACTTTCCATGGACTCCGAATCAATACACACCTCTCATCAGGGATACCTTTAGGTACACATGGTCACCAACTTCAAACTACAAGGGTCTTCTTCGCTTGTTCGCATAAGTTTTCTGATGATTCTGAGTTACCTTCAAATGACTCTGAATAACACTAACTTGCTCTCAAGCTTTCTTGATAAAATTAGGTCCAAAGTAACCATGATCACCCACTTCAACCTAGTTAAGAGGTGTTCTACATTTCTTGCCATACAGGGCCTCAAAAGGTGCCATATAAATACTTTCTTGATAGCTATTGTTATAAGAAAACTCAGCTAGAGTCAAGCATTCATCCCACTTTTCTAGAAAAGAGATGACACAAGCCCTCAACATATCCTCAAGTATCTGATTGACTCTTTCTATCTGACCATCAGTTTACGAGTGATAAGCTGAACTTCTAAGGAGACAAGTACCAAGATATTTCTGGAGTTGCTCCTAGAAACGAAAGACAAAAACTGACCCTCTAGCAAAAACAATGGTAAGTGGAACCCCATGCAAGGTTACAATCCATTCAAAATACAGCTTAACATACTTCTTGGTTGAATACCTTGTATCCACCGGGAGAAAATGAGTAGACTTGGTAAGGTGATCCACAATGACCCAAATAGAGTCATACCCCTTTGCCGTGCGGGACAAACCCACAATAAAGTCTATGGAAATATCCTCCTATTTCTAAACAGGGATAGGCAAGGGCTGTAGAAATCTAGGCGTACACATATGGTCCTCCTTAACCCTTCTACAAATGTCATATTCTGAGATGTATTTGGTTGTATCCTGTTTCATATTTGGCCACCAATACAAGTGATGCAAATCATGATACATCTTATTACTTCCCGAATGAATAGATAATTTGGAGTTGTGAGCTTCATCCAAAATTTTTCTCCTAAGCTCATCACTTGAGGGAACCACCGATCAATTCTTGAACTTCACCACACCTTGATCATCAACACTAAAATGAGGACCACGCCCTTTGGCAATTAACTTCTTGATATGCGAAATTTTTGAAGCATCTTGCCTTTGCTCTATAATAATTTGCTCAAGTAGATCTAAGACAAGAGCAATATGGGATAACACCTCAGAATGGTTGAGAGACAAAGATTCTTCTTTCACTTGATGCGACTTCCGACTTAAGGCATCAGCCACCACATTAGCTTTTTCAGGGTGATAGTGAACTTTTAAGTTATAATCTTTGATTAACTTAAGCCACCTCTGTTGCCTCATATTCAATTCGTATTGAGTAAAAATATATTTGAGACTCTTGTGATCCATGTAGATATACACTTTGTTTCTTAATAGGTAATATATCCAAATCTTTAGAGCGAGCACCACTACAGCCAGCTCTAAATCATGGGTGTGATAATTCAACTCGTGCTTTTTCAGCTGACGTGAAGCATAAGCGATCACACATACGTCATGCATAAGCACACATCCTAGTGCAGTCTTAGAGGCATCACAATACACATCAAAGGTCTATCAATATCTAGTTGGGCAAGAATAGGAGCAGAGGTAAGAAACTTCTTTAGGGCTTAGAAAGCTTCTTCACAAGCCGGACTCTATATAAACTTGATATCCTTCTAGAGCAACTTGGTCATTGGTTCAGCTATTTTAGAAAAATCAGGGATGAAGCACTGATAATACCCGGCAAGACCAAGAAACTGATGAATCCAATGCACTAACTTTGGAGATTTCTAATTTAACACATCCTGCACCTTGCTAGGATCCACAGAGATACCTTCAGGTGTCAGGATATGTCCCAAAAACTACACTCGATCCAACCAAAATTCACACTTGCTGAATTTAGCATACAACTTATGTTCCCTTAACTGAGTCAATACTATCCGAAGATGTTGTGTATGCTTTTCATTGTTCTTGGAGTATATCAAAATATCATCAATTAACACCACTACAAACTTATCCAACTTTAGCATAAAGACCGAGTTCATGAGGTACATGAAGAATGCAGGAGCATTGGTGTTAGTGTTTTGAGTTATCACTGATGAGTAAATTTATATTATTGTACGTCTAGCTCGGATGGTGTGCTTAGAGGACACAAGGTTTATACTGGTTCGGGTAGAAAGTCCCTACGTTCAGTTCATTGTTGATGCTCGTATTACTAGCACTGTAAGTTTGTAGTAGGGGGTACAAACAGGTGAGAGAGAGAAAGGATCCCAAGTCTCTGGTGGAAAGAGTGAACGGGTGCTGAGAGCTCGATCGCTGCTCAGCCATGTGTTCGTGTCGTGCTCTTGCGTGTTTATCTTGTGTTCTGATCGGTTTAGGGTGATTCGATCGGTCCTCGATGGGTCAATCCCCCTCCATGGGATGCCCTGCTTTCCCTTTTATAGTCCAAGGGAAAGTACGGGTTACAGCGGAGGAAAAGAGAAGAATGAGAGGGAGAAGAAGTCCTCCAGGATCATCGGGTCCTTCTTCTTCTTCATGCGGGTCTCACCGACCCTATAGATGTCAATAGAGATAGCTCGATGTCACGGCCCTATCTATTACTGGCGCCATGCGCAGGCGTCGTCTATCGGTCGTGGCGTCAACTTCATCGCCTTCCTCGCGCTCAGCGCCAGGTACAGATACAAGGCCTAGTCCACTAACGTCATCGGCCTAGAGACCGAGAAAGCCAATCTTTAGGTGAAACCACTCGGTTAATGACACTGTGCTCTGTGCTATAATGGCGAAGAAGAGCAGCCCAGTCGCCACATGTTTTGTATATCGTGCTGTAGAGTATGAAAACCACTTAGAAGCTACAATAGTAGAATATCACCTCCCTTGTGAAAAGCACATTGATTTCCACCTCTAGAGTAAAATTCTCACCGCTAGTCTTTAAATTTGATCAGCGGTGTCATCCTGTTCCCTGAAATTCTAGAGAGATATCTATATATATCCCTAAACATGGCCAATGGTGTCATCCCGATCCATAAACTTTCAAGGTGATCATGGGCGGTAACTAAACTTGGCAAGTGGTGTCATTCTAGACTACAAACTCGGGTTTGAGTCTCATCTATGTCCAAACTAGATCGAATTCACTCCGAGCACCGAGCAAAGTGAGCTGGCGATGTCCGAGCGCCGAGGAGTCCCCGACGTAGCTGGCGACGTCCGAGCACCGAGGAGTCCCCGGCGTAGCTGGCGATGTCCAAGCACCAAGGAGTCCCCAGCGTAGCTGGCGATGTTCGAGCACCGAGGAGTTCCCCGCGTAGGTGGCGATGTCCAAGCACCGAGGAGTCCTCGGCGCAGCTGGCGATGTCCGAGCACCGAGGAGTCCTTAGCGTAGCTGGCAATGTCCGAGCACCGAGGAGTTCTCGACATAGCTGGCGATGTCCGAGCACCGAGGAGTCCTCGACGCAGCTGGCGATATCCGAGCACCGAGGAGTTCCTGGCGTAGCTGGCGAGTTCCTAGCACCGAAGAGTTCCCGATGTAGCTGGCGATGTTCGAGCATCGAGGAGTCCTCGGCGTAGTTGGCGATGTCCGAGCACCGAGGAGTCCCCAGCGTAGCTGGCGATGTTCGTAAGGTGAAGTGGGGTGAAATGTGCCCACTTAGTCCTCGAGCACAAAGAATTCGAGAGCCGAGGAGTAACCGACGTAGCTGGCTATGAAGCACGAGCGACGAACAGTCTGGTCAACTGGTCGGCGGCAAAGTGAGCATTGAGTAGAAGCGACCGGCGAACAGTCCGATCAACTGGTTGGCGACGAAGTCCATGAACCTAGCGGTCCGACCAATTGATCGGTGGAGAAGTCCAAGCACCAGGTGGTCCGATCACCTGGACGATGATCCTATAATACAAATATGTAGAACGGGTAGTACATGATGTAAAAATATATAAACTCCGGAGAAAAATCAGCAATGGCGATGAAATAGCATATGTAGCTCGACGATCAGTTGGTGTGAAGATGTAATTATATTTAATATAAACCGCTCGATCAGTTTGTGTGTAGCTGAGTCTCCAGGCCTAGCTAGCCTGTTAACCATAACGTCGAGTACGGAGCCCGTGCATGTGTAGGAGGAACAAAGCGTCGCTAAGGAGCTGCTGCCGACCACCCATAACGCAGAGGACAGACGCTCGTGCACGTGTAGAGAGGAGTCAGAGACAAGGCCGTTTCTGAGGACATCCGAGCGTCAACATGACTGTTCGGGGGTTCAGAAAATCGTTTAGAGAACAAACATAGAGAAAACAGCTCGGAGAAACATTATGGTGATATACGGAGATTGAAGAATATTTAGAAGAATATTAAAGCGTGACTTAGCTTTAGACAGAAAGTCTGGTCAGCGGCATATGGCGTTATCTGGTCGGCGTTGATGGCGAGCACCCGGTGGGCGGTGAGTTTTCAATCTGGGCTGTTAGTCTTCGCACGGCGACTTGAGCTCGACAGCAAATCTCCGTGTAGACGTCACAGACAAGATGAAAGTTGATCTCGCCAGGACGTAAGTCTTGAGATCCCATCTGGTTCGCCATGGATCAGCACGCACGGCCCCCTACCTGTCACGCCAACTGTCGACAAAAGATGCTCGACAGTCCACCGAGGGGTATCCCACGATGGTAGATTTGTCGGTGGGGGTGCGCGTAATCAGGAACCAGATGGTGACACAAGGCGCAGAGACAACGATTTAGACAGGTTCGGACCGTCTGATCGACGTAATACCCTACGTCCCGTGTCTTTGATGTATTGTATTGAGATGTAGTCCGGTGACTAGGGGACCCCTGCCTCTCCTTATATACTCTGGAGGGGTATGGTTACAAGAAAAGTATCATATTTGGTACTATATAATATCTTGCGGTGCATGCCGAGCAGCGCCGTGCACGCCTTGATTTTGTGGGCTGGGCCACCTCTGATGGTGCGGCCTATGTCTTGTCTTGTGGATATCGGGGGCCATACCCCCACACTGATCCAAACCAATCCAAAGGGAAAACTAGAGAAGCTGATCGAGACGAGAGGCGATCGAGCCTGGGCGAAAGGGGAAACGATGGCGCGCCTGGGCGAGAAGAGAAGCGACGGAAAGACGCCGGCGGAGGCGGAGGTCGATCACGTTGCCAAGGAAGAGGAAGAGGAGACCACGGAGTTGAAGAAGGATAAGACTAGACAGACGAAGATGATAAGGTTGACCTAGGCACAGATCGACTACTGCATCGCCGTCCACAAGGCCAACACACCTATGGCCACCGAGAAAGGGGTCCCCAAGTTCACGGAGGCCTTGTCGCCGGCGCAGCTGGCTGAAGTGGATGATCAAGATGAACGCAACATGGGAGGAGAGGATCGCAAGGACTGCCTGGCTGGAGAGGAAACTCCACCAGGAGCGCGAGGACATCATCCATCAGTACCGCACCAAGGGTTTTGCGGAGGTGGTGGTGGAGATGGAGGTGGACGAGGACTACGAACACGAGGAGGAGACTACGCTCCCTGAAGGTGATCTTCCTCGTCATGTCGGCGGGACAAGGTTTCGCCCCGTACCCGTCAAGCAGGCAGCAAGCAGGTCTCCAGTTAGACCGGCACTAGCGACGTACACTCCAAGATTCATCAGGCCAAGCTCAAGCAAGCCTTCTAAATAGAGATCTTCCGGCAGATCCCTGCCGCCGCTATCTACCAAATAATAACTATTATTAGTATATTCTTATTATATTGTTAGTTTTTTTTATTATACACATGTATATTTCATTCGATCGAGGTGTGTTGTCTGCTTGCTCGTTATCGCGTCGATCGAGGTGTGTTGTCTGCTTGCTCGTTATCGCGTCAGGGGACACAAGAATTTTGGTTGGAATGTGTTTTGCGGGGAACAAGCTTAAGGTAGATAGTCAATATCAATTGCCTTGACACGATCAATAGATCGAGCAGGTGAGCCCCTCCTGTTTCTTCTTCTTCAAAAAAAAAGCCCAAGCGCCAAATGCGTATTATAATAAAACAGGCCAACCCTACGAGACCACGTCTGCCTTGGAATACAGTTTGTTTAAAGCATCTGTTCCCAATAATCCTTCCCAATCCATGATTTTTGAAAAGAATGAAAAAATTCATCTCCAACAACTCTCAAATCTATCTACCGGTCTGTTGGCACTTGGAAAAAAAAAACCTTACATGTAAAGATGTGTGCACTCTGAGTCGCGTCTATCTTCTCCCAAAGGCTCGTATCCTTCGGCCAATCTAAAGGTGGAAGGGCGAGGAAACAATAAAGAGTAAAAAAGGTCTGGATGCAAATGTACAAGATGGAAACAATATATAAAAGTTGTTTGGATAATTTAGATATAGTATATGATTTCTGATGTAAAATTATTTTCTATATTTTGGGAATGAACTATTGAAAAATGTTAGAGATGATCTTATTTATTCCTCCCAATGAGTTGAAAAAATCCACTGTTTGGGAAGAAATTTTTGAAAACTCTTGTAGATGCTCTAGGTAGTTGCTAAACAAATGGACTGCTATTTCTATTTTATTATAGGTAACTGAGAGCCATTTTAGCCCAGTGATTGGTTAGACTCCAGTTAAACTATTAACCGAGCTACTAGTTTAATCAACCACCTAGCTAACAATTAACATGTGCGCCTAATAGTTGGATTTGTTCGGCTATTTTTATTAGATTTCTTACAATGTGTTTGGTTTCGGGATAGCTAGAACGGGATGGAGATGTTCCTATTTTGTTGGCATAGGTTGGATGTAGTTTCATTTTGCACCATCAGTTGTGGAGCATATTTGCTAGCTTCTAGGATACCTCTTCTTCTTCCTCCCATGTGTGCAGTCTTGGCGTTACCCAAAGCTTCGGCGCTTCATCCAACACTCCCAACTCTCCCAACTGAGATCATTGTGCCTCTGCTCAGAGCAAGACTAATAATACAACCGGCTATAGTTGCAAGGATCTTTACAGCTAGGGCTAGATATCGAGCTCGGCTCGGCTCGGTCCAGTTTGAGCTGGCTCGTTAGGCTAACGAGTCATCTTGGTTCGGCTCGTTAATATTACGAGCTAGAGGGTCTGCTCAGCTCGGCTCGTTAGCGAGCTCGAGCCGGCTCGTTTAGCTCGCGAGCTATAAAAAATAGGGCACACATGTTTATAATGTTCATGCCATAATAATTTCAAAATGTGAAATCCACCATTATGCAACCATACATGATTAATACACATCAGGTTCATCAAAAGTATAAACCATACAACATAGCTGGTCCATCCATGATCCATGCAGTTTCAGCATACTTACTAGTTGCTTACCACAACAGACTTAGAAAAGTTCACAAATTCAATGTCAGCATCATCATCTTCTTCCTAGAAAACAATCCATAAATCAACATTTAAGTACCACAACAATTATAAAATCAAAATTCATATGAAACAGCTGAAAATAAGGATTACATATCAATGGAATAGGTGTACACTTCTAGGTCAGCATCATTGTCTTCTAGATTTATGGTCGTGGGTTGATAGGCCTCAGCTCGTTTGAGCTCGTGAGCAGCTCGCGAGCTAGCTTGAGCTGACTCGTTAAAACAGCGAGGTAGATTTCCAGCTCAGCTCGTGAAAAAGTTAAAACGAGCCGAGCCGGACAAGAGTCGAACGAGTTGGTGAGCCACGAGTATTTTGTCTAGCCTTATTTACAGCCTATCCATATAATAGTTATCTCTTCATTATTAATACATGATTCACATATTTCTCTCACGAAGTTCCTTGATTCTTATCTTTAAGCCCCCTGCCCCTGCTGCCACCTTTGCCCCTGTCGTTGCTCAACATGTCTTGCCGTGTCTTGCTACCCTCAGTTGGCAGATTCAATCGCCGCGAGTAGGGGCGGCCATTAGGGTAACCCAAAAAATTCAGGTAATACAAATTGATACTTGATTTTTGGCACGAGAATAACTAGCCTTGATAAATCAGCAAAAAGACGATTTTAGAGGCATTTTGAAGCAGTAAACAACAGTTCTTGCTAGCATTTAATATAGAAAAATATGTAATCAATCACACGGCTAGTAAATGCCAAAGTACCAAACAACAAATTTCTTCGACAAGTACATAAATGTTGATCAATCAGATAAACATATACACTCATACACATCACATATCACGCATAAATGAATTTCGGGTAGAATCATTTAGGTACCAGGGAATACATCCTCGGCATGTTTTCTGGGCTGAGCTGTGCTCGATTTCTAGGCTGAGCTGTGCTCGATAAAGCTTTGTTCTAACGGGCCTCCGCACCGGGCGTTTTGGGCCCTTTCTCACCAGCGTTGTGTTAGCTTGCAGTATTTCATGCTTACTCAAGTTTCAGAGGGCCTCGTCCTCCCACAAGACACAAGAGGAGAAGCTCTCTCCTCTCAACCCGAGCTCCGACCGAGCGGAAGGACACGGAGGCTGCGAGCCGGCGACTACAGCAGCAGCACTGCAAATCCGGTGCTCCATCCTCCTCCCTCGCCGCTCACCCTCCAACGAGAAGGTGCCCTCTTGTCTATCTTCTTCTTCTCTTTGCGGTTCTTCCTGACCCCGTATCGCGTTTGATGCTGCGATCTGTTGAAATCATAGGATCGATCTTGGTGTCGATCAGAGGGACTACTCGCTATAGGGTGAACCAAAACCTAGGACACATTCTAGACAGAGAGACATGAACACAGAGAGGATGGACAAGGGCTGTCGAACCTGACACTCTAGAGGGGGAGGGTTCAGAGGACGCCATCACATTTGTTGATGTAGTCTGCGCACGGGCAGCGACGGTCGATGAAGAGGACGATGAAGACGTCGATGTCGATGGAGCGGGTGGCATCGGCTGGTGGCTTCCAGTCACTGGCTATGCCCCTCTCTGATTGAATTAGGGTTTAGGTGTTGGTGGGGAGCACAGCTCAGGTCAACCTCGTAATCAGAGCTGCCAGCTCCCAACTCTTTTTATAACGCAGTGTGATAGGGGCCCTCTAGCCATGGTGGGCTGGGCGCCCCCGATTAGGGCGCGAATCAAAGGCCCAACTAGGCCGTTGGGTCTAGTTAGGATTAGAGATCAATCTAACAATCTCCCCCTTGATCTCCTTCCATCTTTTATTTTCATATCATTTACTTTTGTTTATTCCATTACAGATTAGCGCATAGAGCATGTCTTATCGTCACGGTCAATTGTCGATAGATTTAACAGCTACAACACACCACTCTATTCTAAAATAAATACTTATCTTTGGGTCTTCTTTTGTCCAGAAATTATAGTCTTTCCCTTAAACCCATACCGGCTACATATTCTCTGAACACGTTGGGTGGTAAGCCTTTTGTAAGCGGATCTGCGAGCATCTTTTTGGTACTTATATGCTCAAGACTTATGACATGATTCCGGACTTTATCTTTCACAACATAATACTTTATATCAATGTGTTTGGCAGCACCACTTGACTTATTGTTGTGAGCATACTGTACTGCCAGATTATTATCGCAGTATAACTTAAGTGGTCTATAGATGTCGTCAACCACCTTCAAACCGGGTATGAACTTCTTTAGCCAGTTCACCTGGCCCGTTGCCTCATAACACGCTACAAACTCGGCATACATTGTGGACGATGTAGTGATAGTTTGCTTTGAGCTTTTCCATGAAATAGCTCTCCCTACGAGAGTGAATACATATCCAGACGCGGATTTTCTATCATCTCCCGCATAATCAGAATCTAAATATCCCACTATATGGAGTGAATCAGATCTTCTATACGTCATCATGAGGCCTTTCGTTCATTGCAAATAACGCAAGACTTTCTTTACTAATTTCTAGCGTTCTGTTCCAGGATTGCTCTGGAATCTACCAAGTAACCCGGTAACAAATGCCAAGTCAGGACGCGTACATACTTGAGCATATTACAAGCTTCCGACAGCTGAAGCATATGGAACCGCTTTTATTTGATCGATCTCATATTGGTTCCTGGGGCATTAAAAATTCCCATATCTGTCGCCCTTGACTATAGGAGCAGGTGATGAACTACATTTGTGCATACTGAATTTCTTTAAGATTTTTTCTATGTATGCCTTTTGTGACAGTCCTAATACCTTTTTACCTCTATCTCAGTGAATCTCAATCCCTAGAACGAACGAAGCTTCACCAAGATCTTTCATATCAAATTTTGAGAACAAAAACTTCTTTGTCTCCAGTAGTAGACTGACATCACTACAAGCAAGTAAGATATCATCCACATATAGGACAAGGAAGATAAACTTCCCATTCTTAAACTTTGTATAGACACAACTGTCCTTAACATTCTCTTTAAACCTAAAATTCCTTATTGTCTGATCAAACTTCAAGTACCACTGTCTTGAAGCTTGTTTTAATCTATAAATGGATTTCTTTAGGCGACATCCCATTCGTTCTTTTCCTTCCATGACAAAACCTTTTAGTTGTGCCATGTAAACATTTTCCTCCAAGTCCCCGTTGAGAAATGTCATCTTTACATCCATCTGATGTAATTCTAAATCGTAATGTGTCACTAATGCCATTATGATTATGAAGGAATCCTTACATGAGACTAGAGAGAAGGTCTCATTGTAATCAATCCCTTCTCTTTGCGTAAAGCCTTTTGCCACAAGTCACGTTTATATCTCTCTATATTCCCTTGAGAGTCAAGTTTTGTTTTGTAGACTCATTTACAGCATACTATTTTGGCTCCTTTAGGAATTATTTCTAAGTCCCAAACTTTATTGGCATTCATGGATTTCATTTCATCTTCCATGGCTTCAAGCCACTTTGATGAATGACCACTTCTTATGGCTTCTTCAAATGAGGTGGGATCATCCTCCATTTGAAATTCCTCAGTGCTGTATACTTCATAGTCAGCAGGAATAGCTGATTTTCTAACTCTTTGAAACCTTCTAGGGGCCTCCACATTTGGCACATCTTCTATTTGAGGCTGTTGTTGCTCCCCCTCATGTGTGGCAATAGGTTCTATAGGATCTTGAAGAACAGGTTCCTCATTGTGATTCATTATTGCCACAGGCAGAATAACAACAGGTGTTGGCACCATAGTATCTTGCACTGTCGGTGCAACGACAACAGGTAGTGAGAAAAATGGCTCATGAATCATCGGAGTGGGCGCATACACCCGCTTCTCTTCAAGGTCAATTTCTCGAGCTACCATGCTCCCCCTCATTGTTTCATCCTCTAGTAAGACAGCATGTCTTGTTTCTACAAACTTTGTATGTCTGTCTGGATAGTAGAAACGAAAACCTTTTGACTTTTCTGGGTAGCCAATGAAATGGCAACTTACTATTTTGGGATCTAGCTTCCCAATATTTGGGTTAAATACTTTAGTCTTAGCAGGACTCCCCCACACACATAAGTGGTTTAGTGATGGTACTCTTCCTGTCCACAACTCATACGGTGTTTTGGGCACCGACTTACTTGGTACTCTATTGAGAATATGAATGGCGGGTTTTAACGCCTCCATCCACAGGCTCAACGGTAAGGTAGAGTAACTTATCATACTGCGTACCATATCCATCAGGGTATGATTGCGTCTTTCAGCTAGTCCATTTTGCTAAGGTTCGCCCGGTGTAGAATACTGGGCTACTATGCCATTCTCCTGTAAGAACCTTGCAAAAGGTCCAGGAACTTGACCATATGGGGTATGTCGACCGCAGTACTCCCCCTATGACCGGACCTGACTATCTTGATCTTTAAATTGTGTTGGTTTTCAACTTCTGCCTTAAATATCTTAAATTTATCCAATGCTTCTGTTCTTTCTTTGATTGGATAAATATAGCTATAACGGGAGTAATCATCTATTAATGTTATGAACGAATCATAACCATCCACACTCTTTATAGAAAACAAACCACATATATCTGTGTGAATAATCTGTAAAATTCATGCGCTTCGTTTGGCATCTTTCTTAATTTTCTTTACATATTTTCCTTTTATGCATTCTCTCTATTGTTCTAAATCTGAGAGCTCTAATGGAGGAAGAATATCATTCTTCACTAGTCTTTCTATTCTCCCCCTCGAAACATGGCCTAAACGATAGTGCCATAATTTCAACAACGCATTATGAGCTCTCTTTCGTTTTCTGTTTACATCCGTAGATGAGGATACATTCTCATTATCGCACGCAATGTTTCCATCATCGCATACAACATTCACATCATCACATAGTATTAATAAATAAAGCTCATTTTGTAAGATAGCAATACCAACACATGCATTATTAAATGTTATCTTACATTTGCCATTTCCAAAGTAGCAATCATATCCATCATTGTCCAAGCATGAAACACTAATCAAGTTTCTCTGTAAAGAGGGAACAAAAAGAACATCTCTCGGCAAGCTCTAGAGAAAGATCGCCAATGGCTTCGACATCTGCTCGGACTCCATTTATAACTTTAACGTGTCTTTTGCTTCCTTACGTAGTCCTCGTCGAATGGAATCCCTATAAAGAATTAGCAACATGAATAGTTGCACCTGAGTCAATCCATCAAGTAGATTTCGAATACTATAGATACAGGGATTCATTTATGAACATAATAATGTTCTCACCTTTCTTTGCCATGATCATCTTTAAATAATCAGGACAATCTTTCTTATAATGTTCTGTCTTCTTGCAATAGAGACACTGGTCTTTCTCTACTGTGAACTTGTTCTGCTGAGGCTAATGTAGCATGGGACCCTTTCCCTTTGGCTCTGAGGAGTTAACATTATTATTCTTTTTCTTGTCATCACTCACATAATTGATAGTGCCACCTTTGGCAGCTTTCATTCTCTCCTCCTCTTGCACACACATAGCCATGAGCCTCTCCATGTCCCACTTCTCAGGCTGTATATTGTAGTTGATAACAAAAGTATCAAACTCCTTTGGCAAGGAAGCAAAAATTAGATAGATAAGGAACTCTTCCTTGAGAGTAAGATCCATTGGTTTTAGCTTGGATGCCAAATTACTCATCCTTAGTACATGCTCTCTTATGCCACCAGTTCCAGAGTACCTTTCTATCACCAGCTGCTTTATCAGCTGGGTAGCATGTCTTTGAAGAGCTAGTAGATTAACTCTTTATTCTATCAAGGTACTCAATGACCATGTCAAGCTCTGGGATTGAGCCTATAATTGCAGGCTCAATCGTGTTTTTTATCACAGCCAAACATTTCTTATTGGCAGTGACTCACTTCCTATGCTCAAGGTCATAGGACATCTTTTGGGATGTAAAATCCCTCTCTCTGGTTGCCCAAGCGGCATCAGCCTCGTTTGTCTCCCTCACTAGTGCCACGGGCTCTATGGGACACGATGAGGTGACTACCCAGTCCACCTCAGCCAAGATGAAGGCTAGGTCAATCTTTTTCATCCACTCCATGTAGTTATCACCTTTGAGAGTGAGGATCTCTTTGATACAACCCATTAAGTTGTATCCGTCTGAAAACACAATTCATATTGTGTGAGAACATAAATAATAACAATAACAATTGCATGTCTTAGTTCCAACATTGGTCAAAATTAAAACATATAATTGTCCTCTACACTAATTCTACATCACCGTTGAACAGAAATAGAATTAATGCATGACAAAACTCATCATAATATTGCCATTAATCAACGTTGGTTAGAATAATAACAATATTATAATAAGATAAAAACATATTCATTTTTTAAAATTAAATTCTCCCATTGGTTCTAATTTAATAATGAAAATAACAACTTTAAATACGCAGCGGAAAAAATGAACTCATTTTCTTGAATTTTATCCACAGGGAAAATAATACCTTTTCTATTTCCTTTTGAGCCAATTTCCATTTTTCAATTTTTCTAGAAAAGAAAAAATAGGAAAATTGGGCTCCCTCTTTACTGTTACTGGGCCCGAAGCCAACTGTAACACCCCGGTGTTATGACCAGCATTTAGGCACTGCAAATCATGCATATTATGCATCATCAAGCATCCTAATCATACATGCCTAATCATGTAAATAATAACTGAAACCCTGTTTCGAAACATATGAAACGTGCTCGTGAAACATGAATGTGGCATACACTTGTTTAGAGTTGTGTTTGCCCAAATTATGCTTGCTAGGTTAGTAAAACATGTTTGGCTATGATTGTAAATCATCTAGAATTATTTAGCGCAATTTTTGGAGCAAAGTTTGTATTCAAGTTATTGCCAAATTTTGCTTTAAAAATAATTCTCCAAAATTAGGGTTTTGAGTTAAAATTGACTTTAATTTTATAATTCAAAATCTAGCAAGAATTGGACTTTGGTCATAAAAGCAAAGTTGTAGAGGATTAAATTCTAAGCAACTTTTATTTTTGGGCCATTTTCAAAAGAAGTCATTTTCTTGCTCAAAAGGGTATTTGAAAACTGCTATTTGAAATTTCCTTGAAAATCGAAAATTGAAAATTGCTTTTCACCTTTCAAGGGCCGTCGCCTCCCTTCTCGGCCCACGGCCGAAGCCAGCCCGGCCTGCCGCCGCGCCCGCCGCTCGCGCACCCCGTGTTCGACCCAGCCCAGCGCCGTGTCTAGCCTGCGCTGCGCTGCGCCGCGCCGTTCCTGCGCGTCGCGTCCCGATCGCGTCAGAGCGCGACCGCCGTGTGGCGACCATGCGCCGGCGACGCCCGCCGTGTGGTAGCCACGGCCTGCCTCGCCCTCCATGCGCATGCCTTCTTCTTCCCGACCACACTGCCTCCTCCTCATTCCTCCTCCTGCTCTCTCAGACGCAGCGCCAGCAACTCCCGCGAGCGCCACGAGCTCACCACCGACACCACCGATGCCCCGTCGTTGGCATACCCCCTCCCACGCCTCCATTCCTCGATTCTCGCCGCCTGAAGCTCCGCCTAGCATCCCTGCCTCACTTGCGCTCGCTTGTGGCCGCCATCATCGAGGTAAGGACGAAGCTCGGCTGCCTCCTTCCTCTTCGGCGAGCGCGCTACCGTGACCAGGTGGTTCGTCACGCCACCGAGCCACCTCCACCCTCCCAACCGGTGCGACTCAGCGTGGTGTGCACGCTGGCACCACCCACGCCACCGGAAGGGCTCGCCGCCTGTGAGCACTGGCCGACGGAGCCCTCCCCTGCTCTCGGTCGCTGACCCACAGGGCCCAGCCGTAGTGGAGTGGCTCCTTGCCCGGCCGAGCTGGGTCAGGCTGGCTTGGGCCGAAGCCCCGAGCCAGGCCACCGCCCTCCCCTTCGCTCGGTCTACGTGGGCCGAATGTGGCCGTGGGCCAGTTGTTTTCCACGGGCCGGCCCAGTAGTAATAGGAAAATTTCGTTTTCAGTTTTCTTTTATTATTTAGAAAGAGAAATGCTTTGGAAAATGTTTGTATACTCAAATTTGCTCCAAATCTATTGAAAAAAATTTTGCTAGGTTCCTTGTCACCAGATCTACATGATAAAAATATTGCATGTCATTTTTGAGATACTTTTCTGTAGAGCTTTAATTAATTCTTGATATGGCTGATATCTTGTAAAATAATTAGTAAATCCTATATGTATCAGAAAAATATGATTCCAAGTTTGTTACTCTTCTTGTCTAATGTACTTCCTAGGAAAAATATGTGTCATGCATGTACTATATAAAAATTATGAGGTATAGTTCAAGTGCCTTTAATGGCTGATTTTTGTTATTTTTGCTAGAGAGCAAAATTTGTATAAAACATGCATGTGATAATTTTTGTACAGTGATTATTTGCTGTGTAGAACATAGGAAAAATATTTCGTCTATTGTTTGACACTTTTCACAGTACAAAGTATTTTTATGTTCATAATCATGCCATAGCTTGTTATTTTTGTGTAGGCTAATCCACTCATTCAAATACCATGAAAATCTAATGGTAGACTACTTAGGGTAGTACTATGATATGGTAATTTTCTAAGATTTTTCTAAGCAATAAAAATAGATGTTGCTATTCAAACCTATTATTAATTAGGGTTTAATCAAGTGTTGCTTTATGTGTGATTAAGAAATTAGTGAAGCTTTGGTGTATCTTTGAAGCATTTAATGAGAGGTGTTGACTTAGCATATTAGTAGTAGAAGAGAATGCAGTAGATGACATGTGCTTGTAGTATATGTTTTTGGATGATGTTGACTACCTTGCATTCAAGCATATCCATTGTATTCATCTCATCCGATGCACTGATTTCATAAGCACTTACGCACATTGCATCATACAGGATCGCTAACCAAGAACCTAGTCGTCATACCCAAGGAGCTCGAGGTGCAGCCACAGGAAGTGCCCGAAGCCAACGAGGAGGACGTTGAGGAACTTCCGGAGTGCCTCGATCATCGCCCGAGCTCCTTCGAGAGAGGCAAGCCCCGGAGCATTTTTCTCCCCGGTTTGCAATTGTTAATTAACTGCTTTACTTTAATTGATGCATTACATTTAGGAGTTGTTTGCAACTATTGCTGCATTATACCTTGTCTACCTTTGTTATACTATATCCTTGTTACCCTGGTATCCGTAGTCGAGTCAATGCTTAGCTGGCTTAGACCGGTAGAAGTCAGGTGATTTCCTGTCACCTGCGAGCTATAGGTGGTTACCTAGATCTGCTTGGATGACTATGAAGTCATGGTATAACTAAGTGTTAAATGAAGTTGAGACCGAACAGAGACTTATAGAGTTTTGAACTGTAGTGCTTTCCGTCTGTGTCGATTAAGGATCGACCGTTGTTGGGCCTCGAGTCATGTTGAACGCATGCCTTACATTTAGCTAGCCGAATAAACTACCTTTCAACCGTGAAGCTAGGAGATTATTCGGGCCGAGTAGATTGCCCGCAGCGCACTATGCCGGAGCAGGTGTGGTAGGACACGGGGGTGAGATGATAAGACCAAAGTGTAGTCGGTCGGCCCCCGGGTACATGTGGTTCCTGGCAAACTCGAGATTCCTGGATAGTTGACTCGGTGACCGATACCTCACTTTAGCGGGTGAGTGAGGTTTGTGTAAGGAATAAATCACCAGCTGGTTAGGAATCGATTCGAATCGCCATCGCTCCTGGATAGTGAGCACTTGATTTGAGTTACTTCATCGTTGTAATGTTAATGGAACACTTGGACAGTTATAATGAATATGACATTATGGAAGTTGATTAATGATCATTGGTTATCATTATCTGCTTAATCACATGTTTGCTCTAGTATAGGTGCAAATCTAGTCCATAGGTTATAAATAATTAACTTGGCAATAATATTTTTAGAAAGGTTCTTGAAATGCTAAAAATGCTTCTTTTTGCAAATAAGTCAACTACCCTACTATAAAGCCCTTCATAATCCTTGGTGTCACTTATTTTCGGTTATGTCGGGTAAGTCTAGCTGAGTACCTTCTCGTACTCAGGGTTTTATTCCCACTTGTTGCAGATGGACAGATGTATTATGGCTTCTGTATCAACTGCCTTTATCCTGCGATGGGTGATGCTTAGGACCATGGGCATGGTCATTCCTTATGTCTCGTCTAATGCTTTTGTTGGAGATGATCATCAGCTGGCACTGTATTTGAACTCCGTGTGAGTGTGTGTGGTTTTGAACAAATAGCTTCCGCTACTTTTATTCGAACTCGTTTGTAATAACTATGTTTAAACTCTGATGTATCTATGATGCGAACTTTTATGTAATATGTGATGGTGACCGCTAAACTTATTACGATCTTGGCTGGGATGTGAGTTGGTTTGAAATCCTTCATGATTTCACGGACTATCAGGTTATACGGGCTTAAGTTTGCTAAATCGTCTGCTTTGGCGGATGATTTTCTTACTTAATTTCGTATAATTGGTTGGTTCTGTTATAGCTGGCATCAGAGCATGGTTTAGCGTGTTACTGTTCACAAGTGTATTTAAAACAAAAAGGCATTTGAAAAACATGATTTCCAAACTAAAAAGTGTGCCAGTGGTCATATCCTTTATGCCCAGTTAAGGACTCTAGGTGGCTTAATTAAGTACTGACTTAGGGTTCTCGCATCATATTTCTCTTTCGTCGCTCATACGGCATGCTATTGTATGAGTGCCACTTGTTTGAGTGGTAGTGTATGGATCAATTGCCTCTATGCCTCGGTAAGTGTGAGTTATGAGAGCATGATCAGATACACCGCCGATCTAGGGTGAATGCTTATATGATGCTGGAGTAATTACATGTTCTACGCATGTTTTACAAAGGTATCTCATGTGTGGGTATTCTGTCTGTTGAGGCGATGCCGTCAGTAGGACGATGGTTCGGGTAGTTACTACCATTGTACACGTATCTAGGGATTTGTGTAGAGCGTGTAGATAAAATTTACTGCTTTTATGCATTCGTTGGGAATTGGGCTGAAATGAATCTTCTGTAGGTACATAACAACGCTATCATGTAGAACGTATTAGCTACGTAATTGAGAGATCGTTTGTATGCCACCGAATTCGTCGCTAGAAATTATTTATTTCATAAGTTTGTGAGAACGTACGGCACGTACATACATCATATTACTTGTGCATTTCATTCATGTCATGCATTCCTCCCCTTATAAATTGATTATCTCATTTTGATAAAAGTTATATCAC
Source organism: Miscanthus floridulus (assembly GCF_019320115.1). Lineage (NCBI taxonomy): Eukaryota > Viridiplantae > Streptophyta > Magnoliopsida > Poales > Poaceae > Miscanthus > Miscanthus floridulus. The sequence goes on along the minus strand of NC_089581.1, from coordinate 172,337,974 downwards.
CTAAAATATGTTTCCCCGGGGTAATAAAAGAACTTTTGCTACAGATGGCCCACACGAAACAGACCGCCCGTAAGTCCACTGGAGGAAGAGCACCTCGACGTCCGTTGGCCTTGAGGGAGCACCACACCATGGACACATTCTTGAGCGAGTTTGGCATGCCAACCTTGCTTTGGAGAGTGCTCCATGATGTGGGGTACCCAGAGGGTCAAGAGCCGGTGTACTCTTAGAATGAGAGCCAGTTAGCAGAGGATGGACTTGCAGTGGTAGAGATCATGGTTCCTGCTCTCGGTGATGCTCCAGATTGGGATGGTTGGCACTTGGAGTTTAAGGGTCGCACTCCTGCTAAGGGTGCAGAGGGAGCAGCTTTCCGTGTCATCAGGGATATCATGAGCAGATTTCCCAGTGAGCTTGCAGTAGCTCTAGCTGGCACTTTTCCTAGGGATGATCCTCGTGATGCTATTTGGGTTCAGCCTCAGGGAAGTGCCTTGATTAGAGGTCCAGCTAAGGGACAGGCTAGCGACAACCATGCTATGAGTGCTATGTTCACCGCCATCAGAGCGTATGAGGGTCTTGAGAGTACCTACTAGACTTTGACTGGCTTACGTGGTTAGGATAAGCTCAAGGGGAGAAAGTAGAAGAAGAGACAGACACGTGTCATAGCTAGTTTGTAGGAGCAGTTAGCTGATATGAACTTACAGCAAAACTAGGCAGTTGAGAGAGGTGATAGAGCTATGCAGTGGGTGCATATGTTGACTCAAGCCAACAACAATGTAGACCGCATGATTAGACAGTTGGTTCAGGAAAGGAATGAAGCCTGGGACAAGAGGGACCTTTTGTTGCAGAGGGTCGATGAGCTAGAGGAGTACAACATCAACCTACACGAGGAGTTTCACGCGCTCTACAATGGGGTTGGCCCATATGCTCTACCAGACGCCGCTGGCATGGACATCGATGACGACAACAAGGATGAGCCTGTAGTTTCACCTAGGGGCGATGGTGACGTCTCCGATCCCAACGATGGCCTCGAGGAGTAGGCTAGTTGCCTTGCGCTAGTATCTACGTCCTGTCGCGATGACCTTTCTTTTGTTGGCATGTAACCTAATGTACCTTGCTTTGAACTTATGAGATTTGGTATGTGATTGGAACTTGACTAAGAATGCGATATCTGAACGCATAAAAGTCCAGTGTATGTATGCTGGCAATTTGGTTGTCTGGACGCGATGTTTGTTGTTGAAGTAATTTAATTAAGTGATGTTGTTTTAATTGGGATGCGATTGTTGTGCCTCTATTTTATTGTATGAATTTATTCTCTCTAGTAAATTCAGTATGGCATAATTTTTCCTTCACTCGCAATTATTACAGCTTCACTCAATCATTACTTGTTGCTAAAATATGTAGATGACAAATACTCATCGTACCATGTATGAGGCCACTGAGACCAGTGCTAACGGTGCGGGGACCGGTGGTGGTGGTGGAAACCACGGCAACAACAATGAGCCTCCCCATGAACCGCATTTGCCACCTCCTCCCCCATTTACCCTAGAGATGTTCCTCGCACAGTTGCTCAGAAGTCAGCGCAACACGGAACAATCCTAGAAGAACATGGAGGATTTTCTGCGTACCATCGCCAACAACGTTCAGCGCGGTAATAATCAGGGTGGTGGCATTGGAGTGAACCAATATAGTAGCTTCAAAGATTTTATGGACACCAGGCCACCAATATTCAAGGAAGCAATAGAGCCACTTGATGCTGAGGAATGGATCAACACTATAGAAGATAAATTCCATGTGTTGAGGATGACTGAGGTATTGAAAATGGAGTATGCTGCACATCAGTTGCAAGGACCAGCGGGAATGTGGTGGAAGCACCATCGCACCACCTTCTCTCCAAATGCTCAGATTTTGTGGAGAGAGTTCGCTGAGGCCTTTCGTGGAGCTTATATTCCACCTGGGCTGACCGAGATGAAGTTGGGAGAGTTCTTGGCATTGAATCAGGGCACCAAGACCGTGACACAATATTTGTATGCCTTCAACAACTTGTGTCGTTATGCTCCCGACATGGTTGACACCGATGCTAAGAGAATCACCAGTTTCAAGAGGGGACTCAATCCAAAGATGATGAAGCATGTGGGTACCAACAACCACACCAGATTCAATGACTTCATCAGCAATTGTCTAAAGCAGGAAAAGAACAACAACGCTAGCACCGCAGCTAAGACTCGCAAGAGAGCCCTAGAAGGTGGTCCATCCCAAACAAAAGCACTTGTGGGAGGTCATCCTCCCTATCATCCATCTGCACCGGGCGCTAGGTTCAGGCCACCTCAGCAGAGAAGTTAGAATTTCTATGGACCCCAGAAGCCTTACAAGATGGTAGTATAGCCCAATAAGGCAGCCGCAACTGTGGTACAAGGCAGTTCCAAGGGAGCTATGAGATCTGCTGGGACAGTGAGGGGACCCTGCTATAATTGTGATCAACCCGGCCACTTTTCGAGGTTTTGTCCTTATCCGCCCAAGAAGAAGTAGTAGACTTATAATGCTAGGGTGTATAGTATGACTATGGATGAAATTCCTGAGGGAGAGCTCGTAACCGCTGGTAAGTTTCCTATCAACAAAAACCCTATAGTTGTTCTATTTGATTCTGGATCATCGCATTCTTTTATGAGTCAAGCATTTGCACAGAAACATAAACAACTATGCACAGAATTGGGTTATGGTTATCGTATAAGTTCAGCAGGGGCTGATGTTTTGACCAATCGGATGGTTCGAGGGGCAACCCTTGAATTAGGTAGCAGGAAGTTTTGAGTGAACTTGATAGTTATGCCTGGACTAGTTTTGGATATCATTATAGGGATGAATTAGATGAAGGATTGGGGAGCAATCATAGATACCGGAAGTTGGGTACTTACCCTTAAGGATCCCCTGGGTGAGGGTACTTTTCAAGTACCATTGCCTCGGAGAACAGACCTTATAAGTGTTACATGTGCTACTGAAGTTATTCCTATTCATCAGATTCTGGTAGTGTGTGAGTTTTCAGATGTATTCCTGGATGAGCTACCTGGTCTTCCGCCGGATAGGGATATTGAGTTTGGAATTGAGTTAATACTCGGAACAGCTCCGATTTCAAGGAGACCCTATCAGATGCCTCCCGATGAATTAGTTGAGCTGAAGAAGCAACTAGAAGAGTTATCAAAAAAGGGGTTTATCCGGCCAAGCAAGTCTGAATGGGGATGTCCCGCCTTATTTGTGAAGAAGAAGAAAGAGGGCACATTGAGAATGTACGTGGATTATAGGCCACTTAACGCTGTAACCATCAAGAATAAGTATCCCTTGCTTCATATTGATATTCTGTTTGACCAGTTAGCCAAGGCTAAGGTGTTCTCAAAAATAGATTTGAGATCCGGTTATCATCAGATCAAGATTAGGCCACAAGATATACCAAAAACTACCTTTTCCACCAGATATAGGTTATATGAGTATCTTGTCATGTCCTTTGGCTTGACAAATGCTTCTGCATACTTTATGTTTTTTATGAATACAGTTTTCATGCCAGAATTGGATAAGTTCATGGTCGTGTTCATTGATGACATTCTGGTGTACTCCGAGAACAAGAAGGATCATGAAGAGCATCTGAGAATTGTCTTGACCAGACTTAGAGATCATAAGCTATTTGCTAAGTTTAGCAAATGCGAATTCTGGTTGAAGAAAGTTCCTTTCCTTGGTCATATTCTGTCAGAAAATGAAGTTTCAGTCGATCCAAGTAAGGTGCAAGAGGTTATGGATTGGAAGGCACCGACCACCGTTCCTAAGATTAGAAGTTTCTTAGGACTAGCCGGTTACTACCGTCGCTTTATACCAAACTTCTCGAAGATTGCCAAACCGATGACAAGTCTGCTAGAGAAGGATCACAAGTTTGTGTGGACAGAGGAGTGTGAAGCAGCTTTCCACACTTTGCGGAAACTATTGACCACTACTCCTGTTCTCACACAACCAGACATTGAGAAACCATTTGATGTGTTTTGCGACGCATCAAAAACTGGATTGGGCTATGTTCTTATGCAAGAAAGGAGATTCATTGCTATGCCTCACGTCAATTGAGAAAGCACAAGGTCAACTATCCAACACATGATCTTAAACTTGCTACAGTTGTGCATGCCCTAAAAATTTAGAGACATTATCTACATGGTAATGTGTGCAATATTTTCACAAATCATAAGAGTCTTAAGTACACCTTTATCCAACCAGAGCTGAACATGAGACAACAAAGATGGTTAGAATTGATCAAAGATTACAACTTGAATGTGCAATATCATCCTGGAAAAGCTAATGTAGTGGTAGATGCTTTGAGCAGAAAGTCACATTACTTGAATGTGCAGCCATTACTTGAAGATGGGTTCAATCTGATGCATCGTGCTGTGTTACATAGTATTCAGATTAGTTGCTCTTTGGAGAGTAAGATAATAGAAGGCCAGAAAACCGACAAGGGGATATTCCACATCAAAGAGAAAATAAAAGAAAAGTCGTCTCAACACTTTAAAGTGGATGAACAGGGCGTGTTGTGGTTTGACGACTGTCTTGTGGTTCCCAAGGATCGAGAGCTTAGGAATAAACTCATGGATGAGGCTCACCTTTCTAAGCTATCTATCCATCTAGGAAGTAGTAAGATGTATCAAGAACTAAGACCTCGTTATTGGTGAACCAAAATGAAGAAAGAAATTACAGCATATGTTGCCAGATGTGACACATGTTATAGAGTGAAAGCTATTCATATGAAACCTGCCGGTTTGTTGCAACCTTTGTCCATACCTAGTTGGAAGTGGGATGATATAAGTATGGATTTTATCTCGGGTTTGCCCACTACTCAAAAGGGACATGATTCGATTTGGGTAATTATGGACCATCTTACCAAGACCGCTCATTTCTTGTCTATCAAGACAGAATATCAACCACCTCAATATGCCGAGAAGTATATCGCAGAAATTGTGAGGTTGCATGGTATACCAAAGACTATAGTATCTGATAGAGGGCCACAGTTCACGGCTCACTTTTGGGAATATTTACACAAAGGCTTAGGAACTAGTTTGATTCGTAGTACCACTTATCATCCTTAGACAGATGGTCAGACTGAACGAGTGAATGCTATTTTGGAGGATATGTTAAGAGCCTGTGTATTGTCTTCTAAGGGATCATGGGAGTCATGGTTACCATTAGCTGAGTTTTCTTACAATAATAGTTATCAAGAAAGCATCAAGATGGCTCCATTCGAAGCTTTGTATGGCAGAAAATATAGAACACCATTGAATTGGGTTGAGCCAGGAGATAGAAGGTATTATGGCATTGACTTTGTAGAAGAAGCCGAGAAGAAAGTTCATATTATTCAGCAAAATATGAAGGCGGCCCAATCGCGTCAGAAAAGTTATGCAGACAGAAGAAGGAGACCTATTGTGTTTGAAGTTGGTGACTATGTTTATCTGAAGGTCACGCTAATGAAGAAGAAACGGTTTGGAGTCCAGAGAAAACTTGCCGCTAGATTCATAGGACCATACAAGATCTTGGAAAGAAGAGGTCCAGTAGCTTATAAGTTAGAGTTACTTGAGACCATGAGTACCGTCTTCCCAGTTTTCCATGTATCACATCTCAAGAGGTGTTTGCGTGTTTCGGAGGAAAGAATAGAACCTCGAGGCATCCAACTCAAATCAGATTTGATGTATCGTGAGCAATCGGTCTGTGTGTTAGACACTAAAGAACATGCTACTTGGAATAGTGTGGTGAAAACATACAAGATACAATGGAAAGCTTATGAAGATTTTTATAACAAATGGTTCGTAACCCAAATCTCAGGACGAGATTTTTATAAGGGGGGAGGGCTGTAACACCTCGGTGTTATGACCAGCATTTAGGCACTGCAAATCATGCATATTATGCATCATCAAGCATCCTAATCATACATGCCTAATTATGTAAATAATAACTGAAACCCTGTTTTGAAACATATGAAACATGCTCGTAAAACATGATGTGGCATACACTTGTTTAGAGTTGTGTTTGCCCAAATTATGCTTGCTAGGTTAGTAAAACATGTTTGGCTATGATTGTAAATCATCTAGAATTATTTAGCGTAATTTTTGGAGCAAAGTTTGTATTCAAGTTATTGCCAAATTTTGCTTTAAAAATAATTCTCCAAAATTAGGGTTTTGAGTTAAAATTGACTTTAATTTTATAATTCAAAATCTAGCAAGAATTGGACTTTGGTCATAAAAGCAAAGTTGTAGAGGATTAAATTCTAAGCAACTTTTATTTTGGGGCCATTTTCAAAAGAAGTCATTTTCTTGCTCAAAATGGTATTTGAAAACTGCTATTTGAAATTTCCTTGAAAATCAAAAATTGAAAAATGCTTTTCTCCTTTCACGGGCCATCGCCTCCCTTCTCGGCCCACGGCCGAAGCTGGCCCAGCCAGCCGCCGCGCCCGCCGCTCGTGCACCCCGTGTTCGGCCCAGCCCAGCGCTGCGCTGCGCCGCGCCGTTCCCGCGCGTCGCGTCCCGACCGCGTCAGAGCGCGACCGCCGTGTGGCGACCATGCACCGGCGACGCCCACCATGCGGCAGCCATGGCCTGCCTTGCCCTCCACGCATGCGCCTTCTTCTACCCGACCATGCTGCCTCCTCCTCATTCCTCCTCCCGCTCTCTCAGACGCAGCGCCAGCAGCTCCTGCGCACGCCACGAGCTCGCCACCGATGCCGCCGCTACCCCACCGGCGGCATACCCCTCCCACACCTCCATTCCTTGATTCTCGCCACCTGAAGCACCGCCTAGCATCCCTGCCTCGCTTGCGGCCGCCGTCATCGAGGTAAGGACCAAGCTCGGCCGCCTTCTTCCTCTCCGGCGAGCGCGCTGCCACGGCCAGGTGGTTCGTCACGCCACCGAGCCACCTCCACCCTCCCAGCCGGTGTGGCTCAGCGTGGTGTGCACGCTGGCACCACCCGCGCCACCAGAAGGGCTCACCGCTGGTGAGCACTGGCCGGCGGAGCCCCTCCCCTGCTCTCGGTTGCTGACCCGTAGGGCCCAGCCGTAGCGGCGTGGCTCCTTGCCCGGCCGAGCTGGGTCAGGCTGGCTTGGTCTGAAGCCCTGAGCTAGGCCGCTGCCCTCCCCTTCGCTCGGTCTGCGCGGGCCGAATGTGGCCATGGGCCAGTTGTTTTCCACGGGCCGGCCCAGTAGTAATAGAAAATTTTCGTTTTCAGTTTTCTTTTATTATTTGGAAAGAGAAATGCTTTGGAAAATGTTTGTATACTCAAATTTGCTCCAAATCTGTTGAAACAAATTTTGCTAGGTTCCTTGTCACCAGATCTACATGATAAAAATATTGCATGTCATTTTTTAGAGACTTTTATGTAGAGCTTTAATTAATTCTTGATATTGCTGATATCTTGTAAAATGATTAGTAAATCCTACATGTATCAAAAAAATATGATTCCAAGTTTGTTACTCTTCTTGTCTAATGTACTTCCTAGGAAAAATATGTGTCATGCATGTACTATATAAAAATTATGATGTGTAGTTCAAGTGCCTTTAATGGCTGATTTTTGTTATTTTTGCTAGAGAGCAAAATTTGTATAAAACATGTATGTGATAATTTTTGTACAGTGATTATTTGTTGTGTAGAACATAGGAAAAATATTTCCTCTATTGTTTTACACTTTTCACAGTACAAAGTATTTTCATGTTCATAATCATACCATAGCTTGTTATTTTTGTGTAGGCTAATCCACTCATTCAAATACCATGAAAATCTAATGGTAGACTACTTAGGGTAGTACTGTGATATGGTAATTTTCTAAGATTTTTCTAAGCAATAAAAATAGATGTTGCTATTCAAACCTATTATTAATTAGGGTTTAATCAAGTGTTGCTTTATGTGTGATTAAGAAATTAGTCAAGCTTTGGTGTATCTTTGAAGCATTTAATGAGAGGTGTTCACTTAGCATATTAGTAGTAGAAGAGAATGCAGTAGATTACATGTGCTTGTAGTATATGTTTTTGGATGATGTTGACTACCTTGCATTCAAGCATATCCATTGTATTCATCTCATCCGATGCACTGATTTCATAAGCACTTACGCACAATGCATCATACAGGATCACAAACCAAGAACCTAGTCGTCATACTCGAGGAGCCCGAGGAGTAGCTCGAGGTGCAGCCGCAGGAAGTGCCCGAAGCCGACGAGGAGGACGTTGAGGAACTTCCGGAGTGCCTCGATCACCGCCCAAGCTCCTTCGAGAGAGGCAAGCCCCGGAGCATTTTTCTCCCCGGTTTGCAATTGTTAATTAATTGCTTTACTTTAATTGATGCATTACATTCAGGAGTTGTTTGCAACCGTTGCTACATTATACCTTATCTACCTTTGTTATACTATATCCTTGTTACCCTGGTATCCGCAGTCGAGTCAATGCTTAGCTGGCTTAGACCGGTAGAAGTCGGGTGATTTCCTGTCACCTGCGAGCTATAGGTGGTTACCTGGATCTGCTTGGATGACGATGAAGTCATGGTATAACTAAGTGTTAAATGAAGTTGAGACCGGACGGAGACTTACAGAGTTTTGAACTATAGTGCTTTCCGTCTGTGTCGATTAAGAACCGACCATTGTTGGGCCTCGAGTCATATTGAATGCATGCCTTACATTTAGCTGGCCGAATAAAGTACCTTTTGACCGTGAAGCTGGGAGATTATTTGGGCCGAGTAGATTGCCCGCAGCGCACTGTGCCGGAGCAGGTGTGGTAGGACACGGGGGTGAGATGATAAGACCAAAGTGTAGTCGGTCGGCCCCCGGGTACATGTGGTTCCTAGCAAACTCGAGATTCCTGGATAGTTGACTCGGTGACCGATACCTCACTTTAGGGGGTGAGTGAGGTTTGTGTAAGGAATAAATCACCAGCTGGTTAGGAATCGATTCGAATTGTCATCGCTCCTGGATAGTGAGCACTTGACTTGAGTTACTTCATCGTAGTAATGTTAATGGAACACTTGGATAGTTATAATGAATATGACATTATAGAAGTTGATTAATGATCATTGGTTATCATTATCTGCTTAATCACATGTTTGCTCTAGTATAGGTGCAAATCTAGTCAACAGGTTATAAATAATTAACTTGGCAATAATGTTTTTAGAAAGGTTCTTGAAATGCTAAAAATGCTTCTTTTTGCAAATAAGTCAGCTACCATACTATAAAGCCCTTCATAATCCTTGGTGACACTTATTTTCGGTTATGTCAGGTAAGTCTAGCTGAGTACCTTCTCATACTCAGGGTTTTATTCCCACTTGTTGTAGATGGGCAGATGTATTACGGCTACTGTATCAACTGCCTTTATCCTGCGATGGGTGATGCTTAGGACCATGAGCATGGTCATTCCTTATGTCTCGTCTAATGCTTTTGTTGGAGATGATCATCAGCTGGCACTGTATTTGAACTCCGTGTGAGTGTGTGTGGTTTTGAACAAATGGCTTCCGCTACTTTTATTCGAACTCATTTGTAATAACTATGTTTAAACTCTGATGTATCTGTGATGCGAACTTTTATGTAATATGTGATGGTGACCGCTAAACTTATTACGATCTTGGCTGGAATGTGAGTTGGTTTGAAATCCTTCATGATTTCATGGACTACTGGGTTATACGGGCTTAAGTTTGCTAAATCGTCTGCTCTGGCGGATGATTTTCTTACTTAATTTTGTATAATTGGTCGGTTCTGTTACACCGACAATTCGGCTTGGCCCACCAACTCTGTGTGGTCCCTGGCCGCACCTAGGCCACAACGTGGGCCTAGGCCAGTAAAGTGTTATGGCCGCGCATGCCCACCTGGGCCACGAAGCGGCCCATGCATCCAGCGCCATTGGATTCAATCGGACAGCCGAGCGGTGAGATCGGGTGAACAAAACCGCCGACGCCGGCCTCCTCCCGAACCCTAACCCTCATTCACGCCTTTCCTTCTCTCTCTCTCTCTCACTCTCTCAGCCACAGCGAGCGCACAGAGCGAGCGAAGCAATGGAGTGGGCAACCATGGCACCGTCGCCGGCGTGCGCACTCCCTAGCGGGTGAGCGTGCCACCGTCGAGCGGCCTGGCCACGGCGCCCCCTTGGCCAAGCCCGGTGAGCAGCTCCTCGGCTCGGCCCTTTCTTCTCCTCACGCACCGACGAGGCAACAACACTATGCAGCGGCGAGGTAATCCAAAATGGCTCTTTCTCTTCTCCCTTTCCCCTTCTTTCTTCTAGGATTAACCAGATTTGGGGATGGGGTCAAAAATTTGGGTTAGGGTTTTGGGATGGGCACTGTTCTTCTTCCCTAGAGAGACTCTACGAATTTTAGAGTTCAGCATCGCGTGCCGAGCCCTCCTTCTCTTCTTTCTTTCACCTAATTAGGGTTAGGGTTACACCGAACCCTCTATTCTTCTTTGATCCAAAGGGATCTAATTCGATTTTTTTCTTTTCTAGTCTGATTCTAGATCATGCCATGATCTACACCTTGCAAACCTTGCTCTAATACCATTGTTGAAATCATAGGATCGATCTAGGTGTCGATCAGAGGGACTACTCGCTATAGGGTGAACCAAAACCTAGGACATGTTCTAGACAGAGAGACATGGACACAGAGAGGATGGACAAGGGCTATCGAACATGACACAGAGAGGATGGACAAGAGGCTTAAGCGCAAAAAAATCTCACCTCTCATCACATCCATTGGATCAGCATCTAGTGGTCCTGATTGATAGTTTCCAAGTTTGCACAGGTTGGTTGGTTTGTACCTGATACATTGCTCCTAGAGACACGTTGTGCAAACATCTTTGCACGCAAAAAGCTAAAATGGAAAACTACCAAAGAATGCAACAAAGGAGATTGCTGCTTTCTTTTAATGGTACACACCTAGTGTCAACATAGAATTTCGTCCCGTGTCGAGGACACACGCAGCAAGCCGGAAGGGTCCGCTTGATGGAGCAGATCCGCCTAGCTTCAGCGTAGGGGTGGTCGATCCTGCGTATTTCTCCCGAGGCATGCCAGTCAATTTGACCCTACAATTGACAAGGAGAGAAAGTTCATCAATAATAAAGGGCAGAACTTACTGGTGTTGCCAGACAGTTCCAAAAGTACGGCTGTGAGAGCCGATATGGAAGGAAATTGGCTAAATAGCCGATCCTAGTATACTCATGAGAATAAGTCAGTTAGAGCTCATAGGGTCGTGTGAAGAGAATCGGTTATTATTTAGAATATATAACATTTAAGCAAACATTAATCAATGACAATAAGATATCGATGATGGTCGGTTTACACTGAACCAATGATTACAAGTAACCGAACTCTTGTTTATGTAAAGAAACAATTCAACGCCACTCAACCATCTAATAAAGATAAATTTAATGAACATGTTAGATCTCATCTACTATCATGACCAGTGGGGCATGAGGCAGAATCATGCAGGCCATAGAAACAACAATAGACTCGATGACCCTAACTCATTACTAATATCAGTGGGGCATAAGGTAGAATCATGTAGGCCATAATATAATTATAAGATCATGGGGCTAACACATCTTCTGACTTATCTCTACTTCAACGATCTCATGATGTGAGTTGTTCATAAAAGCACTCGATATCGGCTAAACAGCCGATTCAGGCATAGCACATAGTTAAGGTCATGCCTTCTTAGGAATAGATCTATCAACTAACGATCCCCACTCCATAGTGCTAACAGTGGGGTGAGAGGCAGAATTCCACAGGCCATGATAACGGGTCATGAAACGATTCTCGCTAACCGATAGATCTACTCAAGATTGAACATGCCTTAACTACACGCTATGCACGATTAAGATTGATATAAAACAGCCAATAAAAACATAACTCATCATTTAAGATGTAGATTAGATCAGTGTAAGATTAGCAAATGATGGGTTAAATAACATATAAGGCCAATCCAGATCAATCTCAATCGGGCAGAGTGATATTGTTGTAATTAGATAAACAATGAAAGCAATAAGCAATATTGGTAACTTAATGAATCTACCAAAGACTGCCATTCAAAGGTAGAGCCGATAACCTAACCTTGATCTAGTTCAAGCAGTGGGGTGTGAGGCAGAATCATACAGGTCATACTTGAACTAGGCAAGAGTTGATAACTAGCCTATACCAGAGTCACAGTGGGGGTCGACCGGATCGATGCAGCCATACGAACAGAGGTATAAACTATGACAGTACTTACAAATAAGCAGTGGAGGTCGACCAGATCGATGCAGCCGTACTCGCTGAAGAACTCACCGAGATCTACTCTACTCCTACTCGTAAGGGGTGGCCGAAGCCGAAAAAAGTAAATTGACTTATATTTGATTGATTGGTTGTCCTCTTACAATAGCCGGGGTTCGGTATTTATACCCGGAGCCTAAACATGAATCCTACTCGAGCACTATTTGTTACAGACTTTGGCATAAGAATGAAAACATTCCTAATTTAAGATAACTTTGACTCTAATCTTTTCCCTTTTTGTAGAGTCCAACACATTTTCGTCCTGGCATCGAGCGTAGCCTCTGTCGTTATCTGCTGGCGCTGTTCGAAGAAAGCCGATTCCTAGATTTTGCATCTAAATCAGTTGTTTCTGATCCGCCTGCAATTGATCCCTTGATGATACGATCCTGTAAGCTTCTGGGTCTCTGTGATTTTCCAAATTTTGGTGTAAACACATGCTTCCCAATTTTGGGATAAAAGTAATTTTATTCTAAAATTAGCATGTCTGCATCCCTGATTGATCCACAGTCATGGATAGAGAACCTCGATCTAGGGTCCATTGTTTATCGCCGTTCATATCACCTCATGAGCCCATGCTTCAAAACTTTTGCAAGAGCACCACTGTTTCACGAGCATTTGGATTCATCTTCCCGGGCCAGCTATAAAATGTTTATTCGATCCTGGCAAGAGCAACTCACTATTTCAGCCATATTTCTCTTCCATCCGTCCTTCTAAGTGCTCCCAACTCTGTTGGACCCTCCATGGTCTACCCTTTTGTTATGATGATCTCAAGCGGTTAGAAGAATTCTTGTGTACAGGGTGATTGTGTTACTTATTCTAGCGCTTTGTTGAGCAAGAAGACCAGCCATCGCGGTTAGAAGAATTCTTGTGACATTACCTGAGTCTTCTTTTCATGCTCACAAAGTTGTTTTAGTGTTCTGTGAAGGCTAGAATATGTGGACACCTTTTCCTTGTTTGTTCCATCAAATGCTTATCGGGAAAGCCACAAGCTTCTTTCCAATGGTCTCCCAGTTACCAAGGAATTAGCTGGGTACCTATTAGGCAGGTGGCTCTTCCCTTTCTCTTGCACAATCTTATCAATGGGCCGATGTGACTTGGTTTACGATGACCCTCGGCCTTATGGGGATCTGGACTCCCTTCAATCCAAAGAAGCCTTGGTGGGTAGATCTCAAGTCAATGTAGACTCTTTGTATCCGTCTCACGATGCTTTGTAATTTTGGGAAATGATAAGCTCAAATTTGCTATCCTTCCGTTATCTGTCCCCTGAATTCCTAGAGTGTCAATCCGCTTCCATTTCTTATTTCAATTTCATATCTCTTGGCGAAATCTATCTTCTCACCTTCCTGTGCTATATAAACAGGCCTTGGCAGTGGATCCAAGTATAACTCACTTTGCCTCAAACCCTTGCACCCTTAGCATAGTTCCTATTTTTCCGTAGGTCAGAGATTATGGAGAACAGCAAGAGGAACCCTGAGAAGGTCTTCATCAAATCTGCATCATCACATCAGTGCCTTCATCATCAGGAAGGTGTATCCCGTGATGCCTCCACTGCCTTGGGGAACAGGGCCAACTCTATTCGGCCTTCAGGGGCTTTCTCATCGATGACTTGCTGCTAGCCCTCTTGCCATCAGATGAGGTGGATTGATAATGATGATCTACTTGCCTCCATTGATCGACATGGCCAAAGTCTCGCTGAGTGTCTATCCCTCACAGAATTGGCCCTGGCCATGGTTCAATGCCGGACACCTCCTGCGGTCGATTCGATGGAGGATAGGTTGGCCAAGGCCGAGGCCAGAATTGCGGGTGAGATACTTGTCGTAACCTCTACTTCTTTTCAATTTTGTCTCCAAGATTCTAATCACCTCCCCTTTAAACCTTTTAGATCTATCTACCCAACTAGAGAGCCTTCGATCAGCTGCAGACCATGCGGCAGGATTCGTCAATGCTAGGGGCATCGTTCCGGTGGTTCGTTTGCATGACATCCCAAATCATGTCAGGGAGGTTGCCCTCCATGGCGTTCATCATGGCGCTACCACGATGTTGGCTACCGCCCAAGCCCGTTCGGGCAAAAATCTTTAGCTTCTTCCCCATGGTTTTCTAGATGCAGCATACCCTAGGGAGCAGGAGCACTTGGTCGAGGATTTCATGAGTGCCACCAATTCTATAGCTTTTAATACCTTGGCCGATGACATAGTAGGCAAGGTTTTCCTTGGCCCGTAGTTTGTAATAGGCGATATTTAACAGATAATTTTCTTATCTTTGCACTATGCACATTACTTTTGTTTATGCTTGCTTTTTCGGCTAAAGAGCCAATTTGATATAGCCGATCCAGACTCTTTGGTTTAACCAAGTCTAAAAACACGGCTTTTATTAAGAGAACCATTTGATTTCCTACCTTTCAGTTGCTCAGTGTTGTATTTCCATCGGCATTAGTGAAGTGGTGCTTCGCCTTCCATTAATTGCTATTGCCTTTTACACATCTCGAGGCGCCCATCCCTTCGCTCTAGGTCTTCAAATACCAGTTGGTGGTTTCAGCCTCGAATATATCCTTACTCGCAACTGTTTCTCCATTCTTCTTTGCCTGTCGAAACCAGTAGTGATTCTCTTTCTCCCTTTCATAGATCCAATCGTTCTTCCATGGCCGACGAAGATAACCGAGGTAAGCACATGGCGGAGGAAATTCTAGAGGATAGTATGCCAATGAACTAGCGTCTCCGATGCATGAGGTGAGCTCAACATTTCTTGTTCATGATGATGAATAGTTCTAACTCACCTGTAGGTTTGTTGTGAATGACAGCCTTGATAGCACAGTTGGAATCTCTCCAACTGACGGCGAATGCAGCCGTGGATGTCGTCAATGCCCGAGGTTCCTCCACTGACATTCATCTCCAAGATATCTTGGCCCGTGTCTAGGAGATTGCCCTTCATGGCATTCGCCACGGCGCATCAGTGGCTCTAACTGCAATGCAAGTCCAGACCGGGCACAATCTTGATACTATGGAGGTTGGTTTCCCGATTGGTGATGGCCCTGAGGAGCACGAAGACCTGCTCGAAGAGTTCATCATGGCAGCAGAGGCCATAGTGGACATCACATCCACCCAAGATGTGGTGAACAAGGTCTTTGATTAGTTTGTATTTAGGATAAACTAATGAATGAAGACTCTTGTTCTTTTATGATCACGCCTCAATGCAATGCCTTCGTGTATGACTACGAATCTTTGTGTTTTTGCTCTATAGGCGATACATATCGTATCGGCTCCCATTACCTTTAAAGATGTTTACTTTTTGAACTAGAGGCGATACCCTCCTGGTACCAGCTATTAGAGCCGAGAATGAATCAGCTACCAAGTGTTGATCAGATGCTAGGATAACGTCCCGCAAAACTTTCAATATAAAAGGTCTGACGAGTAATCAACCTAGGTCAAATGTCCTATTAAGCGAAACAGAACTTCTCTTAAGAAATCCATTAACTCTGAATCGCACTTACACTTTAACTCAGCCTTCACATACGTCGTCCTAAACCCATCTCTAAGACTTAATACTCATTTTCCTTTGATCCAACGGTCGACATGAACCTGTGACTTTTCTACTAAAACAAACTCTCAGAGTCGATCGCTTGCATCGGCTATTGGCTTTCATTGCTGATTTTAATGAAGCCTCCTTCCCATGTCTTGCTAGAGAAACATTCAAAATCTCCTAGTTCCCAAAAGACTAGATCGGCTGTCACGATGCTTACGGATTCATCAGCACGAACCAGTTCGACATCATACCTATGCCATTGAATCAAACACTGATGCATGGTCGATGATATGCAGCAATTCACATGAATCCAATCACGACCAAGGAGTAAACTGTATGATCCTTTCCCATCAATAACAAAGAACGTGGTGAACAGAGTTTTACTCCTGATTGTCAGTTCGACGTTTATTGCCCCCCGGGTCTTGGATGTATTTCCTCTAAAGTCTCTAAGCATCATGTCGGTCTCAAGCAAATCTCTTGGTCTCTTGCCAAGTTTATGGAAAGTGGTGTATGGCATAAGATTGATAGAAGCACCTTCGTCCAATCAGTTATCTTCTTTTCTCCAGTTCTAGTGTAAAAATATGTATAAAACTTCTTTTCTAGGTCAGCCCAATTGGCAATGGAGTTAACTGGTAGTGACGAGAACCAAGTGAAGGCTGGCCCTAATAGGGATAAGGAGAAGAAACGAACTCGATGAGCATCCTCAACCGATGCTTCGCCTAATTGTGTAAGATACCGACTGACATATTCTATTGTGCTTGTACCGTCTTAACTAGTGAACTTGGTGAATTCTGTGAGCCTGTAATTTGTAGGAAGAGCGACCAAATCATACCACTCTGGATATGGGTGTTTGTATGAAAAGGTTAGCCCTTTTGGCTTCAGGCCGAACTGATTCTTCATCATCTAGGCCACCTTCAGCAGCAACTCATCAGCTTGTGGATTTGGATTTCTCGGTATTTGCTGATCCATTTGTGGATTGAAATCCCTCGTACCATGATATCCTAGATTTGGCATCATGTGGAGAGTGTTATAATCTGTGCCATAGTGATATCCTTGTGGAATCTTAATCTGCTAGGTCTTCTGCTGGCTTACTGCTTGAAGTCTCTGCTTATAGACATAAGGATCTATATCTCTATGGATCCTTTGAATTGATGGTGCTATTTTTTGTGCCAGCGACGGTATGTGGCCTGATGTGCCAAAATTGATCATCTGGTTCTGACTTTTCCCCGCCGGCTGTTGCACATGCTGTATTGACGGTCCAGGGTTGTACTGTATCTGATTCGTAGTAGTATCTAGAGTTTGTTCAGATAAACCTTGAAGTGCCTAGACTTCACCATTACCAGCTGGTGCTGCTTCTTGATGGCTGGTGCCGACTTGATTAGTCCCTTGGGTCAACGGATCTAGAATGTTATAACAAGTCGATCCAACCTGACTAACTGGAATTCTAGGAATCGCATCTTTCATGGCGTTGTGAAATACATCAACGAAAGCTTCATTGTGGCTTGATAGGACATCACGAATAGATTTGTCTATGGCTTCCGCAAAGAAACACCTGTCTTTAGCTTCAACTGTATATGTCTGTCCGTGTAGTAGAACTCTTGGTAGTGGAAATTTCTGAATAATTGTGCTGTCACGTGTTTTGGTGTAGGACAACAAATACTTCTTCTGAAATTCTTCCGTAGCTTTGTTGATGGTATCCCTATCTTCATCAGGTAGGTCTTCATAATGTACCATAAGGATATCGTCGTTGTTGTGAACCACCATGACGATTGTGGTGTTCCACCGGGCATGCCAGAAACGTGTGTCGACATAGAATTTCGTCTCGTGCCGAGGACACACGCAGCAAGCCGGAAGGGTCTACTCGATGGAGCAGATCCACCTAGCTTCAGCGCAGGGGTGGTCGATCCTGCGCAATCCTCCCGAGGTGTGCCAGTCAATTTGACCCTACAATTGACAAAGAGAAAAAGTTCATCAGTAATAAAGGGTGAAACTTACCGGTGTTGCTAGGCAGTTTTGAAAGTACGACTGTGAGAGTCGATATGGAAGGAAATCGGCTAAATAGCCGATCCCAGTATACTTATGAGAATAAGTCAGTTAGAGCTCATAGGGTCGTGTGAAGAGAATCAGTTATCGTTTAGAATAAATATCATTTAAGCAAACATTAATTAATGGCAATAAGATATCGATGATGGTCGGTTTACACTGAGCCAATGATTACAAGTAACCGAACTCCTGTTTATGTAAAGAAACAATTCAATACCACTCAACCATCTAATAAATATAAATTTAATGAACATGTTAGATCTCATCTATCACCATGAACAGTGGGACATGAGGCGGAATCATGCAGGCTGTAGAAACAACAATAGACTCGACGACCCTAACTCATTACTAATATCAGTGGGCATGAGGCAGAATTATGCAGGCCGTAATATAATAACAAGATCATGGGGCTAACACATCTTTCGACTTATCTCTACTTCAACAATCTCGTGATGTGAGTTGTTCGTGAAAGCACTCGATATCGGCTAAACAGCCGATTCGCATAGCGCACAGCTTCTTAGGAACGGATCTATCAACTAACGATCCCCACTCCACGGTGCTAATAGTGGGGTGAGAGGCAGAATCCTACAGACTGTGATAACGAGCCATGAAACGGTTCTCGCTAACCGATAGATCTACTCAAGATCGAACATGCCTTAACTGCACGTTATGCACGATTAAGATTGATATAAAACAGCCAATAAAAACATAACTCATCGTTTAAGATGTAGATTAGATCAGTTTAAGATTAGCAAACGATGGGTTACATAAGATATAAGGTCGATCCAGATCAATCTTAATCGGGCAGAGTGATATTGTTGTAATTAGATAAACAATGAAAGCAATAAGCAATATCGGTAACTTAATGAATCTACCAAAGACTGACATTCAAAAGTAGAGCCGGTAACTTGATCTTGATCTAGTTCAAGCAGTGGGGTGTAAGGCAGAATCACACATGCCATACTTGAACTAGGCAAGAGTTGATAACTAGCCTATACCAGAGTCGCAGTGGGGGTCGACCGGATCGATGCAGCTATACGAACAGAGGTATAAACCATGACGGTACTTACAGACAAGCAGTGGAGGTCGACCGGATCGATGCAGCCATACTCGCTGAAGAACTCGCCGAGATCTACTCTGCTCCTACTCCTAAGGGGTGGCCAGAGCCGAAAAAAGTAAATTGACTTGTATTTGATTGATTGGTTGTCTTCTTACCAACGGCGAATCTAGACTAAACTGCTGCTGGGGTCGCACAGATTCATGAACTCAATTTGATGGGGTCGTAGCTGGCCGGAATACGCGGGGTTCCACTGATTCGTACAAAGTTATCGAGGTCGCATGACCCCGACAATTACACACGGGCTTCGCCACTGCTTCTTACAATAGCCGGGGTTCGGTATTTATACCCGGAGCCTAAACATGAATCCTACTCGAGCACGATTTATTACAGACTTTGGCATAAAAATAAAAACATTCCTAATTTAAGATAACTTGGACTCTAATCTTTTCCTTTTTTTTTAGAGTCCAACACGTTTTCGTCCTGGCGTCGAGCGTAGCCTCTGTCGTTATCTGCTGGCGCTGTTCGAAAAAAGCCGATTCCTAGATTTTGCATCTGAATGGGCTGTTTCTGATCTGCCTGCAACTGATCATTTGATGATACGATCCTGTAAGCTTCTTGATTTTCCAAATTTTGATGAAAACACCTAGTTTTCCCTAAATTTGGGAAAATTGAAAGACCCCAGAACGATAATTAAATTGGTACGGTGGGAGTATATAGCAAAGATGAGATCTTTCAATGGTACACACCTGGTTTTCCCTAAATTTTTAGCTACCTCCGCTGATTCAGTGATATTACTAATATTTGACACTAGCTTCTCAATATCCTTTGCTGGCATCCTCTGCTCGAGGACAGGACGCCGCGCGAATCCCTACTGCGCTTCTCCACTTCATTCGTTTTCTGTCGTAATTTTCTTCATCGGCGAACCTTTACACGCCACTAGTTGGGTGTGGTTGCTAGTGGCATGTTCAGGTCCCTATTTTTTTGGGAAAAACTGGATATGTATCATTAAAAGAATCATCTTTTAATGGTATTAGCAACGATGAGATCTTTCAATGGTACACACCCAGTTTTCCCTAAATTTTTAGCCACCGCCGCTGATTGAGTAATATTGCTGGCATCCTCTGTTCGAGGACAGGACGCCGCGCGAATCCCTACTGCGCCTCTCCACTTCATTCGTTTTTTGTCGTAATTTTTGTCATCGGTGAACCTGTGCTGTACACGCACTGATGGGAAAGGTACAAGATTTGGACCATTTATTTCACTGAAAATTGCACAAGGAGTGGCTTTTTTTAATTTTGTGAGAACAGGGAGTCAAACTCTCGACATGCAGGTTGCGCTTTTTGCATCCCTATCACTGCACCACGTGCACATTCTCTTGTTAACTATATAAACAACTAGGAAGAAACG
This sequence comes from Miscanthus floridulus, assembly GCF_019320115.1. NCBI lineage: Eukaryota > Viridiplantae > Streptophyta > Magnoliopsida > Poales > Poaceae > Miscanthus > Miscanthus floridulus. The sequence goes on along the minus strand of NC_089581.1, from coordinate 172,317,664 downwards.
CGCGGGTTAGACACTTTGCTCTTTCAGAGAAATGCATTGCTAGATTGGTCATATCTGTCAATGTCATTTTTTTTCAAGATCGCGCATCGGCACGTTTTTCATTAAGCAGGAGATGTCAATGTCATTTAGGTCCTTCCTTCAACTAATCCAAAGCAGGGACATCTATAAGCATTAGCTTCTTCTGAAACTGTTGGAATCCATTGTTTACTGAAAACACCACTGCATACATCATTTGTTCAGTTTAAGCAAACTAATAAAATAAAGAGGCTAATTTGACTGTGTTTTATTCATTCTGCAAATCAAGATTGTTTTTATTTGTACTTTCATTCCACCTAACATGATTAGAATGCATTGTTTATGCCTGTCTTTTGTGCATAGCTTCAGTTTTTATCTGCTATAGAGATGTCTTTTTTGCTATAGAGATGTGAGATGTCTAATATTAGCCCTGTACTAACTACATCTATATCTCTCCAAAAAGATGGCTCCACAGGTGACATAGGGCCACAAGCCCCATCCCAACTGGGGCCGGAAGCGGCCGCGCCCATACCTGGGAAGGTATGCTGTTTTCAGGGCACCCAATGCTCCTGGTCCTGCTCAGAACCACCCATTTGTTCGGTACCCTTACAAAGAGCAGGAGCCCGTAAGTTTCTTGTTCATTCCTTTCTGTGCATTCTTTTTGTATGGTAGATACCATAAATTTATGCTCTTGTGTTCTTATCTTCCTTTCAGTTCCATTACCCCGAGGAGTTCGAGGTGGCTGAGTTCACTGAAGATCCAGTGACTGACCAATACCTGATCAGTCTTCAGTACTGGATAACACAGGTACCTTTTTTAACTCTTTTTTTGTTTCGATTAATGAACCATGCATGTTTCATTCCTGACAGTTCTATCCAATTCAGGCCTCAATTAAAAGGTACCAGATCTACAAAAGAGCAGGATACATCCCCAAGCCCAACATGGTCGTGCAATACGAGAAGAGGAACACTGAACTCTGGGAGGAATTCGATTATCTCGTCAGCAACCTCATCGCCGTCCATAATGGACTAAAGGATCGCGGTCACAATGAGAGTGAAATCCCGCAATGCATTCTCAATGACTGGCTAACGCACACTAGTTAGCTCATTAGTCACTATGCCGCTCTTGAGGAGTATGGTCACAATAGTCACAATCTTCTATTCTGTTGGCACAAAACATATGCTAAACTTTTGGGCAGTTTTATGCCTGAGGATGTTCTATTCTGTTGGCAGTTTTATGCCTTAAGATCTTCTATTCTGTTGGCAGTTCTATTCTGTCGATTAGCTTGTCCAGAGTTCGAGTTATGCTTTAACAGTCTTTTACAATATTCTACTGTGTTCGAGCCGTAACATGCAGGATACTGTCAGTTTTTGCATGTTCCAATGATTGTTTCACTAATTAAACCCAACAGAACATGCAGGATGATGAACAGAGAGGCAATTTCTTGCATTGCATCTATGTGGAGGACATGGAGATCATGCAAAATGTACTAATCCGAGGACAGTAATGCATGCTCACAAGCTGGCCAAAGATACATTGTAGTCCTCCAGGCTAGGCCAAGCTATCCAAGCAAAGGAGGCTATTCAGCTGAAAGAAGACAAAAACAGAAAGGCCAAAACAATCCCAAGGAATGTTCTACAGCTTCATATCTACACTTATTTACTCCCAGAACCGTAGCTTTTGCAGCATTGGTGCGCCGGCAGGAACTGGAGTAGCAAACAAGCTCTCCTGGTACATGTGTCCAAAGAAATGAACTCTGAAACATCCTGTATACTCGAGAACAAACCTGCGCTTCTTGAAGAAGATCGCCCCGAACCTGTGGTAAACGAAGATACAGCTCTCTTCGTCGGATATGACATAAGCATTGCGGGACTCGTGAATGATAGCCGGCGGCACTGTGACCTTCTGGCTTAGAGCCCATTCTTGTCGGTCATAATCGACCCAGACCTCTATTAAGTTGATGAGATGGACGCAAGAGAGGGCTAACTTCCCATTGAACTCGAACAGCTTAAGATGGCATCATCGTCCTTCCTCAGGGTGAACATCATTGAACGCCGGCGGCTGTCTGATGCAACCGAACTGCTCCGTCTCCGTGTCAAAAACAACGAGACACGGTCCAGTATCTGCTTCGTCCTCCCATCCTTCCGGAGGCCAATGGAGGCGGCCGTGAACCAGAGCAGGTGATTCCTTGTATGCTGGTGGGAGGCCCATCTCAAGTCTCTCATGCAAATATTCAGTGAACTCATGTCCTGCCGGACTCTGAATCATGTAAACCCCATGAGTACCTGTAGATAGTGCATGGTAGGGGCCGCTGTCTCCGCTCCTGAAGAGGATGCGGTAGACCGACGACCATGATCAGTTCTGGCGTACAAAGCCTTGATTTCCGTTGCACGGAGAGGAGGGAGGGGTGACCACTGTCTTGTGGCCGGGTTGCAGAGGAATAAAGAATCCATGGAGATGATCAGTAAAAGGCCATCGCAAGTGGCGTGAACGCGGAATTGGAGCTCCGCATCCGCGTCCTCGTCCATCTCATCCCTCCAGTGCGCGAAGCTCGCGAGCACCTGGTGCTGACCGTTGTCAGGATCCAACGCTTCTAGTCGCATGTCAACCACGTCCTCAAACGATTCTGGCTCTCTTGTCAACCTTAAAACTGGACGCGCCGGGGCCTGACGGTCATGGTGTTCCTCCACAAATGCTTGTTGCGAGACCGACTCCAGGAAACACTGATTCCATCTCACGCACACCCCTCTGAAGCGAAAGAGATCTGAAACTGGTAGCGAAAGAGATCTGAAACTGGTAGTCGAACCAAGATAGCTTCGATAAGATCTCTGGGCAATTCACACCAGGAATCCGCGGTGTACTTTATTTCCCCTGCTTGGAACTGTTCGTCGTCAATCAACTCTTCGGCATCGCCGGACAGAGCTGACTGGAGCTCGCAACACTATGGAGTGCGGTGTACTCGATGACACGTGGGTCTGTACTGGGACAGGCTGTGTGTGAGTGTGTCCCGCTAAACCAGGCTGCTGCCTCGATTAAAAAATCGCACGCGTGGTCGAGCGGGAGCGCTTGGAGAATGGAGATGCAGAAAAGGTCCCGCAGCGCGTTGGATGATTTCAAATTAGCCCTCCAATTTTTCAAAAGTAACTAGACATCCCTACGTGCGCCTTTCAGCTCCCCTTCGCTCGTCTGTAAATAAATTTAATTTTGCCCCGAAGTATTTTACTCCCTCCCTCAGAATGAAAATCTTTGCTCCACAAGGAGTCAAAGCAAGTTTGATCGAATATATGTAAAAAAAATACTACTACTATTTATAATGTGTAATTGTATCATTAATTGTAGAATATTTTTTATAATAAACCTAGTTAAATTTAGATTGCTTAACTCCTCGAGGAATAAAGGTTTGATTATTTTTGGAATAGAGGTAGTAAGTCTATAATTGAATTTATGAAAACTTTGTTATTAATGATATCAAATAACTATAATATCCTAAATAATTTATGATAGCAAATTTGACAAAAAAGAAAGAGACTACCACTTTACGGCTTGTGCCATGATAATTTAGAGTTTGACGTTTAGGGTTATTGGGGAGCCGAGCATCCCAAAGTCTCTCTGAGGCTTTGGATTAATTATGTGTTGTAAACATGTTTATAGTCCTTGTAATGCAATGGCCGATGCGGTGCCTTAAACTCTAAAAAAAGCATCCCAAACTCAAGCTTGACGGAATCTGATCAAGCTTGTCGAAACTAGTATAACATCTTTTTCGATCCACAAAGCTGAGCTCGATCAATGCTTGAGGAGTTTGGGTTGCAGATGAACATCATTCCACAAGTTAGATAACGAGCGAACTTACAAATTAATTAAAGTGTAAATCAATACGAATAACATCTTACATAAGTATAAATAGTATGTGTCAAATTATAAAATAATAGTAAGCATTTGTTATGGAATTAAAAGAAAATTATAAAAATACATGTGATATATAAGCAATATGTGATGAGGCTCAACGAGTTATTCGAGACCTGGATCAGGCTTGAGCTCGAATTAAACTTTTCACGAGCCTTAGCCCAGCTACCTGAGTACCTGGTGGAGAGAAAATTTTTGTTTTCCCCTCAGCCCCCCTCGAAGATTTTATAACTGCGATAACACCCTTGGTTCTTTGAAGTATCAATTCAACCAACTGGAACCAACAAAGGATTCCTAGCGGGCGGAGTCTCCACCGCGTTTCCTCGGATTTGGCTCCGGAATTGGAAGCGATCGAGGGAGGATCGCCTGTCCCTTCTCGTCTCCCTGCCCGCTTCAACCCCTTCGCCCGTTCCGTAACCCCCGACGGCCCGGCGATCGCTCTGGGTCCCCGATTCGGCCAGTTTGGTTCCAATTGGGGCCGGATTGGTGCTCGGAGGGATCAAGCAGAGGACAAGGTCGGGGTTTGATCCGCGATTTCATTTGTTTCGGCGGAAGCGAAGCGGCCAGAACCCGAGGCCGTTCCTTGTGCGGCCAAGGCGCCCGAATTCGTCAAGCTAATTGGTAATTCCAGCTTTTATCTGTACAAGCAATAGGCTTCGTTTTCTCAATTTTGTTCTTTTATTATTGCCCTGGTGACCCTCTCTAGCGCATGAATACTGTGAGTTCGGCAATTCGTTACTAGTGGAGTTTAGTATGGGATTAGCAATCGATATTTTTAATACGCTTCTGCCCGACCCGCAAGAATATTTGGACAAAAAATATCATTCAAGTTTATTCAACATGTGTGCTGGCACCGAAATTTCTATCATTCTTTTTGGTATTACTGCTCTATTGGACTTTATGCAATCGTGTCCCAAATCCTTCATTGCTACTTACGGTTAGTACTCTGAACTGAACTCTGAAGCTTGCTCCATTGTCATTAGCTTATTGCATCGGGTAATATACATGTGGTTTATGTGTGATAGGCGATAGCTGTAAAATGCTTCTCTGAAGTTACTCTGAACCATTGGTATTTGCAACAGGGAAGGCGACTGAACATGAGGCTGCAGGATGAATGGTAGGAAAGATAGGGGGAGGTTTAGCAGATTTATACGCCGCATGTCAGTGCAATGCCTGTGCTCTGGGGATCAGACAGACACAATGGATCGGGCAATCCAATTATCAGAGAACATAGACATAAAGGACGGCATGACTAACCGGCACTCATCTCCAAAACTTGTGGCTGGGCGGCATGTCAATAATGTTGGCATGGAGGAGGCTGAGTTGTCGCTTCCGGGAGGTGGCTCTCTTAACTATGAGGTTGGTGCTCCATTCTATGGCATAAATATTCTCGTGAGAAAAAACTTGCGGAACTCAAATTTTCAAGACGACAAGTAAATAAGGTCACTGAAACGCATGCTTGGGCTACACCGTATATACCTGTTCCTTATACATGTGTCATGAAATCACTTCAATATTTTTCACATAAGTTTTTCTGTTATGAAATTGTCTCAGTTGGTATATGCTTTACAAACTATCTTCGTTGGTCTTCCATTTCCTTCCTATTTTATTCTTATGCATACATGTATAATTATCATCAGATGTTTTATGCTAGATCTTGTCATCATGTGCTCTCCGAGCATTTCACAAATAAGTGCAGTAATTAAAGTTTCAGAAAAGGCGCAATAGGTAGATAGGCAACCACAGCTGCTGCACTTTTTTGTATGCTCATTGTAACAACATTTAGATTTTTTGTTTGACTTCTTGAGTTCATGTAATGTTAGATCGATAGCCATCAAAATTTCAATGTTCCATACCTGATAATGTGTAGTGCAATGGTTAAAAAATTTCAGGAAGCAAGGGCATTGCTTGGAAGGGTAGAATACCAAAGGGGACATATTGAAGAAGCACTTCGCGTGTTTGATGGGATAAATATATCTGCACTAACTCCCGAGATGAAAAAATCTGTCGTTAGAAAAGTTAGCCAGCAAAAGCCTCGCCAACATTCCAGCTCTCTGACAATGCCCTTCCATTCTGTTACCATACTGATGGAGACTATATATCTTAAATCTCTAGCACTTTATGATCTTGGAAAATTTGAAGGTATAGAGCCCCAGCTTCTCTTTACTTCTTTTTTTCATTTGTTCAGGACTACTTTAAACATAACTCCAACTAAATTTGGTTTTGCAGAGGCTGCACGTGAGTGCAGTGCAATATTGGACATCGTGGAATCTGCAGCACCTGAGGGTTTGCCGTCAAACTTTGGAAATGATTGCAACTTGAATGAAACAATATGCAGAGCAGTTGAGTTACTTCCTGAGCTTTGGAAACTAGGAGGCTTTCCTCTTGAAACTATATCTTCATATAGGAGGGCTCTTGTTAGTAATTGGAACCTTGATGCAAAGACCATTGCTAAACTACAGAAAGAATTTGCTGTTTTTCTACTATACAGTGGCTGTGAAGCCGGACCTCCCAAACTTCGATGTCAATTGGATGGTTTATTTGTACCCCAGAATAATCTGGAAGAAGCTATTCTTCTTTTATTGATTCTATTGGTGAAGTTCAATCTTAAGAGGATTGAAAGGGATGCAACTGTGATGCATCACTTAACTTTTGCACTGTCCGTGTCAGGGCAGTTGAAACCTCTTGCTCGTCAGTTTGAAGCACTATTACCTGGTCTTCTAGACAACAGAGAGTGGCTGTACAATGTTGCCTTGTGCTACCTAGCATCAGGTGACGATTTAACTGCATTGAATCTTCTTAGAAGGGTATTGAAGTCTGGAGAAGATTCAAACAGTCTCAAAGAACTTCTCCTGGCTTCAAAAGTTTGTGGCGAAGACTATGCTCATGCTGGAGAAGGAGTTTTATATGCTCGTAGAGCCCTTGCCAATCAGCATGGAGGTTGTGATCAAATGGAGGTTGTTGCAGGCCGTTTGCTTGGCATTTCCCTATCCAATCTAGCTAGATATGCTACAACTGACATAGAGAGAGCTGCTCAGCAGCATGAAGCATTGGAGGTGCTTGCTAATGCTGGAAAAAAGATGCACAGCAGAGATTTCGGCACAATATACAGTCTCAGCCTTGAAAACGCTGTGCAGAGAAAGTTAGATACAGCAGCTGGTTATGCAAAGAAGCTGTTGAAATTAGAGGGTGGGTCAGAATTGAAGACTTGGCTGCTTATAGCTCGAATAATGAGTGCCCAAAAACGATATGAAGACGCTGAGTGCATTGTAGATGCCGCATTAGATCAGGCTGGGAAGTGGTCTCAAGGAGACCTATTGCAAACCAAAGCCAAAATTCAGATTGCACATGGGCAGTTTAGGAAAGCAATTGAGACGTATACACAGCTTCTTGCTCTGATCCAACTTAGGGCGAAGAGTTTTGGTGCTGGGATTTCTGTCTTGCAGGTGGGTACCCATTCTCTTAAATTTGTTAGGAATTTGTAAAAAAGAACTGTGCATAATATATATGTTTTATCTTCCATGTCCTATACCAGATTGGTTTGAGGAATAAAACATCTTTTATGAATCATGACAGACAGAATACTGTTGCATGGGTATTATTCATTTTACATATTGAAAGCAGTAGTCAAGCTGTGACTATACTTTTTAAAATCAAGGGAGAATGTAGTTGTGGGACTAACATTTGAAAAAAAAAAAAACTCTCTTACAGTGTGCAACTTGTTTTTGCAGGGCACTAGGACTGATAAAAGTCTGGAAATAAAAACATGGTATCATCTTGCCCTTTTGTACTTAAGAATGTCTCAGTGGAAGGATGCGGAACTTTGCATATCCAAAATAAAAGCTATCAGTCCATATTCTCCCTTGGCTTGTCATGCTACAGGTGATTTCTCCATTTTATTGTAATTGTCCTGTGCTTAGGATCTTAGCATGAGGCTATATCTTGCTATTCTTAGTATCTATGAAAAATTTTATCATGCAGGAAAGCTAAATGAAGCCAAAGGTTTTATGAAGGAGGCTCTGCGAGCATACTCAACAGCGTTAGACCTCGATCCTAAACATGTACCGAGTTTGATATCAACTGCTACTGTTCTTCGACAGCTTTACGGGAAGCCCTTGCCTGCTGTTAGATGCTTCCTAACTGATGCGTTGCGACTAGACAGAACAAACGATGTTGCTTGGTTCAACCTTGGCTTAGCCTATGAAGACGAAGGTGACAGCACAGCGATTGAAGCTGCTGAATGTTTTAGGGCTGCTGCTCTTCTTGAAGAAAATGCCCCAGCAGAACCTTTCAGATGACATATATCAACTCTTTTGAGGGACACAAACTCTAACTAACCCTGAATCAGCCAACATGATTACAGGAATGGCTATGTTATAGGCAACCTTCACACAAAGGTTTCTACATTCTTGCAGTGCGATGGATGTGTTACAAAAATTATGGTCGATTACCTGATTCATTTTTTTTTTAAAAAAATGTGCAATGAGGAAGTGAGTTTGTACTGTGTATGTTAATTTATAACAATAATGTTCTCAATCAGCTGTAGAGAAGAATGACAGGTTCATGTGAAGAAGGAAATCTAGAAAAAGTTGGACCGACAAATACCTGATCCTTTTCAAACCATATATGACTTCACATATCATACATAGCTATTCATGGGACTAACCGACAGCAACAATAAAAATTCATTAAAAGACTAAACTTCAGGTAGGGATGAATTGTAACACTCCCAATTTGCTATCAAACAATGAGACACTGTGTTTTGCACATCCAGACTTTATTTTGCAACAAATTAGATATACCTGTACAGTATATAACAAGGAACTTTATCTACTTGCTTCTTTGTCTTGATGCCAGCAAGAGAGAGACACACACACACACATCATGTAATTCAAACATAACAGAGTGCCATGATGTAAGAGAACAGAAAGAAAAGATCGAGCAGATTATGGCAGCCAAAATCTTGTAACGAGTGAGTCCATTCCATATCATCCATGCATCCACCCATCAAGTACATCTCAAAGAAAGCATGTATAGGAGAAACAAAACATGGAGCAGCTGAGTTTTAGAGTTTATATCCCTTCTCTCAGAGTTTCAGTTCTCTTGGCGGATAGAACCGCCATCACGTCCGCCATGGCTTCCTAGCTGAGACTGCAAGTCAAAAGCAAAACTCAAAAGGCGCCCTCTCCTGCATCATCTCCTGGGCCTGGGTCCTGACTCTGTGGCCCCTCGTGGTCCTTGGCGAACTTCTTCACCTCAGCCTTCAGCCTGTCTAGGGTCTCAGGATCCATGGCCACGCTAAGCGTCGTCTCCTCCTCGCTGGATTCATCTACAGGCAGCTCGCTGTCTGTTATTTCCGGCAAGTCCTCCAGGACGACAGGTCCCAGCAGGTCCCAGTCGACTTCCACTTCCTCCTCCTCCCCGTATGTTTCTACTTCGCCTTGGAGTATTAACTTTTCTCGCAGCCTGTCGTATTCCGCTTGCAGCTGCTCAGCGTCGGAGCCGGCAAAAGGATCCATGCCAACAGCTTCAGAGAAGAAATGCTAGTCAGAGAGCGGTGACTGATGAATAAATAACAGAACCGAGGATACCACAGGATTGACACAGTAATCACAAAGAATAAAGTTAAATGCTGGCCTGTCGCTCTGTTTTTTACTCTGTTTATGACAAGAAAGTTAATTACTCTTATTTATTACTACTACTTGTATTGTGTACTTGATGGCCATGCAGTAATTGGACAAGAGCTATAGGCGGTAATTCTGTTATTTCATGAGAATCTATCAACATGCGCAATTAATCAAATTTCTGACAGAAAATGACTCTGCTAGTGATCAACAAACAGCTAAACGAAAATCTGTAAAAGGTTGGTAGCAGCATTAAGAGAAAATGGATCCATGATCATGGCACTGCTACTTAGACGTGACTTATATACAGCAGTAAATATCGGAACATGGGGCACAAATTAACATAGAAACGGAGAGCAACAAAATACAAGTAACATGAAAATCACAATAAATAAAAGATAAATGCAACTGGAGATTGTCTTGTTATTCTGGTATGACAAGAACAGTTAAATGTCACAGTATTGTGTATTTGCTGTCAACACGATAGTATCAATAGGACACATCCTATAGTAGATGGCAAATCTGATTTCCTGGGAAACTAATAGCATGCACAACCAAGTTACTGACATCAAAGGATACTGCTAGTGATCAACACAAATTGCCCTAACAAAAATCTGTAAAAGATTAGTCCAACGTTCATGAGCATGATTATATCTCATCTAGTTTCCTCAAAAAAAAATTATCTCTCATCTATGATCTTTTTTTTTTAAAAAAAAGATTGTCTCATCTAAATGAGACATGCAAGTTGTGCAGGCTTGTGCATAGTGAATCACTACAAAATTGAGCTTGCGCACCACATTGATGCTGACGAAAATGCATTTGAAGTCATCTGCACCTGATTTTGGTTATGAGAATAAAACCAGTTAATTAGCTAGCTGACTATGTATCAAAATGAAACAGGTTCTCTGCATTTCCCTCTTACTGCTCTGCCTCAACATATATAACGTATCATTCAACTAATCAACAAGTTTCGTAGTTCCTACTGCATTTTGTTTTTTTCCTCTATATATATGGAAGTGGTTGCTCATTACAGGCCATGCGGTACTAGGAAGTGGAAGTAGTAGTACTACAAATAACACAAACACGGCATAATCGCAGACGATAGAGAGATCATGCTAAGTCGATCGGTGCACCCCCAGATGATAGATACCTGTTATGCAGCACACAACGCAAGACGAGGTAGCAAGCTAGCGAATCAAACAGATTTTTGTGATATGTAGGTAAAGTTTACCTTGGGCAATCTTGAGCGGCAGAAACCAAGGGAGGACGTAGCGGCACGAGGGAGCTGCTGGCCACGGCGTCACCAGCTCGTAGGAATCTTCGATGAACTCCACGACTCTGCGCTCGGGCACGTTGACGCTGAAGAGGCGCTCCTCAAGCTCCAAAGCGAAGTAGACTAGATTGGCGTCCGACGGACACACGAGCACGAGCACGGGAACCTTGCGCGGCAGCCGGGTTGCCTTGTAGCTGTCGTCCTCCCAAATCTCTGCGAAGCTCATTGCGTACTTCATTTCCCACGCAATGGTCTCATCGTTGCCGTCGGCAGCGGGGATCCATGACCACATGGACACCGTTGCTGCTTCGCCCTCAGGGATGATGATCTCCACGTACCGCAGGCCGCCTTGGCTCTCGGTGATGCATCGGCGGTCGTGGATGTTCGGCGGGGCCTTGTCGAGAGCGCGGCCTTCGGGGAGGCGGTGAAAGCGCAGCGGAGGCTCTTCGAGGTCATGGAAGGGGTCGAAGCTGATGATTCCCCACGAGAGGTCGAACCACCAGAGGATCTTCTTGTAGGAGATCACACCGGAGGGAACCCACTCGCCGTCGCGGCTCGTGTCGTTCGGCAAGGGGTTTTGCGTGGTCTCCTGGTGCCACTTGTTGGAGCCCGCATGAAAGTAGACGAGCATGACGCGCCTGCGGCCCTTGTGAACCACGAGCTCGGCAATGACGTAGGCTTTGCCGTGGCCGATGGAGACGAACCCGATGCTCTCGATGTTGGCGACGGCGGCATATTTGCCGTGGCGAGGGGGGATGCGCTCGGCGGTGGCCGTGGCCGGGTGGCCCTGCTCGACGCCAGAGCAGTCGAAGTGGCGCACCATGATGAGGTTGCTCTTGTAGGGGCGGTCAGCGAAGCACACGCCGTAGAAGGGCTCGACGCCGAAGTTGAAGAGGATGCAACCGGAGCCGACGCCGAGTACGTAGGGGTACATGTCGGGAGAGTCGCGGACGGGATGGGCGGTCGGGGCCGCGGTCATGACGGTGATCCGCGGCGGCAGCGCGACCGGGATGGAGAAGTCAGCCCTGTGCTCCACGCCCTCGTCTTCCTCGACCTCCTCTTCCGAGTCAAGCTCCGCCTTGTCATCGTCAACCCCCTCCGCCTGCGCGTCCGCCGCGTCTGCCTCGACCTCCATTCCGGCGTCAAGCTCCGCCTCGTCAACCTCCTCTGCCTGCGCGTCTTCCTCGACCTCCGCTTCCGAGTCGTGCGCCGCGGTCTCCGCCTCGTCAATCCCCTCCGCCTGCGCGTCTTCCTCGACCTCCGCTTCCGCGTCGGCGTCGAGCTCCGCCTCCGCCTCGTCCACCCCCTCCGCCTGCACGTCGGCCTCGACCACCGTCTCACCCTCTCCGTCAGCCGGCGCTTCGCCTGCGACAACGCGGGGGACACGGGCCAGGATCACCCACGGCCACGGCATGGTTGCTTCGGTTCGGGGGCTTTAGAGAGAGAGCGCGCCGGCGGATTGATGCGATTTGGTGGCGGGGGGTAATTGAAGCAGCGGGTAGTGGGACTTGCCGACTTATAGCTTGCAAAGAAAGATTACATCCATTCCAAGCCCAACATCGGACTTTCTGGGCTATAAGAGATGATGGCCCATGATGCGCTGCCGATTTTTTTTTTTTGGCAAATTTAGGGAGCTTTATTAACAATTGAGTAATGTCATTACAATAGTGTCTTAACACAATCAGGAAAAAAAAAGGCGTTGTGATCTACCTCTTGATAGCTTCATGGATACTTCATGGCCAGTTAGCCCAACAAAATCTTGATAATTGATTTCACCGAAATAACCAAATTCATGGCGCATAGTGGCGACAGGAGAGCTAAAAGGGAACACACTCCAGTCTCCTCTGCGTGAATAGAAAACGAATTTCCGCTGCTCATTGCACCAGCTTTCCCTTTCATCTTGTCTCGAGGCATGTAGTCCCCTATCATGTTGATATCGAATGCTCCGTGTCCTTCAAATAATCCTCTGACTAACCTTCAAATTCGGTCTAGGTTTGTACGGACCTAACATTGGAGGCGAGAGAGAGCGCTGGTGCAATGCGAGTCATCTTTGTCGTAGTCAACAACCCATGCAAAACTGTTGGGTGCCAAATGATCTGAGTTACTTGTACATCCAAACGGTATAAGGGTACATAATTATGTTTCGAGGAAAAAAAAGATGTAATTCAGATACAACAGAGCACCATGATGCAAGAGAACAGAGTAAAAAAAAAGAAATTATGGCAGCCAAAATCTTGCAATAAGTCAATTCCTTCCATCCATCCACACGGTTAGAAAATGCAGCTCAAGCATCCAAGTGAACAAGGTTTACGAGCGGAGCGTGTACAGGTATCTAATGTTCAGGTATCTCCTGGTACTGATATCAAAAATATTAATACCGAAGTTAAGAAGGATGGTTAACGACCACTTGTATCTCTATCCAGTATCTAATGTTCATCCAATATCTGCTGTGGAACAACATTTCCCAATATTTCGTTCAACTAACGGTACCACTATCTGGACTGGAAACCATCCAAAGGCTCAAAACTACCAGTCTGAAGTCTCACATAGGCAAAGCTTGTATCATAGCTCATCCGAGCAGCAAAAGCAGTCTCAAACGCAGAATCACCTTGGGTATTTCTGCAAGTAGAGATCGTATGGAGCATATCCAGCTTGCACAGTTCTGTTCCCGAAGCGCCGTCCATGCAAGGAATGTGCGGCGATGCATGCAGCCTCCTTCCGCATGAACTCCACAAGCACAGAACCAGGTTCAAACACGAAACCAGTGTCACTGGTCTCAACAGCTGGGACTTTTTCTGGACGATCTTCAGTCACATCATCAGCACCTCGTTCTTGTTGTTCAGAGTACCTTCCAGGTTTCGCCACTTTGTCTGTAGGTTCAGCAGGACTACAGGTCTCTGAGGTTCTTGGGTCTTGATGACTCTTTTCTACTGCATCATCGTCCACCTCCCCTACTCCTGTATGTTTATTCCCATCCACAGCTGCTTCAGTATGACCAGCTTCAGCATGTTGTGACGTGGGGAGAGCAGCTCTAGACTGAGTTTCATCAAGCTCTGTGTCCTCATCTGCTACAGGCGCTTTACTCTCACAAAGTGCTGCATTTGATGGGAAGTGTTTGTCCTTCTGATCTTGACTCTCTGGAATAAGATCTACATCTTTAGTTTCCAAAGCTTCAGAATGATTTAGAACATCTATGCTCTGATTGATCGGTACAGAATATTCTGATACAGCCTTTGCAATGTTTTCAGTATCAGCAAATTCAATGCATTCAATCATGAGCTCAACTATGTTATCCTCTGCAGCACTACCACCACCAGCAGGATACTCAAGTACATTTACAGATTTGACTGCTCCAAACCTGTGAATCTTGTCCACAGTGTAAGTTGAAATCCACCAAAATCAATAACACAAAAAATGTAAAAGAATTGTACACACCTCGTACATTCAACACGTACATCTTCCAAAGTTTCTTCCAGCTCAGATTTTGAAAGTAGCATATACTCTTCTCGTTCAAACTACATATGTTGCACAGTTATTTTACAAACTTCGAATATGTGAAAACAAGTGATAGGTTGAATTTTTTGCTCAATGGTATGCATTAGTGTCAGAGTTCAAGATTGCTGCAACATTTATCTATTAATTTGAACTCATGAGATCTAAAAACAACCAACAATACTTAGGAAACATATGAAGCCATAAATTGTTTTGGTTTGGAGAGCATTGTTGATTTAACTAGAAACTTGAAGTGATAAGAGATAAAACTACAACATACCACATTTTTTAGCTGCAGGACCTTTGTTGGTTCTTTCAGAAGCGATTTGGCGTTGTCAGGAATACCATAAAATGGGAAAGCCTCATTAGCAGCCTGAAAATTCAACTAGAACTTGGATAAAAATTCAACTAGAACACCATGCTATTTCAAATGATGGAATATATACAGGCCAGCAAATGAATAGGTCAAAGTGGTTATACCTCCACAGGAGGATTAGGAAACACATGCACAGCAGTCAGTACACATCCACCAAGCATCATCCCATTGAGGCCAGCACATGCCTTAGAAGTAATGGAGCGATCGGCATACTGTCCATATCAAATTGATCAGAAGTGACTATGATGATCATATACTCTAGCAAATGCACACAGCACTCATACCTCAAGAAATGCACAGGGTCCACCGAGCTCACTGTTAAAAACAAAGTGGTACGCAGCCAATGGGCCAAATGCACTAACAATCTCCATTAGCTAAAAGAGAGGGGAATGCAGTTACTTGTCAGGAACATAAGCTATAATATCCTCACAAAGAACAAAAAAAAATTACTCAATATATAAAGCACAGATACTGATGGCCTATCATATTACCATCTCAGATGAGATCACTCCAGCAATCCCCGCTATGAAAATCTGTAAAATTCAAAGGTGAATCAGAAAACATATACATTATTTTAAAAAATAAGCAGTCAAATATTCTTATGCTTAACTATTCTGAATCAGTTAACTCTTTTTTCCACAAAAAGATGCGAGATGGCTTTCACTGAATATACAACATTGTCCCTAAGTGAAAATAGCGGTTGAAGGAATTCTGACACGACATCAGAGTAACTTCATAGCTGTCAACAACCAACCCTACTTCAACTGAAAATAGAGATTGAAGAAATTCTGATACGACATCAGAGTATAGCTGTCAAGAGCCAATTCTACTTCAACTGAGTTCTCACAGAACCACCAAGAAACTACAACAGGCTACCAAGAATGTCTGGAAATTTGAGACAGCTCTCTTTGAAAAAATCTAACAAGCTGAAACCAATTATATATGTTACCTTGTGTGGTGAATCTGCAACAACGTCAGATATTAAAGCAGTCTCTTCAGCAGGCTTCTTAGGGGTTACATTCTGCAAGGAAAAAAAATATATGAACTAACATTTAAAATAAAATATCTAAAAAATCTGAATGGCCTTGCATTTAAAATGTAGATCTCCAATAAAAAATAATGTCGTAACACTCTAAATATAATACAGAAAAATCAACGGGGTTTACATTCTGCATGGAAAAAATTATGAACTAACATTTAAAATAAAATATCTAAAAATTTGAATGTCACCACGGAGATCTCCAAAAAAACAGTGCTGTAACAGTCTAAATATAATACAGAAAAATCAACGTGGTTCCTTCTGCTGTGGACTATCCCAGATATTATGGACAGCTAATTGTGATGGAAAATAATCATTGTGGATTATTGTTATGTGCAGAGGAAAGCCTGGTCCTTGAGGTGCCATGTCACATATTTGCATGATCCTATTGTTCAGCTATTCATGTTGGTGTAGTGATACAGCACAAAAACAAGGCAATCTAGCCAAGCACACCAAGCTGAACCAGACTAATAACCTATCTACTTCTATCTAACTGGTATTTTTCTGTGATATATATTCCGTTATTGGTTATGGGTGGAACGACTAACCATATCTGCCTATAAATGTAAAGGAACTAATCTTGTCTTTTAGAAGTAAATAGACCAAGTTGAGGCCAGAGATAAAAATAGAGGAACTAAGATGTAAGGCAATATCCATGAAATAAGCTGAACAGGAAAATGTTAGAAATTGAACACAAACAAGAGAAAAGTAAATTCAAAGTTTGTTAAACTAAATGCAGAATAACTTTGAAGCTGTCAATGTCTAAATGACAGCCCTTGCTGCCAAATTGCACTCGGCTGTAGATATTTACAGAATTAAGGTTAGCACTTAGCAACCATCATACTCAAATCTTTTACATTTATTTACTTGAACCATGCTGTACAAGCTGTCTTCCTAATGTTTCCATGAACTGGGAACCATAAGGACCCTCTGCCTGTCTGCAGTATTGTAATCAGCCAATGAATTCTGAAGTAGCAGCAGTCACATATGCACTACACCAGGAAGCCTGCTTTACAATTCCTTTGCTTCACGAAGCTGCTGAACGTGAATTATGACACACCCAATTAAAATACCCTATTTGAGAGATTTCAATATGACCGTCAGACAGGAACTTGTCGAATGAAAGAAATATATGCCATTAACAAATCCAAAACAGCAACTCTATTACATTTTGCACCATGAATAAATCTAAATATAGCTAATTTTAACTCATAGAAGATACAATGGAGTGTACATATTTCAAGGTTCACCATGCAAAAAAAAATGAAGGTACCAATTGCTAACCAATCAATTCCAGGATTCTCACTGCATCGCCAAGAGTTAAACATGGCATATTTTATGCAAATATGCAAACTTCATACTGCACCCATAATCATTAAATGAACTAAAACTTGTGGAAATAAATAGATAATGTTATTTTCACTATGATTATCATTACTGGGCCATTAGGATGCAATACAGGTCAGGTGATAAAAGGAACCGATGGAGAAATCTTTCCATTTCTTATAAGCACAAACAACAGTTAAAGATAATCAACCAAGTGATATTATGCCAGTCTTACAACTAATATTATGCCAATCATTATTGCTAAACAGACATTCCTTTCAGAAGACGAAGATATCTCTTGCAGCAAAACAAGTTGCATATATGCAGGAAACAGAAAGGTTTGATGATCTCGTTCTCACTTAACCGAATATAAACCAGAGGCGCATAACCATTATTAGTAGTATACTAAAATAACGAAACATTCAGCTTCACAAATGACATATAAAAAATTCAAATATTTAGAAGAACTACATGTACAAGTCAATGACATGTCCACAGCAAAGAAAGACACGAGTCAGAAAATTGATACACCGGGACCAACTCGTAGCGCTGCTGTAGCCACACAAGTTTGCGGGCTGCTGGTCGGGAGTTAGACTCCCGGTTCGTACCTAAATAAAGGCTCCACAAGGGCAACCCAAAAGTACGGGTGGGCTTCGACCTGGTGTTGCCTAGCTGCCCCTTGCGCCAGCCCAGTGCCTGACCGACTATGGTGCCAGCCCAAGCCACGACGCATTGTACGGGTAAAGCTAGGGTTCAGGGCATTTTCTTGACCAGCATGGTTGAGGTCGTACCTACATGCAATACCCCGGAAAGCTTTCCATGGCTGGTCGAGTGTTTTTTTAAGAAAAAATGATAGACCAACAAGGCCATGCCAGATCAGTTACAACAACAACAACAACAACAACAAAGCCTTTAAGTCCCAAACAAGTTACATGATATCTTAATTCAAACCTAGATCAAAACATCAATTTCAAAATGACTAGGTCACCCAATACACAGAAAAGAACTACATGATCCAAATTAGGTGGCAATTCTGTACCAAAATATTATTTAAATAAAAGCTTTTAAAGAGACGAACAGCAATAGTTCTTTTGTAAAACAACATTGCCACCTAATTTATTTATTAACAATAGTTCTTTTAGTAATTGTTACATTCTCAAAATAGAATGGGAAAATAATGAGGTTGTTTCGGCAATAAGCCAAGAACCAAAGCGCGAAATTCAAAGGTCATTAACATACATCAATGAAGAAAAACTAAAATGTATATAATTGCAACAACATTGATGTGGGAGGATGGAAATCTTACCACCGTTTCAACATATTCTTTGGGGCGTCGAATTCTCAAAGCAGATCCGTTTAGAGACCTTCCATCAAAAGAAAGAGCTGCTGTAGCATCCTCTGGTGTAAGAAATTCCACGAATGCCTGACGTTTTTCTCTGTTTATCTGCATCGAACCAAAGAGGATATCAATATATATTAATAAAAAAAAAATGTGATATGGTGCAAACAAAAGGTGGAATTAAAGTTTGCTCACCGTGCAACTGAGGCATGGTTTAGACCGCTGGGGTTTAATGCCAGTAGGCAATAAGAAGTCATTCAAGCAGTCAATCAACTTATCCTCCGTAGCTGAATCAGGCAAATTTTCAATGTGCAACCTCCTGAATGGGCGTGTTGCTTGTGTAAGCTGGACAGAATCTGCAGTCAAACTATTACCCGCCAACATGGTCTCAACTGTAGTTGAAGGGTCCTTCTTTATCGCGCTGAAACTGAATGGAGTAGGAGCCATCTGGCCAACAGTTGGCATGAAAGTGGTAGGGAAGTTAGATTGGTTTGCTTTAACAGGAGGCTGATCCCATGTGGCTGATTTCTTTTCTGGGGACTGAATGACCTTGGAAGGAGTCTTGGTAGTTGCCTGCTCAGCTTGCAGTGATGTTTTCTTTTTCCTTGGTGAGTATCCACCAAGACGGCTTTCATATTTCTGGTGCGACCCACCAATGTATCCTCCACTCCCAGACGATCTTTGTTTATCAACTTCAGCATACTTCCTCCTTGATTTCTCCATAGAGTAGTATGGAGGATAATTGCCAAAATCACGTCCATGGTAATTATACCTTTCTTCCCTTAGTGGTGGTGAGATAGACCTGCCGTATCTTTCTCGATCATGATCCCTGCTTCTGGACCTTCTCCTTTTAAACCCTGGTTCTTCATGGTATGGTTTTGCATACTCATTCCTTCCAGCATTTCTATCAGAATGCTTGGAATCTTGGAACCGTGCAGAATCCTGTTTCTTCAACATTGGTCGATCTACCTCTGACCTCCTCTCATTATCAAAGCTACGGTCTTTTCTCTTTGTCTCATTTCGAAGCTTCTCACTCTTAAACTTTATTTTATCATCACCAACAGCTTCATCATTCCATCTTTTTCCAGGTTCCTTTTGATACTCAGATCTCATTACATCACCCTTTCTTTCTCTGATCTCGCTAAGATTTCTATCTTTGCTTTCATCAGCCCGACCACTCATGTTTGTGACAAGTTTCTGAGAATGATGAATGCCTTTGTCTTTCCTAACTGAATGATTATCGTCTCCTGAGGGCCTCTGTTTCTTGGAAGCCTTCTTTGGTGCATCTCCCAGGCCTTCCTTCAACAGGACCTTTGGTGCATCTTTCAGGTCATCCATCTTCGCACCAGTGTTTGGCCTATCTCTAGAGTTGTCCTTCTTGGATACCTCCTTTGGTGCATATCTCATGTCCTCCTTTTTTGGATTTTTCCTTGGTATATGTCTTGGATTTTCTTTCTTGGAGCCCTCCCTTGTTGCATCTCTACTCTTCTCCTTTCTTGAACCCTCCACAGGCATATCTCTGGGATCCTTTCTGCTTTTGTGTTCTCTTCCTTGTTCCAAGTGAGTGGATTTGCCCTTACCATTTTCTAGCCCTTCCTTGGCTTTCTTAGATTCTGATGCAGCCTTCTTTTCACGCCACAGCATAATGTCCTTAATGCTTAGAGGTCTTGTGCGGGCAGCTGTACCTTCACTAGTGATTCTCTCAGAGTCATTTTCACCATGTATCTTTCTACTCATCTTGATCCTTGACCCAGAATTTTTTGTCAAAAACAACGATATCTTATCTAACCTAGCCTACTCAAAGAGTCTAACAGATAACAGCACTAGACACCATGTGGCTTCCTGCAAAGAATAAAAACAGAGGCATGAAAACATTGCAACATACTTTTCACCATAGGCAAGCTGACGCAATGTAATTTCATCAGAATCACAAAACCCTAATAGAAGCAGCTAGTTCCAAATAATGTGAAGGAACTGATCCTAGATCAGTTGGTTGTGGGTGTGGAAGTATGCCCAGACCGCCCAAATTCAAGTCCTCATCGAGGCGAATTTGGGTGCCTAACTCTTCTTAATTAAAAAGCCACCTAGTTCCTCATAGGTTGGTTGAGTTTTTTTAATTCCAAAGAATGTGCCATATATTTGGTTTTGATCAAGCATGAGGAACCTGGCTAATCACATGCCTCCAGAAACTGGAAGTCATGGAGAATGGGATACCTCAGTATTACTTACCTAATCCTAGCTGCACTGGACTTGGAAATGTGAATGGTAAGACAGTTTCATTTTAGTAGATAGTCCAGAAATTGAGTATAATAGCACAGCACTAAAGAACCCCATCCAATCCAGGGGTGGACCGAGTACAGGACATGGGTGTACACATGTACACCTGATAATTTTTGCAAAATCATGAAATTAATATGTATCGCAGTGGCAGAGCTGGTGAAAATCTCACATAAGCGCCTAACAACCCGTATTATGCCAACATACCCATAGTTCATAGAAGCAAGGATAAAATGCATAATTTAGAAGATATCCCAATTCCATGCTTTATTATACAAGAAATTTGATAAAAATAAGGCTAGCAGGACCAGGATAAGAAGTAACATTCATATCATCTAGGTTGGAACTAAGACATAACCAGATACAGTATCTATGCGGTAGCTGGAACGCTGAGTAAATTGGATAACAGAATATAGATTATCATAGATTGCTACGGATTTCTAAGTGTAAGCAGAAATTATCACATATGTCATCTGAAGTTTACAGAAAATAGGAAAGTAGGTAAGGACACCAGCTCAGGGGAACTGAAAACTTTTGCAGCTACATAACAACTGATCAAAAGGGTCACTCATGCACATATTGTGCACAAATGAGAACTTGAGCCTCTTAAGAAACTCTGTTCGCCTGCTGCAGTTTGCACCTTGCTTACAAACAATTGATGAATGAACAATGGAGGATTCGAAATTTGGAACAACCTGCTGTAGCTGATTGTTGTCTGCCTCTGCTCCTCTGCACTTATACAGAACTGCGCAGAAGAAGGAGGCGCCGAGCGGCCGAGCGTTCGTGTGCACTGCGCCCAGGCCGCAGGCCGCGACCCTACCGCCGCGTGTGCCTGCGTCGCACTGTGCAGGAGCGACTGCCAGCTAGCCACACCGTCGCAGGCTCGCAGCACCGCCCTCCTCTCGCCTGCCTCCTGAATTTGGTAGCACCCGTGCGCAGCGAAGATGCTGGCCGCGCCGCCTCCCAACTCCTTCCTCGATTTGGCTGCACCGCTGGTCGCACCACTGGCCCCCCGCGACTAGGGTTAGCTTCGCACGCCGCGGTGCCGCAAGCGATGAGAATATGAGATGCACGCCGCTCGCGAGGGGAGGACGTCACGCGAGGAGATGCGAGAGAGGCAGCCGGTGGGGTGTGAAGTTCTACTTTTTCCCAGGCCGGCGACTGGGCCACTTTGGGTTGGGCCGGAAAACAGCGTGGTACTCACGTTTTGGATTAAGTCCATTTGCTCCGACTTTAACGAAGTCCGATTTACCTCTCTTAAACCACCTCAAAACTTCTAAAAAAAACACCTAAAAAAACTCTCTTAAACCAAAAATAATAATTTTTTAATCTTCTCTCACTTTTGAAACCGTGCAAATTTCCTCACCAAGCAATTTTAAAGATGTGAAATGGTGCCACATCAACTATAAGGGACGTAAATCAGACTCCCAGGATGGTCAATTCGACTTCAATTTAAAAAGTATAGAAATATTTTTTTTAAAATGTACAAATGTTTTTTAAGATATGCAATCAAAAGTCCAAAAATATGATTTAGTCTTAAAAATTTCGTAGAAATTTTTTTTTGCTCTAAAAAAATATGAAACCAATTTTATATATTTTTCTAGAAACATGCTCAATATTATGATGTCAAATTATTTGAATCTTATATGGTCTCCTTCTGGTGTTTATTTATTTTTCTATAAACAATGCTTAATGCAGATGCTCTTGTTATCTATTATAATCAGCCAACGCTAACAACACGGAACACGTATAAGTTCAATTGACTTCGCATCATTCATTGTGTGATTGTGTCAATTTTATGCTAATAATTCAAATCTCATCGAATATAACTTATTTGCATGTCTCTCGACAATAAATAGAAATAAAGATGTTTATTTGTGATATTGCACTCCCTCCGTTCCAAATTATAAGTCGTTTTAACTTTTTTGGTACATCCATTTTACTATGCATCTAAATAAATAATATGTCTAGATACATAGCAAAATAGATGAGCTAAAAAAGTCAAAGTGACTTATAATTTAGAACGGGGGGAGTAGTATTTAGCAGGTGGAGCCCTCCTGAGTCAGTATAGAATAGTTCCAATAATACATAAAATGAGAACATTTACTAGAAAAATAAACACCAAGATGAGACAATAAAATATTCAAATAATTCTAAACTTTTCTAAGATTAGATCATTTTTAGGATTTCTAATTGTAAATGGTTTTACATTTTTTAACTAAAACAATTTTTCTAAGATTAGATTGGATTTTAGGATTTCTAATTGCATACTTTTCCAAATAAAAAATATTGTTGTTTTAAAAAAAATAAGTTATTTTAATAAAGTGTAATTGACCTCCCAAAACTATGAATATAATTCAATTTACCTACGCATGGCGTTGTCGGCCAAGACATCCCTAGGAACCAATTTGGACAGTCTAAAAAGTTTGAGAAGGCCTAGAAACTAGTTTTCCGACTTAGAGGGTAAATCGAACTTCAACAAAAGTTGAAGGAGGTCAAATAGACTTTTGCCTCACATTTTTACCCCACCTCTATCCATGATCTTAGTATCCCTAGGCCCATATCTGCCCCTAGAATGTATCTCATATATATACTTGTAGTTGTGTCTGGTCTTAATAGAAACCATTTGTGTTAGGGTTTGGGGTGCTCGTGATTTAACACAACAACAAAGGGAAGAGAAAGACCGAACAGTGCTCACCCACTCATCAATAAGGAGGGGGAGAGAGAGGTGAACCATGAATGTCCATACAGTACGGTGGAAAGGACAAAGGATAGAGGACTAGATCCTATAGAGTGGTGAAGCTAGGTCGTCTAGAAGGAACATAAAACACATAAAAAATATTGTTTTGAAATTGGAACTATCATCCTACCCTAAGTAATGGATACAATGTAAGAGCATCTCTAAGAGAGTTGGGATCCAACTTGCTATTTCGATTTTTAGCTAACATGCAAGAAATCTGGCCTCCAACAAACTAGCTAATGCCATTGCTATTCCATTTGATGTGCTATCCCGTGAGGGTCAAAAGACAAATTGGGTTGGCCGGTGTGCCTTACTATATCAGCGTATGAGACACTGACAGCTAGTACCATGTTTATGTTGCTCCAAAATTCCATTCATTTCTCCTCTTTTCATAGAATATGGAGTGTGAGATATGGCTAGTCTGTTGGAGCGTGTTGAATTATATAGAGAGAATTTTTATGGAGTGGCTAGCCAAATGAAGATATGGAGTGTGGAATTTAGAAAGTCTCTTGGAGATGCTCTAAAGTTGAATGTCCTACAACTAATTTTAGAATGCATCTGACTTCTCAATGAAACATGAGTAGTTTCTTGCCAGTGGTCACATGAATCTTGGACTAGAGTTTTCTTCCTTGGAGTGATTGAACCATTGCTAGTTAAAAGATGACGTCCTGGAATTGAACTACAAAAACCCCTAGGGATGAAGTGTGCCATCTCGATTTGTAAAAGGAGATATATCACATCAAACCTCCCCTTCCCTAAAAAAACATCAAACCTCCCCATGATAACCCTAAGAATTGGGTGATGAAGCTACATTGAAAAAAGTTACTTATAAGCAAACAAATTTGCTATAACATACGACGTTACAACCTAGTTCACGCGAGGATTGTGGTGGGTGTCAACATTTTATCATGCCTCAATGGACTACATCGAGGCATGCAACCAGGCAACACTCGGTGCGCACGGTTAGTCAGCTAGATTTGAGTCGGTTACCCTCATTCTCGATGTGCGCACGATTAGTCGGCTAGATTTGAGTCGGTTACCCTCATTCTCGATCAACTGAACTGCTCCCTTGCTTTTCGTGGCTTTTCTTGTAGACCTGTGTTGTTTTGAGTGCAAGTGGTTTGCTCATCAGTTTCCATCCAAACCACGGGCCATTTCTTTTATAGCACTATTATTTGCTTCCTCCAATTTACTAGAATTACTATAGTAGTGTTTGATGTACT
The DNA here is from genome assembly GCF_019320115.1 of Miscanthus floridulus. Classification (NCBI taxonomy): domain Eukaryota; kingdom Viridiplantae; phylum Streptophyta; class Magnoliopsida; order Poales; family Poaceae; genus Miscanthus; species Miscanthus floridulus. The sequence continues at coordinate 172,293,037 of NC_089581.1, read as the reverse complement.
GCCAACTATTTCAATTGCTACTACCGAGTGCAATCTTTAGCAATTCCTTTGAGGTTTCGACTCAAAAGTGAGTGCAATTAAATCCTGCTAAAAAAGAGATACTGAGTACAATTAATAGGATTGCTTAAGCTAGGATGGTTCTATTTGAGAAATGGAGCGAGTAAGATGCACTATTTATGCTGTATTTTATTTATTTATTATTGTATTTTTAAATAAAAGTTTAAAAAATCATCGGGCATGATATGGGGCCTTGTGGGCTTCTACTATATTGATAGCACCCTATTACTCTCTGTGGTCACAAAATATAGGTGATATCATAATGGTTGTCCAAAGTCTAATGTGTAACAAAATTTTATGGGTTGAATTTGGGAAAACGATATGGATAGGTCTGTCTTGAATTGCAGACTCGTAAAAGCATACACTTGTTATATTTCAAAAATATTATGTTAAAAAAATACTAGTCGAAGTTGACTATGGTCCTATATGTATCTGTATTGCAAAATTTGTATTCATTTGATTACTGCTACTATTACCCAGTGCAATGTTTAGCTGTGTTTCACTTATGAAGAAAGAGTGTAATTATAAGTTGCTAGAATAAAAGAAGGTACCATCAATGTGAGTAATTGTTTTTTGTGTGAACATCTGTATTGTACTATATATTTTTTTAAAAAAATATGAGTAGTTGACCATTCTATAAGGTTCATATCGGGTTCATAAACCCGGGGTCTCTAATGGGCCCGCTTCCTAGTAAAAGCTCGACCTAGCAAATGATATTACAAACGATGCACAACTCCTGGGCCGGCCCAGATACCTAACGATAGGCTAGAAGAGCGGTCCAGTCTCCGACCGGAAGGCCTAGCCAAGGAGAGGACGACACTCGCTTTCGACTCCGACTCGCTTCTCCGACCGAAAGGCCTAGCCAAGGAGGGGACGACGCTCGCTTCCAACTCCGACCCACTTCTCCAACCAGAATGCCTGGCCAAGGAGGGGACGATGGTCGCTTCCAACTCCGACCCGCTTCTCCGACCAAGAATACACCAAACCTCTATTTACAGCTCTTCTCCGATCGGCATGGTCGGAGCCAACTGGGAACAACCGGCCGAGGACGTCCGCTCGGTGAGGACCCAAAAAATCAGGCGGAGCAGATAAGATAAGGCGCTCAAGTCAACCGTAATACCGAGGATCATACCTTGCACACCTATAGGACAGTACTATCAGCCTGTGCTAAAAGGGTACTTTGCAACCTTCCAGAGATGTCAGAACACAAACAGTGTTGTAAGCACCGACATTTATCCTATAGTATGGTAGGCATCGACATTTGCCATACCAGAAGAACACGATGGAGCCTATGTCATGCATCGGTGCATCAACAGTATTGTGGACACCAACAAACTGTATTGTACCCAATGACATGGGTAATAAGACTAGGACACACACACTCTCTCTCTCTCTCTCTTGAACTTATAAGGCCATCCCCTTCATCTATAAAAGGGGATGCGCTATCTCCCAACAGGGACGATAGATATTCTGACTCTCTCTCTCTCTGCTAGCTTTAGACATTCTGAGCACTCAAACAACTTCACGGCTCTAGAACTCTAAAGCTACACAGAGCATACGTTTCAATACTTAGTGCATGTAGGAGCTCTCGTCACTCTCGGCACTTCAGTCCAGAGTCTGACCGGACCTCTAACATCCCCCATCTTATTTCCACTCGTTTATAACTCCACAACAAACTTCGAGCACCTAGGCTCAGGAATAAAGTCACTGACCGATTCAAACTGGACGTAGGACACGTTGCCTAAACCAGAATAAACCCTATGTCATTGAGTGCTAGGTCATATTCGATCACAACGTATAGCAAAATGATAATATTTACTTGTTGGTCACTTTTCGCACCGACAGTTGGCGTCGTCCGTGGGGAGGACGTCGTACGTTCACGCTTTTTGTCATCGGATGGCCTACCTTTCCGCCATCTTCGGCATTGTGGGCTCAAGCGATACGACTCACTTCAGCTCGCTGGAGTTTCCCATACTCCCACCTGTTGGGATGTGGGTTTATCCCATCTTCGAGTCATCCCAGACCTTCCTCTTCAAAAGCTTAGACTTCGTCGCCAACTAGCTCGACGTGCTTCGCCTTTGCAAGGAGGCACTTGTCCTAGCACCTGTCGGAGGAGGAGCGCCCTCCGTCGGCTTTGGGCCACCCAACGACCTCAACGACGAGACACCTAGGCTTCGCTTCGAGCCCACGCTGGGCTCAAACCCTACTGTGAGTAACGTACATATTGTTCTTTACTCGCTATTTGATATCTTCCATCGACTCTCTAGAGGGACACTATTGTCCCTACCACAACCGCCATGCGACTGGTTCCCCCATGGCCTCACGTCCCCCACGGACATGTACGTGTGGGGGCTCTAAAGGATGCTAACATCACCCCCTCTCACATCCGAAATTGTGGGGATGGCGGGCTACGCTCCTGCCTCTTTCCGTGACCTCATGGATGATGAGGTTGAAAGCAACGGCTCCAGCATTGGAGATGTCGTGGCACCTAGCCACCCTCTGTCCTAGGAGTGCGCTATGGCGAATGCTCTGGGATAGCCACCGGTGGTAGCAGAGTCCCTACAGACTCACACCCCTCCGGACCCTCATATGGAGGCCCTCGCGCGTGTGTAGGAGCTTGGCGAGGAGCTATGACAAAGGCGGTAGAGCTAGCAGCCACCTATGCTAGCGCGCTTGGCACAGCATGCTACGCCACGCGCACGTAACCCAGTGAGCAACGCCTAGGGTTGCGCTCGCTAGGTCTAGTGCAACATCATGGATGGAGGAAATGATCCCCTTAAGTTTGCTCGGGCTGGCTAGAACATCGCCGCTATGATGATGCTTCTACATGGTCTTCCTGAGCCTGACGACCCCCAAGAGCAGGCGATCCACCAGAACCTCTAGGCGCTAGTGGAAACCGTAGCCATTCAATAGGCAAAGAGCTATGCGTTGCAACACCGACTCGTGGCCTCTCTCCCCACCGGAGGAATGGGGCACACCAGTTGAATTGCTCCATCCGCTCACCACTACAGTCGCCGAGCATGGAATAGGAGGACACAGCTGCACCATGGCCTGACCCGGTGCCCACTCCACACTGACCGCCTGTGTGCGAGCAGCTCGGGCCAAACCGAGACGCTCATAGTGTCATCAACAATTAGCGTCAAGCTTGGCGTGATGATGACGTCCATCAAGGGGCGGTAACAGCAGGTGGCACGAGCCCCAGCCACACCATTGAGGGGAGCGAGGAAACACACCCTAGGCATGGTCACCGACTAGATGATCAGAGTCCTAGTCCGGATAGCCTGGGACCAAAAAGCGTCGTTCCCACAACACTTCCGACTGTCTACCAACATCGCCAAATACACCGGGGAAATGAATCTCGAAAGAGTGGATGATGACCATTTCATCATTCAATACCTCTCCATTTGCGTGGGGGAGCATGTTCAAGCATGGCTCAAATTCCTCCCACCTAATAGCATTCGCGACTAGGTGGATCTCAAGAGGATCTTTATCAGGAATTTCTAGGGGACGTATGTTCGCCCTGGGAATTCCTGGGACCTCAAGAGCTACCAGCATGAGCCCAATGAGTCCCTACGGGATTACATCCATAGGTTCTAAAAATGATGCAACTCCCTTCCTAATGTCGTTGATGCGGACGTCATCAGCGTGTTCCTCTTCGGGATAACCTGTGAGTCCTTGATCCACAAGCTCAACTATTTGAAGCCCCATACCACCCATGACCTGCTTGATGTTGCCACGAACCACACCTCCGATGAGGAGGTAGTCAGAGCGGTCTTTAGTGGAGGTCGAGATAAGGATAAGGCCAAGCATGAGGACTAAGATGAGGGGCCCTCCACACAAAGGGGCAAAAAGAACAAGAAGGATTGGTGCCTATCGGCCAACTCTGCTTTGGTCAGCACGGCCGATCGCGTAGGCAAGCAGCCCTAGCAGGGCCAGCCCAACCACTTTGATAAGTTATTGGAGAGTCTATGCACTAACCATGCCTACACCATCAAGCACCTCTACAAGGACTGCGAACTCCTCAAGCGCTTTCTATGACAGGCCGGTGGACCAAAAGAAGGAAAGGGTAGGGAGGCAACAGCCAAGAAAGGAGGCATGGTGGGCAAGGATGGGGACGGCTTTCCCGATCCTAAGGAATGCCTCATGATCTTCAGGGGATCTGATGCCATCTATTCTAAGCGCTAGTACAAAGTGCGCTACAGAGAGGCATGCATCGCCAAAATGGTTGTCCCCTTATTCCTTAGCTGGTTAGAATCTCCAATCACTTTTGATCAGAGGGACCATCCTTCCCATGTCGCTAGACTAGGTCGCTACCCGCTCATCATTGACCCCATTGTCCACAAGAAGTGCCTCACCAAGGTGCTGATGGATGGAGGCATCAGCCTCAACATCCTCTACGTCGACACCCTCGATGCCATGCTGTCGGCATGAAATTTCATCCCATGCTAGGGCACACGAGCAAGCCTAAAGGGTCTGCTCGATGGAGCTGGAGATCCACCTAGCTTCAACGCAGGGATTATAGATCCTGCGCACTCTTTTTGAGATGTGCCAGTTAATTTGACCCTACAATTGACAAGGAGAGAAAGTTAATCAGTAATTTAAGGCGGAACATGCCGGTGTTGCCAGATAGTCCTGAATGTGTGGCTCTAAGAGCCGATGTGGAAGGAGATCGACTAAATAGCTGATTCCAACATACTCATAAGAATAAATTAGTTAAAGCTCATTGAGTTATGGAAGGAAAATCGGTTATCGTTCAGGATGAATCTCGTTATTTAGACAAATATTAATCAATGGTAATAGGATATCAATAATAATTAGTTTATGCTAAGCCAATGACTGTAAGTAACCGAATCCATTTTTATATAAAAGAAATAGTTCATCATCATTTAACTATTTAATAGAGATAAATCTAATAAACATATTAGATCTCATCTATTGTTTTGACCAGTGGGGCATGAGGCAGAATCATGTAGGCCGTAGAAATAATGATAAATTCAATGACCCTAACTTATTACTAATATCAATGGGGCATGAGGCAAAATCATGCAGGCTATAATACAATAATAAGATCATGAGGCTAACACATCTTTCAACCTATCTTTACTTCAATGGTCTCGTGATATGAACTGCATATGTGAAAACACTTGATATCGACTAAAACAGCCGATTCCGACATAGCGCAGAATTAAAGTCATGCCCTTTCAGGAATAGATCTACCAACTAACGATCCCCACTCCACGGTGCTAACAGTGGGCTATGAGACAGAATCACACAGACCGTGATAACAGGCCATGGAATGGTTCTCGTTAGCTAGTAGATCTATTCAAGACTAGACATGCCTTAACCGCAAACTATGCATGATCAAGATTGACATAAAACAACCGATAAAACATAACCTATCGTTTAAAGTACAGATTAGATCAATTTAGATTAATAAATAATGGGTTAAATAGGATATAAAGTCGATCTAGATCAATCCCAATCAGACAAAGTGATATTATTGTAATTAAATAAATAATAAAAGCAATAAGCAATATCGGTAACTTAATGAATTTATTCAAAGGACGCCACCCTTAGATAGAGCTGATAACTTGACCTTAATCTAGTTCAAGTAGTAGAGATCGACTGGATCGATACAGCCGTACTTGAACTAAACAAGAGTCGATAACTAGCTTATACCAGAGTTACAGTGGAGGTCGACCAGATCGATGCAGCCGTATAAACAAAAGTATAAGCCATGACGGTACTTACAGACAAGCCAGAGGTCGATCGAACCAATACAGCCCTGCTCGCTGAAGAACTTACCGAGATCTACTCTACTCCTACTCCTAAAGGGTGGTCGGAGCCAAAAAAAAGTAATTTGTATTTGATTGATTATGTGTCCTTTACAATAGCCGAGGTCCAATATTTATATTCGGAACCTACGCATGAATCCTACTTAAGCACGACTCATCATAATTTTTAGCCTAAGAGAAAACATTCCTAATTTAAGATAACTTGGATCCTAATCTTTTCCTTTTTTTAGAGTCCAACATGATTTTTCTAACGCCGATCGTAGCTTTTGTCATTATCTGTTGGTGCTATCTGAAGAAAGCTTATTCTAGTGCTGCATTCAAATCAGCTGATATCGACCTTCATGCAATTGATTCCTTAATGACATAATCTTGGGAGCTTTCGAGTCTCTGCAATTCTTCTTCCAAATTTTGGTGTAAACACATGCCCCCCAATTTTAGGATAAAAGTAATTTTATTTCAAAATTATCACATCTATACCCTCGATAGGTCCGCAGTCATGGGTAGAGAATCTTGATCTAGGGTCTACTATTTGTCACCGTCTATGTCAGCTCATGAGCCCATGCTTTAAAACTTTTACGAGAGCATCATTGCTTCATAGGCGCTTGGATCCATCTTTCTAGGCCGACTATAAAATGTCTATCCGATTCTAGTGAGAGCAACTCAACAATTTAGCTATGTTTCTATTCTACCTATTTCCTCAAGTGCCTTTGACTCCACTGGACCCTCCATGACCCATGTTTTTGCCATGAAGATCTTGAGTGGTTAGAAGAATTTTTGTGCATAGGGTGATTATGTCGCTCATCTTAGCGCCTTGTCGAACAAGAGGATAAGCTACTGTGGTTAGAAAAATTCTTGTGATATCACCTGAGTCTTCTCTCTATGCTTGCAGAGCTATTCTAGTGTTTATAAGGGCTAAAATGTGTAGACACCTTCCCCTTGCTTGCTTCATCAAATGCCCATTGGGAAAGTCACATGCTTCTTTTCCACAGTTTCCTAGTCACCAAGAAATCAGCTAGGTATCTGTTAGGCAGACGGCTTTTCCCCTTCTCTAGCATAATTTTATCAACAGGCTGATGTGACTCGATTCATGATGACCTTCGGCCTTGCGGGGATCCAGACTCCCTTCAATCCAAAGAAGCCTCGGTGGGTCGATCGCTGGTTAATGTAAATCTTTTTTTATCCATCCCACGATTTTTTGTAATTATGGGAAGCAATAAGTCCAAATCTATTATCTCTTCATTATCCGTCCCCTGAATTTCTAAAGTGTCGATCTATTTCTGTATCTGACTTCAATTCCACAACCCTGGCGAAATCTATCTCCTCACCTTCTCGAGCTATATATACGGGCCACGGTGGTGGATCAAAAAACATCATGCTTTGTCTCAAACCTTTCATGTTTTTAGTGTGGTTTCTACTTTCTCATAGGTTTGAGATCATGGAGAACAGCAAGAGGTCTGCTGAAGAGGTCCTCCATGGAGCTACGTCATCATGCCAGCGCCTTCATCATCAGGAGTGTGCAACTCATGATGCTCTCACTGCTTCAAGGTATAGGGCCGACTCTGTTCAGCCTTTGAGGTTCTCTTCGTCAATAGCTCACCATCAACTCCCCTGCTATCCAAGGAGGTGGGTCAACAATGACGGCCTACTTGCCTCCATCGACAGGCATGGACAGAATCTCACCGACTATCTTTCCCTTGTAGAATCGGCTCTGGCTATGGTGATATGGTCTGATGTTGATCACCTCCCGAGGTCGATTCGGTGGAGGATAGGTTGGCCAAGGCCAAGGCCAGAATCACGGGTGAGATATCTATCATAACTTTTGCTTCTTCTTAATTTCATCTTCAAGATTCTGATCATTTCCCCTTTGAATCTTTTTAGATTTATCCGCTCAACTGAAAAGCCTCTGATTGGCTACGAAGTACGCGGTGGGGTTGATCAACGCCAGAGGTGTCGTCCTAGTGGTTCACTTGCACAACATCCCAAACCATGTTAGGGAGGTCGCTTTGCATGGCGTTCGTCATGGTGCCGCCATGGCGTTGGCTGCTGCGCAAGCCCATTCGGGCCACGAACTTCAGTTTCTCCCCCATGGTTTTCTAGCCGCAGCGCACCTTAGGGATCGTAAGTGCCTGGTTGTGGATTTCTCTAGCGCCGCCAACTCCGTAGCCTTCGTTTCCTAGGCCGATGATATAGTAACAAAAGTTTTTTTTTGCCCGTAGTTTGTAATAGGTGATATTTAGCAAACAATTTCTCCATCTTGAGTGATTTTCTTTTGCTTCGTACTTCATATTATATGCACCGCTTTATCCGTGTTTGCTTTGCTTCTATAGGCAATACACATCGTACCAGCTTTTACCTCTTAGGGTTTATTTTTGCACTAGAGGCGATACCTTTTCGGTATCGACTATTAGAGCCCATGACTGAACAAATTGGTTGTCAAGTATTAATCCAAACGCTAGGATAATATTTCTTTAGATATTTCTCATTGATTGCTCTACCAAATTCCTCCTTTCCTCTTAGTGTTTCTAAAATATAAGCATTACCAGATGCACAATGTTTGATCCGATAAGGTCCTTCCCAATTAGGTGACAATTTGCCAAACTTACTGTCCTTTGACTGATCGACAACTTTACTTTCCAGACTAAGTCTCCTTTAGAAAATTGCTTAATCTTGACCTTTTTATTATAATATTTTACAACCCTCAGTTTATTGACTTCGATATTTTTAAGAGCACGTAGTCGAAAGCAATTCAAATCCTCTAAGTCATCTATGATAAGATTATTGTAGATTTTGGTTGACAAAAATCATTTTGCAATGTAAAATGCCTCGATCCAGTTTGAACTTCCCAAAGAAGAATTGCATTATGGCCATACATGAGTTCATAAGGTGATGTTTTAATCAATATATGACAGGCCATCCTATATACCCATAGTGCCTCATTAAGCGTTGAATGCCACTTTCTTGGTTGTTCCTCAATCTTTTTCTTGATCAGCTTAATCATAATCTGATTGGATGCCTCTATCTGGCCATTAGCCTGAGCATAGTAAGGCGAAGAATTTAGTAGCTTGATTCCCATACTAGCAGCAAAATCTCCAAACTCTTCTGATATGAACATTGTCCCTTGATTGGTAGTTATAGTTTAAGGAATCCCAAAACGATACACAATGTGCTCCTTGACAAAATCAATCATGTTCTTTGAGGTTACTATCTTCAAAGGAATTACCTCAATCCATTTAGTGAAGTAATCTGTTGTTACCAATATGAACTTATGTCCTTTACTTGAGGGTAAAAAAATCTAACCAATTAAATCAATTCCCCAACCTCAAAATGGCTTTGGCTTGATTATTGGATTCATGGCAGATGCAGGCAACTTCTGGACATTACCAAAACATTGACAGTCCTAGGACCTCTTGTAATACTCAAAACAATCTTCCAATATTGTTGGACAGAAATATCTAGTTCTATGAATAATCCATTTCATCCTATAAGCCTATTGATGAGCTCCACATATCCCTTCATGCACCTCGCAGATGAATACCTTAGCTTCCTCTTGATTTAGGCATTTGAGCAACACTCCATCGACTATTTTGTAATACAGCTGATCATCTAGTAAAATATACTTAGTTGATTTATATCTTAGCTTTCTAGCAACTTTCTATGATGGATTTCTAAGGTAGTCGGCTATTTTGACTCTCCAATCATCATTCGAGCTTTCACTACTCAAGACTTCTCGAAACACTCGATAACGTGACGCACTTTGAGCTACATGATTAGCATCTTGGTTTTGTGCTCTTAGAATATGTTGAAAAGAGGCATGAAGAAATTCCTTGAGCAACTTTTGGCACTCATCATAGTATCATTTAAAGTATCTTCTTTGTATTCATACAGGCCGATCAACTGATTAATAATTAACTATGAATCTCTGAACATTTCAATTGTTTTGGCCTTTACTTCATGAAGAAGCTGAAGTCCTTTAAAAATAGGCTTATATTCTGCTTGGTTGTTGGTAATCATTGGTTCAGTTGGAAGAGCAAACTCAAAACTTGCCCCTCAAGGCGAAATAATAACAATACCAATGCCACCACCTTGCTTGCATGATGATCCATCAAAGAACAACGTCCAAGGTACCGGCTCTACATAATTAATGCTTGGCTTATGATGCTGGGTGACAAAATCGGCCATTATTTGTCCTTTGATTGCTTTAACCGATTAGTACTTCAAGTCGAATTCCGATAACACGAGAATCCACTTTCCCACTCTCCCATTCAGTATTGGCATTGATAACATGTGCTTAATCACATCAGTCTTGGAAATAATCGTACATTCGGTCGATAATAAGTAGTGTCGTAACTTAGTGTAAGAGAAATATAAGCACAAGCATAACTTTTCGGTAGAAGAATATCTTGTCTCTGGATCTAGGAGCCTTCTACTCAGATAGAAAACAACTCTCTCTTTTCCTTCAAACTCTTGCATCAAGGCCGATCCAATTGTCTTGTCATCAGCCGATATGTATAACTTAAAAGGCTTACCTTGCTGAGGAGGGACCAGCACAGGTGGACATTTCATATATTCTTTTATCTCTTCAAACGTCTTTTGTTGTATGTCACCCTACTTAAATTCTTGATCATTTTTCAACTTCAACAGGGGAGAAAACAGTAGAACTCTTTCTGACAAATTTGAAATAAATCTTCTAATAAAATTAATCTTACCAAGTAAAGATTTTAACTCTATTTTAGTAGTCAAGGGAACTGCCTCATTAATTGCTTTTATGTTTTTTTGACCAACTTTGATTCCTCTCTCGTGGACCATAAAACCCAAGAATTATCCAGCTGACACTCTAAAAGCACACTTATTAGGATTCATCTTTAGACCATGTTTTCTTATGCATTCCAGAGTCTCCCGCAAATCAGCTAGATGCTCCTTGTACCCTTTGGATTTTATCATCACATCATCGATGTAGATTTCAATAATCCTACCGATCAACTTATGAAAAATATAATGCATCGCCCTTTAATAAGTTGCACCGGTATTCTTTAGAGCAAAGGTCATCACAACCCACTCGAATAAACTAATTGCACTGGGGCACCTGAAAGCTGTCTTTGTTATGTCTTCCTCAGCCATGAAAATTTGGTTATACCCTGCATTGCCATCCATGAAGCTAATAACCTTATGTCCGGCTGCTACATCTACTAACATATCAGCTATTGGCATCAGATAACAATCCATGGGTGTGGCTTTGTTCAGATCCCTAAAATCGATGCAAACTCTTAGTTTTCCATTCTTCGTATACACAGGGACAACATTCAATATCCACTCTGCATATCGGTACGGTTGGATAAACTTTGCTTCCAATAACCTTTCAGTCTCCTTTTTGATATCATCAAGTATGTTCGGGTTGAATCTCCTTAGAGCTTGTTTAAACGACCAATATCTTGGTTTGATTGGCAACCAATGTTTAGCAATTGATCGGTCTAGACCAGGCATCTCATAGTACTCCCAAGCAAAACAATACGTTCGTGGTGACTCAGAGTTGGTCGTCGACCAAGTCATGAAGGAGTCCTCTTACAAAAGCCCCCTCATGGCAACATACTACCAGGAGGTGCGCAAACTTGAGGACAAATTCTAGGGGATTGAACTACATCATGTCCACCAAAAGGATAATGATGCCACCAATTTTCTTGCAAAATTGGCTGCCAGGCGGGTTCTGTCTCCAAGTGGGGTCTTCATCAATGACCTTCATGAGCCATCTGCCCGAGTCCTAGAAGGTCTGATCTAGACATACCCAGATGCCAACCAAGCACTCGGGGGCTCCAACCTTGGCGCCTCCTTGATGATGTTGCCCATTGACATCGCCGTGGTGGCACTTAATCAAACTGACTAGAGAGCACCGCTACTCGCCTACCTCCTCGAGGAGGTTCTCCCACCTGAAAGGACTAAAGCGCGATGGATCGCTCAATGCGCCAAGATGTTCATCACATTCGGTAACAAACTTTACAAGTTAAGTCCATCAGGAATACTCATGAAGTGCATCCCTACCGACCAAGGGAAACAACTCATTCTCGAGGTCCATGTCGGAATCTATGGACATCACGTGGCCCCAAGGTCGCTGGTTGGAAAAGCCTTTTAACAAGGTTTTTACTAGCCCACTACGCTGTGAGAGATAGAGGAGGTCATCCACAGGTGCGAGGGATGCTGGTTCTACACTCGACAAACTCATTTGCTAGCACAGGAGCTTCAAACCATCCCCATCACCTAGCCATTTGTGGTCTAGGGCCTCGACATGGTTGGACCCCTCAAAAAGGGCTTGGGCGACTTCACTCACCTACTCGTAGCGGTGGATAAATTCACCAAATGGATAGAGGTGAAGCCCATCACTAACATTTGCTCAAAAGAGGTGGTCAAGTTCTTACTTAACATCATCTATCGTTTTGGTGTTCCTAACTATATCATCACTGACCATGAAACTAACTTCACCGGGAAGAAGTTCCTAGACTTCTATGATGGATACGGCATCAGGATTGACTAGGCCTTTGTCGGACATCCATGTACTAACGGTTAGGTCGAATGGGCTAATGGCATGGTCCTCCAAGGACTTAAGCCACGCATCTTCAACTGACTCAATAAGTATGCTAGGCAATGGGTTGTTGAGGTCCCAGCGATCCTCTAGAGCATGAGAATGACCCCAAACTGATCCACAGGGTTCACACATTTCTTCCTGACCTACGGAGCTAAAGTAGTATTGCCCTCTGACCTCGACCATAGTGCCCTAAGAGTGAAGGCCTTCAACCATGACTGAGCCACAGAGGCTCAGCAGGATGTGGTTGACCTGCTCAAGGAGGCTCACAAGATGATTATCATTCGCTCCACTCGCTACTAGCAAACTCTCCATAGGTACCACAAAAGAAAAATCAGAGGGAGGATCCTCGAGGTCGGAGACCTCATACTCTGAAGAACCCAATCAACCAAGGAGAAACATAAACTCTCTCCACCATGGGAAGGTCCCTATATGGTGATCGAGGTGATCTGACTAGGCGCCTATCGACTGAAGGATGACAATGGCAATATTCTCACCAACACTTGTAACATCAAACAGTTACGTTGTTTCTTCCCCTAAAAATTCGGTCTTACCGCTTTCTTTCATTCAACATTTGCTCCTACTAGCACCCTAGCCCAAGCACTCTTGGCCTAGGTCTCTTGGGGGCTCTACGAGGGTGCGATATCACCTCTCTTTTTACTATCATATAGTAAATACTTTTTACACGAACGAATGGGTAGTCCATTCCTTTAATTACCCTACGTAACTTTGTTTTAAGCTCCCGATCGATCACACCCCACCACGACCTATGGTTATGAGCAGCTGAGCCTCGTGGGCCACGCCCGAGTTCTTAAGGTTGTAGCCTATGGGTCAAATAGGTAGGTGCGAAAAAGAAGGGATAAAAAATAAAGCTATGCTAGGGTAAAAACAAAGAACGGATGGGACATGCTTCCCCTTATAAGTGATTCCATCACAAAACGAAACTGAAGTATTCATGAATACAAAAAAATGTTCACATGGGGGCTCACCCATGAACTTATCCTTTACATTTACTAATTGTTTCTACTCTAAATTCTATTATGGCCGCCCAGTGTCATTGGCTGATGGCTCGGTCCTCGAGGATAAGGGCTACGCGCTCGCTGATGGGACGATGTTCGGCTCGGTCGGAGGCAGGACGATGCTCATTTTCATCCTAGTCTCCACTCCATCCATAGGCTAGATGATGTCTTCCTAGCGCATGCCTTCAGCCATGCTCACACAATGAGCCTCCATCATAGAGACTTGCTCGGCAACCATCTGTGCGTAAAGCACAAGCTCTCCTCTTGCACATGGATGGCATCCATGCTCTAGACGTTGGCATACCCTCTGCATATGGCAGTGAAGTCTAGGTCCAGGTGGTGTGTCACCATCGAGGTTAGCACCCTCGATGTCTTGTAGAACATCCCATCAGAGATGAGCGCTCAAACCTCGTTCGGGACCTCCACCAGCTAGACGGTGGATGTGCTGGTGCTTAGCGCCGACCTGAACACCTCAAAAATGACTACCTAGGTGATGTTACAAATCTAGTCGAGCTCCCCCTTGAGAGCATGTGGCTCTTTGAGGGACTTGGCTAGCGCCTCCGCCCTCCGACCAATCATCGCCTTGGCCATCTCTAGCTCCTGCTCCAGAGAACCAAGTTTTCCGCCCAGTTCTACAAAAAGGGACGACAAGTTCAGAAGCAAAGGAAAGGAAAAACCAAGGCATCAACCAAAGACAGAATAGGTACATACCGAGGCAGTTGTTCTTGAGGATGGAGAGTCCTTACTCCTGTCGGGTGACCTTCTCGAGCAGCAGGGCGTTCGACTCCTCCACCCCAAGCACCTACCCTAGAGCATGAGCACTTCTCGATCAGCCTCCGACCAGGACTTTTGCTCTATCTCCAAAGCCTCCAAGGACTTCTAAAGCGCCACCTCAGTCTTCGCCAGGTGGACCTTCACTGTGTCGAGTCCTCGCTCGACAGCAGTCGCCTGTTTCAACACCAGCAACTCCATCGCCCATGCTCCTATCTCCTCGGTAGCCTGGTCTTGGGACTCACGGCGGGTGGATTCTAGCTGGCGCTCAAGCTTGTCAAACCACCACGACATCATGGCCTCCTGCTCCATCCGACCGTGCTCCTCCTAAAGGAAATGGGACTTGCGGATCAATGTCGCCTCTAACTCCTACAAAGCGAGAAGCAAACACGCTGACACAACCAGCGAAAGACCAAAGAGTTGAGGACAAACACCAAAAACATAGAAGGCTTACCCTGGCAACGTGTGGCAGGTCGACTGAGACTGCTAGATGGATGAGCTCAACCTAGTCCAAGGCCTCCTTGAGCTTCACCTTAGTTTGGACGAGATTGGACTCCATCGACAGTCCTCTCTCCTTTAGGAAGTGCTAGAGCACCACCTCCTCCCCATCGCATAGGACAAATTGAACCTTCCTTGGGTCACTGGTGCTGGGCCACACTAGCTCGTGGGTCACCCCCAACCTACTGGAAGATCTAGCCGCCACAACATCATGCGACGATCGGACCACCGCCAGCTCCTGTGATGGTGGAATGGTCGGTGGCTCCACTCTGGCGCCTACCTCGCTAGAGCAGGGGATCTCCACTATCTTGACTTTGTGGCCTACCGACAAATGTTTTGCCTCTGGCCTAGCCACGTCTCCTCCTAACCCCTCCAGCTCCAATCAGGAGGGCCAGCCATGTGTTCCTCTGTTGGGCGAGGTAGGGAGCCCTGTCTCCCTCCTCTCTTCCACCATGGCTATTGGGGGAGGGATCACAAGGGTCACCTTCGACCCAACCTCCACTGTCACCATTGTAACGTCCCGCCTCTCCGAGGCCGGGCCCGCTTACATCTGACAGCTTCTCTAGGATATAGACTGTCCTCATAGACCAACACAGGTCTTTTCTGCGCACTTTGTCCTCACTCGTGTGCACCCGAGAAGAACTTCCCGGTCGGTCACCCATCGCTCCAAGCCAAGCACGCTTAACCTCAGAGTTATTTGCAGATGGGCTTCCAGAAAAGAAGTTGCAACTTATTGGTATGAGTATCCTATTAATCCTGTTAAGCCCTGGGCCGGGATGTTACATCCTCACCCCCTTAAGAGATCGACGTCCTCGTCGATCAATCCCAAGCCAGGAGCGTCCTCTCTTGGCCACGTCCGTGTGTCCAGAGCCAGCGCATGTGCCATGCTGTGTGACCACGACGGATCCACACCAGCCATGCGCACCATGCCTGCGCAACTGCGACACACGCGCCCGTGAAACCGTGAGAGTCGGCTCTGATACCATTCTATAACGTCCCGCCTCTTCGAGGCCGGGCCCGCTTACATCTGACAGCTTCTCTAGGATATAGACTGTCCTCACAGACCAACACAGGTCTTTTCTGCGCACTTTGTCCTCACTCGTGTGCACCCGGGAAGAACTTCCCGGTCGGTCACCCATCGCTCCAAGCCAAGCACGCTTAACCTCAGAGTTATTTGCAGATGGGCTTCCAGAAAAGAAGTTGCAACTTATTGGTATGAGTATCCTATTAATCCTGTTAAGCCCTGGGCCGGGATGTTACAACCATGAGGGTCACCGCCATCACCGCCGCCGCCGCTGCCACCGTACTCATTACCGGCCAGGAGGACACAACCCTCAGAAGGGAAGGTCGCACCACCGCCAGTCTGCTTTCCCCGCCGCTCATCGTGACTCGCTGTAGGCTAGGCCTCCACTCCTCCCACATGAGAGGCGGTGCGATGCCCAGTCCCATCAGTCCCTGGCTGCTGTCAAAAAAGTATAGGTCAGTCACGCTCAAAGAACTCAACTATGAGATCAAAATAAACATAGGTACATACAAAGACGAAAGGGGTAGAGCCATGAAGCCCTGACCCACTGGCAATGAGCCCACTGGACAAGGACCACTCAGGGTCATAACCCATGCCCCCTCACATCAACTGAGGGAGGAGCCAACCTAGCCAGTTCCCGATTGGCCCACAAGTCGCCGCGACCACCGGCTTGTGGCGCACCCATTGGGGCAACTAATGGGGCATCTCCCCATTATGGGTCACATGCATGCACCAACCCCAAAGATGCGGGGGTATGAGCATGCTCCTCTGACTAGTCGACATGCCCCACCATGCTTGGAACAACGAGGGGCGAAGCCAACAATGCCTCCGAAGGGTGCGGCGACCATGCCCACTTTACCTCTCGCTTGACGGCAGCGTCCGAGCTCGTGACACACTTCCTTGATATGGGAACATCGCCGCACCTGTCTGCATCCCACCCACCGCTGGCGGACATGGCTGTAGGCTCATGATGCTCCACCGAGGTTGCAATGATGCCCCAATCTCCTTCATCTTTGGAGGAGCTCACGTCGCCACCCATCTCTGTGGGCTCCTCCGACTCAAGCTCTGCCTCCACGTCGCTCTGATTTTTGCCGCCCGCACCCGCCAGGTGATCTCCTTCTCCTTCTCGTGCCTCCTCCGGGCCTTCTTAGCTCTCTTATTCTTTTTGGCAACCGCTGCCTCTTTTAGAGTGACTTGCCAAGCTACGCCCTCCGTCCCTCTTAGAAGATGTGGTCAGGATTTGTAACCAGAGAGTCCCTACAAAATGGACAACTCGAAGTCAAAACAAAGGAGAGCAAGAGAAAAAAAAGGTCATAGAATATAGAGAGGGGAGCATACTAGAGTGGATAGCTTCATGGCGTGGAGAGGTCCGGGCTTTCCTTCAAGGGACTCCTTATCCCTCAGCTGCAGCATCCGGTCGAGTTAGCTCCAGACCTCATCTTTCGCCAACTTCTCTAGCGACGTGTGGTCAGGATCCATCGAGCTAGAGTAGTTCCACATCGGCCTCCTCCTCTCCGCTAGCAGGGTGACTCGATGGCAAAAGAAGTAGTGGAACACCCGTAGCCCATCGAGGCCATGCTGCACCAGCTTCTAGAGCTCCGCCTCGATGACCTCTAGCTTGTTCTACTGACTGAAGGGTCCCTACGACCAGCTCTCCTGCCTCTCCAGCCTTCTTTTAGTGAACGACGAGAATGGCGCCTCCGCTGGGTTCTTGATGTAGAACCACTCCCCATGCCACCCCCAATTGGAGTCGTAGGGGGAGTATGTAGGGTAGGAGCCTGATGACCTCGACTTCTTCTATAGGGTGAAACCCCCAACCGGCGTGGTCCTAGGTGGCTTCCCCTCCGATAGGGCTCACCCGGTGAAGATTCGCTAGAATAGGTCCACATGCGGCTCCATCCTGAGGAAGGCCTCATGGACGATGATGAAGCCCGCAATGTGTAGCACCTCAGTCAGATTGAGGTGATGCAACTCCAGGCCCCACTCATTGAGGAGCCCATGCAAGAACCTGTGCACGGGATATCCTAGCCCATGCTCGTGGAAGGCAAGGAAGGAGACAACCTCATTGGCCCGAGGTCACAGAATGGCTTCCCTTGGCGTATGAGCCCTCTAGTGCGCCACCTCCTTCGATGAAAGCAGCCCCTTCTTGGTGAAGGCAGCCAGCACCGCCTCATCTACATTGGATGGCCTCTAGTTCGACATCGCTCTCTGGATTTACAAACAAATCAATGAGTTCTCCCCTCCCTCGCTTTACCCTCTCTCTTAGAAACCGCCATGGTGCACGAACGTGCTTGGCAAGAAGGTAGGAGGAGGAGAGGTGGTAGATGGAGAGGGGTAATGGAATAGGACAAAAACCCTCTCCCCCTATTTAAATGTGAATAGGCATGCGATGGGATGCGTCCTGACTGATGGGATGCACCCTACCTAACGAAACGTCACCCGGTTAAAGCGGGATGTGGCCTGGGTTGGGCCTACAACTACCACAACCTAGGTGTAGGAAACAAGGCGCAATCACATGCAAATGACCCTTCACCTTCCCAGGCAGGGTTTGGAAGGGCCCACCGATAGGAGCTCTGTCGAGAAGAGACCAATGGGCTACCTGAGTCGATTAGACGGCTCATGCGACTGCTATGAGACAGGTAAGGGATAGTGGGATGCCCCATGCAGGCTACGCCGACTCCATCATGAATGAATGAATGATGGATACGGATCCCATTCGGACATATCTGATAAGAGCTCCTCAAATCCGTCACTCGAGTCATCGAGGTAACTTTACCAAACGCTCTTACTTTATTTTATGATACATGCATTCACACATTCATTCATACAATCATTCATTCATCATTTATCATACACGCATTCACACATCCATTCATATAATCATTCATTTATCCCATATATCTAAAGCATCGCAAATGCAATTAATGAATCACAATGCTTCGTGTTGTATCACGAAGAGGTAGTTGCCTCATTCGATATGAGCAACGACCGACCGGGGTTCAAAGGCCGGCCCACAAAGGGCTCGAGGTAGCCTCGCATCAAACATAGACGGGGAAGAAAACGCAGATGAGCCCCAGCGGCCCTTGCCCGGTATGCTCAGAAGCAGACAGGGTCATCTTGACCTTCTCGTTCGATTCTAACCTCGAGCCATGCCCATAGAATCTCCATCGAGGGGAGGCCAGCGAGCCACCTGAGTCGGTCTCTAGAATGACCCAGGCATCTGCTAGGAGGCAGGTTAAGGAGCAGTTGAATGCCACATGAGGGCTATGCCGACTCCGTTACGAACGATGGACCCAGATTCTGCTCAAACACGCCCGTTAGTGAGCTCACTGAGCGCGTCACTCGAGCCATTGAGGCAAGCGATGTTAGCTCAGCGGTTGCGGAAACCGTGGATAGGGTAACGCACGGAACTATACCAACCCCTACCAAACCTAAGGAGGTCGCCCGACGCCGACTTAGGAAAACAACCGACCGCACAAGTCATGGAGTGGGACAAACATGGGCGAACACCCCGAACGACATAAAACACCAAGTCTGTCGCCCTAAGAAAGAGTACCAAGATATTTAGCCTCCAACTGACTCACCAGTCGGCCGCAGGCTCGGGGGCTACACCCACCGGGTGCACTCGCGCGCACCCGCTGGCAAGCCAAAAAATCCCCCAGACGATTCTACCTGAATCGCTCAGGGGCTCGGGGGCTACACCCAACGAGTGCGCTCACGCGCACCCGCTGTCAAGTCAAAAAATCTCCTAGATGATTCTACCCGAATCGCCCGGGGGCTCGGGGGCTCCTGTCGGGTTCATAAACTCGGGGTCCCTATTGGGCCCGCTTTCTAGCAAAAGCTCGGCCTAACAGATGGCATTACAAACAACGCGCAACTTCTGGACCGACCTAGATACCTAACGACAGGCCGAAAGAGTGGTCCAGTCTCCGACCGAAAGGCCTAGCCAAGGAGGGGACGACGCTCGCTTTCGACTCTGACCCACTTATCCGACCGGAAGGCCTGGCCAAGGAGGGGGCGACGCTTGCTTCCAACTCTGGCCCGCTTCTCTGACTGGAAGGCCTGGCCAATGAGGAGACGATGCTCGCTTCCGACTCTGACCCACTTCTCCGACCGAAATGCCTGGCCAAGGAGGGGACGACGCTCACTTCCGACTCCAACCCGCTTCTCCGACCAGGAATACATCCAAACCTCTGCTTTATGGCTCTTCTCCGATCGAGCGTGGTCGGAGCCACCTATGAACTGACCCGCCGAGGACGCCCACTCGGTGAGGACCCATAAAATCAGGCGGAGCAGATAAGGTAAGGTGCTCAAGTCAACCATCAATACCGAGGACCATACCCGGCATACCTATCAGAACAGTACTGTCAGCTAATGCCAGAAGGGTACTTTGCAGCCTTCCAGACTATGTCAGAACACAAACAGTGTTGTAAGCGCCGACATTTGTCCTACAGTATGGTAGGCGCCGAAATTTGCCATACCAGAAGAACACGATGGAACCTTCCACACGCATCTGGGCATCGACAGTATTGTGGGCGTCCGACAAACTGTCTTTGTACCCGATGGCATGGGCAACAAGACTAGGGCACACACACTCTCTCTCTCTCGAACTTGTAAGGTCCGTCCCTCTTCATCTATAAAAGGGGATACGCTCTCTCCCAACAGGGACGATAGATATTCTGACTCTCTCTCTGCTAGCTTTAGACATTCTAAGCAGTCAAACAGCTTCACGGCTCTAGAACTCTAAAGCTACACAGAGCATACGTTCCAATACTTAGCGCACGTAGGAGCTCCCGTCACTCTCGGCCCTTCAGTCCAGAGTCCGACCGGACCTCTAACACCCCCATCTTATTCCCACTCGTTTGTAACCCCACAACAAACTTCGAGCACCTGAGCTCAGGAATAAAGTCACCGACCGACTCAAATTGGATGTAGGGCGCGTTGCCTGAACCAGTATAAATCATGTGTCATTGAGTGCTAAGCCACATCCGATCACAACGTACGACAAAACGATAAATATTTACTTGCTAGTCACTTTTTGCACCTACAGTTCTATTTGAGAAATTGAGCGAGGACACTGTACAAGTAATTTAGATAGGAGTTTCCTTTTTCCTTTTCTAGTTGAAAATGGAGTTTTTCTTTTCTTTTTTTTAGCAAATCACGGTACATACAGCTATCGATAGGCATGCCATCTATCATTGAAAATGCCGTTAGATCTTGAAATAGATAGGAAAAAGCGAGATCATATACGTCCCAAATCGAGGATCTGAACTCATATATGGGTCCACTTTTCTTTATATTATTATAAAAGACAAAAAAAAAATTAGGAAGACATTGAGTTGGTATATCATAATGTAGTGGACTACCTATACCATGTACTACTTGAACACTAGTGGTATACCAAAAATTTCCATTTAATTACTGATATAATACTGCCTCACTGTAATGTTTAATCACTGCCTCAATGCGCAAGAGACAAGAGCGCAAATAAACATTGCTAAAAAAAGAGTATAACTAGGCCTCGTTCGGTAGAGCCCGGCTTCAGGCTCTGGCTCCTCTGTGCACAAGGAGAAATCGTTTTTCTCTCCCTTCTCAAAATAAATTAGGAGTCTATTAATTTACTTTTTTTTCTTCATCGGCTCTGGCTTCTCTACACATTGCAGCAAGGAGTTGAAGCCATTTGGACTTGTGTCAAACATGACCTCAAATTGGGTGCTTAGCCAGGGCCGATTCTATCTCAAATGACCAAAAAGAAAAAGAAGATACGAGTAGCATCGTACACCCATGTCTACACATTTGTGAGCTTCATTCATTCGACTGCTAGGCTAGCACGTTCTTTGCTATGCATACCGTGCAATGCGAGAGGCTTATTACTTGTGGCTTTGTATCGTTTTTTTGGATGGTTACGCTTCCCTTGCACCGGAACCTTGTTCGTGCTATATATGTACGTGACCATGCGTGGTGCATCCGTGCATGCTCTCGCGGGAAAAAAAAATGGTACAGTACGTGTTGCTGGTGCATGAGCCTGCTGATCGATCGGTGCATATGGATATGGAGCCAGCCGGACGCGGCGCGCACGGCAGCAAGCCTGGGAATCCCATGGGACCGCAAGCAGTAGCGTGCACATGAGTCTCGTTTCCCCTCTCGCGTGCCCGGCCTGAGTGGTTGCCTGCCAGTTACTAGTGGCGTAGTATAAACCTGCACCGGCAGCGGGCCTGCTAGCCAGGCACCACGCCACCAGAGCAGCAGCTCCTTCGTGACGTGCTCTCCAGCTCTGAGCGGAGGGAGAGGCACGATGAACGGAGGAGAAGGAGGGGCGGGAGGGAGCGGCGGCGGCGGAGCAGGCGGGGCAGCAGCCGGCGGTGGCGGAGAGGGTGCGGCTGGGACCGGGGCCAGGACACTACCGCGGGTGCCGACGTGGAGGGAGCGCGAGAACAACCGGCGCCGGGAGCGTCGGCGGCGGGCGATCGCGTCCAAGATCTTCACCGGCCTGCGCGCCCACGGCAACTACGCCCTCCGCAGGCACTGCGACAACAACGAGGTGCTCAAGGCGCTCTGCGAGGAGGCCGGCTGGACCGTGGAGCCCGACGGCACCACCTACCGCAAGGTACTGATCCCCTCCCCTAGCTCCCTCTGTTTGCTTGTTCCGAGCACGGTCGCCACCGGCCGCCTCGCCGTCTCGGAGGGAGGAACGTGGAATCCGTGCGTGGCTTCGTCGTTTTGGTTTGGTTCTGGGTGAAATCTCGATGATTCGAGCGGTTTGCTACTGAATTTCGCCGTGGATTTCGTGCTAGCTCGTCCTGCACTGCTTCGCTTTGCAGAGCTGCGTCGCGTCGCGTCCTACCGGCAGTTGCACGCCGGCTATCTTTTCCCGTTTCGTTTTATTCGTGCGTAGCGAGAATCCAAAGCTTGTTTTCCCGAACGCCAGTGTTCCTCGTTAAATCTATCCAGCTGTTCCAATGCCTTTCTGTCTTTGTTCCCAGATTGGGAAAAAAAAATCGGTGGAAACATATCCATTACCTAGGCGTCTATACACATCGTCATTCGCCCTATTTGTCTGACCTTATTCAGAACTACTTTTGAATAATGTTTTTCTCTCACAGTATCTCATCATAAGCATAAATCAAATTTCAGCATCGGTAATTGTTTGCCACGTGTATGAGAAGTTAAAACCAAGAACGCGTGTCTGGAAAAGCTCGGCTCGACTCTCACGCACGGTGCTGTTGGGCTGTGGCACGCATGGTTGGATCGTTCTGGGTGGACACGTGGAAACAATCCAAGGTAGGTATGCACGGCCGCGCGCTGGATACAGATTTCATGGAATTTTTTTCGCTAGATTTAGAGGAGCTCTTTTC
Organism: Miscanthus floridulus; assembly: GCF_019320115.1. NCBI lineage: Eukaryota > Viridiplantae > Streptophyta > Magnoliopsida > Poales > Poaceae > Miscanthus > Miscanthus floridulus. The sequence continues at coordinate 172,269,947 of NC_089581.1, read as the reverse complement.
TCTTGTGTTCTTGTGTACTCCTACGTGGCTGTCACATGGCAAAGCAGAGCATCACGTCGGCCATAGTCCACGGGCCGCCACAGCTTCTGATGAAAGCTACCATGTCCCGTTACGGCGGTATACGTAGACCACAGTCGCTGTAGATTATTGTCGTTTTCCTTCGTCGCTTTTTCGGGAGGTTTCATGCCTGTTCCGACGCTGCTGCTTCAGTTGCTAGTTGGAGCGTGAACGTTTGATGCTATGCCATTTTTTCCCCTGGAAAAAAGGGGAAGAAATTGGTCCTGACTACTAAAGCTCCTCACTTTGTTTTCCTTTTATTTACAACTTCTTTGTCTTTGGCAAAACGGAAGCAACCGTGATGTCTTTGCAAGCTTTCTAAAGGCTCCTCACTTTGTTTCCCTTTACAAATTGTTTTTGTCTTGTTTGTGGGTTGGCATTTTTGTTTTTTGTTCTGCCGATTTGTGAAGCTGTTCGTTTCGTGTTGCAGGGATGCAAGCCTCCGGGTAGCAGTGATCCGTACATGGCTGGTTTTATCCCCGGGTGTTCTCCAGTGAGCCCCGGCATGTCCTGCCCGGTGAGCCCCGGCATGGTGTCCTGCCCGGTGAGCCCGCGAGGCTACAACGGCCTGAGCTCCCCGTCGTCGCCGACCCACTTCGGTGGCAGGGGCAGCAGCTTCTTCTACGGCGGCTCTAGCAGCAGCCGCGGCACTGGCATTGGCGGCGGCCACCTCCCGTGGCTCAACAACCTATCCCACTCCGACGACGCCTCGTACGCCGACGGCTACTCCTTCAGCGCGCCGGTCACGCCGCAGAACGGCTCCCCGCCGCGCCGCAAGATGGCGCGCTGGGCGCCGGACAATGCTCCCGCCCCCGCCGGCGGCGGCTCCAACGTGCAGTCGCCGTGGGCCGCCAGCCCTGGCCCCAGCCGCTACGCCTCCCTGCCAGTAACCATGCCGCATACCCCTGTCCGCGGCGAGGCCGTGGCGGCCGACCCGGTGAGCCTGCTGACAGGGCTGCAGATATCCGCCGCCGCGGCCAACAAGTCCCCGGCGTACAGCATGTTCGACTTCGACGCCGGGAGCTACTCATCAAGGTCGGCGGGACAGAGCAGCAGCGCGCCGTGGGCGGCGGCGGCAGCAGCTCGTGGCGCTGGCGACGGTGACGCACAGATGGCTCCGCACGGGTTCTCCTTCGGCTGGTGCGGCGGGGCGTTCAACGCGTGGGAGGGGGAGAAGGCGACCGGAGCGTTCAACGCGTGGGAGGGGGAGAAGGCGAGCGGGGCGTTCGGCGCGTGGGAGGGGGAGAAGGTGAGCGAGATCGACGAGGGGGACCTGGAGCTCACCCTGGGGAACTCGAGGGCCGGCGCCGGCGCTGACCGCGCTTGAGCTCACCGAGACCGCGATCGAGCTGCTGTGCAATGCAACAAGACGATGCGTGCATGAGATGGTGGGAAGGCATCTTTATAGGGAGTGACCGTAGTTTGACTTCAGGCAGACTGGTGCTGAACCTTAACCTAATCTCATCATGAGTTATCCTTTTTTTTCCCTAACAAAGTATCTTTTATTTTCAAGAAATGAAAAAGAAAACAGACATGGCAAGGGGAGAGGGACGTGTTCTTGTAATCATGGATTAATTGTCAGGCTGTTGGACTAAAGCTAATGGGAAAGTACCAGTTATAAGCAAATGTGTTCTGTTTGTGTGTGCTTTCTTTAGTTAACCATCGTCTATTCAGTTTCCATGGTTTCTGAGCAGCTCTGCAGCTTGTGCCTACCACTATCAGTTTCTTGAGGTCCATTTCGTGTCACTCATAAGACTCATTCCATGGCAGTACGGCACGGTGGTCGGGATGACAAGCTATCGTACTGTTACAGTATGCAGGATCAGGAAGAGGGAAACGGAAGGGAGCAAGAGGGGACAGCGGGGATTATTGGACGAGGAATGCTGTTCTTAGTTTGGTTGCTTTGACGAGATATAATATCCTTTCCTCGCTACTCTTCCCTGAAGGTCCAAATTCCGGACAAACGCATATTACTTGGCTTGGGCCTTTGAGCTTTGAGTCTTTGACGTGGCCCAGCGGCAAATTAGCTTGTGGCTTCTAGTCATGTGGACTCTTCCGTGCTCAGCTCCACGTTCTTCCATCGGCGATGGTAGGCTTCCTGGTGATTTTTTTCCCCGGCCCTGTTGGAGACGTAGTCGTTCACATGAGCGTACACTCACCCTTATGAACACACGCACGTACACCCTACCTCTATGAGCACTTCCGAATAACTGAGTTGGACAGGTAAATCTCGAGATTGACTAAGTCACCACACGTGCCTCGCTATTGATGGGCACGTCGCATACCACTGAACGAATAGCGCCGTTAAATTCTGGAATAAATCCAGAAAAATACGAATACACATGTCAAGTCAGGGACTTGAATCCGATTGGACAGGTTCCACCACAAGACACCTAACCAGCTGAGCTATCCTCAATTCGCACACATTCCTCCCTCCTTTAGGCGCTCCTTGTCCTCAAGGAGGAGCGAACAGAAAACGTTGCTTGAGTATGATCATGTCTTAGCATGTAGAGGTAGGCCAGCTAGACAAGCTGATCAACGCCTGTTGCACTGGATAGTTGCTTCGGGATACTGTATGCCTAGCCAAAATCGGCACCGAAAACGGAGCTTGAAGAAAACCATATCACGCCCACCGAAAAGGAAAACTCTGAATGGAGCTTGTCCGCCTGGCGTTTCATGCGTTGTTGAGCCCGAAGTAGGTGTTTGGATCTTCAAATATAGCTTGCAGTCTAATTTGATTTGGAGAAAAAATGTAGATTATAAGTATGGAAGAAAATAACCCAAATGTGCTTTGCTGTTTGGATAACCTGGCATCTCCTTTTTGGAAAGGGGTGCTTTGGTCAATGTAAACTTTCTAAATGGGTATTATGTGGAAAATAGGTAATGGACAGAAAGGAAGGTTTTGGAGGATTAGTTTGGGGATTCAAGTTTAGCTATTCAATATTAGCCTTTGTATGTGATTATGAACAACATTGTAGGACTATTCAACAAGTTTTGGATGGGGAAGTTTTGAAAATTTTTCTTTAGAAGGAATGTGTCTGAATATGTGGTAGAGCTTTTTAGAATCATGGAAAATGTTAATCTGGTGGTAGAAGAGAAGGACCAGCTAATCTAGAGCTTTAGCTCCAATGGCAAATTCTCAGTACAATCCATGTATGTTACTAATCATAGGGGAGTTACCTCAGTCCATGTGCATACTACCTGGAAATTGAAAGTACTCCTAGGGTGCATGTTTTGTGGCTACTTTTAAAGAACAAAATGCTAACTAGGGACAATCTAACTAAAAGAAGAGATGTCTCATATCAAACTTGCATTCTTTGTAACGAGTCTGAATATATTGATCACTTGTTTTTTGAGTGTTGTGGTGCTAGAAGGATTTAGAGTGTGGTGGCAGAGATTTTAAATCTGAGGGGTGATTAGACTTTTAAGTCTGTAGCATCCCGCTGGATTGCGAATAAAAAACATGTTTTGAATAATGTTACTAGTTCCGCGTGGTGTTATGGTGTCTTTGAAAGTTTCGTAACCAAATTTGTTTTTAGGGCACAGTTTGGATGGAGAGATATGTGATGATTTGGATTCCAAGACTTTGAGAAGATGGAGGCCAATGTTCAGTCAAGAGCTAGGAGTGGAGATAGGGATACTTATACAGAAGATGGAAGAGTCGGCAAATCAACCACCAAGAATCGGCTAGGTTCTGGAGGCACAATAAGATATTGGAGTTGTTGGATATTCGGTCTTCGAAGTGGGTCTCCACCGATGTGAATCAGCGAGCAAGTGAGATGGAGTCAAATTGATGTTGCACCGAACATGAGTAACCCACGAGCCTTTGAGCTTTTATTTTTTTACTTCATAGCCCTAGAGTAACGTTAGCGGTCCTAGCCTCCTAGGCCATGCAGCATGCTGGAGGGACTGCGCAAAAAGTGGACTAGTGCCTCGTGCCTGTGCTCTAACAGCATACCACGACAGCAGGGGTAATTGGATCCGGTAATGCTCAGGCGCCCTCTCCACATAGACACCTCGTCCCAAGATACGCGCGCTCCACTCCTTTGCGTGCTGCCTCCATCCACGCTCTGCGTCATCGCTGCCGCCCCGTCTCACCCCACCCTCTACCCCCTCAACTGTCGTCCCTACCTGCCCTCTACGTCGTCGTTGCTACCGCCACGTCCACACCCACCCTCTACGCCATCGCCACCATGCCCACCAACCCTCTGCGTTGTCACTGTCGCTCGCGCCGCCCCCACCCCGCTCTCTGTACGCCGCCACCCAGCTCCATGCTGTTGGCGAGCTCTATACTGGTGACCTCCACGCGTCTACGAGCCTCCATTCGCCGAAGCAGCAAAGAGATGTTGCGCTGAAAGCGCATATTGCAAACATATATTTCAAGTGTTTCAGAGGTATGTTGCAAGTGTTTTATATTGATGTTGCAAAAGTAGATCGGGATGTTAATATGTTGCAATTGCTATACATGTATGCTTCAAGTGTATGCTATAAATGTTTCATCTATTTCAGATGTACGTTGCAAGTGTTTTATTTATATGATGCAAAAGTATATTTGAATGTTGCATACGTGTGCAATGGCTATATATGTATATTGCAAGTGTATGTTCTAAATGTTTCATTAGTTTCAGACGTATGTTACAAATGTGTCATCTGAATGTTATAAAAATAGATTTTATTGTTGTATATGTTGCAACGACTATAAGAGATGAGATAAGACGAGTGCGGCAGATGACAGGGCGTGGCGGACGGAACGCCATGGGGTGACGTGGGTTCAACCAGGACGAGAATGCCGATGTGACGCGGCACGCGACGAGGATGGGACCCCGTGGGGTGACGCGGGGCAGCGGGCACGCTTCTGTTACGCGGGGACGAGAACGAGGCACGAAGCACGGTGCTTGCGCTCGATCTGGAGCAGCGTCCGGACGACGCCGAGCGGCCACCCAGTGCGCGCTGGGGATAACATCTTGATCTTGCTCTACTCAATGGGCAGGATGCAGGCTGTGTGGGGCGACGATTGGGTCATGGAGGACGGCGCGCTGCCGTGCCGGCGCACAAGTTCCTGCCGTTCAACGCCGAGCCGAGGTCGTGCTTGGGCAAGAACGTGTCGGTGGCGCAGATGAAGTGCGTGGTCGCCGCCGTGTTGTGGAATCTCGATTTCACGGTGCTGCAAGGGCACGCGGGGGACCCAAAGCTGTCCGTCGTGCTCCAGATGAAGAAGGGGCTCATGGCGAAGGACAAGAAGCGAGGAATCGTTGTCAGCACGTTTAGAATAATCACTGGGGCATTTGCCAGTAAGTGGTCCGCGCTAGTAGTAATACAGTAGTAATTAACATGTCGCATCGTATAACTTTGTAAGTGCGTGTAATTTCGTGTGCTTCACTGCTCTTACAAAGTTACAAATAGTAACTCTGCTTGGCAGAGCTTTTCTTCGGCTCCTCTAGGAAGCTCTGTCAAACGTTTTATAGAAAGAACCGTTTTTTATAGGAATTTACATTCCATTACTCAACCACGTCGGCTAAATCGCCTCACACCAAAACCATGATACAATTTGGCACACCGGCCAACACTGAGGGAGCTAAATCATGGCTCCTACTCCTGCTCATGTGCTACCCTATTACAATCACGTGGAGCATATTTGACAAGGAAAGATGCAAAAAATATTACTATCATTTTTGTTTTTTCAGAGGAGGCGAAACTGTTTTGGAGGCTCCTCTCCAAAACAGTTCCAACTCCTCTGGAGGAGCCCTCGGAAAGAACCCTGCCAAACACCATGTAGCAGGGATGAACACGTATGATTCATATGACGCCTTCTGAAAACGACTTAGATGGATTTTTCTTATTATTTTAATGAAATTGAAAACACGTGGCAAAAATCTGAAAATTGCGATTCTGGCAGATTGTCTGAGTGGTACCTAATACTAGGGATGAAAACGGATCAGATACGGACGGATATCACCGATACTATATTTGTTTTTATATTTCTGTCCGGATTCGGATTCGAATACGGATAGTGTCAACTATGTCGGATAGGATACGATTGGATATCGACATCATTAATATGTGATTTGAGTATTTGGATACGGATACGGTATCGGATGTTGGATATCTAGACTCGGATACGGACAGATCTCAACCCCTCTAAACGGATTCGGTTTCGAATACGGTCGGAAAATATCCGTACCGTTTTCATCCCTGCCTAATACACGTGTGGGGGTGGGGTGGGGGCGCTGTGAGGCCGACCTATTCCCATCTTGTACGGCGGCTAGCTATCTAAAAAAAAAAATGTATCAGCTAGCTAGCCTATCTTTTCTTTTTCAAAACACAATATACGTGGTACTCATATACATGTACGTACGCTGATTGTCCAGTATCTATTGACCATCCGCATGTATCAGCTAGCTAGCCTCTCTCCCTTTTCAAAATACAATATACATGGGGTACTCATATAGATGCCTATGAACAAACACATATACATTCTATCTCTATAAGCATATTAGAAAAAAAATGCGCTGGTAAATCTTGAAATTGACAAAGTAGTGCCATACGCCTCACAAACTCATTGTCGACGGGTGTGCCGTCTGCAATTGAAATGACAGTACAGTTAGACTCTAAATAAATTTAGTAAACTATAAGCACATATATCCTACTGGGATCCAAGTCAGATTTTTTACGAGATCTAAGTCATGTATTTCATCGAAGAGGAAAAAGTTCATCCCACTTTCCTGAAGTATCGCTGTAGTCTGATTTTTTCTTTTTCGATCTTCAAAACCACACACCTTACATTCTTACCCCTTGAATTTTCAAAACTAGTCATATTACCTCTCCGTCTTGATTTGGAATGGCTTTGAAGGTGGTTTTTATCCTTTCCGGTTAAAAAATCGGTAAATACTTGATAAACCATAGAAAATGTCTCTAAGATTTTCCAAAGAATTTAGAGATGGATTGGGATACAACAAATTTAAATAAAATAATTAGAGCTCATGAAAATATCTCTAGATGCTTAAAATAATAGATTTAGCTAAAGGAAAATGAAAAAATATCCAAAAATAGAAAAATCCCAAAACATTATAATTGATATGTAAACTTGTTTTTAAAACTTTTTGCAACAAAAACCATAATACACAACTAACATTAATGTGTTGCATTCATGCTGGTCGCATCTCATATTTTTGCCATATAGATTTTTTAAAAACATGCTTATAAATTGATGTTTTGGAAATAAATTTAGAATTTTCAATATACATTTTCCCATTTTTCTACAGTTAAACCTATTGTTTTGAACTTTCTAAAGTTGCTTTCATGAGTTTATTTTATTTGGATATATCGTATACCAATCTATCATTGATTTTTTTAGAATTTTTAAAAGCCTAGAGACATTTTCTATGTTTTAAAAACCTTACTAAGTATTTAGTATTGACTATTTTTAAGTAAAAAGACAACCACTCTAAAACAGAGCAGGAGGTAACTTATGGTTTTTAGAGTTCAGAAAGTAATATGTCAGTTTTAGGGTTTGAGAAGAAAAACTAAGTCTATGATGATAGTTTAGAGAGATAGAATATACTTTTTTCTTTTTAAATTGACCAAATGTTCTTTCATCATGCAAACAACGTTCGACCAATATATAGCCTGTCGTTCAGCCGACAATAGAGTTTTCCGCCATGTAGCGAGCCCACGCAAGCGACAGGTTCCTAGGAGGCCACAGAACCACACAATTTGTCTACTTGGAAATTACCCACACATACTATACCCCCATGATTAAATGTTTTGTCTTCATACATTAATCGAAAAAACATTGTTATTAGACAAAAAATCCACCGCTGCCCAACGACCTCATTGGTGGCTAGATGAACGGACCCGATCCCTCTGTAGATTTAGTTTTTGTTAGTCTAGAGTTTGATTTTTGAATGACGCCATAAAAAAGGTGGTGGTGACTATGGCTTCTGGTGTCATCGACAAGGTGGTGGTGAGTGATGACTATGACGTATTAGAATTTGGCCTCTCAGGGTCTGTTCCTATCTTGATGATATTTAATCTGACATTGGTGAAGAGCAAGTGAGAGTATGACTGCATGGGAGTGCAATACAAACTACAACTCATATGATTACAAAGTAGTGTTACATCTAGAGGTGCCAAAGAAACATAATTCCTTCTAGGTGTTACACATTGTGTTAAATATGATCGCACCAGAAGTCCATGACACAAGCGTCTCGGCATGCCATGGAGGCATGGTATAGATGGCACAAACCAGTTGAAGACCCCATTTTCATTTTGGTGTTTCCTAGAGTGACTAGCAAAGTAGGACGTTGTAGCGATTGCTTCGAAGGGTTGACGATAGTGAGATCTCGATTCTATTTCACCTCAATCTTAGCAGTGTTGATGCCCAAAAGATATCAGTCATTACGTGTCAAAGTAGTAAGGTATACCCCAACACGAGGTGAGAGGCGAAGGTTTTAAGGACTTCTTTGCACACGGGATAGACATGTTAGAAAACTTAGCCTTAACAGGATCTTACTTAGTCCAATACAAGAACACCTAATCCGTGGTTAGTAATTAGTGAATTGACACTGACCTTAATCGGGAGCAGGCACGTTGTTGACGGCCATTAACATCAATCATAAACCAGTCCATATATCCTGCATATATACTTAATTCCATCACCAGACATAGGTCTAGGGGTTTAAACTAACAAATTCTATGAGTTTTGGTGAATCTGTGATTGCTTGTAGGGTTTATCTAGAAAACCGTCAAGATGGACCTAAATGTCAGATTTAATTGCGCTTATCCACAGCGAAAACAACCACAGAAGGTTCCAGAAGACTCGAGAAGACACCACGCCAAAGCGGAGGGCGAGGCACCGCCAGGTGGGGCTGGCCGACCCCACCTATAGGCCGGCCAACCCCTAGGGCCCACCTGACAGTCCCCTGCTGTTATGTCAGTTCTCCACCACCTTAAGGATTGCTTGCATCTCCGCCGTTCTTTCAAGTCGGTTTGATCCGAGGGTCTAGAATTGATGCTCCAGTCTATATATAGCAGCCCATACCCCCCCTCCTTGGAGGCATTCCTAAAACCCTAATTTATATCCCTCATTTAGATCAACACACATTAAGAGGATTAGGTCTAGAGCTCTCCAATGTAGTAGATTAGTAGCTCGGGAGTGAGAGACGAGTTGGGCTCATGCTCAAGTTCTGGATCCAGTCTTAGAGGCTAGGCAAAGCCTTGTATCTTTACTTCTATATCTTGTAAGACTTATTATCAATTTATCATATTCTTATCTATATGGCTATGCTCACTTTGAATATATATCTTGCTTAGTTATGGTTATCATTATTTTTGTGTGTGGGTTCATAGAGCGCTTAGCCTGCTAGTTTACCGGTTAGGCTAAGTAGCCGAGTCTCGTGTAAGCATGGTGCTTATACGATGCTCTACCTATGAGTGCACCCTGTTCTCTGATTGGGTGGTAGCAGTGGGAGGTGACAGCCCCATCTATCCTTTATAGTCCACTCTGAATTGAGCAGGTTCTTAAATTGTAGGACCGTAGTCGCGTCAGTAGAGTTATTATCACACCTCCGAAACTCTTCTCTCTCACTCTATCCCACTATCTCTAATACAAGACTAGATCCAATTGAGGACTAATCTTCTCTTGATTGCTAGCCTTGATCCTGGTGGACATATGAATTAGAGGTTTCTGGCTTCTCAGCTCTCAGGATCAAATGAGGCTTCTCCCCTAGAGGGAGGGTGTAGGCAGATATATATAGGCTAGAGCGTTGATCCTGAGCCCTCAGATCAAACCGACTTGAATAAACGACGGAGATGCAAACATAGCAACAGGAGGCTGACATAGGGAGGCCCACAGGTTAGGCGGCCTCTAGGTAGGGCTGATCGGCCCACATGTTAGGGACACGGGCTCCGCTTTGGTGATTCGCCTTCTGGAGTCTTCTAGAGTCTTCCCACGTCGATTACGCAGGCGAAATTCTATAATTTCCTTTGACGAATAGGTCCTCCTTGTCGGGTTTCTAATTAAATCTTGCTGAAAACACAAATTCACCAAAACTCGTGTAATTTAGCAGTTTAAACCTTCTAAGTTTACATTGGTGATCCATTTTAGCCATTTATACAAGTTATATTGATGGTTTATGATAAATGTTAACTACCGTCGACACTATGCTTACTTTGAATATATATCTTGCTTAGTTATGGTTATCATTACTTTTGTGTGCGGTTTCATAGAGTGCTTAGCCTGCTAGTTTACCGGTTAGGCTAAGTAGCCGAGTCTCGTGTAAGCATGGTGTTTATACGATGCTCTACCTGTGAGTGCACCCTGTTCTCTGGTTGGGTGGTAGCAGCGGGAGGTGACAGCCCCATCTATCCTTTGTAGTCCACTCCGAATTGAGCAGGTTCTTAAATTATAGGACCGTAGTCATGTCAGTAGAGTTATCTACTGTGGATGCTCTACCGTCTAAGTGGCGTCCTGAAGTGACACAAGAGTAGAGTTAGTCTTAGCTATAGTCGGATGTATATATACTTTGACTATGTAATAGGAATATCATAGGAATCTACCTCGCCCGTTGTTCTCTTCCGAGTTGACTAGTTTACATTATCTTAGTGATTTATCCCCTGAGTGTCATTATGTTTTATTCCTATCATTACATTCACCCCTGCTTTAGCTATGCTGATATGTTGATTAGTAGACATTCCTTTGTTATCTAATAAATCTTTAATCAATTGTTTCTCTGTGGTAAAATATAAATAACGATACCTGGAATACTCCTGATAAAATAGTTAAAATGGTATTATGTACGCTTGCGGAATCCTTCATATTCTATTTGCACTTAATAAATATCAACACACGTGGACTTCAACGGCATCTTCGGTTAAGGTCAATGTCTAATTAAGTTCATTAATTACTAATCATAGATTAGGTGTTCTTGTATTGGACTAAGTAAGATCCTGTTAACCCTAAGTTTTCTAACAAGACATCGTCGTGAATGATCAGTTTTAGCTTCAAGTTAGTTTAGTTACCCTAGAGAATTGGACTTTTGGTGGAGCATAGTTGTTCCAAACAAAGATATAGGAAACATGCAAATCACCATGCATCTTGATCATTGCCTTGTAAATCAGCACATCACGATGGACTTCGTTTGATGTGATGAGGTAAAAGGACAATGTGATGCAAGTGGGTTGGGGGAATTAGAGGCTAGCATCGAGAGGTTCGACGGTGGCAAACTAGCAACAACCGCCTAAGCGACGTCGTTGCCGGAGGCAGCGTTGTGTCGTCCTAGACGACATTCGATGATGCGAGGTGCGAGAGCAGCGTTGTCATTCTTAATTTCTTATGCATGGCTGTTGTGTTGAAAACAACTCGAGATAATGTTTGCCTGATTAATGTAATTTGATGATGGCCCCCTTGATGCAAATGTGTTCTCTCTGTGGTCTTCATCTATGTTTGCGGGGATGGGACCTGTCGAGGACAAATTCGTCGTGCGGGCTGGAGATGGGGCGAAACCTTTCCCCGTGAGTGTTGACGGGGACGGGAAAAGAATTTTCTCCCTTGCGCGGAACAAGGATGGGAAGGCATCCCCCAACGGGAATTCACCGTTGCCATCTCTAATCCTACTACCTCAATGTCTCCTTAATAACAAGTTTCAAGTACTTCATCTCACCCTAATTTAACTAAAATTTAAATTATGAACACAAGATTTTAGTTAATTGTAGAGTCAAACTTTTGGCATGTAGCTGCATTAATTTTATTATTTGACCATTTTGAATGGATTTGGACTTAAAAAACAATTAGATTGAATTTAACACGAGTCATTTTACTTAAGATTTGGATTGAACTCTAAGTTTCTTATTTTCACCTTGTTAATTAGATTTCTCTATATGTACATTGTAAAAAACTACGTGGCCAAAAAAAACGTAGGACATGTGATATCCACTAGAGCGGCGAACGAGCAAGGGAAAGGGCCAAGGCAACCTGCGTGCCTCTGCCGATACGGGCTCGCCTGATTCGCTCTCCCGCGATTCCTCCCCCACAAATCCTCCAACCCAACCCAATCCATCGTCTCAAAATTCCCGCAACCTTGCATCGTCTCGGCTCCAAATTCGCCCCCTTCGGTCCACAAATCCCCTTCTCCACCTCCGATTCTGCGGCGAATTCGGTTAGCTTACTCTCCTCCGAGCTTATCGCCAACCGTGTGGTTAGATTCGATTCCCCGTTAATTTTCGCTTGAACGTTCAGCTTTGTGGATATTTCTTCCCCTTTATTTTGGATTGATTGTTGTTCGTTGTTTCTCCCTTTCTGAAATCTGGATTGGGCCTTTTTCGAATTCGCGATCAGTCCCGACCTCGAGATCCGGCTCATGTTTTTCACCCTGCTGTATTCCCATCGACCCCGAGTTGCCAATTTGAGGAGCTCCGAACGCGGGCCGCAGAAAGCGAATCGAATGAATCAAGCTCGCGCGGCGGGGAGTTGATGCCACCCGACGATGGATCGCCGCATCCTTAGGTCCTCGCCGTGCAACGGCAGCGGTAAGAACCCGCCCCCTTCCTCTCCGGCGGCGGTCTCACGGTCTGTGTCCTCCGGCGGCATCGGCTCCAAGGACGACGACGCTGCCGGCGAGCGCAAGGCGCTGCTGCCGCGGCAGCCGCCTGGGGGCATGGCGCGGAAGGGCCGCAAGGGGCCCAAACGCCGTGTGCAGTGGAAGGATAGGCATGGCAGCAAGCTCACCGATGTCAGGGAGTTCCAGCCTAGGTACGTCGAAAACAGGCATCCCCACTCACATTTTATGTGTCCTTTCGCAATGAGTTGGCGCAATTGTTAATGATTGATTGATGCTACCTGATAGCAAAATTCTTTTGACACCAAATTATACTATTGAATTAGATGAGTTCTGTGTGATTTTTGCTCTTTGGTGAGGTTGCATGAATTTGCACAAATGGAGTTATCTGGATAGCTATAAGTGTCCCGCGGTAACATTTGTTAAGACTATATGTCTATAGCGGGAAATGGGAAGAATGGTGATCCGATTATTTGTCTGGAGCTGCAGCTTCAACTTTGGTTTCAGTTATTGGGCAACATCTTGTCTGGCAGGGTATGACGTTAGAAAATGTGTTTTGTTGGGGATGTCGTAACCTTCCATTCTCAGCAAGGCTAACGGAATGGTTGGGCTTGGGAGCTTTCAATCATCTAATTCAAGTAAGTTGGTTCAATACTTGCGGTTACCTTTTTCTGAAGTAGCTTGGAGACCTGAATAAAAACTGAAAAGTTTTGTCGTTATCAAGACACCTAATACGCTCTAAATGTGAATTTCTTGCCTACTAAAGTTTAGGCAGAGTTTGTTACTCAGGTCTAAAGGCATGGTCTCTGCTGTTAATTGCTGGGAGAGGAAGGGAGAGTAAATGTCGAACTCTACTGTGTTTCTAATGAGTCTGGTTTGCATGTTTTTCCCTGTTTGCTTTCGATATACTATTCTGCTGCAATACAAGCACAAAAGGTGATCATTGGTTTATTCTGAAGTTCAGTTTATGAGTTGGTGTTCATCAGTAAACATTTTTTTGCAAAATGTGCTTTAATGATTAAATGTCTCAAGCGTTATGATCTGAACACTGTGCTATTTCTGGCTTTCTAGTCAGAGATGATGAGCAGTCGAATTCAATGGTGTCAATCACTTTATTTAGTATAGGCAGTCTAGATGAACTGAACTTTGTGATTTTCTGAACCTTTGTTAATCATTCTTGAGGAGCTGCACATGTCAATTAACAATAGATTGTTGAATTCGTACTCTTTTTATCAACTAATAAATGAACTTCCAGTACTTAGGGGTTAAGATAATTAGTTCTTCAAAGGAAAAGAGATCTAAGACAGCTAATGCTCAATATCTTATTTTCATCATTTTATACATATGAAGTCAACTGGCCAAGTTGACAGTTAAATCTGGTCACATGCATGTAGATTACACAACCTCTGCTGCACCTGAAAACTTTGTTTCTATTCATTTTTCGGAGTGGACATGTTTAATGCTTTTTATGCCCATGCCTAGCGCTTTTCATGGGATCTGAAGCTTTATTTTGCACTAATGAAATGGTGAGAAAAATTCTGTCTTAGTATGTCTAACAGCCAGCTGGAACTAGATACGATCACATGGCCACCCATTCTGATTCCCAATCTGTTTAGCTGACCCAGTGGAGCAAAGGAATCTGATTACATGGGGAAAATCTTCAGTGGGTTTAACCACACTATAACCAAAAGTTCATTTTCCACTTACTTGGAAGAATTTCTGTGGAGACCGCTCATGGCACTTTATCACTAGTCTCCAATTAGCTTTATTTATCCAACAACAACAACAACAACAAAGCCTTTAAGTCCCAAATAAGTTGGGGTAGGCTAGAGTTGAAACCCAACAGAAGCAATCAAGGTTCAGGCACGTGAATAGCTGTCTTCCAAGCACTCCTATCTAAGGCTAAGTCTTTGGGTATATTCCATCCTTTCAAGTCTCCTTTTATTGCCTCTACCCAAGTCAACTTCGGTCTTCCTCTGCCTCTCTTCACGTTACTATCCTGACTTAGGATTCCACTACGCACCGGTGCATCTGGAGGTCTCCGTTGCACATGTCCAAACCATCTCAACCGGTGTTGGACAAGCTTTTCTTCAATTGGCGCTACCCCTAATCTCTCATCGAGAGCGCAGTTGAGATGAAACTGCACTTCATGTGATAGTGAGTCAATATAACCCTCTATTTTGATGTTCCTATTTGATCCACATAGGAACCCATTAAATTTCAACTACTCTGCAATGGGCCAGAGTCTTATATCCAAAGGTGAAATGAGTAGAATTTGGTAAGATATGAATATAACATGCCAACCTCATGCTACTTTGTTTTATGCCTCATGTTGGTACTGCTGTAGTGTCTGAAGTTCTGAACACATGTGCGTACACAAACCTAGACCTCACACATGCACACCCGCTTACCCTCGCCTCCACGCACACATCCAAGACCTACAGACTACACATAAGTCAGGCAATTGCGTCCCTGGTGTGATTGACAGAACCATCCAAGACTCCGCAAGGCACATCGCAGCCCCTTTGTGGCTCCATGCATAAGAGACAGGATTTACTTGGGCAAACCCAGTACAACATCTGCGTCGAGCTGTGCTTGAACGCGGGTGGGTGGGTGCTGCAACCAGTCACCTACCCATTGAACTATCAGCTTGTTTGCGACAATATCATGCTACTTGAGGATTTGTTTGTTGGCTTGACCAAAGCTTTGATGCTATGAATAATCTTAGAGGTTTGGTGCTATGAACATGCATGCTAACCAGTAACCAACAGAACATTTTTTCTAGTGTTATTATCTATGCAGCTGTAGGCTTGTAGCTTTGTAGGGCAATAATTAGGTGAGTATCATTTCCTCAGGTCCTGTTCTGACAAAGCTATTGCAGTTTGTCCTTGTTAACGTGCATGTTCTGTTTTTACTACATCGCATTTGTTGCACTTTTTAATTCTTGGGAACCAGCTAACAGCCTTGTTTTTTTAACACTAGCGGAGTCTTTTATTCTCTTAGTAGATTTTTGAGATTCATTGAATTCTTTGTTATTATTAATTAGTCATGACGTAATGCAATCAACAATGATCTCTGTTGGGGCTCGTTGCACTTTTATATTTTCAAACTGAGCATATTGTAGTTACCTTTTTGCAAAAAGTATTAATTTCCCTCTGTTATCTTCCAACTTTGCACTTCTCTCAACAAATATGTTTTCCAACTGAGGATATTATAGTTTCCTAAAACTTATAATTTCCCTCCGTTGTGTATTAATATTATTCAATTTATACAAAAAACCACATTAGGTATTATGAATATTGTTTTCATTGAGAAAAAAGTTCTCCTTAGGGGTCGGGCATGAGCGTGATGTCATTAAGCCTTCAAGTTGATTATCTTTGTAAAAAATCAGATATATTTTCCAATTGCTACTGCTTGAAAAGCCTCCATGCTATACTTAAATTGTCGTGCTGATCTTGTTTATGGTGAAGTTTGAAGCTTACTACTTTGAACAAATTATTTTAATTCTTCCTCTAAATATGCTTTTATCTTTTCCATAATTTGCAGTGACTCAAGCGACTCAGATGATGAATATTTGGATACATGCATATGCTCAATCATGTAAATACATCTTGCACAGGTGGATTCTATCATGTGTATAAAGATCTGTATCTCAGTATTCCTGTCTTCGGCTTGGTCCTAACAGTACAGTAAAAATCCTGCATACATAAGTTCATTCCAACAGACTCCGGCTGTCCTTTGGACGCAAGGGAGCGCATTTTGGAATGATCGCCAAACTGGTGATAAGCAGCGGGTGGATATTTAGCTGGCCTTAACTGGGAGTTACATCAAAGACCTAGATATGATCACTGGATACAGTAGGTAGACAGGGATTAAAGAAGGCGAGAAAGAATGCCTTTCTTTGGTTTAATTTTGGATACCAACAGCATCCTGAGTTTTTGGCAGAGTAATGATTCATGTGATAATGCAAATGCTATTAGAATCGAACACTACTAATTCCTATGCATGATTCAGATCGATTTTGTCTATACTATTTGATGTATTAACATGGTATGTTCCTTTTTAATCCTTGCTACCATCATCTTTTGTTCTACTTAATGCAGGCGTTAGTGTCCAGATTGCTTTTAAACACTGTATGTCTGTATTAACAAAATGATCTGCCGAATTTCATTTTTGCATCTAAATTTATGCCGCTGTGCCTGTACTTTATTTATTTTGAGATATGGTGGGACCGTAATAAAGATAGTAATTTTGAGATATGGTGGGACCGTAATAAAGATAGTAAAAGTAACTTGCACTTGCATGACCGAACAAGTAGACACTGTTGCTAGACGGATGGTCGACCCAGCCCGGTTGAGCGGTTGTTTAGTGGTCCATCCATGACCACGGGCCACATAGAGTCGGCCCATGTTGGCCCAGACCGCATTCTTTTTTTCTTTTGAGTAAGCCTAGCCCGCATTCTTGGTGGCCCTCGGATTCCTTTCTGACGGGACAGTGGGAGCCTCTCTCACGGACACGGGTTCCGTTCGTCCAACGGTCACTTGCCAGCTGGGTCAACTTGACCGTTACCAGTCGAGGCGCTTCTCCTTCCCCCCCCCCCCAACGGCTTCATCCCCACCCCACCACTTGTTTTCCTCCCCTTCCCGCTCCCCCAAATGCCGCCTCCTCATCACTAGTCACCACTGCCCCGCGATCCCCTCCCACTCGCTCTCTGCTGCCTCACGCCGTCGCCCGCGGTTCACGATGGGCTGCTTCCTTGGCTGCTTCGGGGGGGCCAAGGAGCGCCGGCGCCGCCGCAAGCGGTCGCCGTCACAGTCCCCCAACGGCCGCGCCCGGGTAACCGACTCGACCCGCTTCCTGCTTTGTTTTGTTTCTCCCTGTTCCTCGATCGAGTTCTAGGGTTGGATGGATCGGATCGCCTGATCGAATCTGTGTGTGATGGATGTGGGATCAGGCCGTGCCGCGGGTTACGCCGAAGAAGGTTGATCTGGATGGGGAGGCCGTCTCCGCCGCCGCGCCGCTCCTAGCGACGCTCCTCGAGTTGAGGTTCGTGGGTGGATCGCTGCAGTTTCGGTCTGCGAGATGAGCCGCCGCTCTCGTCGTTTTCATCTGGCGTGTGTTGTGCTTGTTCTCAGGGACTCCACGGACGACATGTGCCTGGCCGTCGTGAAGAAGAAGGTGACGTTCGATCCCAACGTCACCACCTTCGAGGCGGCCCCGATCCCGGAGGACGACGGCGAGGGAGCCGATCCGGAGGATGGTGGGGATAGCAGGCGAGAAGGGGTGGATGCTGGCGCCGGAGTGCGCCAAGTCCGAGGCCTTCCCCTTGAACCACAGGTACAGCAACTGCACCGGCATCGAGAGCGACAGCGACTACGAGGACGCTGAGGAAGACGAGTTCGAGGACGACGAGGAGGAGGAAGGGGACGACGGGCTCGATGAGTGCGCGATGGACGACGACGAAGACGAGCACGGCCTCCTCGGAATCGGCCGCAGCGAGGAGGACGCGTGCGAGTCGCTCTTCCTGCTTCCGTTTGGCAAGACGTCCAAGGATACCGACGGCCAGGTAGCGGCGCCCGTCGTGCCCCCGGCGGAGTCCCCCTCGGTGCTCAGCTCCGTGGAGAACCTCAACCTCACCCGCTGGAAGGAACCCAAGCCCCGCGCCGCCGCCGGGCCCAAGTCCTCGGACAAGGAGAACGTCACCGTGGGGCAGGAGAACAGGATGGACCTCCTCGCTGAGCCACCGGCGGCGGCCAAGAGGAAGGAGGAGAGGCCGGCGGTCTCGGACTACAGCTACACCCCCAGCACGCCGAGCAAGCAGGAGGCCTCCGTGGACGCCAGCCTCTCCACGTGGCTCGGTTCCTCGGGGACGCCCGAGAGCAACTCGGTCCGGTCCTACTCGCCGATCAGCCGGGAGGACCGGCCGATCCTTGGGGCCCTCACCGTGGAGGACATCAAGATATCGTCGGCCAACTCAACGCCGAGGAGGTCGAGGTCCCCGAGCCCGAGCCCTGATGACATGCCGATCCTGGGGACGGTGGGGGCTTACTGGAACTGCGGTGCCAAGGAGGCTGATCCGGTCACAAGAGGGGGGTTTATGAGGACCAGAACCAGATTTGGCCAGGTGAGCTTTGTCTCAGTAATCTGACTTTTGATGTAATCCATGTTTGCTCTTCCAAGTATAATCTTCTGATGGTAAAACGTGTGCAGAATTTTGCAGGATGAAATGGTGGATTGCTACTGAATAGTGAACACCTCCCGCTAGGAGGAGACAGAGATTGCCGAGCTGGGTGGAAATGCAAAGATACAGAGTCTGTGAGAATGCGAGATTGTGAAACCAGTTTACATTTCTGTGATCCATATCCATATTCTTTCATATGTTTGTAAACATTACATTGTCATCCATATTCTAGTATGGTGTTTTTTGTGGCACTGTCAATATGGTGCAGTATTTCAATATTATTCTTTTGTCAATATGACCAATTGTATTTGTGCATGTTTCCCCTTCCTGAACTATGCTAGTACCCCTGACTACCTGTTCCCTCATTCTGAATTGCAGACGCAATAAACTTTAACCTGTCTGAATTGCAGAATGTAAACATTACATTCTGCATTGCTGTCTGGATTGACAATTGTTTAGGGAGCACCTTAATGCTGGACTATTTTGTACCAGCATCTGCAATACCAAAATCACTTAAAATTCCAACACTCAGACAAATTCTCCTCCCTCGACCTTCATTCCTGCAAAGTCAAACTACAATCTGCAAATGTTTCAAGCGTATTTGTTTTCAGGTACTTGTAATAAATTAACACACATACACCCCATGTTAATATATGCAAATGAAGTCTGCAACACACACACACTGGCCGTAAGTACGATAAAAACATCCTGCGAGCCTAGTTAGCAGTTACCGCCTCTTGGGAAGCTGAAATGTGCGCTTCAGGAAGTGGTTGGCGACCTCGTCGTCGCGATGGCACACCACGCGCAGGATGGTGTTTGGGTCACTGCGGCTCCACCGCCTGGTCGTCGGCGGCATCGGTAGGCGCTGCCTCTCGGAGACCGCCTCGGTGCACTCGTACGCCGCGATGCCAAACTCCTCCACGAGCTGCTCCGCCGTCTGCGCCATGAGCGCGACGACGCCTTCCGCGGCCCGGGCCTCCGCCTCGACCACGTCCTCGGTACACAAGCCCCTCTCCGCGCGTGCAGAAGGCTCGCTTCAGGCTCCTGAAGTCCTCTTCGATCATCGCGTGGTCCTCCATCGTGAAGCTCCTGTCGCTGCCACCGGCTAGCAGGACGATCAGGAACCCCTGGAACGAGGCCTTCATCACCTCCCGGACGGCCACGGGCTGCGCGCGGTCGACGAGGATGGAGACGAGCAGCGACAGGTTCTGCTTCAGCGCGCGGAGCGCGGGGCGGATACGCGCGTCGGCGACGCCACCGACGTAGAGGCCGCCGTAGAAGGAGTGGTGCGAGTCCAGGAAGATGAGGCGGTACGCGGCGACCTCGGCGACATGGACGATGGCCGACTGCGCCGCGGCGCGGGCACGGTCGAAATGGCTGGACGACGGCGCGAGGTGGCGGTTTGCCACGGACGCCGATGCCGCCACCGGCGGCGAGGTGCTCCGGCCGTGCGAGAAGAAGGAGAGGGATTTGTCGAGCGCCTGGATGTGGCTGAGCAGGTAGTGGAGGGTGTTGAGCCGGATGTAGAGGCGCTGCGTGCCGCGGCTGGTGGACTGGCGCGGGTTGTTGCCGCCCGACAAGGACGCGCTCTGGCTGTGGTGGACGCGGCCGCGTGGGCTCGTCCCAGGGTCTCGGCACGGCGTCGCCGCCCTCTTCCAGAGCCTGATGATCTTCGAGTCCTGGTTGCACCTAGTCAGCGGAGGCAGCGACGGGATGTAGCTCTGCTTGGTGCCTGTTTGTTTGTTGAGCCAAACACAAAAGCATGTAACACGATGGCAAGAGCTGCATAGGCTGCATGTTTCAGTGCAGGTCGTGATCGTCAGCATACCACAAGACGCGAGGAAGGTGATGTACTCCTGAAAGATGGCACCCAAGCCGTCGGCGACGTTCTGAACCATGTCGTCCCTCGCGCTCACTGGGATCCCGAAGAACTGGTCGACGGTGGCCTTGGCCAGCTTCATCAGCTCCACCGCGGATCGCGCATATGGCTCGCCTTTGGACTTTGGGATCCAACTCTACACGACATGAGCACACCGTTAAGATTCCGTATAAGATCGAATCGACACGGATGTGTTGATGGACAGAGACCTCGGTGTCTTTGGCCCTCAGGAGGCACTCCCTGGCGATCCTGAGCCTCTCCTCGATCCAAGTCCTGAGGAAGCGCGCCACGAGGGACTCCACGTCATAGGGGACGACCTCCGTGACCAACGACCTGCCACCGTCGTCGCTGTCCGCCACGTCCTCGACCATCATCGGCACCAGGGCCTTCTCGAGCCTGCCCGCCGCGTGCAGCACGTGCACGAGCTCGTTGGTCAGGCACGTGGCCTTGGTCACGTACTGCTTCAGCACGACGCCGTAGCAGCTGTGGAGCGTGGCCACGGCGGCCGCGCCCGGGAACGGGTGCCACCGCTTCAGCACCGGGCTGAAGTTGTCCAGCTCGAACTGAGCGAGATGCTCCGTGTCCTGGGCGAGCCGCGCCACGATCTCGCTGGGGTCGTCGTCGCGTTGGATGATCATGCTGTTTCCTTGTCCAAGCTCGTTCTCCAGTGTCTGTGGTTGAATCAGATTTCTCAACATCTTGGCACGGCATTGACGTATATACGTACGTTGCTAACCTTGGTGAAGACATTTCTTATGGAGCACCTGACGTAGTGATCCACGAGGTTGCCAGCGAAGCTCCCGATGCCGTCGCCTTCGTGCTCGGAGTCTGCCAGAGCGATGCCCATCCCAGGCACACTCTCTGCGATGATCTTGCTCGTGGAAAGTGCCAGCGACAGGGCACTCACCGTCGCCCCAGCGCCGGTGGCAGCCACGCCCTTCCCGTACCATTCATGGTAATCAAGCAATCGTTTCTCCGACCAGTCATGTATCGCCCCGAGAACGCTGGAGAGCACTCGGGCGTACACCGGGTCACGGTCCTCCTGCCTGGCGTCGGCTGCCGCGTCACCGAGCACCGTGAGCGCGGCGCCGGCGAGGTCCGGCTCGATCTGCCCGGTGACCACGTACTGCTGGAAGAGTACCCAGGCGAAGCACACGTTGTGGACCATCTTGTCGATCCCCAGCGTTGTCCATGTCCGCCTCATGAGCTCCAGGAGCTCATCGACCTCGTCGAGCACGACGGTCTCCTCCTTGAGGTCGAAGATGGCCTGGAGCAGCGAGACGTAGAGGATCACGTTGAGAGGGTACCCGTCGGCCCAGTGGCAGGCCTCGCCCGGGGGCCCGGTGCCGGGAGCGGAGCGCCAGGCGAGGGCGAGCACGGCGTCGCAGAGGGCGCGCATGGTGTCCGAGGCCTTGCCGGTGTCGATGGCGCGCGCGTCGGCGGCCTGCGCGATCTCCCGGAACCGAAGAACGGGGGCGTTGAGGCGGTCCAGCGGGAGGGACGGGTGGTGGATGAGGCCCGCTTCCAGGAGCTTGAGCTGCCGGCGCTGCCACTGATGGTGCTCGCCGCCGTCGGCGAAGTCGGCCTGCTTCAGCTGCCGGAGCAGCTCGAGCGGCAGGATGATCGTGTCCGCCTTCTTCCCCACCTGCAACGTTAACCTGTCATCAATTCTAACCTTTTGAGCGTGCATGAATGCAGACGCGACGCGCATCAATGGAGGTGCCTAAACCATGCATGGGTGTGGACGTACGGACCTGGCCGACGAGGGTGCGCATGAGCGTCTTGCGCAGGCGGGCGTCGCTCTGCTCCGGGACCCGCATCTGCTGCCGCATGATCTCGGCCGAGGTCATCGGGCGCCGGGACTTCCCGGGCGACCCGGGGGCCTGGTCCCTCACCGAGCGCATCCGGCCAGGCGACCCCGGCGCGGACGACGACTTCATGCTGCTCCGCACGGTGGTGGGCTGCGACGACCGCCGCGCCTTGAGCCCCAGCGCCCTCTTCACCCTGCTGCTGACGACATTCATCCCCGTGCCGCCTCTCGGGCCGGCCCCGATCGTCGGCGACCCGCCGTCTCCCCCGCCGCCGTCCCCGCCCGACGGGTAATAGTTCAGTCCACCGCCTCCTCCTCCTCCCCTGCCCCCGGCCGCGCGGCACGACATGAAGAAGACCTCGTACGCGGCCTCCCGGAGCTCGGCACGGGAGAGGCCATCGACGTGCCCAAAGGGGCACTCGACGGTTTCCGCGGCGGCTGCGGCTGCGGTGGCGGTGGAGCCGAGGCTGCGCACGTCGAGGTCGACGGCGGTGGTCTCGGAGGAGCGCGCGAAGGAGGAGGCGGACCTGCGAGCGGTGGTGGTACTGGAGGCGCCCCATTTCGTCCTCTTCCCGCGTCCGATCGAGCAGCAGCGCGTGATGCCTCTTTCGGCCTCAGGGAGAGGGCGGGGGGACGCCTAGGAAGGGGAGGCGGGCGGCTGGCATATGGCCGTGGCCGCTTGCCGCGCCGCCGTTCCAGGTAAACATGACAGCTGGACCTGAATCCGCCAGTTATTCTTGGGAATTGGGACGGATGGACCTGAGTGGACTTTCCAAAAAGGGCCTGTTCGGTTCGACACGGGCCCTGGACCCGTAGGCTCATCTGAGGACAGTAAGCGCGCGTGGTCCAACCAACAACAAGCCTCGTGCGTCTGCAGCCCAATTCTTCTGTTTGATTTGTCTTGAGCTAATGGGCTCCAAAAAAAAAAAAAGCTGGGTTTCTACGAGTGAACTACGGAAGTGGCCAGATTCTAGCTTTTACAGGTGATTCCTCTAACGAAGAAATAAGTGGAGAAAACAACACGTAAAGCAGTGGCTTAGCCAGCATTTGTCGGCCAGAATCACTAGGGATTGGATCAAAACTGTCTGCGGTTCACAAGGACCAACCGGGAACTCCGCCATTGAGGTAAAGACAAGTGATTCTTATCCCTTTTCACTGAGCTCTTGACACATACGCTAGTACAAGGCTAATTGCTCTTCTCTTGTGCCGTTTCCACTAATTACAGAGCTGAACCAATGATCCCTCAAAAGCTGATCAATCAAAGGAGCACAAGTCCTCCTCAGTGGTCAATGGTCAGTAGTCAGCATTGTAGTGCTGGTCCGGATTTAGCAAACCACTCAATAATGTGATGACCTGAATGTCTGAATGAATGCACTGAGCAAGGCCCACAAGCTTCGGCTCCGGCCCTGTTTAGTTCCACTTCATTTTGCCAAATTTTTCAAGATTCTCCGTCACATCAAATCTTTGGACGCATGCATGAAGCATTAAATATAAATAAAAAATAAAACTAATTACATAGTTTAGACGAAATCCACGAGACGAATCTTTTAAGCCTAATTAGACTATGATTGGACACTAATTGTCAAATAACAACGAAAAACGCTACAGTTGCATTTTGCCAAAAATTTTGCATCTAAACTGGGCCGTAGCTGAAGTCGCCACTCGCCAGCCATCACACTCCAGAGTCCAAGTCAGTCAGCTCGCTTCATTCTCAGTCCAAGAAAACAATGTTGACTCAGACTGTCGACAGCCTCGACGGCGTGATTAACACGCTTCCCTATTCTAAGGAGTAAGGAATCTAACAGTGCTGACTGAAAATGTAGTGCCGCGATCATCACGCCGTTCTTCAATTTGTCGTGCATGGAATGCTCCCAGTATACTGACAACGAGGGGGTTTTTCTCTATGAGCTGCTGGGCTCAGCAATGGTTAGCTCGTTGCAGCTGTACTTATCGCTCATTGCTGCGGGGCAAGGCGGAAATCTCGCCCCAGGGGCCGGGCGAGTCGGAATCCGACCCTCGGGGGTCGGACAAGGCGGAGCCCTTCTCGTGGGACCGGATGAGTCGGAGCCCGCACCCTGGGGTCTAAGGAGTCGGAGCCCACACCTTGGGGTAGGACGAGGCGGAAACCTCGTCCTTGGAGTCGGACGAGGCGTGGCCTGGCCCCTGGGGGTCGGACGAGGCGGAAACTGCGTCCTCGGAGTCGGAACCCACACCTTGGGGTCAGACGAGGCGGAAACTTCGTCCTCGGAGTCGGACGAGGCGTAGCCCGGCCCCTCGGGGTCGGACGAGGCCGTAGTTGCGTCCTTAACCATCGGATGAGCCAACGTAACGCTCATTAATCCTTTAGCTCGGATACCCGGATATAGATATCCGACAGTAGCCCCCAAGCCTTTGGAGGAGTGAGACACTCCTGCAAAGGCTTTTTGCGATCCGTTGTTTGAGGGAGCACGGGAGTATTGTTCGTTACTGTCGCTTTGCAGTCCGTCCGTGGTTTCCGCAACCGGAGGTGACTCGTCGTTTGTCTGTGACCACGTGTTCAGTCTCTTTGCGATGTCGAGCCCCTGCGCATAGGAGGGGTCCGGTCGAGGGGTCGGTTCGTCTTGTGATCGTCGTCCCTCACATGTCCATTTGCTAGAACGGAGGGGCTGAGCCGTGCCGTGCTTTTCTCGCTGGACGGAGCACGGTGCTTAGTGAGTTGTTAACGGGCTTGTTCGAGTGGAGCCCCGGCATCCCCTTCACAGGGGCCCAGTTCGAGATCAGCTGGTGACTGACTCCAGATTTTCGGTGGCCGGTCCATATAGTTCTCGAATTCGTTCGACCGGTCCAAGGGCTCGATGCATTTCTTCGGGAAAAAACCATGGACCTTGCATCATCCAAGACTCGAAACGAGGGTCGGGACGCCCGTGGCGCTTCACGCTCCTTGGGTATTGGTCGCTAGCGGGCCCGTCCTTAACCTCCCCTCACTCTAGGGTGCCCTAGAGTGGCCGTGAACCCACTGGTGGGCCAGCCTTCGAACTTCTGGACGTTAACGGGTCATGGGAGCGTTTTCAGCTCCGTATCCCACTTACCTGCGGTGGCCCATAGCCTTTGAAGGTGAACCGTCACCTGATGGATCCTTCACGGGAAAGATTTGGATAGGCGTGCGCACGTCTCTCGAGGCCGCGATGCGACTGATGCGGCATGGAACAGTGAGGGCACGACCCCCGAAGGAAGCGGATCTGGCGAGGCACGCCCCTCACCCGTTCCGCCCTTACCTTATAAACGGAGCCGTTTCTCCCCAGCCTTCGTACGCGTAGCCGCATCCTTGCCCCTCTAGTCTTTCTGCCTTTCGCTCTCGAGTTTCGGCCTTCGCTCCCCTGTTTCCGCTCTGCCACCGGTGAAGTTCTCGCTCTCCAGCCCTACGCCACCGCCGGATCTTCTGCATCACCATCCCTATTCCTCGATGGAGTCGTGGCTTCACTCTGATGTTTTCCACGCGCGCATAAAGGGTCTAGTTAAGAAGGGCCTTCTCCGCGCAAGGACCGCGGCGATATAGTGGATCGTACCTAGTGGTGAGGATCTATCGCCGCCGCTCGATGGCTACGTCGTCTCCTTTGTCCCCTTCCACGAGCGTGGGTTCATGACTCCCCCCAACCGATTCCTCCAAGGGCTGCTGCACTACTACGGGCTTGAGCTGCAGCATCTGTATCCCAATGGGATTCAGCACATCTTGACCTTCATCACGCTGTGTGAGGGGTATCTGGGGATCGAGCCCTACTTCGAGTTGTGAAAGTACTTCTTCGCCGTCGAGCTGTAGAAGAAGAAGAAGAAGAAGAAGAAGCTAGACCTAGCGGTGCCGATGGGATGTGCGAGCATCCATCTTCGAGGCAACCGGTCGTCGGAGTACATGTCCATCCCGCTGTCGAAGTCCAACAAGGGGTGGCATAAGCTCTGGTTCTACCTAAGGAACACCGCCGCCGCCCCCTACCGATCTTCACCGACCACCTAATCGAGGAGGCACCGGACGTGTGGAGGTACGGGCCCATCGTGAAGGAGCAGAAGAGGCTCAACGACCTTCTCAAAGCCATCATGACTCTAAAGGGCCATGGTCTTTACGGGACCGGTGTCGTTGGAGCAAACCACATCAGGAGGCTGGCGCCGTTGATGGCGCACGCTCTTCCAATGTACAGGATGACACCAGATTCCACGCCTGAAGGGACGGTGATGGTCACCGGTGAGGCCCTCAGTGTCGGCGAAATGGCACAACGCATCAAGGTGGCGATGGAGTGCCCGACGGATCCATCGATGGATCTCGGTGGATCTCGCCCCGGTGTACCCGGTCCTAGGGCATCCCACGGTGCGGCCGGACGTGGGTTTTATCGAACTGGTAAGCCTTCTTCGAGTTTCTTTCCTTGGCCGACCCTCATCTATTCTCAGATTCTAAGCGCTAGGATTTGTAGCCTAGCCTTTTCGCCTGTGAGTCTGACCCGCCACTGCCAGAGGACGTGGCCAAGAGGGCGGCAAACCGCGCCATGGCTAAGGCGGTAAAGGCGAAGAAGGAGCGGAAGAAGGCAAAGAAGGAGCAAGCGAAGCTACAGCGTGGAAAGCACCGGCAAGGCTCAGAGGAGAGCGGCGGCGATGAGGAGGAGGAAGAGGAGGAGGACGAGTCCGACCCCAACATCCCATGGGGTGCGCTTGTGCGCGAGGATGAGCAGGCCAACGCGGGGTAGGCCAACATGACCCTGATTCCACAGCACGCCCCGGCGCAAACCAAAGAGGATGTGCCTCCAAGATCGGCGGCGAAGGACGCGCCCCCGAGGTCAGTGGAGCAAGTCCGCCCCGCTTCGACCGACCCCACCGGGGGATCCAAGCGGCCAATTGCCGATGTGGCAGAGTCAGAGTCGAGCAACCAACCCCCAAAACATTATCAGATAATGGCGTTGAGGTGAGTTAACGACTTCTTCGCCCTTTTGTTGCGTTCTCATATTGTGTCGTGTAACATTGGTGTTTTTCGCATGACCGGCCCCAGCAACCGCCTGGCATTGGCGCCGCAGAAGATCCTGGTGCGTTGGCCAATCCCCAGGAGCCGACTGGCATGGTGCTAGGGTGCGTCGTGATGGCGCCAAGGCGGACACAGTGCCACCTAAGGAAGCGGGGGAGGCGGAGGCACTGATTGTGCTAGAGGAGGCACTTGTGGAATCGGTGCCCGCACGGATCGACGTGCCTGAGGTGGGGCAGACGGGAGGAGGCACAATTGAGGCATCCCCTACAGATGAGGTGATGGCTTGGACTTTAGAGCCTAAGCTGCTAGCCTCCTCTGCCATAGGAGGGTCCGCTCCCGAGGGAGCACCGATGATGGAGGAGGTACTGTTGGCTCTCGTCGGGCTGACGCCGACGGTTGCAACGACCGACCCCTCGGTTGGGGCTAGGCCCTCCCGGTCCCTTGTCCAGCTGGGAGACGATCCGCTCGTGTGGGGAAGAAACCAACTCCATTGGGCCAGGCGGCTAGACCCGAGCGACCTGGTATTCACCCTCGATGACCCGGCGGAGGTGAAGGACTGGATGAGTGTGCGCTCGGGACTTGAGTCCGTAGTCCGCTCTCTGACCAACGCATTGGGGGTGTTGAAGGATGACGTCGCCCTGGCCGGCCAAGTTTGTCATGTCTTCACATTTTCTACTTTCGAGCCCTGTTTATATAATTCTAACCTGATTTTTTCGTAGTCCCTTGTGATGTGCAGCCGAGAGAAGTCCCTATTCCTCCATCGTGAGAGGAGGTCTGGGGCTTGCTGCCGAAGTGTCGCATCTGCAGGAGGAGGTGGCGAGCCTCTAGACTAAGGAAGAGGAATCCTGTCAACACACCGACGAGGCCGAGGACAAGCTCAAGGTTGTGGTCACCAAGGGTGAGGAAGATGCCGTGGAGCTTGGACAACTCTGCCCGACACTCGACCTTGCCCGTCAAGAGAGCGCCGACGCTTGGCTCACGCTCGAAAATGAGCAGAAGTTGAAGAAAGAAGCCAAGGGCCTGGCTACCGCCTTGGCCAGGGATGTTGGCATGCTCCAGAGGGAGAAGATGGTCCTTGAGGAGCAAGTGAAAGGTGAGGCTCTGGTTACCTTTTTGTTTGATGTTTGTAGTCGGTTTTCTGACGCTCTTTGATGTTCGGCTTGGGTAGTCCTACAGAGGCAACTCTCTGAGGTGCGGGGTCAACTCCAGTCAGAGAGCGATGACCACGACACCTTGTGCGCTGCTGTCGGGTTGGTCTTCAATGACCTCGAGGTCGCCCTAGCCGTGGAGACGAGCTCGCTCGCAGTCCGGGTTACCCAGATCCTGGATCGGGCGCATGCGCTCACAAGGGAGGCCCTATACATCGGCGTCCATCGCGCATTCGCCATCGCCTGCTCCCACTACATTAACATCGACCTATCGATGATCAGTGAGGGCTTCACGCCTAGCTACACTGACACAGAGTTGGACAAAATTAAGAAGGAAGCGGCTCCCTCGGTGCAGGACTTAGCGGAGAAGGTCGGAGAAGAAATCCTGCCCAAGGGTGCTTAGTTAGATAGATGAGTTCGGCGTTAGTCTTTTTGTAAAGACTTTTATTATGGCCGGAAACATTGTTTGGCCTTTCTATATATATACATATATAAAGTTTGTTGTGATCCGACCCTTATTTTATGTTAAGGCATTAGAAACTTAAGTTGCGAGCGACTAAGTAATGATCACGCTGGTGAGCAAGTGATGCCATTGGTGTCGGGGCGTAGGCTTTTTGCATTCCTACCAGTTTTGCTCATCGTTGGTTTTTGGCAACTCTTATTTCTAGGCCTTGTCATAAAAAATAAGGGTCAGATGGGAAAATGTTCCTGAGTATATGTACTCCTATATAAAGTTTGTTGTGATTCGACCCTTGTTTTATGTTAAGGCATTAGAAACTTAAGTTGTGAGCGACTAAGGAATGATCACGCTGGTGAGCAAGGATGCCATAGCCATCGAGGCGTAGGCTTTTTGCATTCCTACCAGTTTTACTCATCGTTAGTTTTCGACAACTCTTATTTCTAGGTCTTGTCATAAAAAAGAAGGGTCAGATGGGAAAATGTTCCTGAGTAAATGTACTCCAAAATGTTCTTGAGTAAATGTACTCCTATCAGCCCCCGAGTAAAATCTGACCCCAGGCAGTTGCGGGGGTCGGGTGTTACTGAAGACCGATCAGATCAGAAGCGAACCCGATGGGACGTAACATTTTTTGGTTTTTGCAGAAACATTACTTAGTTTGATAAGCATATTGGAAGCTTTGGAATGAGAAGACTAAGGGTAAAAGCGACGTAGTTGTTTGATGTTCCAGGCATTAGCGATGGCTTTGCCGTCATCGGTCTTGAGCTTGTAGGTGCCGGGTCGGAGTACTTCTGCGATGATGTATGATCCTTCCCATGGCGCCGAAAGCTTATGGCGATTTTTGTTGCTCTCGATGCGGCGAAGGACTAAATCACCTACGCCAAAGGCGTGACCCCACACGTGTTGGCTATTGTACCATCGTAGCACCTGTTGGTATTTGGTCAAACGGAGTAGGGCAATGTCATGTGCTTTGTCAAGCAGATCCATGGCGTCTTCCAAAGATGCTTTGTTTTCCTGCTCGTTGTAGGCCTTGACCCTTGGTGCTCTGTAGTCGAGGTCGGTCGTGAGGATGGCTTCGGAGCCGTAGACCATGAAAAACGGCGTGTAACTAGTTGCTCGGCTGCTAGACGTCCTTAGGCTCCAGAGTACCGAGGGGAACTCCGTGACCCACTGTCCGTCGGCTTTGTTGAGCCGGTTGAAGATCCTAGGCTTGAGGCCTTAGAAGACCATACCGTTTGCGTGCTCGACCTGTCCGTTCGTGCGGGGGTGTGCTACGATAGCCCAATCAACGCAGATGTGGTGGTCATCACAGAACTGGAGGAATTTCTTCCTCATGAACCATGTGCTGTTGTCGGTTATGATGGAGTTTCAGACCCTGAATCGGTGGATGATGTCCGTGAAGAACAATACGACTTGCTCAAATTTGAGCACGGTGATCGGTCGAGCCTCTATCCACTTTGTGAACTTGTCCACGGCGACAAGTAAGTGCGTAAAGCCCCTAGGCGCCCTCTTATGGGGCCCTACCAGGTCAAGCCCCTAGACCATGAATGGCCACATGATGGGGATCATCTAGAGCACTTGGGCCAGCAGGTGAGTTTGCCGAGTGTAGCACTGACATCCTTTGTAGGTGCGTATGACATGCTCGGCGTCGACCACCGTGGTTGGCCAGTAGAAACCTTGCTAGAATGCATTTCCAACCAAGGTTCTAGGTGGGGCGTGATGCCCGTAGACCCCTCCATGGATGTCTTCCAGCAGGTCCTTCCCTGCTCGGTGGCGTGCAATGCTGTAGGATTTCGGTGTGGCTACACTTGTAGAGCTCCCCTTTGATGACGATGAAGGTGTTCTCCAGTCGGTTGGAGGGTCGGGCTCTGCCACTGGGTCTTTGATGAGTTCCATGACCTTAGGGTCAGATGGACCTAAGGGTCGGTCAGCCCCCAAGCCTAGAACTGGCGGCTTGTTGCCGGTCTGTTCTGGTTCCTCGTATCGGACCAAGGGCTTGTGCAAGTCGCTAGCGAAGATGCTGGTGGGGACCGTGATGAGGACATGACCTCCATACATATGACCATGCTTGGAGAACCATATGGAGACCAAGGAGATCAGCGAGGGTGTCCCAACCGAGAAAGAGGCCCGAAGCTCATCCGGTTCGAGTCCCCAAGGTGGAGACCCAAATCAAGTTCGAGTCCGGCTCGGGCTCCAGGACCAGTCTCCCTTAAACTAGTCACTCAGGACGTATCCGGACTCCGTTTTTGATGATCCACATATGGATGGAAAGCTAATTTGATAAGGAAGTCAACCCAATTGGTCTCATGTCAAAAGCCCTTCGGAATCAACAGGAATCATCAAAACAAGTTAGCATCTAGAATCTATCAGGGTGCTGCGACACCGTCTTTTGGTCCGTTGCATCGTGTATCGTGTTTGGGCGTATTAGGGGCGCGTCCAGGGGGTGACGCCCAAGACTCTATAAATATCAGCCGTCGCTCTCCTTAGGGTTTGAGTTTTGTTTAGTTCTTGATTTTCTCATGAAACAGACGTCATTTTGATGCAACTATCGCCGCCAAGGCCGCTTACTGTGAACCAGGGCCCTAGTTCTTGATCTTGTTCGCCTATGGCGATTAGTCCTTTCGAATAAAGACTTGAACTCTTTCTCATTATCATAAACCTCATATTTATTTGCAATTTCAAATTGCATTTATCTTGTTCTTGCTTATGTTCTCGATTCACTTGCAGGAAAGCCTTCTCGGCGAGGTCAATCGCGTTCGCGTGGTTGATAACCAATGGAGCAGTGGTGTAACGGTTGCGGGGGTCCAAATCAGTCTTGGTTCGTGCCTAGATCGTGAATGTTGAATCTCCACCAATCGACGCTATCATACCTTTTGGAAGATCGGGCCTAGTCTACATCAAGTGGTATCAGAGACCTTGTTACCTGTTAGGTATAACTTTGTTTTCCCCTTTAGATTGTTACTGTTTTTACATTACCTATAGTCCACAAAAAGCAAAAAAAAATACATCATCACATATTCCCTATCCTATAGCCTCATTGTGCTGTGCAATTTTGTCTCTGTTTCGCGTTGTTGAGTTTGTGCCCTAGGTCAAGTTCTGGTTGCTGGTTTTAGATCGTTTTTGAGTCCAGTTTGTGTTTTCCCCTTTGTTTTTCATCATAATCCGTGAACATCTCTAAGTCTTGATTGAGTTTCCTTTGTATCCATCAAACCCTAGTCCATGCCATCTAATTTCCTACACTTGTCTTCACTGTTTCCATCAAATCATTCCTGCCATGACCAATTTTGCGCGTATTGTTCCCGTTTTGTCCTCTAATTCAGAGTACGTTCGTAAAATTGGTCTAGTTTTCGCATACGAACTCGAATTTCGACGTTCCATATATCAAAATCGATCAGAAAATTTTTTTGGATCCGTCTATCCCTCGCATTGTCGGGGTCGAAGATTTTTATTTTGGTCAAAAAGTGGTCACAAGATCCTCTTTCTGTGGTCACAAGGTTTTTATCGATTTCGAGCATGTCTTCTGAAAATTCCACAGGTCACGACTTTCACTTGTTTAAGCTCATATTTTCTATGGTTACTTCTTTTGTGCTCCCAAGTGAAAAAGTTGAAATTTCCTAAAAAAAACAACAAGAGCCCAAAAATAGAGAAAAAAGAGAGGGGCAAAAGTGGAACAATATCTAGAGGAGCACATAGAGAGCGCCATTTGAGCTGTGTTTACGTGTGCTGATTTCTGCCTTGTTCCTAATCATATTCTTGTTGTTCACATCACTTAATACATCTGGTACTTGGAACGCGAGTAGGCCAGCAACTAAGACAAGTACTTGGGATACTTATTCAGCTTTGCCATTCAGTTGCGAATTTTGCTATTCCTTGCTACTATATTGTGCCTGTCGAAGCTCCACTTTCTTCTATCCAAGTACAGGTTCACCTTACAACTGTTACACTTAAGCTACAATAGTATCACAGTCACCGACCAATTTCACCATATGTTGCTTTGGTAAGAACACTTGTAAGACCGTGGTAAGACGCTTGAGAGTGTGTGACGTCCTTAGGGTTTGGGTTTTGTTTATTTCTTGATTTCCTCATGAAACAGATGTTGTTTTGCTGCAACTGTCGCCGCCAAGGCCGCTTGCTGTAAACTAGGGCCCTAGTTCTTGATCTTGTTTGCCTGTGGCGATTAGTCCTTTTAAATAAAGACTTGAACTCTTTCTCATTATCATAAGCCTCATATTTATTTGTAATTTCAGATTGCGTTTATCTTGTTCTTACTTGTGTTCTTGATTCGCTTGCAGAAAAGCCTTCTCGGTGAGGTCAATCGCATTCGCGTGGTTGATAACCAATGGAGCAGTGGTGTAACGGTTGTGGGGGCCCAAATCAGTCTTGGTTTGAAGCCTAGATCGTGAACATCAAGTCTCCACCAATCGACGCTATCATACCTTTTGGAAGATCGGGCCTAGTCTACATCAGACCGGCTCTCGGCTCGATGTCATCTTTGCTAACGTGTCGGCTGCTTCGTTGAGCCACCTCTAGATATGGTTGAGCTCGAGGCCATCAATCTTGTCCTCCAACTATTGGACCTCATGACAATACGCGGTCATCTTGGCATTATGGCAGCTCGAGTCTCTTTGCATAACCACTGAGTTCCACTATTCGTCGAAGCCCAAACAACTGTCCTGGGTACCCCCGTGGTAGGCTATCGGTGGTAAAACATCGACAGCTGGCGCGCTAGGTAGGGGTTCTCAGCGCTTTGCGTTCGAGAGCTTGGTGGACCTAAAAAAAACTCGCCGCGGCACTCGTCGGCTCTTGTCGACAACTCGCTGCAGCTCAGAAGACCTCAAGACCAACTCATTGCGACACTCGTCAGTCTCGTCGACAACTTATGGCGGCTCTCATCAGCCTCATCAACAACTCGGCATACTGACGGACAACTCGCCATGCTCACAAAGCTTCATCAGCGTCGTTCATGGAGGCAGGTTGGCAAGAAGAATCCAATAACTTCAGCCACCATCTCGCATGCACGTCGAATGAGTACAACTACTGATGCCTTTAATCATCATCACCATGGATACGTCAAGAAATATACATCCACACAAGCCACTCCATCAGGATCATCGAGCACAAGTCGGACTACAATGCCGCCTCCGTCTAAGGCTTCAACACGGATCGTGGCAAGTACTCAAAATCGCCCGGCAGATGTACGCCAACTCTAGTTGGACAAGAAGTCAGCTCCCACACCAAGCAGAACTTGGACATGATGAGTTTTGGAGATCTACCTGGATACGACAAACCAAGACCATATGATGATGCATCAAAGCAAGATGATGTCATACATATATATACCTAGATGTGATCAACCTGTACATACATGCAACATGTACAGGCTTCACGTGCTTACTGGCAGCCAATGCCTTCTCGGTTGGATCTCTACTCCAAGCACGAACTGCAACCCACTGCTCTGTCATGGTGTACAACAACTCGACCATGGCAACTGACTACTCTGCTGTGGTGTCAACAACTCGGTGACTCCGCCTACGCTCGACGTAACAATGAACAACTACTCGGATGCTACGCCAACTATTCGGCTGCACATTCGACTACTTGGCCGCGCCGACCGACTACCTGGCTGCGGTGAACGATAACCCGGCTGTGGTAATCGACTACTCGACTACAGCGATCGACAACGCGGCCACGAACCAAGCTAAGTCATGTCTCATTTTTTATATATTTCAGATATTATTCATATATGTCTCTAGGAAGACACAAAAATCATCATGCGAGCAAACATAGTGCTCTAAAGTCAAATCATCATGCGAGCAAACATAGTGCTCAAGATACAAAAAATCATCATGCGAGCAAACATAGTGCTCTAGGTCTTCTCTTAACGGTCACCGAATTCCTTAGGTAGAACACGCCTTAATCCGTGAAGCTTGTCTACTCACATGGACGGTCACGAACCGAGTGCCAGGCTCACATGGTCACATCATGAACCTCTGAACCATATGCTAGAGATTCAAGTGCTTAAACGTAACAGGACACTACCTGAGGAATTTGCATGGCCTAGCAAGAGCAAGACGCAAAAAGTTTATATGCATTTCATAATGCCAGGGCCTGCCCCTGATTGATTATTCAAATATGGGACATGCTCCCCACTTTATATCTGGAATGTCATTTACAACATATTTTTATGTTTAACATGCAGGAAAGCTACATCTGTACCATGAGATCAGGAAAAACTCGCTCCTGAGAGCTACTTTACTCAGATAAGTCAAGAAACAACCTGGTTTGATCAAAAAAGAACCCCAATGAGGTACGGCAAGAACCAAGACAAGCTTAGAAAGAACCCAGATTGATCAAAAAAGAACCACAACAAGGTGCGGCAAGAACCAAGACAAGCTTAGAAAGAACCTGGATTGATCAGAAAAGAACCCCAACAAGGAGAGACAGAGATCAAGTCAAGATAAAAAAGAACCCATATTGAAGAAAAACAACCCAAACAAGTTGGGAACAGAAATCAAGACAAAAAAGAACCTGGAGTGATCAGAAAACAACCCGGATGAGGTACATACAAGTTCAGAAAGAACCTAGACGAAGTGCAAACAACCTAGAAAAGGAACATCAAGAACCAGAAAAGTCTAGAAATGACCTGGATGAATAAAAATAACTCAGAAGAACATCACGGCTTAGTCAAACACTAAGCTCGGGGGTTCGGCATTCGCTTCAACTATGCCCGGGGGCTCGGATTTAAAGACGAAGGACCAAGAATACAAGAACTCAAGACTACAACAAATGACAACACATCAAGACCCTTCATCCGATTTCTTTTTGAAAGAAAAGAACTCGGAGAAGGCTCAGGGGCTGTAGGATACATAACCCCAGAAATTTTTGAAGATAAGAATCTAGACCCTCTAACTTTTGCAAGCAAAAGCAAGAGGCTCGGGGGCTACACTCAGTGAGTGCAATTTTTACGAAAAATTGCACCCACCGAAAAAGAACTCGGAGCAACCAAGAAGACTAAAGGGACCCTCTGGCTTCTTGTCACTACAAGCAAGAGGCTCAGGGGCTGCACTCACTGAGTGCACTTTTTTTAGCAAAAGTGCACATCAGTCAGAAGAAGAATCAAAGAAGACCATCTCAAGGTTTCACTTCAGAAGAACCTAGAACGGATTTACAACAACTCAACGAAGACCAAGAAGAACAAGAAGGCTTCCGAAGCTCATCCATGAGATGCTCGGGGGCTTGTCGATGCTGGACCCATGGGGTTTCCCACAAAGAAGAGAGAAGAAGACCTAGTCCAACTAGGATTCCCTGCATGTAATCCTACTAGGACTAGTTACACGTAATCCTACTAGGATCTCTACTTTGTAACCGACTAGGACTCCTGCATCCCCTGGACTATATAAAGGAGGATAGGGGTCCCTAGATCAGCACCTACACATAACCGACAAAACTCACAACCACAATATACCTCGCAACACAACAAATAGCATAGGGCACAATATACTATCCACACCAGACTAGACGTAGGGAGCCGTGACTTTCTGGTGCGCTGAACCAGTATAAATCATTGTCTCCCTGCATTTACCATCGAGTTCCTGCAAACGCCGATACCCCTACGAACAAATCACCATCTTGGGTACCTCGTGACAGCAACGAAAATGATGAGCAAAGGCTAGCAAGACTAAAGAAGAATAAATTGAAGGCTGGAAGAAGGAACAGGGCTAAACAAAGGAAGCAAATCTGGAATAAGTACAAGGTGGAACTAATGGAATACAACAGAAAGAAGGCGGAGAGAGAAGCCACAAAAAGTACAAAAAGGGAAAGAATTGAAGAATTAACAAAAGAATTGCACACCCTCATGAATAACGGAAAGTCAGAGGAAGACCAGAAGAAAGAAGTCAGGGGACCAGAAAAACAACCTGGCGAGGAAGTTCCACAAGAGCCACAAGGAGAACAACCACCCAAAAAGTCGATTTTTCAAAGACTAGGGGAAAATGTTGACAATATTGGAAGGCAAGAACATTACCCAAGATTACAAGAAAAGGGCAAGCCAGAACTAAGTCAACGATACCCGGAAGCATCAAGAAGATTTGACAAAGAAGATGATTATGGAGAATCCGAGTTTAAAGAAGACAGATCTTATTACAGAAGGGCAAGATCGCCAGACTATGGAAGAACGGAACCATACGACAGATTTCCTTGTTTTGTAGGAAGACTACAAACATTGAAGCTACCACACAAATTTAAACCAGCAAATCATTCCAAGTATGATGGCAAAGTAGAACCAAGACAATGGCTAAGAGTTTATTCCCAATCTATTGAGTTAGCCAGAGGAGATGAAGACATCAAGGCTCTATTTTTCCCAATGGCCCTCGAAGCAATGCCACTACAATGGTTTGACAAATTGAGGCCAAGATCAATCAGATATTGGGAAGACTTGCAAGAAGCTTTCTGCAACAACTTTGCAGGCATTATTACCCATCCAATGATCGCAGCCGAGTTGAAAGGAGTAAGGCAAAGGAGAGGAGAAAGTCTAAGGGAATACTATAGAAGATTCAGAGAATTCAGGGCTCAAGTCCACGACATTACCGACAGAGAAGTGATAGAAGCCTTTGTGGAAGGAATCTTAGCAAACTGGCAATACAAAGACTATTTCAATGAGAACCCAAGAACAAATGAAGATTTCAAGAGGGTTGTTGAAAAGCTGATTTCATCAGAAGAAAGAACCTAGCATCGGTTTGCTAGGGACAACCCAGAAAATAGAAGACCTGATTACAGACAGCAAGACAAAAGGCCAAGGTAGGACAACATGGTGGCAACCACAGACAATAAGAGAAGATACAATGACAACATCAACGGTGGCAATTACAATGGCAACTACAACAATAACAACAACAGTAACAACAACGGGTACAATAGTAATAGCAACTATTGGAGCAACAACTACCGAGGAAGAGCATCGGAAAACATAGAGAACATGCCATGTCACATACACCCAGGAACCAGACACAAGTTAGTTGAATGCAGCACTTTTCAGCGGCAATTCATGAAGAGAGAAAACATGAATCAAAACAACTCGGAGCAAAAGCAAGAAGAATCCAAGAAGGAGGAAAAGAAAGCTGAAGGAAATTATCAAGAACCCAAATGCCAATTAGCAGTTATATTTTTAGGTGTTCCTAACACACGAAGCAAAAGGCAAGAAAACTAGCTCATAGAGCCATCATGGCAGCTGAACTAGCCACCCCAAGATATCTAGATTGGTCAGAGTACCCCATCCACTTCACAAGAGAAGACCAATGGACCAGTGCAGCAAACGTAGGATGCTACCCACTAGTACTAGGTCCAACTATCATAGGAGTGGTAGTAACTAAAGTACTCATCGACGGAGGAGCCAGGCTCAACATAATTTTCGCAGATACTCTTAGAAGGATGAATCTGGATTGTGAAGGACTAATGACACCAACAAGCACACCATTCTATGGAATAGTACCCGGCAGAGCAGCTATGCCACTCGGATAGATAACCCTACCAGTCACCTTTGGCACACCAGACAAATACCGGACGAAATTCATCAAATTCAAAGTTGCAGACTTTGAATCATGCTACCACGCAATATTTGGGAGACCAGCTTTAACAAAATACATGGTAGTGCCACACTATCCATACCTACTACTCAAGATGCCAACAATAAAGGGTGTATTATCATTGAAAGGAGATCTAAAGAAAGCACATGATTGCGACGTACAAGCAGTACAAATATCTAAAAGATTACAAGACATAAAGGAAGGAAAGGAGATTGCAATACTGGCCAACGAAATGAACCCGGATGAGATTCAAATACCGGCTAAGAAGCCAGCCAACTTTGTACCACCAAAAGAAGCCGCTACCAAGACTATTGACTTGTTGACTGGTGACTCGGAGAAGACAACAATCATCAGTGCAAAACTCAATCCCAAATAGGAACTCGCGCTCACCAACTTTCTTCGGGACAACAAAGATATCTTCACTTGGAAGCCGACCGACATGCTAGGGGTCCTAAGAAAATTAGCTGAGCACATAATTGATGTGAACAAAGGGTCCAAACCCGTTAAACAGAAGCTACGAAGATTCGCTCTAGACAGAAAAGCAGCAATCAAAAAAGAGATCACCAAGCTCATGGCAGCGGGATTCATCAGAGAAATAATCATCCCAGATTGTGATATGTACTGAACTATTTTAGTACGAGAGTTAGCCCAATCTTCACGATAGTAGGTCATGATCAAGGTAACTTGCAACAAGGCAGCAGGAATAAAAGGATAACTTGCTGAAGAACAGCAGAGTAACTAGCTTTATACCTGACCAAGGTTGGATGCGACCAAGCGATGGGGAGAGAGACACCGAAACCACAAAGACTTCGACTCGATCTCTGAATGACCGCAGAACCACAACTAGAGCTAATCCACACAAGGCAGGGCAGCCGTACTGGAACCCACAGAGCACGAACTAGTGGATTCTAGAGGAATCTCTTCACAAGTCCAGGAAGAACAAGGAAGAACAAGGGTTTGAGTAAGCACTCGGTAGCTCAACTGCAATATCACTGGGATTATCAAATCATCAAAAAGTCCTTTTCTAATAGCCTAGAGGTGGTATTTATACTATGAGAAGTCTCTAAGATAGATGTGAACTAAAGAATCCATGTTAGGAGGTGGAAGGTCAACTAGCTAGAGCATTTATGAGGTGGTCTTTGGTTTCCACGCGTCTTCTAGGCTTCTGTGCAGTCTTTAATGTTTTGGTCATAAGTCCTTCAGTTTTGCATGGGATCTTTAGCTTTATGCAGACTATTGAGCTTCGGAGCAGTCTTCACTAAAACTGGTCGGACGCCATGCTAGATTGACTCAAACGTAGCTCTTCTCTCTGATCCATCCTTGATGTATCCTTGTCTTTCTTCTCGTAGAACCTGAGTAATAACAACATGCACGACTTAGGTAGCTCGAAATTACCATCAATGTTTAATTGAAATTCACAAAGTAGCATGTGCACCTCTTGCTGTATCTTTTGGGTGCGGCTATGGGTGATCGGTCCAGTATGGAATTAGAGTGGTGTATCAGCTAGTGAGGTGGTCAGAGAGGTCGCCGAGGTGGTTGGAAAGGTCACCGAAGTGGTCAGAGAGGTTGCTGAAGTGGTCGGAGAGCTCGCCAAAGTGGTCGGAGAGCTCGCCGAAGTGGTCGGAGAGCTCGCTAAAGTGGTCGGCGCTGGCGCGGTCACATCATCCTCCCCCCTTGAAAAAGAGTCGTCCTCGACTCTTCCAATCCAAAGAATGGAGATAGATCGGCCACATTAAAACTGGTACTCACACCATAAGTACTTGGCAGATCAACTTCATAAGCATTGTCGTTGATCTTGCGTAGCACTTTGAATGGACCATTAGCTCTGGCTTGCAACTTGCTTTTGCGTTGTTCAGGAAATATGTCCTTGCGTAGATGCACCCAAACCAAGTCTCCTAGTTCAAATAACACCTTCCTTCGACCTTTATTGGCATGCTTCTCATACAGCCTTGTCATCTTTTCAATGTTTGTCCGAGCTCTATCATGAAGGTTCTTAACAAACTCGGCTCGCTTGCTTGCATCGAAGTTTACACAGTTCCTAGCATAGGTAAAGGCAAAAGATCTATGGGAGCAGTGGGTTTGAACCCATATACAATTTCAAATGGACAAAATTTAGTGGTCGAGTGTACTGCCCTATTGTATGCAAACTCGACATGTGGCAAACTTTCTTCCCAAAGTTTCAAGTTCTTCTTGAGGATAGCTCGCAGTAGCATTGATAGAGTACGGTTCACAACTTTAGTTTGTCCATCCGTTTGTGGATGACACGTCGTAGAGAACAGCAACCGTGTTCCAAGTTTTCCCCACAAAGTTTTCCAAAAGTAACTCAAAAATTTGGTGTCACGATCAGAAACAATGGTTCGTGGCACTCCATGTAGTCGTATAATTTCTTTGAAAAACAATTCAGCGATATGTGAAGCATCATCGCTCTTGTGGCATGGGATAAAATGTGCCATTTTGCTAAAACGATCAACCACAACAAAGATGGAATCCCTTCTCCCGCTTGGTTCGAGGTAAACCAAGAACAAAATCCATGGAGATATCTTCCCAAGGCACAGTAGGGATAGGCAGAGGAGTGTATAATCCATGAGGGTTCACACGAGACTTAGCTTTGTGGCAAGATTCATAGTGAAGAACATGTCTCTCCACATCTCTTCTCATCTTTGGCCAAAAGAAGTGGTCGGTAAGGACTTGTTCTATCTTCTTGGCTGCCAAAATGGCCCATGAGTCCTCCTGCGTGGGCTTCCTGCACAAGTAAAATTCGAACAGAGCAATCTAGGAATACATAGTGTGTTAGCTCGAAACAAAAGCCCATTATGCACATGAAAGTTTTTCCATCCTTTGCCATCTCGACACTTGGAATATGGTTCAGGCAAAATATGAATCAGTTGTATATAAACCCTTTATGCTTTCTAATCCAAGAATCTTAGTGTCAAGTTGGGTTAGCAAAGTGTGGCGTCGAGACAAAGCATCTGCTACAACATTCTCTTTTCCTTTCTTGTATTTGACAATATAGGGAAATGATTCAATGAATTCACACCATTTTGCATGTCTTCTATTCAGTTTCATGTTGTCCTTTAAGGTGTTTCAATGATTCATGATCTGAATGTATCACAAATTCTTTAGGAAAAAGGTAATGTTGCCAAGTTTCCAGACTCTGAATAAGAGCATATAATTCTTTATCATAAACTGAATAATTTAGAGTTGGACCACTTAGCTTTTCACTGAAGTATGCAATTGGTCTTCGTTCTTGCATGAGCACGCCTCCAATCCCAACTCCACTTGCATCACATTCTATTTCAAATGACTTACCAAAATCTAGGAGTGCAAGGACTGGGGCTATTGTTAACTTTATCTTTAATTCTTCAAATGCCTTCTGTTGTGCTTCTCCCCATTTGAAAAGTACTTCTTTCTTTGTTAGCTCATTGATTGGTGCAGCAATAGTGCTGAAATCCTTCACGAACCGCCGATAGAAACCAGCAAGTCCAAGGAAGCTTCTTACTTGGCTCACGTTCTATGGAGGCGCCCAGTCTCATACAACCTTGATCTTTTCTTCATCGACCTCCACTCCTTGTCCTGTAACAACAAATCCAAGAAAGACTACCTTGTCGGTGCAAAAGGTGCACTTTTCAAGGTTAGCATATAATTTCTGTTCACGTAGGACAGCAAGCACACATTGAATATGTTCAACATGTTCATCAAGAGACTTGCTGTAAATTAAGATGTCATCAAAGTAAACGACAACAAATTTGCCAATGAAAGTTCTAAGCACATGATTCATCAATCTCATAAATGTACTTGGTGCATTGGTTAATCCGAAAGGCATTACTAACCATTCATACAACCCAAATTTTGTTTTAAAGGTTGTTTTCCATTCATCTCCTTCTCTCATGCGAATCTGGTGGTATCCACTTCTTAAATCAATTTTAGTGAATATGATAGCACCACTAAATTCATCAAGCATATCATCTAGCCGAGGGATGGGGTGTCTATACCTTATGGTAATGTTATTTTATTGCTTGGCAATCCACACACATCTGCCAAGACCCATCTTTCTTAGGCACTAAAAGGACAGGAACAACACAAGGTGACAGACTTTCTTGTACGTACCCTTTTCTCATCAATTCTTCCACTTGTCGCTGAATCTCCTTGGTTTCTTCCGGGTTGGTGCGGTAGGCAGCATGGTTTGGGAGTGAAGCACCGGTCACAAGATCAATTTGATGTTCGATTCCTCTCTTAGGTGGTAGTCCTGGTGGCACTTCATCTGGAAAGACATCCTCATATTCCTGTAACACATCAAAGATAACACTTGGCAAAGTAGAGGGTAAGTCGTTAGTAACAAGAAAATTGTCTTTATATAGGAGTACATAGAACACAGCATTGGGTTCACTCAATTCTTTTAAATCCCCCTTCCTAGCCATCAGAACTAAACCCTCTTTTCCCGTTATCTTGGTTCTTTGAGGCTGTGGGGTTTTATTTGGCTGTGGAATCTCTCCCTCACTATTTTTGTGGGTCACTCATAGGTGGTTCTCGCTCTCTCGCTGTTTTCTTTTCAGATCATCGCTCACAATCTCCTCCGGTGACAAGGGAAGCAAAGTGATGCGCTCTCCTTTGTACATGAGAACAATCTTGTTGGCGCGACCGCAAATCTGAGCATCTCGGTCATACAACCAAGGTCTTCCTAATAGCAATTGGCATGCTTCAATTGGAACCACATCACACTCCACATGATCATTGTACCGCCTAATGGAGAAGGGAACGGTCACAATATTGGTTACACGCAGCGCACCATAATCATTTAACCATTGCATCTTGTATGGAGAAGGGTGGCGCCGCTATTTTAGTCCCATTCTTTCAACTAATTCTTGACTTGCAATATTATTGCAGCTACCATTGTCAACAATGATTTGACACAACTTGTCCTTGATCATGCCCCGGGTGTGAAAAAGATTGTGCCACTGATTATTCTCTTCTTGGACAGCAGTAACACTAAGCACTCGGTGAGAAATGAAGCAATTGTTGTCTCCATCATCAGGTTGAATTTCATCACCTTTATCTTACATAATTTCTTCATCATATATTGGAGCTTCTTC
Organism: Miscanthus floridulus; assembly: GCF_019320115.1. NCBI lineage: Eukaryota > Viridiplantae > Streptophyta > Magnoliopsida > Poales > Poaceae > Miscanthus > Miscanthus floridulus. The sequence continues at coordinate 172,226,209 of NC_089581.1, read as the reverse complement.
CTCAGGTTCGCTTTCAGATTCCCATTCACCTTGCTCATTTATGATCATGGTCCTTCGACTAGGACATTGAGCAGCAATATGTCCTCGACCTTGGCACTTGTGACAAACAATGCCTCAGGTATGGGAAGAAGAAGCAGCAGCTGATGCAACAGAAGGGGTTGCTGTGCTTGTAGCAGGACATCGCTGTTCTTGCTGAACTACATGTGAAGAAGCAATAGAAACCATGGTCTTTGCAGCACCAATGGATGGAGAAGGCCTAGTAGCAACTCCTTGTGATCTTCCCCCACCAATAAAGGTGCCGGACTGCTACCGATGCCATGGGACTAAAATTGATTGGCTCCCATAAGACCTTCTTCATTCCTCTTGCTGAATTTTTCTCTCGGTATACATAGCTTGATCAACAAGGTCTTGCAAATTATGATATGGAAACATCTCAACAAAACCTAAAATTTCTTCATTGAGACCATTCAAAAATCTTGCCATTTTTTACTCTTCGTCTTCTCTAATTCCAGATCTCACCAAGAGTAACTCCATCTCCTTGAAGTAGTCATCAACAGATTTTGATCCTTGTCTCAATGTTTGTAACCTACTGTGGAGGTCACGCTGATAGCTTGATGGCACAAAGCGTCTTCTCATCACTCTCTTCATCTCAGCCCATGTGTTGATATGATCACGTCCCAACACACGTTGATTTTCTTGAACTTGGTTCCACCATGTGAGAGCGTAACCTAAAAACTCAACAGAAGCAAGGTTGACACGCCTCTGATCAGAAAGATTATGCACTCTAAAAATCTGATCACATTGCTCCTCCCATTCAAGATAAGCATCAGCATTTTCTTTCCCTGAAAATTTTGGAACACTCAACTTTACATGAGCAATGCTATCCAGATCATCTCTATTGCGACGACCACGATGATTTTCCCCATCAGGACCAGCACCACGACGATGTTCATGTGGCTGTCCAAAACGCCCATGGTGACCAAAAGGATTTTCATTATCATCAAATCCCGCCTCATACTCATCATGAACCTCATCTTCATCTTCGAATCGTACACGACGTCCATGTGCACGACGACCACCACGCTGATTATCAAGACCAGCACGGCGACCACCACCATGTCCTCCATGGCCATCGCCGAAGCCATCAAATCCATGGCCAAAACCAGAATTCTCATCACCAGACTCCTCCCGGTGATTTTCTTCATGACGACAATGTGGTCCTCGGCCTCCCTCCGTGGGAAGACGAACGTCAAGCATCCTCTCCATTGCCTCCACTAGCGAGTTTACCATGTGGCGCACCTTAGCCCATGTGACAGGGGGCTCCCCATCTCCATGGTTTCCACCATGAATACTCGAATTGGATCATGCCATGTTAGACTAGTTGCAAGAAAAAGTGGAATAGGTAAATTTGTGAAAACACTCGATCTCACCTTTTACTTACCCAAGTTCTTTCCTGATCTCAAGGACCATGACAGTGCTGGTGTGGCAGCTTCAATGGAGGTGGTAGAGAGGTCATAAGGACTATGAATCGAACGTCCCAGTTTAGGTTTTTGGTGGAGCTATAGGTGGCTATCAAGGAGGGCTACGGTACTGCCAATCGATTGGTTTGATGTGCTCAAAGATACAACGTTGTTGCTAACAAGATTACCACCAACTCAAATATGTAATCTGAAATTTTTAGCACTACACCGCAACATAGATCTTTCAAATTTTTTCACTTCTCTCTCTTTTTTTTTGAAACTAATCTTTCTTTCTTCCTTTTTTTTATCTATTTTTTATAACACTAACAGCGGTAACGAACGAAACAACTCAAAATATATATAAATGATGGTGACTAGCAACTCGATGAGCACAAAACACAATGTAACAGTACCATGAAATGGTTATAGGTATTTTTTTGTGTGGCTTTGGACTTTAGGATATGATTAAACACAAATATATGAAGTAGATTAAACAAGGATATTGATGTGGATGACGGAAAGACCTACCATGTCAATCCGAAGCTCTGATACTAGATGATATGTACTGAACTATTTCAGTATGAGAGTTGGCCCGATCTTCACGATAGTAGGTCATGATCAAGGTAACTTGCAAAAAGGCAGCGGGAATAAAAGGATAACTTGCTGAAGAACATCGGAGTAACTAGCTTTATACCTGACCAAGGTTGGATGCGACCAAGCGACGGGGAGAGAGACACCGAAACCACAAAGACTTCGACTCGATCTCCAAACGACCACAGAACCACAACTGGAGCTAATCCACACAAGGTGGGGCAGCCGTACTGGAACCCGCAGAGCACGAACTAGTGGATTCTAGAGGAATCTCTTCATAAGTCCAGGAAGAACAAGGAAGAACAAGGGTTTGAGTAAGCACTCGGCAGCTCGGCTGCAATATCACTGGGATTATCAAATCATCAAAAAGTCCTTTTCTAATAGCCTAGAGGTGGTATTTATACTATGAGAAGTCTCTAAGATAGATGTGAACTGAAGAAGCCACGTTAGGAGGTGGAAGGTCAACTAGCTAGAGAATTTACGAGGTGGTCTTCGGTTTCCACACGTCTTCTGGGCTTTTGTGCAGTCTTTAATGTTTTGGTCATAACTCCTTCAGTTTTGCACGGGATCTTTAGCTTTATGCAGACTATTGAGCTTCGGAGCAGTCTTCACTAAAACTGGTCGGACGCCATGCTGGATTGACTCGAACGTAGCTCTTCTCTCTGATCCATCCTTGATGTATCCTTGTCTTTCTTCTCATAGAACCTGAGTAATAACAACATGCACAACTTAGGTAGCTCGAAATTACCATCAATGTTTAATTGAAATTCACAAAGTAGCGCGTGCACCTCTTGCTGTATCTTTTGGGCGCGGCTACGGGTGATCAGTCCAGTATGGAATTGGAGTGGTGTATCAGCTGGTGAGGTGGTCGGAGAGGTCACCGTGATGGTCAAAGAGGTCGTCGAGGTGGTCGGAAAGGTCGCCGAAGTGGTCAAAGAGGTCACCGAAGTGGTCGGAGAGCTCGTCGAAGTGGTCGGAGAACTCACCGAAGTGGTCGGAGAGCTCACTGAAGTGGTCGGAGAGCTCGCCGAAGTGGTCGGTGCTAGCATGGTCACATCAGATTGGCTTGCCAACCCGGTCATAGTTGAGAAGAAGAATTCAAAAGAATGGCGCATGTGCATTGACTACACAGACCTCAACAAAAATTGCTCAAAAGATCCATATGTTCCACCAAGGATTGATCAAATCATCGACTCAATAGTAGGATCAGCCCTATTATCCTTTCTGGATTGCTACTCGGGCTATCATCAAATATCCCTTAGAGAAGAAGACCAAAGCAAGACATCGTTCATTACACCCTTTGGGGCATATTGCTACAAATCAATGCCTTTTGGGCTAAAAATGCACGGGCAACATATCAAAGAGCAATTCAAACTTGTTTGGGGAATCAAGTCGGAAGGAACGCAAAAGCATACATTGACGATGTGGTAATCAAGACAAAAGAACTCGGATCATTAATAGAAGACCTCAAGGAGACTTTCAAGAATCTAAAAGCATGGCAGTGGAAGCTAAACCCCACAAAGTGTGTTTTTGGGGTCCCATCAGGACAACTACTCGGATTTCTAGTCAGCAATTGAGGAATTGAAGCAAGTACAAAGCAGGTTAAAGCCATCATGGATATGAAACCTCCAAAGAAAGTTAAAGACATATAGAAGCTTATAGGATGCATGGCAGCACTCAATATATTCATCTCCTGACTAGGAGAAAAAGGGCTACCTTTTTTCAAATTATTGAAAAAGGCAGGAAATTTTGAATGGACAGAAGAGGCAGAAGAAGCATTCCAAAGGTTAAAAGAATACTTGGCATCATCACCAGTAATGACACCACCAAAAGGCAAAGAAGACATGATGCTATACATTACAGCAACCAAGAACGTTGTCAGCACAGCAATTGTGGTTGAGAGAGAAGAAACCGGACACGCATACAAAGTGCAGAGACCAGTCTATTATATAAGCAAAGTACTAATAGAATCAAAAGTGAGATACCCACACGTGCAAAAACTACTTTATGCAGTACTGATATCGTCAAGAAAGCTGAGACATTATTTCCATGAACACAAGATTACAGTGGTAACCAATTTTCCACTTCAAGACATTCTATGCAACAAAGATGCAACAGGTCAGATATCAAAATGGGCAGTAGAACTCGGTGCTCTCAACCTAGACTTCAAACCAAGAACAGCAATCAAATCTCAAGCATTATCCGACTTCATTGCTGAATGGACAGAAATCAGTCAAAAAGAACCCAAACCAATACTTGATCATTGAAAAATGTATTTTGATGGTTCCCTAAAGTTAGGAGGAGCCGGAGCAGGAGTGCTATTCATATCACCAGAAGGAAGACAGTTAAAGTATGTGCTACAAATACTTTGGCAGGCAACTAACAATGAAGCAGAATATGAAGCATTAATACATGGTCTAAGAGTTGCAAGCTCACTTGGGATGAAAAGGCTACTTGTCTACGGTGATTCAGCTGTAGTAATCAATCAAGTCAATAAGGATTGGGATTATATAAAAGACAATATGGATGCATACTGTGCAGAAGTTAGAAAATCTGAGAAAAATTTCCAAGGGCTCGAAATCCATCATGTACTAAGGGATTCCAACGTTGCAGCAGATGTGCTAGCCAAACTGGGATTAGATAGAGCAAAAGTACCACCTGGTATATTTGTAGAAGAACTTACAACCCCATCTATCAAACAACCCAGGAACACAGAAAAGAAGAAGGAGACAACAGATCCAATGGAAATAGATCAAGTAGAAGAACCAGACCAATCAAGACAGATCATGGTCATACAAAATGATTGGAGACAAACATACATTGATTTTATCAAAGAGAAGAAACTACCCAAAGACAAAGCAGAAGCAACCTGGGTTATGCGAAGAAGCAAAAACTATGTTCTAGTGGGAGACAAACTATACAAAAGAGCAGCATCATCTGGAGTACTACTTAAATGTGTTCCAACAGATAAAGGAAAGGAAATCTTGGATGAAATCCATTCAGGATGTTGTGGAAATCATGTAGCCTCTAGGACACTGGTCGGCAAAGCATTCAAAATCGGGTTCTATTGGCCAACAGCACTCAAAGATGCAGAAGAGCTCATCAAAACATGCAAGAATTGCCAAATGTTTGCCAGGCAATCACATATGCCTGCTCATAATTTGATATGCATACCACCAGCTTGGCCATTCTCATGCTAGGGGCTGGATCAAGTCGGACCACTCAAAAAAGCAAAAGGAGGCTTCGAATACATATTTGTGGCAATCGACAAATTTACAAAGTGGATTGAATACAAACCTTTGGTCAAATATAGTGCAGAAAAGGCAGTGGAATTCATACAAGACATCATGCATAGGTTCGGCATGCCCAACAGAATAATCACAGATCTTGGTTCACCATTTACAGCAAGAGAATTTCAATACTAGGCAAAAGATTGTGGGATAGAAATCGACTTTGCATCAGTAGCACACCCATAGGCCAATGGACAAGTCGAAAGAGCAAATGGACTCATATTACAAGGCTTAAAACCAAGATTATATGAAGATTTGAAAGATTATGGTGGAAAATGGATCGACGAACTACCAAAAGTAGTATGGGGTTTAAGAACCCAGATCAGCAGAGCCATCGGCTACTCACCTTTCTTTCTGGTCTATGGATCAGAAGCAGTACTACCAGCCGACTTGATATGGCTATCTCTAAGAATAGAACAATACGAAGAAGGCAAAGCCGAAGAAACAAGGCGGTTAGAAATTGATTCAATAGAAGAAATAAGAGACATTGCAATAATCCAAAATGCAAGATATCAGCAAGGACTATGAAGACATTATGACAAAAGCACTCAGCCCCGATCACTAAAGCCAGGGGACTCAGTATTACAACTAATCCAGAAGAAAGATGGACGACACAAACTACTCAGTCCATGGGAAGGACCCTTCATCGTGAAAAATGCAACAGGACTCGGCACATACGAGTTGATGACTCCAGATGAAATACCAGTGAAGAATACTTGGCATATCAGCCAACTCAAAAGATTCTACAATTAGTACAACATATTGTACTCAAGCTTCAGGAGAAATAAAGCAGAAATTCTTCAAGAAGAACGACTTAAGATATAAGCCCTGTCGAACCGATAAACCAACCTGCAATTAGGTTGGGGATAAAAGGGACATCCCTGTTAACAGCCAACCTGGAAACGGTTGCGCTACACGGGCAATTTTGTCACTCAACCATATGGAGATGGTTTGACTGACGGCCAACGGCCAAATAGCTTCTTGGGTAAGGAGACCCAAGCTAGCATTTGTCACTCTACCATAAAAAGATATGGTACGACTGACAGCCCTGTCCAACGGACAGAACCAACCCATAATCAGGTTGGGGAAAAAGGGGCAGCCCTGCAGACAGCTCAACCTAGAAACAATTATTGCTATACGGGCGCAATCGCTTACCCCAAGAGCTAGTATGATTGCTTACTTACCCTACAAACAGCCAACCTAGAAACGGTTGTGCTATACGGGTCCGATCGCTTACCCCAAGAGCTGGTACGATCGTTTACTATGCCCAACAAGCGGCGCTATCTACAAAAACAACTCGGTCGCCTACCCCAAGAGTGGTACAATCGACAACTTCGCCCAACAAGCGGCACAATCAACAAAGAAAACTCGGTCGCCTACCCCAAGAGCGGTACAATCACTCCAACAACTCGGTCGCCTACCCCAAGAGCGGTACAATCAACTACTTCGCCCCAAGAGCGGCACAATCACTCCAACAACTCGGTCGCCTACCTCAAGAGCGATACGATCGACTACTTCGCCCAGCAAGTGGCATCTACAAATTTACAACTCGGTCGCCTACCCCAAGAGCAGTACGATCGACAAACTTTGCCCAACAAGCAGCATGATCAAAGTCAACTTGGCTACATATTCCAAGAACAGCATGACCAACTGCCTCAGCCCAAGAGCAGCCGAAACAATTGTACAATCTGGCAAGAATGGCCGACCAACTCGCCCCAAAAGCGGCAGGAAACAACCCTACAAGGATGGCTATCTACTCGAGAAAGCAGTATGATCAAATCCCACACCCAAAAGGGTGGCAAAAAACAACTCTACAAACCGGATATCAACATGTAGTCGATTATTGTTATCTGAAGAGTGACAAAACCAGTCACACAAAGTGGAAGGACTACTCAAAAATTACACAAATGCAGTAAAAGAAAGACAGGTCAAAGTCTGCTCATAGCAATCAAAGATAGATTCAAAAGTAGGGCAAAGCCTGATCATATTCACAGAAACAAGTATATATTACAAGAAACCACAAGTTCATTACACAAAACGTCTAAGGAGCTGGAGGCACAGCAGGAAGCAACGCAGAAAAAGGATACAACAAGTCAGCAACAATACTACACTACAGCCAAAGCATGTAGATATAGAGAAGAACTCGGATACAGTAATAGACAACTCGGCCTCCAGCAGAAACCATCTTATTCATTATTTCTTTGACTCGAAGAACATTGAGATTACAACGGAGTACAAGATCTGATAAATTCAACAAAGAAAGCAAAGGAGATCATTCTAGAGTGGCAGCAAAGAACCCAGTGAAATTCGAGGTTGCAACCCTCCGCAGGCAGATAGAGCAAGCATGGAAGCCACATCACAAGAACTCTTCTAACTGCCAATGCAAAAGTTATCAAGTATACAAAAGCCCGGCGGCTGCTCAACCTCACACAATAGCATATCTATGAATGAGGAAAGAATTGAAGAAAGAATTTCCTACTCAAGGCAGAACCACAACCAACAAAGAAGGAAAGCTACATCTATACCATGAGATCAGGAAAAACACGCTCCTGAGAGCTACTTTACTCAGATAAGTCAAGAAACAACCTGGTTTGATAAAAAAAACCCCGATGAGGTATGACAAGAACCAAGACAAGCTTAGAAAGAACCCAGATTGATCAAAAAAGAACCCCGACAAGGTGCGGCAAGAACCAAGACAAGGTTAGAAAGAACCAGGATTGATTAGAAAAGAACCCCAACAAGGAGAGACAGAGATCAAGTCAAGATCAGAAAGAACCCATATTGAAGAAAAACAACCCAGACAAGTTGGGAACAGAAATCAAGACAAAAAAGAACCTGGAGTGATCAGAAAACAACCCGGATGAGGTACATACAAGTTTAGAAAGAACCTGGACGAAGTGCAAACAACCTGGAAGAGGTACATCAAGAACCAGAGAAGTCTAGAAACGACCTGGATGAATAAAAACAACTCAGAAGAACATCACGGCTTAGTCAAACACTAAGCTCGAGGGTTCGACATTCGCTTCAACTACGCCCAGGGGCTGGAATTTAAAGACGAAGGACCAAGAATACAAGAACTCAAGACTACAACAAACGACAACACATCAAGACCCTTCATCCGATTTCTTTTCGAAAGAAAAGAACCCGGAGAAGGCTCGGGGGCTGCAATTACCCACCACAGAAAAGTACATTTTTAATTTTTTGACCCTCTAGCTTTTTGTACAAAAAAACAAGAGGCTCGGGGGCTACACTACAAAAATTGCACTCGCTGCACTCAAAGGAAAAGAACTCGGAGGACATCAAGACAGAAAGACCCTCTAGCTTTTTGTGCCAAACAGCTGAGGCTCGGGGGCTGCACTCACTGAGTGCACTTTTTTCAGCAAAAGTGCACATCAGTCAGAAGAAGAATCAAAGAAGGCCATCTCAAGATTTCACTTCAAGAAGAACCCGGATCAAGTCTACAACAACTCGGCCCTTGAAGCTCAATCATGAAATGCTCGAGGGCTTGTCAATGGGGAACCCTACAGGCCCCCCATAGACCGTACTATAGGGAAGTGGGCCTTGGTAACAAGGCCCATAGCCCAATCGCCAAGAAGAGCACGGAGCAAAGCAACGTGCAAGACCAAAACTCCAATTTGGACTATACAAGGAAAGGCGCCCGAAGCATAGCTTAGGACTCTAACCTTGTATCCAAGTAGAACACAAACAACTTCTCTCAGCACCTGGACTATAAAGGGCTAGTGAGGATATCCCTTATAAAGGAACGCAACTCACACCCAATACTCAAAGCAATACGACACAAACAGGCTAGCGCCGAACTGGACGTAAGGTTATTACTCGACCAAGTTGAGGGCTCGAACCAGTATAAATCGTGAGTCTCTTTGCGTAACCGCTGAGATCCACTATTCGTCGAAGCCCGAACAACTATCCCGGGTACCCCCGTGGCAAGCTATCGGTGGTAAAACATCGACAGGGGGGAAACAAAAACTAGCCCGACCCCGGTGCCCTTCTTCATCAATGATCCGTTGAAGTACATCGTCCAGTGCTCCTGATCGATGGTCGTCGATGGCATCTGGATCTCGGTCCATTCGACCACAAAGTCAGCTAGTGCCTAAGACTTGATGGTCGTTCGTGGGGCGTACGTGACACTCTGATCCATTAGCTCGAGCGCCCATTTCCCAATTCTCCCCATGGCCTCCCGGTTCTAGATAATCTCGCCGAGGGGGAAAGATGACACAACAGTCACCTGGCATGAGTCGAAGTAGTGGCGCAGCTTCCTCTTGGTGATCAGGATGGCGTATAGGAGCTTCTAGATTGAGGGGTAGCGTGTCTTGGAGTCAGACAAGACTTCGCTAATGAAGTACACGTGGCACTATACCTTGAGGGCGTGTCCCTCTTCTCCCCGTTCTATAACTAAGGCGGCGCTGACCACCTGAGTCGTAGCTACGACGTAGAGTAGGAGCGGCTCTCCCTCAGCCAGCGGGACCAAAATTGGGGCCTTCGTCAGGAGCACTTTGAGCTTGTCAAGCGCCTCCTAAGCCTTAGGCGTCCACGCAAATCGGTCGGTTTTCTTTAGGAGCCGGTAAAGGGGGAGCCCCCATTCACCGAGGCGTGAAATGAAGTGACTAAGCGCTATGAGGCACCTGGTAACCTTTTGAACTCCCTTCATGTTCGAAATCGGGCCCACCTTCATGATGGCTGAGATTTTTACTGGGTTGGCTTCGATGCCATGCTTAGAGACGATGAATCTGAGCAGCATGCCCCTTGGGACCCCAAAGACGCATTTCTCGAGGTTGAGCTTGATGTCGTTCTCCCAGAGCTTCCTGAAGGTCTGCTCCAGGTCGGCCATGAGCTGGTCGGTTTGCTTGGACTTGACTACGATGTCATCCACGTAAGCGTCAATGGTCTGTCCGATGAGATCTCCAAAGCATTTGGTCATGCAACGCTGGTACGTAGCCCCGGTGTTCTTGAGTCCGAACGACATCGTAACGTAGCAGAACAATCAGAACGGGTGATGAAAGAGGTCACGAGCTGGTCGAACTCTTTCATCGCGATCTAATGGTACCCGGAGTACGCATCAAGTAAGCATAGGATTTCGCACCCCGAGGTCGAGTCAACTACCTGATCTATACGTGGCAAAGGAAACGAATCATTCAGGCATGCCTTATTGAGGCTCATGTAGTCATAACACATTCTCCATTTCCCACTTTTCTTTTTTACCAGAATGGGATTGGACAAACACTCTGGGTGGTATACTTCCTTGATGAAACCAGCCGCCAAGAGCTTAGCGATTTCCTCGCCGATGAGCCTCCGCTTCTCCTCGTTGAAGCGGCGTAGGCGTTGTTTGACCAGCCTGGAACCTAGCCTGATCTTTAAGGCATGCTCGGCGACTTCCCTTGGAATTCCCGGCATATCCGAGGGTTTCCACACAAAGATGTCTCGATTGGCGTGGAGGAAGTTGACGAGCGCACCTTCCTACTTGGGGGAGAGGGTGGTGCCGATGCGCACCGTCTTATCGGCGGAGTTGTCAGGGTCGACGAGGACCTCCTTGACGTTCTCCGCAGGCTCAAAGGATCCGGCCGCCCGCTTCACGTCGGGCACTCCTTCAGCGATGTCCTTCCCGATGGCTGCGAGCTCCTCGGAAGCGAGGGTTGCCGAAGTGAGCTCATAGCTCTCGACCTCGCACTCGTAGGCCCTCTGGAAAGAAGTGCCGACGGTGATGACCCCACGTGGGCCCGACATCTTGAGCTTGAGGTAGGTGTAGTTGGGGACGACCATGAACTTCGCGTAATACGGTCGCCCCAAAATGGCGTGGTAGACCGGGGGGAACCCGACTATCTCGAAGGTGAGGGTCTCTGTCCTATAGTTGGACGGATTTCCGAAGGTGACGGGCAGGTCGATCGGCCCGATCGGTATGGCCTGCTTTCCCGGCACGATGCCGTGGAAAAGCGCCCTGGTTGGCCGGATGCGCGATCAGTCGATGCCCATGGCATCAAGTGTCTCTGCGTACATGATGTTGTGTCTCTGTGTACATGATGTTGAGCCCGCTGCCCCCGTCCATCAGTACCTTGGTGAGCCGCTTCGTGCTGATGATAGGGTCGACCACGAGCGGGTACCCGCCTGGGTGTGTGACGCTATTCGGGTGGTCGGATCGGTCGAAGGTTATGAGAGGCCCTGACCATTTGAGGAAAGCGGGTGTGGCGGGCTCAGCTTCGTAGACCTCTCGACGCGCAAGCTTCTGTCGGCGCTCGGAGCTGTATGCCTCCGGCCTACGGCTTAGGAAACTGTCGTATCTCAGAAAAGCCACGGATCGATCTCTAATTTTTGTGTGAACGAAGGATTAAAAGCCTTATGAGAAACACATGTATTTGTTTTGCCCTGCGAGTTGACAATAGTACATCAGTGACCATTGATTGCATATGTCACTCCTTTCTGCAAGAAACCTATGTCTTGTTGATGAGCTAGAGGGCTTTTTGGTGTTATCTTTATCCTCATTTTTTCCTGTGATGAGACGGGCTTCGTCAGGGCTTCTGGCCGATCCGGTGCCGTCACACAAACACTACTTATGGGTGTAAATCCTGTGCTTTTTACAAGGGAGGTGATATTAGAGCTGCAAAGTGGTTTCTATGCTTCGCAGCGCGTACACAAAACACGCGTCGACATGCATGGCTGCTCTTCTTCGCCTTCGCAGCGCAGGCAGCAGAGTGTCGTCAACCCAGTGGCTCCACCTGAAGCTTGGCTTTCTCGGTCTCCAGGCCGATGACAATGTCGATGGTGTCGGTAGACTGGGCCTTGTACCTGTACCTGGTGCTGAGCACGAGGAAGACGACGAAGTTGACGCCGCCCAGCACGGTGAGGAAGGCGTAGTAGTAGTCGAGGTTGGATGCGTTGAGGTTGTTTATGACCCAGGCGTTGCCTCGCTCCCTTGTGATGCGCGTCACCGTGGACAGCAGGAAGCTGCTGAGGATGTTGCCGATGCCGTACGCCGTGAGGGACATGGCGGTGCCCAGGCTCTTCATGCCCTCCGGCGCCTGGTCGTAGAAGAACTCGAGCTTGCCCACCACCAGGAACGCGTCGGAGAGGCCCATCAGCACGAACTGCGGCAGGAGCACGAAGATGGTGAGCCCCAGCTGGCCCCCCGTCACGTCCAGGCCGTGGCTCCGGGCGTAGGCCAGCCTCCGGCTCTCGATCACCGACGCCACCGCCATGGTCACCACCTGCAGCACCATGCCGGTCCCCATCCGCTTCAGGAGCGTGATCCCGCGCGGGTTCCCGGTGTACCGCCGGACGGCCTTCACGAACACCCGGTCGTACACCACGACGGACACGAGCATGGTCAGCGTCACGAACGCGCCCAGGCTCGCCGGCGGGATCTCGAAATGCGGGCCCATGTGCCGGTCCATCGTCGTGCCCTGCTTCACGAACAGGGTGTTGGTCTGCGCGATGAGCGTGCACGGCACGAACATCGCCACCAGGAGCGGCATCAGCTTCAGGATCTGCTTCGTCTCCTCCACCTGGGTCACCGTGCAAAGGCTCCACGTGTCCTTGTCCCTGTTGTCGTTCACGGGCACGGCGGCCTTGTTGAGGAACCTCATGGCGTTGGTGGAGTCCATCCTGAACCTGCACTTCCTCGTGTACTCCTCGAGGTCCAGCTCGTGCAGCTCCTTGGCGTCGGCCGGGACGGGGACGCTCCATTTCCAGAGCGCGGCGGCGATGACCCTGCCCATGCTCGTGAACGCGCTGCCCTGCGGCACCTTGTGGCGGTACAGCCTAGTGCCGGCGAGGAAGATGGAGATGGAGACCATGAGGCCCAGCGTGGGGATGCCGTAGCCGATGGACCAGCTGACGTTGTCCTGCAGGTAGACGAGGACGGTGGAGGAGAAGAGGATGCCCAGGAAGATGGTGAACATCCACCAGTTGAAGAAGGAGAGCTTGTGCATCTTCTCCCGCGGGTCGAACTCGTCGAACTGGTCCGCCCCGATGGTGGAGATGTTGGGCTTGGTGCCGCCGTTGCCGAAGGCTATGATGTAGAGCCCGCCGAAGTAGACACCGAGCTGAAGCGCCGACGCCTTCGGGCACACGCCGGCGGCGTTGCACGGCGGCGGTTTCAGCGCCGGCAGGGAGACGGACAGCACCAGCAACACCATCCCCTGTGTTACATAGAGTACATTGTAATTGTTCCATTGCACCACTTTGAGCTTAACATTTCAGGTCAAAATATATTTAGAAGAAAATTTGCTTGCTAAAGGCTATGTAGTTTGCTTGTTAAAGTACTATGTGGAATTGTCAGATTCCGGTGAGGACTGAGGACGGCATGAGTCGTGAGTCTGCTGAATAAGGCCAATCTATCTATATGGAAAAGATGATTACAAGATTGGTTACAAATGATTAAGTAATCGATACTAGATGCGCCACAAAAAATATGTTATAAAGTATAAAATTCACTGACAAGCACGTGTCATAAGAAAACTATAAAGTGGAGGTGTCATTGTTCCAAACGACCTATATTTTGAATCGGATAGGGGTATGAATCATGATGGCAACGGGCCCGATACCCGATATCCGACGGGTATTTGATCCATTAGGGGATGGGGATGTGATCGTATCTTTACCCGCGGGCATCTAAATGGGCAAGAATCCATCCCCGACGGGTATAGCAGGTATAGGAACATTCCCTGTTTACCCGTCCCCGTTACCCATTGGGGAACCCGACTATTTGAGCTGTCATGCGAGTATTAGGCCCAAAGAGGTATTTTGGCCCAAATCTGAACAATCATATATATATATATAGTTTGTGTGTTCTAGGAATCCTAGTTCAATTTTTCCTCACCATCTCTGCCAGCAGCACAAGCACGCCTGCCTCACGAGCGCTCGTGCCCCTCACTTCCTCAGTTCGGTCTCTCTGCCACCTTTGCTCGTCCTCCTCGCAACCTCACTCATTCTCCTCGGCATCTCCGATACTCCAACACTTATACCCGGGTGAAGAAGAAACGTCTCCGATTACAAAGCTGCGACCCCAAGTGTCCTTATTTATCGGGTATGCTGTACCCGTCGGGTATCTGTTACCCGACCGATGCCCGACGGTACGGGGATGGGCAAGAATCTATACCCGAGACAGTTAACGAGAACGAAGACGGGATGAATTCTCCGTAGCGGGGAAGAGAATGTTCCAGCGATACCCAATGGGTACATCCCCATTGCCATCCTTAGGTATGAAAAAGCTCAGTTTGGGCCACACAGTCCTCCTAACAAGAGTTCAGAGAAAGGCGGTCCTTATCATGAATTCATTGGTACCCATGGTTCAACCCAAAGGGAATCTAGGTTGGACTTAAGTTGATAGCTATCTCTAACCTCTCCCTCTCGAGTAGGCTACAAGACGCAGTGTCTTTTTTTTTTGGGGTGATGGTGCCCCCGCGTACTGTACTGATCCGTCGGGCGAGATCTTGGTAGACTCCAAATATTCCAAAAGACTGAGACAATACCGATGCTGGCTGCCACTACTACGATGGATTCAGAAACCAGCCCTTTTTAGTTCCTCCAAACTTCTGAAAAGTGTACTATGTAAAAAGAAGATTTCTCGTCACATTAAATTTACGGTACATATATGAAGTACTAAATGTAGACGAAATAAAAAACTAATTGCACAGTTTGCTTTAACTTTACGAGACGAATCTTTTGAGCCTAATTAGTCAATGTTTGGACAATAATTCACGAATATAAACAAAATACTACAGTAGAAAATCTTTGCTATGCAAAATTTGCCTGCGCAAACTTTGCCCAACTTAACACCGACGGTGACGCCACGTACGTACCGGGAGGGGCCCTGGCCGGCCCGCCCACGGTCGCTCGTGCATTCACTGTGGTGACATGGACCTGTTCGGTGGTTTATAAGCCGTTTTCGCTGATTTATACGTTTCGTTTGTTGAAAAAGAAAAATACTATACTATGGCTAATAAGCCGGCTTATATGAACATCTGACACTTGCACCAGTACACGAGTACCGCACGATGGTTGCACTTGCGCTGTCGTACTAACACTGGTTTAGTCCGGCCAGCGTCAAAGCAAAGCGAAGCCAAGCCACGTTAGTCTATCGCTTCACTAAACCTCACACTGTAGCTGAAAAGCAGGACGACGCAACAACACCCATAGAAATGTCCTGCTTACATTACACTACTCAGCATGCTTGCTCCGTCTTAAACCCTTTCATGCACAGTGCTAATCACTGTGGAACCAGAGATACGTTTACTACAGTGTGGTGCGTTAATCGCTGAGCTTATCATGAAATGGGTGTGTGGCTAGAGCTATCACCTGTCAGAGTCCAGTCGCACACGCTAGCTCGGTCCATGCATGCGATTTGCAATCATGCAACGAGTCAAGAAGGATCCACGGATAGTTGCTTGGAATACGAGTCCGGTTTGCGAATTGCGACCTGACGACTGACGAGCATACGCCGGTCCAAACCTCATCAGGTTCGGACCTGCAGGATGACGCAGGTGCCTGGTTGCCTGAATCTATGGCATCCAACAAAAGTCACAGGAACAGGATAGCATGGTGTATACGGCGCTACGACGTCGTGCGCATTGTTCCTATCCTACTAGTACTAGGAGGCGGCCGGCCGTTGGATGAGGGGACAAGAGGGACGGAGAGACATCGTCGTCGGTCCATCTGTGGATGCTCTATGTGGTTATTGCACTGAACCACTGAAGAATACACTGCAAGCCAGCCTAGCGCCTTGTTTAGATCACCCTAAAATTCCAAGTTTTTTCACTCTCTCTCCATCACATCAATTTTTAGCCGCTTGCATGGAGTATTAAATGTAGGTAAAAAAAATAACTAATTACACAGTTTAGTTGGAAATCACGAGATGAATCTTTTGAACCTAGTTGGTCCACGATTGGACAATATTTATCAAATAAGACGAAAGTGGTACTATTTATTGGGTTAAAAAAACTTTCAATCTAAACCAGGCCCAGATGAGTAGGATGGCCTCACCTCACCGACGACGACGCTGCTGCTACTATGATCGGCCCTGTTTCTCCGGCGGTCTTTTTCTCTCCCAACGAATTTATCAGCATAAGTCAAATTTCAGCGAAACGAACGAGGCCATCATTTCACAGATGGCGTCCCTTCTCTTAGCAACATTTTCTAATTCCATAGTTCCATTTTGGGGACTTATTATATAAAGGGCAAAAGGAGGATCAGTACTGCCTGCTTGCAATCATATATACGACCGCAGACCGCAGCTCTTCCTATGAAGTTTGTCTTAAGCGCCTGTGCTATGCTGTGTTCTTGCTCTATCAGCATTTCGGTTTATTCGATCGTATCTGACTTATAATTCATGGCTTGAACAGTGTTTTTCTCTTACACCAAATCAGTCAGTCAGCGATACTTTCAGCCATAGCTTTTTAATTTGTTGAGGCCGACCCTGTACCTATGAGCAGGCAGGGCACGCGTGTTGTGCCCGTGGTGGAGCCATTCTGCTCTGCTCTTCTATTCAGTCGATCAGAACTCTGTGGACGCTTTTGGTACGTGTGCCGGTCAAGCTCGCTCGCTCGGCAAGATGAGCCTTGCCAGCATGGGATACAGCGTTTTTGGCTCATTCTTGCTGGCGAGAGGAATCCTGGAAAGCGCGGAGAACGAGGTAGCAACTACTAGCAATAGCAAGCAAGACAACCAAACGTGGCAAACCAAGCCATGGCATGGCAAGGACTCCAAACACGCGCGCCCGGCCTCTGTTAGTTTATTTCAGTTTCAGCACATGGTATGCCCAATTTCCTCGATCGATGAGCGCGCAAGGTTTTTGGTAACGCAAGCAAGGACGACATGCATCCCAGGACAGGCAACAGCTGATGAGCTAGACAGGATGAGTTTACAGCTATCTACGGGGCAACGGCGACAGGAGCGGCTGGTTCACGTACCAGGAAGTAGATGGCGGAGCCGAGGACGAAGGTCCAGTAGCGGCCGAGGTAGGCGTCGGCGACGTAGGCGCCGAGAAGCGGGGTGAGGAAGACGGTGCCGGACCAGTTGGTGACGTTGTTGGAGGCCTCCACGGTGCCCTGGTGGAACTTGTCCGTCAGGTAGATGATGAGGTTGGACGCGATCCCGTAGTACGCCATCCGCTCGAACAGCTCGTACACTGCACGCACCAGGCAGCATATCACTCACGGCTCGCAGGGGCAAGAGGCCAAGAGTAAACAGGAACACAGCTAGACACCGCACGGCAGCAGGAAGCTAACACGTACCGACGATGAAGGAGCAGGCGGTCCAGCCGCCGCGCTTGGAGCGGAGCACGGGGTTGCCGCGCAGGTCCACCGACCCGTCCTGCGCGTACTCCGCCGCGCCATGCTGCGGCTTCTCCGTGGCCAAGCTCCCATGGTGGCCGGCACCGGCAGCATCCTCGTCGTCGTTGGCAGCGGCACCCATCGGCACTTCGGCAGACAGCTAGCGCTAGTAGTAGCTTCGCTGTTGCGTCGCTCTCTCTCAACTCTCGTCCTCGATGGTCGCTCCCGGCCGGTCCCGGGGGACCTGCTGCCTTTATTTATAGACGCCAAATGTTGGTTCAGGCCATGGTAAGTTGGTAATACACTGCACGTCGCTTGTCCAGGCGTCCCCACCACGTTTACTAGTCGATCTGGGGATCTGGACAAGTTTCACGGGGCACCGGCGCGACCTGCAGCTTCTACAGTCGCGGTGAGGTACATCATCAGTGGCAGTGAGTAGAGCTAGCTGCGTCGGTCACAAGTTAGGGGTATTTGGATCCGGTACATCATCAGTGGCAGTGAGTAGAGCTAGCTGCGTCGGTCACAAGTTAGGGGTATTTGGATCCGGTTAGTAAAATGTAGTAGGTATGTCGAGAGCTTGTTGTATGGGGTGTTTGGATACTAAAAATAAATTACATAATTCATCAGTACTTTACGAGACGAATTTTTTAAGCCTAATTAATCCGTCATTAGCACATGTTTACTTAGCAAAACATTATCAAATCATGGACTAATTAGACTCAAAAGATTCGTCTCGCAAATTAGTCGTAAACTATATAATTAATTTTATAATTAGTCTATATTTAATACTCCATGCATGTATCCAAACATCCGATAAGGTTCCTTTGAACATTTTCTCTCGTAATATTTCAGCATAACCATTATCATAAATTAAATTTCAGCTTAAGCGAACATTGTGGCCCTCACAAGTCGCCACGCCCGTGCGCTCGCCTCCGTTTGTCCGGCGCGGAAACGAAAGGCGCGATCGGCGCTTTGCTCTCGGCCGTACGCCGTACGTGGTAGTGGCAGGGGAGGGGACCGCCGGTGCACGAGGGAGATCGACGGCCACCCACGAGGTCTAGTACTCTACTAGCTAGTAGGCGAGATATATCGAATCGCACCGCCGGAATCCGACGAGAAACACGTAGGCGCACGCAAGCGCAAGCGCACGTGCGGCACCGCCGCCGGTCTCGCCGGTCGTCGACGCTCGTCGGCGTCGCAAAGATGCTCAAGGGACGAAACGAACAAGCGATCGAGCCAATGCCGGAATCTGAAAGCTACAGGGTTTGTACGTAGCCGATCGATGCAAACGCCACGGTGGTCCGGGGGCGGGACAGACAAATGGGAGACACCTTAGAACGAAGTTATCTCTATAGCATATTCTTTTCTCTAGACTAGATACCATGCCCTCGTACCCCAAAAAAAAAAAACTGCCAACTCATCCATCTTTGACGCCGTGGAGTGAGTGGGACGGGCGGGCTCTGCCGTGCGCATCCATCGGCTGCAGGTGAGCTCCGTCGAACACACATTCCAGCTTTGGGACGAGCTACGTAGGGGCTCCTTGGTTCATTTACTGGATACTATTTGATCTTGCTGACGGAGGATATTGAACAACTTTGTTTGGTTGGTTGTACTCTCTCCGTTTCTTTTTCTCTACCACTAATAATACATCGGTTGTAAATTTTTCTAAAGCCACATCAAAAACTGCCCACTACTGTCGGGGACCAATACTAGGGGACCCGAAGAGGAGGAGCTAATGACATCAATATTAACTTATCCGAGCAGTCAAGAGCGCGACTACAGCTCCAACCGACCCCCGACGCGCAAGCTCCGCTTCTTCCGGCATCTGGGACAGGGCACCGCCTCGCCCGACCTTTGGGTCTGCGTTCCGCCTCGCCCAACCCTTGGGTCTACGCTCCGCCTCGTCCGACCCTTGGGTCTGCGCTCCGCCTCGCCTGACCCCAAGGCCATGGGCTTCGCCTCGCCTGACGGAGACCCATACCGTCATCAACCACTTTAGGTCCAAGCGTATGGGCCTAAGTTAAAGCTCTGACACCAGGAAAGAGACTCGTCCGTCCCGATGTAACTCGCGGCCTTGACGAGCCATACCGAAGGATTCACATCAAGAACAGTGTCGGGCGTACCGGTGTTGTTCTGCCTAACCCCTGTAAAAACACTGACGTGAGCGTCAGTTCACCACGACGTTCGCCAGGATGGAGTGGAGCGCCATGACTGGCATATGACGCCTGCGCATGGCGCTAGTGACGGACAGGACCGCGACGTGAAGCCGTCCCTATTGACATCTACAGGGTCGGCAGGACCCGCATGAATGAGAAGGACCCGGCGATCCTGAAAGCCTTCAGCTCACTCCCTCGTTCTTCTTTTTCTTTCGCTGTAACCCATGCTTTCCCTTGGCCTATAAAAGAGAAAACAAGGCGTCCCATAAGGGGCATCGCAACGCATCGGATCGATCCAGGCCAGACCTGATCAAATCATCACGAACCCATCGAACCTCGAACCGACCAGAACACAACACAAGCACATGGCTAAGCGGTAATCGAGCTCTCGGCACCCATTCACTCTTTCCACTAGAGACTTAGGACCTATCCCTCTCTCGCCCATTTGTAACCCCTACTACAAACTTTCGGTGTTAGTAACACGAGCAGCAGCGATGAACTGGACGTAGGGACATTCTGCCCGAATCAGTATAAACCTCGTGTCCTCTAAGCACACCATCCGAGCCAGACGCGCAATATTAGAAATTTACTTATCGGTAGTGACTCGAAATACCGACAGTTGGCACGCCAGGTAGGGGCCTTTTGCGCGTCTCGACATCCACACCAGACCTCGGATGGCTAGTCACAATGTCAGCTAGGTCCCGGGCGCACACGTGCGCTTCAGGGACCTGGCCTTCATTGTCATGACAGAGAAAGAGTTGGCGATGGCTCCCGCCGCCGTCTGACCTCTCCACTCCGTCGGCCTCGATGCGATCGCCGAGGCGCTTGAGGAGCTACAGCTACACACACCGGAGGCCTACGCCCCCGAAAGCGACCAGCTCCTCGACTATGACTACGGGAGGTTAGAGCGCCAGCTCGGTGCCTTTCTAGGACCCGATCATCCCAAGAGGACCTGCGTCACCTCACCTTCTCGTTCGCCAACGTCATGGCGTAGCTTGCCGGAGGGGAGCCGCTCTCTTCAGAATACCTCATCCAGAGCGCCCCGACAGTGCTCCTGTTCGGTCTCCGCAACGCCGTAGAGACCGATGGCCACCTTGTGGCACAACACACGTCTTCGTCCCCCGCGAACGACGGGTTCGTGGGGATGACCGAATATATCACTGAATCTTTTCACGACCTCCTCGTGAGAGAAATGGAGTCACCCTCCACCTCTGACTCTAGCAGGGGAGTCGTCACCCCTCTTATGAGTGTTTCATGGTAGGTACCCCTGAGGGACACATCGGAAGCATCCATGAGGAACAGGCAACCCCAATGAACGACCTCGACGATGAGGTCAAGAGGGATGCAGGGGCCCCACCACACCTGCGGATGGAGCAGCTGAAAGCCCAACACCAAGAGCTCGAGGAAGCACGACTCCAGCTCGAGCAGGAATGCGTGGAGCTTGAGCGAGAGATCGAGCACCACGGAGATGGTGGGCACGCGCGCCATGGTCTACAACGTAAACCGAAGGATCATCGAGGACGATAACGCGCTCCCACACTTCGCCTGGGCAAGCCAGAACATCGCTGCTGCGGCCGCCTTGCTCTAGGGCTTCCAGGGCCCGCGACGCCCGAAGACCGTCGGGCCCATCACGAGATTTGCACAGTACTTGAGCGTGTGGTGGCGCAACAGGCCGAGAGCTCACTGTATCGATAATGCGAGCTCAATGCCAGCTAGCGCACGCCCTCAGAGCGACCCGACAAGGACATGTCAGTCCACCCGACATCGCAAGGCACCAGACCACGCTCCGCAGTCCTGGTGCATGAGTGTCTCGGCCTCCATCGGGACGCGCACGACACCCTCGATGCCCGCAGGCGTGCCCGCGGCGATGCGAGGGAGGAAGTTAGCCACGGCTACTACCCTCATCATGGCGGACGCTACGATAGCGGCGAGGACCAAAGCCCAAGCTGTGACTTGCTGGGACCTCAGGTCGTTGGCCGGCATATCCTCAACGCCGTCTTCCCACCACGGTACCGACCGCCGATCAACATCCCAAAATACTCTAGGGAAGTGAACCCCGGACTATGGCTCGAGGATTATCGGCTTGCTTGCCAAGCTGGTGGAGCAGATGATGATTTCATTATCCGCAACCTTAAACTATTCCTGGCCAATTCGACGCAAACGTGGTTGGAACACCTTCCGCCCAACAGAATCCAGAGTTGGGTGGACCTAAAGGAGATCTTCATGGGAAACTTCCAGGACATGTACAAGCGTCCTGGGAACCCATGGGATCTCAAAAACTACCGACAGAAGGTAGAGGAAACCCTTCGGGGGTACATCTGGTGCTTCTCCCAGCAGTGCAACGAGCTACCTAACATTGCCGACACTGACGTCATAGGAGCTTTCCTATCTAGGACCACTTGCGAGTCCCTGGTTCATAAGCTAGGATGTAAGGGCCCGCTGAAAGCTCTAGTTTGGTTTTGGTGAATTGATGAAACCCTAAGTGCTAACCTAGTTTATCAAAGTGATTATGAGATAGGTAGCACATTCTAAGTGGTGAAGAAAATGAAGATCATAACATGATGATGGTGATGCCATGGTGATGATCAAGTGCTTGAACTTGAAAAGAAGAAAGAGAAAAACAAAAAGGCTCAAGGCAAAGGTATAAATGGTAGAAGCCCCATGACCGACTCAAGCTCACTCCCTTGGCCATTTGTATTGACATAGCAACCTTGTGAGCTTAGCCAAAGCCCTGCCACTCATCTCCATCATTGATTCATCGTCTTTATGAGATTGGGAGAGAATCCAAGTGCATTGCTTGAGTGTTTGCATCTAGAGACACTTGGTGTTCATGTTTCGCTGTGGGATTCGCTTGTTACTCTTGGTGATTGCTGCCACCTAGATGGCTTGGAGCAGTGAGGATCGTCGAGCGGAGGTTGGTGATTGTCTCCGGCTCCGATCATGGTGATTGTGAGGGGTTCTTGACCTTTCTCCTATGGAGAGCCAAAAGGTACTCTAGTGGATTGCTCGTGGCTTGTGTGATCCTCATCTTGTGTTGGTTGTGCAGCACCCTATTGAGGGTTTGGCGTGTGATGCCAATTAGCGCTTGAACCTCCAAGTGAGTGAATTGCCACAACGAGGACTAGCTTGCCGGCAAGCAAGTAAACCTCGGTAAAAAATCATTGTGTCATCATTTGATTCCAAGGTGATTGGTCTTCCTTGTTCTTCATTCTTGTGATTGATTGGCTCCTTCCTCGACACGACGGTATTACCATCTTACTCACTCTCTTTACATTACCGCAAACTAGTTGTCAAGCTCTTTAGTGTAGCTAGTTGTGAGAGCTTGTTAGTTTGGTTAGTGTGGCTCTTTAGTTAGCTTTTGAGAGCACACTAACTTAGTGTAGTGTCATAACTATTGTGTGGATAGAAACTATATAAACTAGAATTGTGGTAGGTGGCTTGCTATTTTAGTAGGCTAGCACAACACTTGCTTCGTCTCATAATTGTCTAACCGGTTTGTTAAGTGTTGTTGTAGAATTTTTTATTTAATAGGCTATTCACCCCCCCTCTAGTCATTAGGACCTTTCAAGTGGTATCGGAGCTGAGGTCACTGTGATTTGAGGCTTAACAACCTTCGGTGTAAAAATGGCTTAAATCAACAACACCAAGAAGCCACCCCAATTTGATGGCACAAATTATCCGTATTGGAAATCAAAGATGACCACACACATCAAGTCAATCAATAGAAAAGTATGGAAGGTGGTAGAAACCAACATTGAGATTGGTGATCCGGAGAATCCCACCGCGGCCGAAGAAGTGCTTCTCCAAAACAATGACATTGCTCTAAGTGCCATTCATGATGCAATTGATGAGAGAACATTTGAGCAAATCAAGAATATTGAGATGACTCATGAGGCTTGGAAGAAGTTGGAAGAATCATTTGAGGGCACTCAAGCCGTGAAGGGTGCAAAGGCATATATTCTCAAAGAGAAGTTTGCAAGCTTTAAGATGAAGGAGGATGAGAGTGTGCCGGAGATGTTTCATAGGCTTAAAGTGATTGTCAATGATCTCAAAGCACTTGGAGAAGAGGTGAAGGACAAGGACTTCTCCCACAAGTTCTTGAGATGCTTGCCTTCAAGATTTGGCACATTGGTCACTATTCTAGTGAGGAGTGGTTTGGACAGCATGACACCAAACCAAGTGTTGGAAGATATAATGACCGATGATACATATAGAGATGATGATGAGAAGGAAGAAAAGAAGAAGAAGAAAGATGAGAAGAAGAAGAGCGTGGCACTCAAGGCCACATCATCCAAGGGCAAGGCAAAGCAAGATACATCAAGTAAAGATAATGGCTCATGGAATGATGATGATGATGATAAGATGGCTCTCTTTGTCAAGAAACTTGGCAAGTTCATGATAAAGAAAGGGTACCATGCTAGAAGAAAGAAATCTTCATCCAAGAACAAGGAAGAGTCAAGAAGGTGCTTCAAATGTGGAAGCAAAGATCATCTTGTTGCTCAATGTCCATACAATATCGACAACGATGATGACAACAAGAATAACAAGAAGAAGGACAAGAAGGAAAAGAAAGAGAAGAAGGACAAGATGACCTTCAAGAAGAAGAAGGGTGGTTCATATGTGGTCACTTGGGATAGTGATGCTTCTTCAAGTGATGATGATGATAGTGATGATGACATGACCACCAAGAAGAAGGCACTTGCAAACATTGCAATCAATGAGAAGCCTTCTCTCTTTGACACTCCATCATGCTTCATGGATAAGGCCACTAAGGTACAAATTTGTGATGATGGAAGTGATGAGGAACATGATAATGAAAACAAAAATGAAAGTGATAGTGATGATGAAGAACCTACTAAGGATGAACTACTTAACATGCTAGAAGATGCTAAAGAACACTTTGATATCAAGAGAAGGGAATGCAAAAGCTTGCGTAAGGAACTAAAAGCCCTTAAGCAAGCCTTTAATGAGCTCAATGCATCTCATGAGAGGCTAGAGGAAGCCCATGAGAAGCTTGGCAAAGCTCACAAAAAGCTTGAAAAGGCTCATTCCTCTTTGCTTGATGAGCAAAATAAAAGGAAGCATGTTGAAACTTGCAATGTAGGCTTAACTTGTGATATAATTGATGAATCATTGTCTATGCCTATCATTGTTGCTCCCACTAACCCTTCTTGTAGTACTTCTACTTCTACCTCATCTAGTAGTGATGGTTTCACTTGTGATGCCTCACTAATGGTTAAGAATGAGAACCTCAAGAAGAAGATCAATAAGCTCACTCACACCTTGGCTGAGGCCTATGGTGGTGAGGACCGTTTGCTTATGTGCTTGGGTAGCCAAAGAGCTTCTCTCTATAAAGAGGGATTGGGCTATACTCCCAAGAAAGGCAAGGCGGCCTTTGCTCCTCACAAGACAAGTTTTGTGAAGAATAATGATCGGTTTTGCACTAGTTGCAAGCAAGTTGGTCATATAGAGCAAAAGTGCGTGAACAAGAAGTCACAAGCTAATGTATCCTCCATTAAGCTTGATTCTTTCTATGTGCTTACAAAGGGTGCAAGTGGTGTAAAGGCTAAGTTTATTGGTAAACCATGGATTGGCTCAAAGAAGAAAGCCATTTGGGTACCAAAGAGCTTAGTGACTAACCTTCAAGGACACAAGCAAGTTTGGGTACCTAAAAAGAATTGATCTTCTTTTGTAGGTCAAATACAAAGCCAGAGGAAGGCATTGGGTTCTTGATAGTAGGTGCACTCAACACATGACCGGTGATGCAAGAATGTTCAACTCAATCAACACCAATGGCAATGATGGCTATGATAGTATCACATTTAGTGATAATAGCAAAGGCAAGGTCAAAGGGCTTGGTAAGATTGCAATATCCAATGACATGAGCATATCCAATGTGTTGCTAGTAGAGAGCTTGAACTTCAATTTGCTATCCGTGGCTTAATTGTGTGATCTTGGATTCAAATGCATATTTGGGGTAGATGATGTCGAGATTATAAGTGTAGATGGCTCTAACTTGATCTTCAAAGGCTTTAGATATAAGAATCTATACTTGGTTGATTTCAATGCTAGTGAAGCTAAATTATCTACATGTTTGTTCACTAAGTCTAGCATGGGTTGGTTATAGCATAGAAGGCTTGGTCATGTTGGAATGAAATAATTGAATAGATTGGTTAAGCATGACTTGGTTAGAGGCTTGAAAGATGTTGTGTTTGAAAAGGATAAGCTTTGTAGCTCTTGTCAAGCCGGAAAATAAGTTGGAAACACACATCCTAAGAAAAGCATGATGAGCACTAGTAAAGCATTTGAGTTATTACACATGGACTTGTTTGGGCCAACACAATACACTAGCATTGGTGGAAATAAATATGGCTTTGTGATAGTGGATGATTACACTAGATACACATGGGATTCTTTCTAGTGGACAAAAGTGATGTGTTTGCAACATTCAAATCATTTGTCAAGGGCATTCACAATAAGTTTGAAACAACCATCAAGAGAGTTAGAAGTGACAATGGTAGTGAGTTCAAGAACACTAGAATTGATGAGTTGTGTGATGAATTTTGAATTAGACATCAATTCTCGGCCAAGTACACTCCACAATCAAATAGCCTTATTGAGAGGAAAAATAGAACACTTATTGATATGGCAAGGTCTATGCTTAGTGAGTATAATGTGAGTCAATCGTTTTGGGCCGAAGCTATCAACATGGCTTGCTATTGTAGCAACCACCTCTATTGTCACCCATTGAAAGAGAAGACACCATATGAACTCTTGAATGATAGAAAGCCCAACATTGCATATTTTTGGGTCTTTGGTTGCAAATGCTGTATCTTGAAGAAAGGCACTAGATTGGGCAAGATTGATAAGAAATGTGATGAAGGATTCCTATTTGGTTATTCCACTACAAGCAAAGCATATAGAGTTTAGAATTTAGATAGTGGTACTCTTGAGGAAGTTTATGATGTTGAATTTGATGAAACCAAGGGTTCACAAGAAGAGAATGAGAACTTGGAAGATGTTAGAGACATTCAACTTTCAAAAGTCATGAAGAACATGGATGTTGGTGAGTTGAGGCCTAGACAAATGAATGATGAAGAAGATAATCAAGTGCAAGTGCTCTCTAACTCAAATGTGCAAGATGATACAACTCAAGCTAGTACAAGTGGCTCTCATAACAATGACATGATCAAGTGGCTAGTACATCATCTCAACCTAATGATCAAGAAAGTGCAAGCAATCAAGTTCCAATCCTCCAACCAACCAATGTTGCAAGGGATCATCCATTAGACACTATCATTGGTGATATTTCTAGAGGTGTGCAAACTAGATCAAGATTGGCTTCATTTTGTGAGCATTTCTCTTTTGTGTCATCCATTGAACCAAAGAAGATAGATGAATCATTGAAGGATATTGATTGGGTGAATACTATGCATGAAGAATTGAATAACTTCACACGAAATCAAGTATGGGAATTAGTAGAGAGACCAAAGGGACACAATGTGATTGGAACCAAATGGGTCTTTAGAAACAAGCAAGATCAAGATGGCATAGTAGTAAGGAACAAAGTAAGATTGGTAGCACAAGGTTATACATAAGTTGAAGGTCTTGACTTTGGAGAAACATATGCCCTGGTTGCTAGATTAGAAGCAATTAGGATCTTGCTAGCCTATGCTTGTGCCCCACAACATCAAGCTCTATCAAATGGATATAAAGAGTGCATTTCTAAATGGTTACATCAATGAAGAAGTATATGTTGAGCAACCTCCTGGTTTTGAAGATGACAAGAAGCCCGACCATGTGTACAAGTTGAAGAAGGCATTGTATGGCTTGAAGCAAGCACCTAGAGCATGGTATGAGAGATTGAGGGACTTCCTACTCTCTAAAGGGTTCATAATGGGTAAGGTTGACACTACTCTTTTCATCAAGAAGATTGGAAAAGATTTATTTGTATTACAAATCTATGTTGATGACATCATATTTGGATCAACCAATCATGATTTTTGTGAAGAATTTGGAAAGATGATGGCTAATGAGTTTGAGATGTCCATGATTGGAGAGTTAAGTTACTTCCTTGGTCTTCAAATTAAGCAATTGAAGAATGGTACATTTATGAGTCAAGACAAGTATATCAAGGTCATGATCAAGAAGTTTGGCATGAGTGATATTAAAGCCATTAGCACACCAATGGGAACAAATGGTAACTTGGATAGTGATGCAAGTGGAAATATGGTGGATCAAAAATTGTATCGGTCTATGATTGGAAGCCTACTCTATGTGACCGCATCAAGGCCAGATGTCATGTTTATTGTATGCATGTGTGAAAGATTTCAAGCCTCACCAAGAGAAAATCATTTGAAGGCTACAACGAGAATATTGAGGTACTTGAAGCATACACCAAATGTTGGTTTGTGGTATCCCAAAGGAGCAAAGTTTGAGCTAGTTGGTTACTCCAACTTAGATTATGCAGGATGCAAAGTTGAAAGGAAGAGCACCTCAGGCACATATCAATTGTTGAGAAGATCACTTGTTTCATGGTCATCAAAGAAGCAAAATAGTGTTGCATTATCAACCGCCGAAGCCGAATACGTATCTGCCGGTAGTTGTTGTGCACAAGTACTTTGGATGAAGGCCACCTTGAGTGACTTTGCACTCAAGTTCAAGAAAGTGCCATCGCTATGTGACAATGAGAGTGCAATCAAGTTGACCAACAATCCGGTTCAACATGCAAGAACAAAGCACATTGATGTCCGTTATCATTTCATAAGAGATCATCAACAAAAAGAGGACATTTGCATTGAGAGTGTAGGCACCGAAGATCAACTTGCCGATATATTCACCAAGCCATTGGATGAGAAAATGTTTTGCAAGCTAAGGAATGAGTTGAACATATTGGATTTCTCAAATATGTGTTGATGCACCCCTCCACTCATATGACATGCCTCTCCTTCGAGCAATCCAAGGTAAAAGTTGATTGGCATGGCATACATCCTTGCTAAGGACATGTTTAGTGCATCTAGATATCTTTCACATTTAATAGGCTCATTCATGAAAAACAAATTATTTTGATGATTGTATGGTACCACTATTGCTTCTATGCTTGACTTGATCTAATGGTAGCATATGACATATTTGTGGGCTTGTAAACCTAGTGTTTGATCTAGAAAATGAGCTCTAAGTATTTAACTCAACATGGTACAAGATAACCCTTATTTGGAGGTGTGAAGAAGCTTGTTCTTGGATCAAACCGAGTTAAATATCTTAGGCAAATGATCTAGATTGGACCAAATTTTGGGAAAATGATCCTCACCCCATTGATTGACATTGATAATCTCAACCTATCTACATTTTGAACCTTTGTGGTCATTGATGACAAAGGGGGAGAAAAACAAAGATATTAGTGATATTAGTACATGGGGAGAAAAACAAAAGATATATTAGTGTACTAAGATAGTGAAAAGCCAACAAATGGAGAATTTATCATAGGGGGAGAGATATGATAAAGAAAAGGGATCAATTAAAATTTTGAGCACACAAGTAGGGGGAGCAAGCTCATGAACTTGTATGGTGCATTTGAATGTGCATTTCATATGTTTGCTTGCATGGCGCAAGTTTTAAATTTCAATATCCATGCTTGTGTGGTGTATGCTAGTTGTAGGTTTGAATAATGAAATGAAAATCTAGCATGCATAGGTTATCTAGTGATTTCATTTCCAAGTGTTTCCAAGTGGTATCAAGCTAACCATGGTGCTAAGGATGGTATAATGGTGCACTCCGATTGGTATCACGCTTCAAAGGTCCATCTTTTATACCTTAGCATCATTTGGTAGACATTGTCTCCTATATTTCCTATCTAAGCATATGTGCAAGCTACAATCCAAACTCTTAGCACATTTGTAGGGGGGGCAATTGCTACCATTTAAGATTCATGAAACTTGTCCATATCTTTTTACACATAGTAAATATGCTTGGGCAAGCAACATGGACTCAATTGAATTTCAATTCATATCTTTATGAAAGGGTTGTCATCAATTACCAAAAAGGGGGAGATTGAAAGCTCTAGTTTGGTTTTGGTGAATTGATGAAACCCTAAGTGCTAACCTAGTTTATCAAAGTGATTATGAGATAGGTAGCACATTCCAAGTGGTGAAGCAAATGAAGATCATAACATGATGATGGTGATGCCATGGTGATGATCAAGTGCTTGGACTTGAAAAGAAGAAAGAGAAAAACAAAAAGGCTCAAGGCAAAGGTATAAATGGTAGACGCCATTTTGTTTTGGTGATCAAGACACTTAGTGAGTGTGATCACATTTAGGATTGATAGCCATACTATTAAGATGGGTGAAACTCGTATCGAAATGCGGTTATCAAAGTGCCACTAGATGCTCTAACTCGTTGCATATGTATTTAGGATCTAGTGGAGTGCTAACACCCTTGAAAATGTTTGTGCAAATATGCTAACACATGTGCACAAGGTGATACACTTGGTGGTTGGCACATTTGAGCAAGGGTTAGAAACTTCACCGGTAGAGTGCGGATAGTCCGACGGTGCCACCGGCACCCTATACAGAAAAGACGGAGGTCACTAGAAGTGACTAGACGCTGGTTTCGGTTGGACCAGCGTGTCTGATCAGTAGAAGCAGTGAAGACGCTGGCGTCGGTCTCTGACTGGACACTGGGTCACTTAGTGACCGGACACTAGAGGGTTGTGTCCGGTCCTACTGATGTGGCAGCGCATAGGGGAGTCACCGAGTGATCGGATGCTGGGTGAGTCTGGTCGAGCATGACCGGATGCATCCGGTCATGAAAAATCGTTTCTAGATGCTTACTAGAAACGACCGAACGCTGAGGTGTAGCGTCCGGTCACTTTGAAGCAGTGCGTCCAGTCAACACTTGACCATTGGGATAGGGCGCTCAGTAGTTGAAGAGAGGGGACATGTGGCGTGTATCGCACGACCAAACGCTGAGGTCCAACGTCCGGTCGATATGACCGGCGCGTTTGGTCACCCCGTGATGTGCCCATTGAAGAGGTACAATGACTCTATTTCGTGGGGGCTTCTATTTAAGCCCCATGGCCGACTCAAGCTCACTCCCTTGGCCATTTGCATTGACATAGCAACCTTGTGAGCTTAGCTAAAGCCCTGCCACTCATCTCCATCATTGATTCATCATCTTTATGTGATTGGGAGAGAATCCAAGTGCATTGCTTGAGTGTTTGCATCTGGAGGCACTTGGTGTTCATGTTTCGCTGTGGGATTCGCTTGTTACTCTTGGTGATTGCCTCCACCTACATGGCTTGGAGCAGTGAGGATTGTCGAGCGGAGGTTGATGATTGTCTCCGGCTCTGATCGTGGTGATTGTGAGGGGTTCTTGACCTTTCCCCTATAGAGAGCCAAAAGGTACTCTAGTGGATTGCTCATGGCTTGTGTGATCCTCATCTTGTGTTGGTTGTGCAGCACCCTATTGAGGGTTTGGCGTGTGATGCCAATTAGCGCTTGAACCTCCAAGTGAGTGAATCGCCACAACAAGGACTAGCTTGCCGGCAAGCAAGTGAACCTCGGTAAAAAATCATTGTGTCATCATTTGATTCCGAGGTGATTGGTCTTCCTTGTTCTTCATTCTTATGATTGATTGGCTCCTTCCTCGACACGGCGATATAACCATCTTGCTCACTCTCTTTACATTACCGCAAACTAGTTGTCAAGCTCTTTAGTGTAGCTAGTTGTAAGAGCTTGTTAGTTTGGTTAGTGTGGCTCTTTAGTTAGCTTTTGAGAGCACACTAACTTAGTGTAGTGTCATTGCTATTGTGCGGATAGAAACTATATAAACTAGAATTGTGGTAGGTGGCTTACTATTTTAGTAGGCTAGCTAAATACTTGCTTCGCCTCATAATTGTCTAACCGGTTTGTTAAGTGTTGTTGTAGAATTTTTTATTTAATAGGCTATTCACCCCCTCTCTAGCCATTAGGACCTTTCACCCACAAATCACCAAGGAGCTCCTCGATATTGCCACCAGTCATACCTCGGGCAAGGAGGCGGTCAGGGCGATCTTCGACCGCCTTAAGGGCAAGGCAAAGCGGGATGAGAACGCTGACAAAGGCGCCTCTAACCGCCCTAGCAAGAAGAAGGCGCGAGGGCTCGCTCATGGCGATCGCCAACCGCAAGGGGGTTAGAAGCCCACATAAGGTATCCCAAACCACTTCGAGAAGCTGCTCAAAGGGCCATGCCCAAACCATGACTTCCCCATCAAGCATCTTGACAAGGACTATGACCTCATGAAGTGGTTCTTGTCTAGAGGCTCCAACAAGGGAGAGCACAGGGAGGACCCCAAGCCAGCCGTAGACGATGCCAAGGGGAATGACAATGGCTTTCCGACACTAGATGGCTGCCTCATGATCTTCGGAGGGTCGGCGGCCTATGACTCCAAGCATCGCTAGAAGCTTACGCGCCACAAGGTCTATACGGTCGAGCCAGCCGCCCCTGCCTTCCTCCGATGGTCGAAGTCTGCCATAACCTTTGATCGGACCGACCACCCAGAGAGCGTTCCAGAACTGAGGAGATATCCGCTCGTGGTTGACCCGATCATCTGCGCAAAGCGGCTCACCAAGGTACTGATTGGTGGAGGTAGCAGCCTCAACATCATGTACACCAAAACACTCGACGCCATGGGCATCGACCGATCGCGCATTTGATCGACCGAAGCTCCTTTCCACGGTATCATGCCTGGAAAGCAGGCTATGCAACATGGGCAGATCGATCTGTCCATCACCTTCAAGGATCCGTCCAATTATAGGATGGAGACCCTCACCTTCGAGGTGGTCGGGTTCCATGGAACCTACCACACCATCCTAGGACATCCATGCTACATGAAGTTCATGGCTGTCCCCAACTACACCTACCTAAAGCTGAAGATGTTAGGACCATGCGGGGTCATCACCATCGGCATCTCCTTCCAGCGTGCCTACGAGCATATATGGGCATGCAGCCCAGGCCCGTGAGCCTGGCATGAGGCCCGGTATTTTGTCCTGGCCCAAGCACGGCCCGGCCCGGTGGCCAGCGGGCCCAGGCTGGCATGGCCCGAAGGAACAGGCCGTGCCTGTGCACATCCTAGGAACGTGGGCCAGCACGGCATGGCCCGCTCCCCAATAGTAGGCTAGGTGCTGGCCCACCTCCCCTCCCCGCCGCACCATAGGCCACCTCCCCTCTCTGGCTCCCCGCTGCATTTGGCCCAGCCCACCTCCCCTCCCCGCTGCACCCCCCTTGCTCCATATAAAATGCAGGTGCCGTGGCTACCCCCCTCAATCCCCAAACCCTAACTCAGAAATCCCCTCCCTTCCCCCACCGCGTCGCTCTCTCTCACTCTCGCTCTGTCGCTCGCACTCTCACTCTCGCTCATCTCCGACCATCCCGTTGACCATTGTCCCTAGCTCCGGTGACCTCGTCGCTGCTCCCCCACCTCACCCTAAGTTCCCTAATTGCCTCCCTTTTCTCTCTATCTACTCTGTCCTCTCGGTGACCATGTGAGTTTGTGTCCCCATCACTCCCTCCGCCGACACTCGTCGTCCTTGCTAATCTATTCCCTATCTCATTGCCTCTGTGTGGCCCTCATCTTCTCCAGCGCCGGGCTCTGGTTGCATAGGTAAGAGCTAACCCTAACCCTAACCCTAACCCTAACCCTTTCATCCTTCTAAGTTCTGACCTTCTCTTTTTGTAGGTCGGTTGCTGATGCCTCATCCTCTAGTTGCGACATAGAGTGGGTAAGGCGGCCGCATGCACCGTTGAGGAACGGGGTTGGAGAGCTGCCGTCCATGGCTGAGGGCCCAATGGTAGATGATGATATCATCTATCCTATCACCGGTAATGAGGACCTGATCACGGCAGGGCTATCCCCTGAGCGCGATGACGACGTCCGTGATGCTACTACAACGTTGTTCGGTGTCGACGTTAGTAGCGGCCCTGCTCCGATCGATCTAGATGGCGGTGATGCAGGGGTGGCGGCGACGGTGACATGGATGGCGGTGGCCTCCAACACCAATAGCATAGATGGTAACGGTACTCCAACCATTTCTTCTGTGGGTAAGTGCAGGTCTTCTATGTGGGCTAATTTTGAGGAGATATATGAGGAGGTGAATGGTAACAAGATTCGAACTACTGCTATTTGTAGATTGTGTAAGGTTGTTTTGAGTGCTAGATCTGCTGCTAGTACTAGTCATTTGATTAGTCACCAAAAATCTTATAGGAAAAATGTTGATCATGCTACTAGGGTTTAGTCTAGGCTTACTTTTAATCCTAATGGTTCTATGCGTAACTAGAACTATAATCCTACTATGGCTTGATCTGAGTTGTACCGGTTGATTGCTAGGCTTGACCTTCCATTAGGTATAGGTGAGACAGTGGCCTTCGAGGACTATATTGTGCATGCTCATAACCCTAGGTTTGTTAAGTCTTCTAGAAGGACCACCACTAGAGATCTTGGTAAGCTGTTTAATGAATGTCGTGATGTGCTTAATAATTCTATGTTGTCTA
This sequence comes from Miscanthus floridulus, assembly GCF_019320115.1. Classification (NCBI taxonomy): domain Eukaryota; kingdom Viridiplantae; phylum Streptophyta; class Magnoliopsida; order Poales; family Poaceae; genus Miscanthus; species Miscanthus floridulus. The sequence goes on along the minus strand of NC_089581.1, from coordinate 172,191,903 downwards.
TTGCTTCATCTGTTGCTTTGACTTTAGACATTTGGTCTGATAATGCTAAGGAGGACTATATTAGTGTTGTTGCTCACTATGTGAATGTTGATTAGGAGTTATAGAAAAAGGTTATTGGTCTTAGGTTGATTGAAGTGAAACATTCTAGTGAAAACATTGCTGAAAGAGTTGCTGCTGTGGTTGAGGAGTTTGGTCTGATTGATAAGATTTTTTCTATCACTTTAGATAATGCTTCTTCTAATGCTAAGGATATGGAAACTTTGACACCCATGTTTGCTGGTTATTTGGGTTCTGATCCTTCACCTGAGCCTTTAGATCCTAATAAACATAAGTATACTCTTATGAATCAACGCTGTGCTTGTCATATAATTAATCTAATTGTTAAATCTGGACTAAAGAGGTTGAAACCTTATCTAAAAGAATTTAGAACTGCAATTAATTTCTTGAATTCCTCTAATAAAAAATTGCTATGTTCAAGAACTACTATAATGCTAAGGGTGTTAGACCTAGAAAGTTTGGCTTGGATATGGATGTTAGATGGAATGCTACTTATCTTATGCTGAAACACTTGGTTCCATATAGTGCAATTTTTTCTGTGTTCATTAATTCAAATTATGGATCTGCATTATTGTCTCAAAATCACTGGTATGTTACTGAGAAGATATTGGAGTTCCTAGGACTCTTTTATGACTGCACTATTGTTTTATCTAGTGTTTATTATCCCACCAGTCCACTTCTACTGCACTATGTTTTGGAGATTGCATCTCATTTGCATGTTGCTGAAAGGGACCAGAATCTTAGACAAATTGTGTATCCTATAAAGCTTAAATTCCTTAAATACTAGTAGGACATACCTCTGTTATACTCATATGCATTCATTCTTGATCCTAGAGCTAAGATGAGAGGTTTCCATAGGGTTCTCCAATTACTTGCTAAAAGCACTGGTACTCAGTACAATTCATATTATGCTGATGTGAAAATTGAATTATATAAATTGTTTAACAAATATAAGAGGAAGTTTGGTGCAGCTAGGTCTCAAAGGGTTACACAGCCTTCAAACCATACATGTAAGAGAAAATAGGCTTGGGGAAGAATCTTTGGAGGAGCAGGTGTTGTTGGTCCTTCCCCTACCACCACTTCATCTTCTTCTACCTCTGCTGTTTTTGAACTCTCAGTCTATTTAGACAGTGACAATGTCACTTCTTATGAGGATGATTTTGACATACTTCTTTGGTGGCATGATGACAAACTAACCTATCCAATCCTATCTACAATGGCAAAAGATATTATGTCAGTTCATGTGTCTACTTGTTCTTCAAAATCTTGTTTCAGCTTATCAGAAAGGATCATTGAAGAATGGTGCCGACGCTTGTTACCTAAAAATATTGAGATGCTGACCTGCTTGAAGGACTAGTAGTTAGGAGAAAAGAGGGAACAACATGCAACTGCTAATAACAAAGAGCTTGAAGAAGCATTCAAGAATTTGTATCTTAATGAAGATGAAGGTGGAGCTGCTGTTGCTAGTGACTGAGAGTGAGACTGAGAGTGGACTCGATGAAGATGAAGATGGAGATGCTACTGCTAGTGACTAAGAGTGGACTTGAATACTTGATGAAGATGAAGATGAAGGTGGAGCTATTGCTGCTGTGCTTTTGTGTGAGTTGAGAGTGGACTTGTCACTCACTCACTTGAGTAACATTTGCATTTTGACAATGGTTTGTAATAACTTAATACAATCTTTAGAGCTGGCTGCACTCTTTTTTCCTTTCTAGGGTTTCTCACAAGGGTGAGTTTTACCTAGAAAGATTTTAATGAGGCAGCATTGCACAAACAACTCATTATGTTATCTAAGTTTCTATTATCTATGTCATTCTATCATTCTTGTGAGTTGATACTTGTTATCTATGTTGAATTGTCGATGTCGTTCTATCATTCTTGTAAGTTCATAAGTATGGAAGTGAAACTATGACTTCAAAAGTTACTATTATCTTTTCTTACTTGGTTGCCAAAGTGTGAAAATGTTTGAGCCTTTTAGGAGATGTGTTCTCTAAGGTGTTTCATGTGAACCGGGCTATGGGCTGGCATGGCCCGCAAATTCTAGCATGCCTGATGGGCTAGCCTAGCACGAAAAAAGGCCCATAGGGCCGTGCTTGGGCCAAAGATTAGGCCCGTGTGCCTGTTAGGCATGGCCCACAGGGCACGGCGTGCCTACTCGGCCCGAACCCATCGGGCCATGCCAGCCCATTACCATGCCAGGCTGGGTCGGACCAGCCCATTGCCCATCTACACCTATGAGTGTGAGGTCGAGTGCTACGAACACGACACGACAATCATCGCCTCTAAGGAGCTTGCGGCCATCAAGAAGGAGGTGGCTAAAGAAGCGCCCGACCCTAAGTGGTCAGCCGGGTCTTTTGAGCCTATGGAGGGCACTAAGGAGGTCCTCATAGACCCTAGGGCTCCAATGGCAAAGCAGTGCGCATTAGCACCACGCTTTCCTCTGAATTGGAAAGCGCGCTCGTTGACTTCCTCCACGCCAAAGAGATATCTTTGCGTGGAAAACCTGATACATGCCAGGCATTCCGAGAGAAATCACCGAGTATGCCTTGAAGATCAGGCTAGGATCCAAGCTAGTGAAGCAGCGCCTGCGTCAATTTGATGAGGGGAAGCGCAGGGCCATCGGTGAGGAAATTACAAAGCTTTTGGCGGCCGGGTTCATCAAGAAAGTATTCCACCCTGAATGGTTAGCCAATCCCATTCTTATACGAAAGAAGAGTGGCAAATGGAGAATGTGTGTTGACTACATGGGTCTCAACAAGGCGTTTCCAAAGGATCTGTTTCCTTTGCCACGCATAGACCAAGTAGTCAACTCAACCTCAGGGTGCGAAACCCTTTGCTTCCTTGATGCGTACTCCAGGTACCATCAAATCATGATAAAAAGACTCCGACCCGCTCATGACATCTTTCATCACCCTGTTTAGATCGTTCTGCTACATCACAATGCCATTTGGTCTAAAGAACGTTGGGGCTACGTACCAGCATTGTATGCTCAAGTGTTTCAGAGACCTCATCGGGTGAACTGTTGAGGCCTATGTAGACGACCTCATGGTCAAGTCCAAACAGGCTGACCAGGTCATAGCCGACCTTGAGCAGACCTTCGCAAAACTCTAAGCAAACGACATTAAGCTCAACCCTGAGAAATGCGTTTTTGGGGTCCCAAGGGGTATGCTGCTGGGCTTCATCATCTCCGAACGTGGCATCGAAGCCAACCCAGAGAAGATCTCGGCCATCATAAGAATGGGCCTGATTCAGAACATAAAGGGGGTACAATGAGTTACAGGGTGCCTCGTCGCGCTCAGCCGCTTCATCTTGCACCTCGGCGAATGGGGTCTCCCCCTCTATTGGCTTCTAAAGAAGGCCGATCGTTTCAAATGGACGCACGAGGCCTAGGAGGCGCTTGACATGGTCAAGCGGCTTCTGACAAAGGCCCCGATCCTGGTCCCTCCGACCAACTGGGAACAACTTCTGCTCTACATCATGGCCACCATGCAAGTAGTCAGCGCCACCCTGGTGGTAGAGTGAGAAGAAGAGGGACATGCCCTCAAAGTGTAGTGTCCCGTGTACTTCATTAGCGAGGTCCTGTCCAATTCCAAGACCCACTACCTCCAAATTCAGAAGCTTCTGTATGCCATCCTCATTGCCAAGAGGAAGCTGCATCACTACTTTGAGTCACATTTGGTGACGGTCATGACGTTGTTCCCCCTCGGTGAGGTCATCCAAAACCAGGACTCCACAGGGAGAATCGCGAAGTGGGCACTCAAGCTAATGGGTCAAGGCATTTCGTATGCCTCCTAGACGGCCATCAAGTCCTAAGTGCTGACTGATTTCGTTGCAGAGTGGACTGAGGTCCAAATGCCACCAGGAGTCATTGACCAGGAGTACTGGATGATGTACTTTGATTGATCCATGATGAAGAAAGGCACTGGTGCGGGGCTGGTCTTCGTTTTGCCCCTCGGCATATGCATGGGGAACATGGTTTGCATGCATTTCCCCTCCTCCAACAATGTGGCCAAATATGAAGCGCTCATCAATGGTCTACGCATCACCATTGAGTTGGGTATCCGATGGCTTGACGTCTAGGGCAACTTCCAGCTGATCATCGACCAAGTCATGAAGGAGTCGAGCTACCACAACACCAAGATGGTAGCATATTGCAGAGAAGTTTGCTAATTGGAGGACAAGTTCAACAGTCTCGAGCTCAATCACATCATGAGGCATCTCAACGAGGCAGTAGATGCACTAGCGAAAGTGGCATCCGACCGATAGCTAGTGCCAATGGGCGTCTTCGCCAGCGATCAACACAAGCCCTCGGTCTGCTATGAGGAGCCAAAACAAGCTGGCGGTGGGACACATGCCCTAGGCTTGGGGGCTAACCAGCCATCGGCTCCATCCAACCCTAAGGTCATGGAGCTAGACGAGAATCCAGCGATAGAGCCTGACCCTCTGGTCGACTGGAGGATGCCTTACCTCGACTACCTCCTCTATGAGGCACTGTCGATGGATAAAATAGAGGCTCGGCGGCTCACGCGTTGCGCCAAGTCCTTTGTCCTTATTGAGGGTGAACTCTACAAGTGAAGCCACACTGGGATCCTGCAGCACTGCATCCCCGTCGAATAGGGGAAGCAGTTACTGAGCGATATCCATGTGGAGTCTACGGTCACTATGCCGCACCTCAGACCCTAGTTAGAAATGCATCCCGACAAGGCCTCTACTGGCTGACCACAGTAGCTGATGCCAAACAGATTGTGCGCACCTGTGAAGGGTGCCAATACTATGCTCAGTAGACCCACCTACCGGTCCAAGCGCTCTAGATGATCCGCATCACGTGGCCTTTAGTGGTCTAGGGCCTCGATCTGGTTGGACCTCTCAAGAGGGCACCCGGGGGCTATACGCACTTGCTTGTCAACATAGACAAGTTTATAAAGTGGGTAGAGGCTCGACTGATCTTCATGATCAAGTCCGAGCAAGCCGTGTTGTTCTTCCTTGGCATCGTCCATCACTTTGGAGTCCCAAACTCCATCATCATGGACAACAGCATGTAGTTCACCAGAAAAAAGTTCCTCTAATTCTACATTGAATACCACATCCACATCAATTAGGCCACTGTGGCGCACCCCCGCACAAACAGACAGGTCGAGCACGCAAACGACATGGTCCTGTAAGGCCTCAAGCCAAGGATCTTCAACTGATTGAACAAGTTTGGTGGACTATGGGTTGTGGAGCTTCCCATGGTGCTCTAGAGCCTGAGGATGACCCCCAGCCGGGCCACCGGCTACACACCATTTTTCATGGTCTATGGTTCCGAGGCTATCATCCCGACCGACCTCAACTATGGAGCACCAAGGGTCAGGGCGTACAACAAACAGGGAGTCGAGGCATCCCTCGAGGATGCCATGGACCAGCTAGATGAAGTGTGCAATGTCACCCTCCTCTGTTCGGCCAAGTATCAACAAGCATTGCGCTGGCACAACAGCCGTTGAGTTTGGGGTCGGGCCTTCAATGTTGGAGACCTGGTGCTCCACCTCGTCTAGAGCAACAAGGACCGCCATAAGCTCTCTCTATTGTGGGAGGGACAGTACGTCATCATAGAGGTGCTCTAGCCAGGCACCTACAAGCTCAAGACCATCGACGGTGAGGTCTTTGTCAATGCCTTGAACATCGAGCAGCTACGTCGCTTTTACCCTTAATAAACGCACACTTTCTCTTATCAGTTTTGCTATCTCCTCCCCGATCTTTAGTGACACCCGACCCCAGCAATGATAAGGGGTCAGGGTTCACTCAGGGGCTAATAAGAGCATACCTATCTGGTAGACATTTCTTTATGCCCGACCTTCTCTCACGTTAAGACCCAGAAGCGAGGTTTGCAGAAACAAACACTGAGTAAAACTAGTCGGACTGTGAGAAACGTATGCCCCGACGACTACGACATCTTTGCTCACCAGCATGATCGGAGTTTTTTCCACACCCTGAGCTTTTTGGACTTAGCTACCAAAAAAGTTAGTGCGTGTCTAAGAGTATATCCACCTAGCAAACATTCTACGTGCCCGACCCCCTCTCACATTGATACCTAGAAGTTAGGGATACGAAAACAAACTCTGAGTAAAACTGGTCGAACTGCGAGAAACCTATGCCCTGATAGCTACAGCGTCTTTGCTCACTAGCATGATCTTAATTTATTCACCCGCACCCCAAGCTTTACGGCCTTAACAACGGAAAGGGTTGGAACACACCAACCTTTTTATACAAAAGGGGGAGAAGGGCTAAAAAATTATTTGACCATAATGAAATCTAAGAGCTTGTTCATTTATTACAAGTTCGTCGCCTAGCTTAGCTGCCTAAGTTTTTGGGTAGGATGTTCTCATCCCATAGCTCCACAGAAAAGTCCTGTCCCAGCGGGTAACACAAGTCGATCGGACGGCTTGGCTACTGCCAAGAGATGGGTAAAGAGCAGCAGGATGCCCCATGTGGGTTATGCCGACCCTGTCATGAACGACGGACCCAGATTCCACTCAAACATGTCCGGTAAGAGCTCCTGAACCCGTCACTCGTGCCATCAAGGTAGGTCCTATGCCAGCAGGTCGCCCTTAATTTATGCACATTTTCTCTTATCAATTTTGATATCGAGCCCCCAACCCTAGCAACGATAAGGGGTCGGGCCTCACTCAGGGGCTGGTAATAGTATCTATTTGCTAAACATTTTTATGCTCGGTCCCTTCTCACATTAAAAAACTAGAAGCAAGGTGTGCAGAAACAAACTCTGAGTAAAACTGGTTGGACCGCAAAAAACCTATGCCCTAGTGGCTACGGCATTTTTGCTCACCAGCGTTATCAGAGTTTTTGTCCCCACACCCTGAGCTTTAGCCTCTGCCTTCTCGGGAAGGGTTTGGAGGGGCCCACCTGCAGAATCTCCATCGAGGAGAGGCCGGCAGGTGACCTAAGTCGATCGAACAACTCAGGCCACTGTCAAGAGACAGATAGGGAGCAGTGGGATGCCCCATGTAGGTTACGTCGGCTCCATCACAAATGATGGACCCGGACCCCACACGGACATATCTGGTAAGAGCTCCCCGAACTCGTCACTCGAGCCATCGAGGTAACTTTATGGACCCCCACTTTTCTTTTCCATCACATGATCATTCATTCTCATGCATGCATTCATATATTCATTCATTCATTCATCCATCCATACATTCATCCCATACATCCAAGCAATGCATATGCAATTGATGTATCACAACGCTTCACGTCGCATCACGAAGCGGTAGTCGTCTTATTCGATATGAGCGATGACCGACCAAGGTTCGAAGACTGGCCCACAAAGGGCTCGAGGCCGCCTTGCGTCAAATAGAGCTAGGGGAGAAAAATGTAGATGAGCCCCAGCGGCCTTGCCCGACCTCGCTCAGAAGCAAACATGGACATCTAGACCTTTCTCGTTCGATCCTAACCTCGAGCCAAACGCACAGAAAATCTCCATCGAGGAGAGGTCAGTGGGCCACCTGAGTCACTCTTTGGAGCGACATGGGAATCTACCGGGAGGTGAGTTAAGGAGTAGTGGAATGCCACATGAGGGATATGCCGACCCCGTCAGCGAACGACGGACCCAGATTCCACTTGGACATGTCCATTAGCGAGCTCACCGAGTGCGACACTCGAGCCATCGAGGCAAGTGTCGTTAGCTCAACCCCTCCGGTTGCGGAAACCGTGGATGGGGTGATGCATGAAACTTAGCCAAACCCTACCAATTCCAATGAGGCTCGAAGGATTGAGCCACCCGACCCTAACTCGAGAATTCAACCGACCGGGGTTCGAAGGCCGACCCGCGAAGGGTTCAAGGCCACCTCGTGTCGACCAGAGCCAGAGGAGAAAACGCAAATGAGCCCAAGTGGCCTTTGCTTCACCCGCTTAGAAGTGGACAGGGTATCTCAACCTTCTCGTTCGAGCCTGACCTCGAGCCAAGCCCATAGAATCTCCATCAAGGAGAGGCTAGTGGGCCACCTGAGTCGCTCTTTAGAATGACTCAGGCATCTACTGAGAGGTGGGTTAAGGAGCAGTGGAATACCACATGAGGGCTATGCTGACCCTGTGACGAACGATGGACCCGGATTCCACTCGAACTTGCCCATTAGCGAGCTCGGCGAGCGCATCACTCGAGCCATCAAGGCAAGTGACGCAAGCTCAACCCCTCTGGTTGTGGAAACCGTGGACACTGTGACGATCACAAAAATGAGCTGACCCTCGATTGGACCTCCGCTATTTGTGGGGGCTTGAGGAAAGTTGGACTCACAAGGAGACCGAATGCGCGGTCGCAGAATGATGGCTCAGATCCTAGGGAAGGGGTACGTGCGAAAACTAAGAATAATGTTTCTAAAACAAGAGACGCTTTCTCCAACTAGTTCCGCTATCCTCTCCTCGATCTTCAGTGACACCCGACCCCAGCAATAGCAAGGGGTCGGGTCTCGCTTGGGGGCTGATAAGGGCATATATGTCGCAGAACCGACCAATTTATAAGAATACAAGTACAATGGCAGCCCGCAAGCGGTCGCACTATCATACTTGAACCCATATAAACCCGGTAGTCCGTCGAGTACCATGACGGGTCTCGATAAACAATTTACAACAACCAAGATCGTACAGAATTCAACATACATGCCATATATTACATAAAGTTCGCAGATACATTTCATCATCAGAGTACGAATAAAAGTTATTACAAACCGAGTTTGATAATTAAAGCGGAAGCAAATAAGTTCAAAATTAAAGTTTCCAACATAGTTTGATACAGTGCCAAGTAAGATCACGGTCCACAAAAGCAAAGATAGGAATTACTAAAGAAGCCTTCCCAAGGCTTACTCCTCATCCATAGCGGAATGGAGGCAACTCTTGCAATAACCATAATACACAGTGCCATCTGCAACAATGGGAAAATAAACCCTGAGTACGAGAAGGTACTCAGCTAGACTTACCCGTCATAAACCAAAATAAAATGACTCCAAGGATTATGCAAGGCTGTATAAGTGGACATAACAGGATAACATTTTGCGTAAAAGGCAATTGACCCATTGTACAATTATGATTCCTTTATCAAGTTAATTATAACTATCCATTTCTAGATTTGCAACTATCCTGTGCCAAACATGTGGTATATCATTTAGAAGCATACAATAGTAACCATAGCAGGTATTGTAATTCCATTTTCATCTGAACCATCATGTTTCATAACACAGTTACTACGATGTTGGAGCTAGTTAAGTTTCTCACTATCCGGGAGAGACGGTGATTCGAATCGATTTCAACCAGCTAGGAATTTATTCCTAACACAAACCTAGGTCTACCAGCCACGATAGCCTTAGGTCACCTTTGGTACAACACAAGTACACATTTCACGAGTCCGTACCACGCCGCACAATCTGGAACACCAGATGCCAGGATGCTCAGGCCAAGCCTACCCTTGGGCTCAGTCTGATCATTCCCGGGAAGGAGCGCACAACAGAACGGGTCCCGGCCTGAGTTGAATTACTCGGCTTCGCGGTCGGAACGAGTTATCCGGCCAGCTAAGTGAGAGGCATACGTTCAATCTTGTCAGAAGTTCCAACAACGATATGGTCCTTGATTGACATAGACGGGGATAGATCCACACCCAAGACCTCCATGCCTTGTTGCTTCTCTATCGACCTCCCGTCCGGTCTTGATTTACATTTACCTCATGGTTCTTTTCCACGTTAGCAGATATAGCCAACCGTGCTCCGGTATCCACCTATATCTCGCAGGTGACAGGACATCACCCGACTTCTACCGGTCTAAGCATGGCTAAGCATATATTCGATCCTGGACCTATACCGGTTAAAGGGTTAATATCTGGACAAGGAATGTACATGCATCAAGTGGTTTCATTCAACTCTTATAACCTAATGCATCAATCATAAGTACGTAAGTAAACACTTGTAAATTACTGGGAGACTTATAATGCTCCGAGGCTTGCCTCGTAGAAAGGAAGTAGGGTGGTGGTCAGGGCACTCCGGAAGCTCTTCAGGGTTCTGCTCCACGCCTTCGGGAGCTGTGGCTTGCGGATCCTCCTGCTGGTTCCCTTCCTCTGCTTCTTCGAATTCCAGCAACGTGATCTCTTCCTCCGATCCTAGATGCATGAATATGGCATAAGTATTACGAATGCATATGTGTTAACAAGTGCATCATGTTTATTGAGTAGGTGCATATCTCTTCTCGATTATTAACTAACTACTTCTACAATGCATCGATTATACCACAAAACAGCAGCTACTTGTTTCACTCATAACTGGAGTTCTACTAATCCAAATATAGTGATCCTAGACTTTCTGGAATGCTTATCAAATTCTCTACAACTTTGTTATTAACCATTTTTACAGTACACATCATTTTCAACATGCAACTCATCAAACTCTAGAATCTGTCCGGAAACTACTCACTATGCAATACAACGTAACAATACTTCTACTTCATGTAATCATTCCAAATTTGACAACATAAAACCTACCAACAGTGTAAGCATACCAAATACATTTTAGACAATATAATGGTGAAGCCCAAACTATTTATTTAATTGCCTTTATTATTTTATTTAGATAATCTAGGTTAAATAATAAACATATACCAGATGCACTTCATAAATTCTTAAAATTTTACAGTGCCTTACTAATGCTATCAAAGGACTACTATAAAAGTTTATGTCATTTTACTAAGTAGAACATCCTATACAAAAATGACAAGGAAGCAAGGCTTGAAATAGCATAAATGGAAAATCCTATTGCAAAGTGTCAAGCAACAGATTTCCTATTTTTCTTAGCATCCATATACTACTAGGATTACCTCCAACAAATTTTATGAATTTTGGACTCATAAATAATTTATAAAAATTCATGCAAGGATTAATTATTCATAAAACAACAATCTATAACTATAGATCTACACATGCACTGGTCCTCACATTTTTACCAGAGCTCATATATGCTAAGACTAGCTTACCACAAAAATTTCATAATTTTTGGAGCACAGGAACTCTAGATATAAAATAAACAAATTTGAATGCATTCAAAAGCACATTTCAAATCTCTATTTAAATCTCCCAAAAATTCTACTGTAAAGTCCAGAATATATTTTTTCTAAATACTACACTTCCTAAGGAACACAACCAAATTTATTTCACAATTTTTGAAGCTACCAGACTAGAGATCTAAAAATAACAAAACACATGAAATCAGGATTTAAATCTGAAAAGAATAAACTAGCTTTCTCTTCTTCTGTCGCTGACCGGTGGGACCTATGCGTCAGTTGGACCCACATGTCATCGAGACAAAACAGGGCCGGCGGCGCCACTCTACGGGCACGGCCAGAGCTCGCCGACGGTGAGGTTGCCGGCGGTGAGGTCTTCACGATGTGATCTACGTGACCTAGCGCATCTATTGAACCACTTGGCCGGCCCTATCGTTAATGCTGATGACGACGGCGGCGGCTATGGCGGCTCGGCGAGGCGGGACAACGGCGGCATGCCGGAGGAAGCTACGGCGAAGCACTAAAAGGCGCAGACGAGCTTCCATGGGCTCAGGCAAACCTATCTAGCGCTCTAGCGCGGCTTGCAGTGGATGGTGCCGACATGGCCACGGTGATGGGGCTAGCGGCAGAGCTCCGGCGAGGCACTGCACGGCGCTGGCGCTTACCGAGCTTGAACCGTAGGCACTGGCTGGCGTAGGGAGTCGCTGGGAAGACAGTGATGCTTCTACGGTGGCGAATGGGCGGCTCGGCGTGAGCTTGCGCACGGCTATGGCGACGGCGGAGCTGTGGGAGCTCGGCGGCTGCTGCTGGTGCTGCGAACGGCGAAGGAGAGCCAGGAAATGTGAAATGAGGGCGCAGGATGGCTCGGGCAGGCGCTGGTGGGGTTAAGGCCACGTTCAGGCACGTCGTGGCCTGCGCGATCAGGGTGTTGGCGACGCGCGGCCGTCGCCGCGGACACGCGGCGCGCGGGCTCTGCTGGTGGTCGGCCACTGAACGGCGTCGCCAGTTGATTCAGTCGCGCGCGTATTAGCCTGACAGTGAGAATTGATGATGGTTTAACAGCTAATCTATAGCTCTATTGCATAAACCATCAAAATGAAACTTGTAGATCGATGTACCATCTACAACTTTTGTTCAAGGATCATGCTCCAATTCTCAACCGAGACCGAGTAAAATTACCCCCAACATGGGCCTGTCAGTCTGTCAGTCAATCAAAGACATAGAAATTTTTGTTAAGTGTTGAAATCTGGATTTTGCTGATTTTTGTGGGACCCATTCAAGCATGTTAGAAGCTAAATCAGTCAATGACCTAAAAATAAAAGTTGTTCCTTATGTCAAACACTAAAACTTTGCTTTAGTGATCTCCTCCATGCAAGGTCTCTAACACCTAGTTCAACTTTGGTCAAACATGTCACATTCAAATGATGATACATACTCAAACTATGACTCAATGACCAAATTAGCCATAGCCCTAAATACCAAAGTTGTTCATGATGATATCCTAAACATGTTTAAGCTATTTGCAAGGTCACACAATCATCTACATGTTTACACTCATGATCATATGCACATACGCATGGAAACATGAAATAATAAGAATGTTGCACATGTTTCAATTGCATGTTTCAAATGTCAAAGCTTGTATATGAATGTTTTATGATCATGCTCATGCTATGCGAGTCAAATTATGCAAGGCTAACACCCGAGGTGTTACAGCCCCTCCCCCTTATAAAAATCTCATCCCGTGATTTGCAAGACCTACCATTCTTGGAAAAAGGCGGGATAAACTTCTCGTAGATAATCTTCTCTTTCCCACGTAGCATCTTGTTCACTATGATTATTCCACACCACCTTATAGAACTTAATAATCTTACTCCGTGTTACTCTCTCCATCTCCTCTAATACTCGAATTGGCTTTTCTTCATAGGTCAAATCCGATTGAAGCTGCACGTTGGTGGGTGCAATAGCTTCTTCCGGTACTCGAAGACATTTCTTTAACTGAGAAACATGGAACACATCAAAGATTGCATTCATCTCTGGTGGAATTGTAACTTATACGCAACCTTCCCTTTTTGTTCCAAAATTTTGTATGGCCCTACATATCTTGGTGAAAGCTTCTTTTTCATCCCAAATCTTTTCACACCTTTCATGGGTGATACTCTCAAGTATACATAGTCACCCACTTCAAAAGTCAGTGGTCTTCTTCTTTTGTCGACATAACTCTTTTGTCTTGATTGAGCTGCCTTCATATGTTGTTGGATGATACGTACTTGCTCTTCAGCTTCATTGACAAAATCAATACCAAAGTATCTCCTTTCACTGGGCTCAATCCAATTCAATGGAGTTCTGCACTTTCTGCCATACAAGGCTTCAAATGGAGCCATTTTGATACTCGCTTGATAACTGTTGTTATAGGAGAATTCAGCTAAAGGTAACCATTTCTCCCATGAACCTTTGAAGATATAACACAAGCTCTAAGTAAATCTTCTAGGATTTGGTTCACTCGCTCTATCTGTCCTGAAGTTTGTGGATGATATGCCGAACTTCTGATTAGCTTGGTTCCCAAAGCCTGGTGTAAGTGCTCCCAGAAACGAGCTATGAACTATGGTCCTCGATCTGAGATTATAGTCCTGGGTACCCCATGTAGTCTCATGATCTGGGAAACATATAACTCAGAGTATTTCCCCACGTGATATGTTGTGTGAACTGGTACGAAATGTGCTGACTTGGTGAGACGATCAATAATTACCCAGATTGAATCGTGACCTTGTGGCGTCATTGGAAGGCCTGTGATAAAGTCCATGCTGATTTCCTCCCATTTCCATCCTGGAATAGGCAATGGCTGAAGTAATCCAGCGGTTTTCATATGGACGGCTTTCACTCTACTGCAGTTATCACACCTAGCAACATAGGTTGCGATCTCTTTCTTCATCTTAGTCCACCAAAAATGGGTTTTCAAATCTTGATACATCTTACTACTACCCGGATGGATAGACAATTTGGATGAGTGAGCTTCATCTAAAATTTGATTCCTCAGCTCACGGTCTTTTGGTACCACTAGTCGGTCCTCAAACCATAATACACCTCTTTCGTCTAATCTAAAATGTTTGGTTTCCTGCTCTTGCATTTTTTTCTTGATGTGACTTATTCCTACATCTGTCTGCTATAGCTCTATGATTTTGCCCTCAAGTGAACAACTGATTGTGATATTGTGTAGTACAGTAGGATGTAGCAAGTTGAATCCATCTTCCAACAATGCTTCCACAGTATTGCAATGGGACTTCCGACTGAGTGCATCGGCTACTACATTGGCTTTACCTGGATGGTAATACACTTCTAAGTTGTAGTCCTTAATCAATTCTAACCATCTTCGTTGTCTCATGTTCAGCTCTGGCTGGGTAAAGATATACTTGAGACTTTTGTGGTCAGTATAGATATGACATACATTACCCAACAAGTAATGTCTCCATATCTTTAATGCATGAACAACGGCTGCAAGTTCCAAATCATGTGTAGGGTAGTTGACTTCATGTTTTCTCAATTGCCGAGAAGCATATGCAATTACTCTCCCTTCTTGCATAAGCACACATCCCAAACATATTCCTGATGCATCACAAAATACATCAAAAGGCTTTTCAATGTCTAGTTGTGCTAGCACAGGCGCTATAGTCAACAAAGTTCTGAGGGTGTGAAAAGCTGCTTCACATTCTGGTGTCCATTTGTACTTCTCATCTTTCTGAAGTAGTCTGGTCATAGGCTTAGCTATCTTTGAGAAGTCTGGAATAAACCGGCGATAGTATCCTGCTAACCCTAGAAAACTCCGAACTTCATGAACCGAAGTTGGGGCTTTCCAATCCATGACCTCTTGTACTTTTGATGGGTCTACTGAGATTCCATCTCTTGATAAAATGTGACCTAAGAAAGGTACTTTGCTTATCCAAAATTCACATTTGCTAAACTTGGCATATAGCTTATGCTCCCTCAATCTGGATAGGACAATCCTCATATGCTCTTCATGATCTGACTCATTTTCTGAATAAATCAATATATTATCGATAAACACGACCATGAACTTGTCAAGTTCGGGCATGAATACCGAGTTCATCAGGTATATGAAGTAGGCTGGAGCATTTGTTAGTCTGAAAGACATAACCAAATACTCGTATAAGCCGTACCTAGTAGAGAAAGCAGTTTTAGGTATATCCTCCGGTCTGATCTTTATCTGATGGTAGCCTGATCTCAAGTCAATTTTGGAGAATACCTTTGCCTTCGCTAGCTGATTGAACAAGATGTCGATGCGGGGCAACGGATATTTGTTCTTGATGGTCACAGCATTAAGTGGTCTATAATCTACACACATTCTCAGTGACTTATCCTTCTTTTTCACAAACAAGGCTGGACATCCCCACGGAGATGAGCTAGGTTGGATAAGACCCTTGTCCAATAGATCTTATAATTGAACCTTAAGTTCTGCTAACTCATTGGGTGGTATTCTATAGGGCCTTCTAGATATGGGTGCGGTACCTGGCACTAACTCGATCTTAAATTCCACGTCCCTATCTGGTGGTAGACCTAGTAATTCCTCTGGAAATACATCCAGAAACTCACAAACCATGGGGATATCACATATTGTGGTGGTTTGGATAGCACAGGCTAAATGTTGGGGTTTGAAATTGCTGGGAGAGTGGGACTAGAAAAGCATTCCCTCCCGTGGGTTCTCTCAACATAATAGTGTGGGTGCTAGTGTCAATAAGAACACCATGATCCTTCATCTAATTCATGCCTAAGATTACACTTATTGACAACCCGGGCAATATTATCAAATCCGTGGTGTACTCCCTCCATTGTATCAAGATGAGTACATTTTTGACTATCTTTTTGGTAGTAACAGTACCCCCTGCTGAACTTATGTTATAACCCCCTTTACTTACTTCAATTATTTCTTGATCATGTCTAGATGCAAATGCTTGACTCATAAATGAATGAGAAGCTCCCGAATCAAATAAAACAACAGCGGGATGCTTGTTGACGAGAAACATACTAGCCGTGACAACTTCTCCGGCGGGCACTTCCTCCACAGCAGTATAATGCACTTGTCCCTAACGTGCCCTGGCATTCACCTACCTCTGATTGTTCTGATTTGGGTTGCCATTCCTCTTGGGGTGGGGGCACTCCTTGGACCAATGACCCAGTTGGTTGCAGTTGAAACATGGTTGATTACTTCTGAATCTGGTGGAGCTATCCTGATTGCCATTTCCTTTTGGTAAGGCAATAGTGAATGCCTTACGAAATGGTTTCTGTGGTCTGTTATTCTGAGCTTTAGGTGGTGGAGGCCTAAACTTGGGTGAAGGTGGACGGAATTGTGGCCTAGCTGTGATAGGCGCTTTTGACTAGAAAGATCCGGATGCACCGGCCTCATATGTCCTTTTGCGACCCTTAGCAACTGCATGCATATTGTTGTGGTTTTCTTGGGTCAAGGCATCACTAATGAACTCATTGTACGTGGCACATCTAGAATTTGCCATAGTCTTCATCAGTTTGGTACCCAACCCTCGCTTGAAACTCTCTATCTTTTTCTCCTCAGTATCCACGAAACTTGGAGCATATCTTGACAAGTTGTTGAATGCGTGCATATATTCTGTGAGTCACTTTGTTCCTTGAGTGAGCCTCATAAATTCGGCTACTTTCATACGCATCAGGCCCGGGGGAATATGGTGTCCCCTAAAAGCCAACTTGAACTGTTCCCAGGTCACTCGCGCATTAGCAGGCAAAGATGACAGGAAATGTGTTCACCAGATCCCTGCTGGTCCTTGCAATTGATGAGAAGCATACTCTGCTTTTAGATGCTCCGTGACCCTCAACAGATGGAATTTCTGCTCAATGGTATTCAGCCACTCATTGGCCTGCAGTGGTTCCTCAGCCACCTTGAAGATTGGAGGCTTCATGTCCAGAAACTCCTTGAATGTACTGTGCTGATTTGGCTCGGCCCCTGGTTGATGTGGGTGGCCACGAGTAGTGTTTTGCGCGATGAGGCGCAAAGCTTCCTCCATTGTCCTCTGGCTCCCCTAGGAACTGGGTAAAGAATTCCTGAGCAGACGGTGGCGGTGGGGGTGGCAAGTCATCTTGGTTGCCATCCTGGCTGCCACCAGCTCCAGCACGGGTGCGCGTCATCTATGAAGTTGCAACAATAAGCGATTATTGGTTGATGTCAAGAGATTGCAGATGAATTAGGTACTCATGCCAAACTGAAATTACTGGAGAAAATTCTCAAAATCACAATAAAAATAGAGGCATAACAATTCATTCTCGCAACATGACATCCCCAATTTGACCACTCATCGCGCTCATAACGCATGCAAATTTAAATCGTGATTACCGACAAAGGACTGGAATTGCATTGATGTTCAACCAAACGTGCAATTAATCAACATTACATGATAGTCGGGTTTACTAATGCCAAATTCGAGCTACAGGTCCATTACACGAATAAAGGTGATACATTAGTCCTTCCACTAAGTGCTAAGCGATCTAATCCTCATCATGATCACTATCAAGGTCAGACGCAGGGTCATCTCCTTCCTTAGGTTCTACTTTTTCTTCAGGCTCCACTTCTTCTTCTTCTTCCTCGTACCCTTCTAGATCCATCTCCGCGGCTCCAGGTGGGACATAAGGGTGGAGCTGGTTGTTCAGTAGATGAACCTCTTCATGTAGATTATCGTTGTATTCTTCCGCATGGGCCAGCTGCTGTCCCAGCTCAAACTATCGAGCTCTCAGGACATCTTCCCTGGACCAGGCTGCATTCCTTTGGTGAGTTAACCGAGTCATCTCTTCAGTGAGCCTCTCAATCTCAGTGTTGTGCTCCCTCTGAAGCTGACGTCGGTCCTCGCGGGCATGATCAAGAGCACCAGACACACGTCTGAGGCTACCTTCTACTCCATCTAACACTCTCATCATTGCAAACATGGCGCTCATGGAAGGGTTATCGCTGTTCTGCCCTTCTGCTGCACCAATCTCCAAGGGTCTTCCTCTTGCCTGTTGCCATGAGTCAGTGGAGGGGTTGCCCCTTGGAAAAACTCCAACCAAAGCGGATGCCAGCTCCTGAGGAAAACAATCCATGATATCCCTTAGGATCCCAAAGGCTACCCTGCCAGCTGCTTCTTCAGCAGTCCTGCCAGTTGACTCATAACACCAGCCTGTCCACTTAGAATCATCACCTCGAGGACGAACAACGGCCTCCACAGTAACTAAGAGACCTTCTCCCAACTGCTCATTCGCCCAGAAGTAGCGGGGTTCCATTCCATCAGGATAGCCTACATAGCTGAGCACTCTCCATAAGAGTGTAGGCATCCCAAACTCTCCAAGGAACGTGTGACGTTGACGGGTACGTGGAGCAAGCTGACGGCTGGGAGCTCTGCCTCCGGTGGACTTGCGAGCAGTCTGCTTGGTGCGTGCCATCTGCACCATTAACATGTACCCTTTGGTGAGACAATGCCATAATGGATAAGAGTTACATAACCGAGTAAGAATTTTATAAGGGGAGGAACAATGTAGTTATGTGAATGGTAATTATCATGATGCATGCTCGTTCCGTACGTCCTCACAAACTTAGGAAAAATTTGTTTCTAACGGTAGACACGGTGGCATACATACGTTCTCTCATAATTAGCGTAACTAGTCGAGCTACACGTTTCGTTGTTAGTGTACCTGCATAAGATTTCATTTCAGCCCTAAACCCATAATAAAATATGCAGAATGTAATTGTAAATACTTCCATATATGTATACCTATACATATACTTCCGTATCAATCTACCCGACAATAATTTAAACCCACAATTAAATACGTACCATATACACATGCAAGCATGCATACATAGCTGTACCAAAGCTAACTCTTCCCGACCACACGCTCACATCTTGCGGTCATACACTCATCATCTTACCTTGGCGTAGAGGCATTTGATCCATATATTACCACTCAAGTGAATGGCATCCATACTATAGCACGCCGTATGGACGACAAAGTAAAAACCCCCATGTTAGTACTTAATTAGCCACCTAAAAGTCCTTAATTTGGGCATAAGGAAAGTGATCCTTGGCACACTTTAGATTTCAAATACCTATTATATAACTATTAGTTGCTAGAGAAGGGTTTTTGGAAAACAAAAACTTTTGTTTCAAATACACTTGTGACAATTAACGTTGAATCTTACTCTGATGCCAGCTATCGCAGAACCGACCAATTTATAAGAATACAAGTACAATGGCAGCCTGCAAGCGGTCGCACTGTCATACTTGAACCCATATAAACCCGGTAGTCCGTCGAGTACCACGACGGGTCTCAATAAACGATTTACAACAACCAAGATCGTACAGGATTCAACATACATGCCACATATTACATAAAGTTCGCAGATACATTTCATCATCAGAGTACGAATAAAAGTTATTACAAACTGAGTTTGATAATTAAAGCGGAAGCAAATAAGTTCGAAATTAAAGTTTCCAACATAGTTTGATATAGTGCCAAGTAAGATCATGGTCCACAAAAGCAAAGATAGGAATTACTAAAGAAGCCTACCCAAGGCTTACTCCTCATCCACAGCGGAATGGAGGCAACTCTTGCAATAACCATAATACACAGTGCCATCTACAACAATGGGAAAATAAACCCTGAGTACGAGAAGATACTCAGCTAGACTTACCCATCATGAACCAGAAATAAAATGACTCCAAGGATTATGCAAGGCTGTATAAGTGGACATAACGGGATAACATTTTGCGTAAAAGGCAATTGACCCATTGTACAATTATGATTCCTTTATCAAGTTAATTATAACTATCCATTTCTAGATTTGCAACTATCCTGTGCCAAACATGTGGTATATCATTTAGAAGCATACAATAGTAACCATAGCAGGTATTGTAATTCCATTTTCATCTGAACCATCATGTTTCATAACACAGTTACTACGATGTTGGAGCTAGTCAAGTTTCTCACTATCCGGGAGAGACGGCGATTCGAATCGATTTCAATCAGCTGGGAATTTATTCCTAACACAAACCCAGGTCTACCAGCCACGATAGCCTTAGGTCACCTTTGGTACAACTCAAGTACACATTTCACGGGTCCGTACCTCGCCGCACAATCTGGAACACCAGATGCCAGGATGCTCAGGCCAAGCCTGCCCTTGGGCTCAGTCTGATCGTTCCCCGGAAGGAGCGCACAACAGAATAGGTCCTGGCCTGAGTTGAATTACTCGGCTTCGCGGTTGGAACGAGTTATCCGGCCAGCTAAGTGAGAGGCATGCGTTCAATCTTGTCAGAAGTTCCAACAATGGTACGGTCCTTGATCGACACAGACGGGGATAGATCCACACCCAAGACCTCCATGCCTTGTTGCTTCTCTATTGACCTCCCATCCGGTCTTGATTTACTTTTACCTCATGGTTCTTTTCCATGTTAGCAGATCTAGCCAACCGTGCTCCGGTATCCACCTATATCTCGCAGGTGACAGGACATCACCCAACTTCTACCGGTCTAAGCATGGCTAAGCATATATTCGATCCTAGACCTATACCGATTAAAGGGTTAATATCTGGACAAGGAATGTACATGCATCAAGTGGTTTCATTCAACTCTTATAACCTAATGCATCAATCATAAGTACGTAAGTAAACACTTGTAAATTACTGGGAGACTTATAATGCTCTGGGGCTTGCCTCACAGAAAGGAAGTAGGGCGGTGGTTAGGGCACTCCGGAAGCTCTTCAGGGTTCTGCTCCACGCCTTCGGGAGCTGCGGCTTGCGGATCCTCCTGCTGGTTCCCTTCCTCTGCTTCTTCGAATTCCAGCAACGTGATCTCTTCCTCTGATCCTAGATGCATGAATATGGCATAAGTATTACGAATGCATATGTGTTAACAAGTGCATCATGTTTATTGAGTAGGTGCATATCTCTTCTCGATTATTAACTAACTACTTCTACAATGCATCGATTATACCACAAAACAGCAGCTACTTGTTTCACTCATAACTAGAGTTCTACTAATCCAAATACAGTGATCCTGGACTTTCTGGAAAGCTTATCAAATTCTCTACAACTTTGTTATTAACCATTTTTACAGTACACATCATTTTCAATATGCAACTCATCAAACTCTAGAATCTATCCGGAAACTACTCACTTTGCAATACAACGTAACAATACTTCTACTTCAGGTAATCATTCCAAATTTGACAACATAAAACCTATCAACAGTGTAAGCATACCAAATACATTTTAGAAAATATAATGGTGAAGCCCAAACTATTTATTTAATTGCCTTTATTATTTTATTTAGGTAAGTAGGTTAAATAATAAACATATACCAGATGCACTTCATAAATTCTTAAAATTTTACAGTGCCTTACTAATGCTATCAAAGGACTACTGTAAAAGTTTTATGTCATTTTACCAAGTAGAACATCCTATACAAAAATGACAAGGAAGCAAGGCTTGAAATTGCATAAATGGAAAACCCTATTGCAAAGTGTCAAGCAACATATTTCCTATTTTTCTTAGCATCCATATACTACTAGGATTACCTCCAACAAATTTTATGAATTTTGGACTCATAAATAATTTATAAAAATTCATGCAAGGATTAATTATTCATAAAAGAAAAATCTATAACTATAGATCTACACATGCACTGGTCCTCAAATTTTTACCACAGCTCATATATGCTAAGACTAGCTTACCACAAAAATTTCATAATTTTTGGAGCACAGGAACTCTAGATATAAAATAAACAAATTTGAATGCATTCAAAAGCACATTTCAAATCTCTATTTAAATCTCCCAAAAATTCTACTGTAAATGTCCAGAATATATTTTTCCTAAATATTACACTTCCTAAGGAACACAACCAAATTTATTTCACAATTTTTGAAGCTACCAGACTGGAGATCTAAAAATAACAAAACACATGAAATCAGGATTTAAATCTGAAAAGAATGAACTAGCTTTCTCTTCTTCTGTCGCTGACCGGTGGGACCTACGCGTCAGTTGGACCCACATGTCATCGAGACGAAACAGGGCCGGCGGCGCCACTCTACGGACGTGGCCAGAGCTCGCCAACGGCGAGGTTGCTGGTGGTGAGGTCTTCACGATGTGATCTACGTGACCTAGCGCATCTATTGAACCACTTGGCCAGGCCCTATCGTTAACGCTGATGATGACAGCGGCGGCTATGGCGGCTCGGTGAGGCGGGACAACGGCGGCATGCCGTAGGAAGCTGCGGTGAAGCACTAAAAGGCGCGGACGAGCTTCCATGGGCTCAGGCGAAACCTATCTAGTGCTCTAGCGCGGCTTGCAGTGGACGGTGCCGACGTGGCCACGGTGACGGGGCTAGCGGCGGAGCTCCGGCGAGGCGCTGCACGGCGCTGGCGCTTACCGAACTTGAACCGCGGGCACTGGCTGGCGTTGGGAGTTGCTGGGAAGACAGTGATGCTTCTGCGGTGGCAAATGGGTGGCTCGGCGTGAGCTTGCGCACGGCTATGGCGACGGTGGAGCTGTAGGAGCTCGACGGCTGCTGCTGGCGCTGCGAACGGCGAAGGAGAGCCTGGGAAATGTGAAATGAGGGCGCGGGATGGCTCGGGCAGGCGCTGGCGGGGTTAAGGCCACGTTCAGGCGCGTCGTGGCCTGCGCGATCAGGGCGTTGGCGACGCGCGGCCGTCGTCGTGGACACGCGGCGCACGGGCTCTGCCGGTGGTCAGCCACTGAACGGCGTCGTCAGTTGATTCAGTCGCGCGCGTGTTAGCCTGACAGCGAGAATTGACGACGGTTTAACAGCTAATATGTAGCTCTATTGCGTAAACCATCAAAATGAAACTTGTAGACCGATGTACCATCTACAACTTTCGTTCAAGGATCATGCTCCAATTCTCAACCGAGACCGAGTAAAATTACCCCCAACATGGGCCTGTCAGTCTGTCAGTCAATCAAAGACTTAGAAAATTTTGTTAAGTGTTGAAATCTGGATTTTGCTGATTTTTGTGGGACCCATTCAAGCATGTTAGAAGCTAAATCAGTCAATGACCTAAAAATAAAAGTTGTTCCTTATGTCAAACACTAAAACTTTGCTTTAGTGATCTCCTCCATGCAAGGTCTCTAACACCTAGTTCAACTTTGGTCAAACATGTCACATTCAAATGATGATACATACTCAAACTATGACTCAATGACCAAATTAGCCCTAGCCCTAAATACCAAAGTTGTTCATGATGATATCCTAAACATGTTTAAGCTATTTGCAAGGTCACACAATCATCTACATGTTTACACTCATGATCATATGCACATATGAATGGAAACATGAAATAATAAGAATGTTGCACATGTTTCAATTGCATGTTTCAAATGTCAAAGCTTGTATATGAATGTTTTATGATCATGCTCATGCTATGCGAGTCAAATTATGCAAGTCTAACACCCGAGGTGTTACAATATATACACCCTTTCTAAAATAGTCACCATGTCTAACCCCTTCCTCACATTGATGGCAAGGTCTGCAGAAACGAACGACTAAGTAAGGCTGGTCAAACTGCAAGAAACCTACGCCCTAGCGGCTACGGCACTCTTGCTTACCAGCGTGATCAGAGTTTCCCTCCTACACCTCGAACTCTACGGTCTTAACAAACGGAAGGGTCGGAACGCATGAACCCCTTTTTCACACATAAAAAGGGAGGAAAAACAAGTTCGTTCGCACCAAAACAAAAGAATAGATCTAATCAAATGAAACAAAATGACAAGTTTATTCAAACAATATAGAAGGGTCAGAACTTGTTTGCTTATTATAAGAACGACCACCCGACCTATTGAACTAACTAACCCCTCCGGGGGAGAACTATGGCTTCGATCCTATCCGCCAGGTCCTGTGAAAGGGGAGCCACTACCACTTCCATGTCCTCTAGCTCATGGACTTCATAGCCAGATGCAAAGTCATGGCACATCGTCTCTAGATCGATGTTGTACCCATAATGGGAATGAGCAATCATGAAGGATTGATTGACCCCAGCGCGAAGGGCATTCCTCTCGAGCTGGCGCACCTGAGCCGTGATCTCGATGGCATGGGCCGCAAGCGATCTGGTCCCCTCTAACCATACCACCTCAAGGTCATCGTAGACCACTCTAAGGGCAGTGCTTAGGATACCGAGCTTGTCACTCTCCACCTAAAGATTCCTCCTCGCCTCGATGAGGTCCACGGCCAGCCCGACAGAAATGCTCTCGGCCTCCAGCTTCTGGGTCATCACATTTCTGAGCTTGGCCTAGAGGGAGCTGACCTTATGCTATGTGTCACCGCGCTCTTGGCAGGCCTGGTCATGCTCTCGGAAGGCCTGGTTACGCTCCTCGCGAGCCACACCATGCTCCGAGCTAGAGCCTCTCCATGGTTCAGAGCAGCTCATCCCGCTCCTTGCGCAGTTGAGCAACCACCGCTGCATCTAGGCTCGCCCTCTTATCTAGGGCCATGAGCTTCTCCTCAGCCCCTAGCTTTAGCTCCCTTTCCTTCTTAACCTTGGCCAGAAGGTCAAGGATCCACTGGCGGGTCTCAGCATCCTTCTGGAGCAGCTCATCCCGCTCCTTCCTGACCTTGGCGGCCTCCTCGTTGTCTCTTTGCGACCTCACCGACAGGGCCTCGAATGCCTTCTCAGCCTTGTCAGCATCTTGATGGGCCTCAGCCACTCGTGACTGAAGACTGTCAGCTTCCTCAGCGAGGGGAGTCAACTTGGCCACCCATTGCTAGGTGGCAACAAGCTGAGTGGTAACCTCCTCATGTAGCCATGCTCCTCAACAAGGCGGTCCTAGGTCTCCTTCTATTGACGAAGGAACCGAGACTTACCGTGGCTATGAGCTATGAGGGACTACAGGGAAATGATGGTCAGAATACAAAAAGTATATAGAGAAAGAAAAGGGCAAGAAGCAGGATTAGGCAAATACCCGATCAGAGAGAACGACAACATCACGCAAGGCACCCCTAGCATGGTCCAAGGCTTCCAGCACGGACGCGATCCCCACATCGAGGCTCTCCTGTTCCATGCTCTCGATGGCGACGTCGAGGGTGAAGAGCATCAATGCTGGATCCTATGGATTTGTCCACTGGAGCAGGGGCTCATCCTGCATGGGTGAGTCACCGCCCACCGATGTTAGGGCCAGGGATGACTCCCCACTGGTCCTAAGCGCCACTAACCCCTCTCGTCATGATGTCCCCACCGAGGGACCCCCTTCGATGACAGAAGGGGTTAGCGGTGTGGACGCCGACCTCTCTGTCACCACCACAACTCCCAGGGACCCCTCGGTTGCGTCCCCCTCCATTCGACCCATGCCAGGCACCATCGCTTGGGCCAAAGATGGTGCGGGTCACGCCAGTGCCCCAGATGCCGCTGCAGTTGCGCCCGGTTGTGACCCGTCTGTCACGGCCGCTGCCACCTCCACCTGCGTTGGTGGGGTCACGACCGGCTGCATTGCGCCCGCCATGGTCGGCACCATGAGCATGGTCGGTAGCCTCGTCTGCCCCGTCGTTGGCAGTGGTATCGCAACCATCGTTGGCTGCTCCACGACCTCCGAAGGCGCCCTTTGAGCCCCCATGTCCGCCCATCCCGCTGAGGGCACGGGCACCACCATGGGCAGTGTCTGACTGGCCGACAACGCGGCCACACTAGTGCAGCTCCTGCCTAAAATGGGCATGACACCAGCTAATAGTTGCCGCCTCAATTGGAGGGTGATGCTCTTCTTCGGTGCCAGCGCTAAAAGATTGCGCTGTCTACCGGCGCTGCAAGGGACGAAAATCATAAGTCACGATGAAATCCGACTAAAACAAGAAAAAATAGAGGAACTGATGACTCACATCAGCGCCGTCGGGCGATAGATGTCTTTGGGGGGTGAACCCCTTGAGCTTTGCTCCGCCTTGTCGGAACTTGGACATTTTAAGCTTGCCCCCTGTTCCTGGGTAGAGGGGCTCGCTCCCCTTAGCTCTTTGGGCGTGACAGAGGAGCCACCCGCCTCCGCTGGCACCTCGGGTGCGGTGGTAGAGTCGTTCGCCCCTATTGGCTCCTGTGGCAGGCTAACGGTACGGCCCATCTTCACCGCCTCCCTAGATGTACCCTCCCCTCCATGGAATGGGAAGGGTCCTAACGCCTGCAAGGATGATCCGATACCTATCAGCGCATCCTTGCTCTCCAGGTCATCCCACTCAATGTCATCGGCTACCTCGTCGTCGGCGTCATCATCATCACTATCAGTGTCCTCCCCTCATTCCCATGCCTACAACTTCTGTTGTTTCTTCCTCTTCCTATCCTCCTTCGCCTTCCTCTGCCGCTCACCCTTGGTGCGATTCACCACCCTCATGGCCGAATCCCTCAACAATGGCATCAGGTGATCCATGAGGATGAGATCCCTCGGCTGGCCCCGACCCTTTCAAAGTAAGTATCAAGGGGTTGGGAAATCAATTAAAGAGAAGGCAAGAGAAGGGGAAACTTATGAAGACGATGTGGCCTAGTTCCTGGTCGCATCAGAGGATGTCCTGGCACCGGGAAGATGAAATTGAGGGGGGCACCCACATCGTCCCGCGAGGGCTCCATTGCCTCCTTGATGTGTTGTGTGATCTCAGAGTTGGGGAGCGCCCCCTCGGTGAGCGCTGTTTCATCGAATGACGCCTCGGGCGCCATCGCGTATAGCGGGAGCGCACGCATCATCAACAGTGCCACCCTCCGTGCGTGGTAGGCCCTGATGACACCTGACCCCTTCAGGCCATTCTCCTTTAGGATGTGGATGGCGGCGATGTGGTCCCAGATCTTCTTTTTGTCCTTCTCTGGGATGCCCCACTTCCTCCACAACTCTAGGGCCTCTTCGATCAGGCGTCCGGTGAACTCCGGTAGAGGGGCAGTGACGTCATTCTTGAGGTAGAACCACTGCGAGTGCCACCCCTTGTTGGATGTCGAAAGCCACATGGGCAGGTACTCACTAACCCGATTGTTCTGGAGCTGGATGCCAGGCGCACCCCATCGGCATATGCAGCTCCTACCTGCCGCTCTTCTCCCTCTTCTTCTGGAGGGTGACAGTGAAGAAGTACCTCCATAGATTGAAGTGGGGGCTAATCCCCATGAACCCCTCGCACAGGGCAATGAACGCCGCCATGTGCTGGATCCCATTAGGGTTGAGATGTTGTAGCTCGATCTTGTAATAGTGCAGTAGCCCCCGAAGAAATTTGTGGGCGGGGGTTGCGAACCCACGCTCATGAAAGTGGGCAAACGACACCACATAGTCGTCGGGCGGCGATGGTAGTTCCTCCTCGCCGGGCAGCAGTCACTCCTTGGCCGAGGTCCGCGCATGGAGAAGGTGATGTCAGAGAGACACCACGGACGAATGTGGGCTCGATGGCGATGGTGATGCAGAGGCAGGAAATCTAAGCGATTGGTGGCAACGGTTGTGACTGCGGAGGCAAGGATGTAAGGTATGGAACCCGGGGGGCGAACCCTTTGGTTTTATAAGGGCGACGGGTGCGAGGAAACCAACCACGTGCCTAGATCTCCACGCCTACCATGATCAGCCACCATGTCTCACCATAGAATGCGCGCACGCAATCTCTGTCTGTTCCCACAGAAAACTCGCCGAACGCTTTGCCTCTTCGAGCGGGCCATGACCCATCATAGGTAAGGGATACAAAGCTAAAAACTCTACTGTGGCTAGTCTAGGCCTAGGAGTTCGAAAGTTGGCCCATCGACGCGTTCAACAACCGCTTCAGGCTCCTTTTTGAAGTGAGGGCGAAAAGGGATGGGCCCGCTAGCAGCCGATACCTAGGTGCACGAGTGCCACAGGCATCTCTATCCACATTTGAGTCTCGGTCGGATATGATCCATGGTTTTTTCCTCGAAAGAAAGGCAGAAGGCCCTCGGGACCGGTCGAACGGACCTGAGAACTATATGGATTGACCGCCGAGGGTCTAGAGTCGGTCACCAGTTGACCCGAGCTGGATCCTCGTGAACGAGATATCAGGGCCCCACTTGGACTAGCCAGCTAACAACTCATCGAGCACCATGGCTCGTCCATAGAGGAAAATCATGGCACGGCTCAGCCCCTCCGGTTGTGGAAACCATGAATGGGGTGACGATCACAAAGATGAGCCGACCCTCAACCGGACCCCGCTATGCGTGGGGGCTCGAGGAAAGTTGGGCTCGCAAGAAGACCAAATGCACGGTCGCAGAATGACAGACCCCCAAAGGGATCGAAATCAGGGAAGGACCTTTTCCGACCCACCAAACCTTGTGGCTATACCCTCGAGGGGTCTGATCTCGATGAAAGGGAATCACCATCCCTAGATCACGCCGTGGGTGATAAGAGAAGGCTAAGGCCATCAGAGTTCTCCCACTCGAAAAAACCTCCAAAGGAGTTTTCTACTCCTCCGTAGGCTCGGGGGCTACTATCGGGGATCAATACTAGGGTACCCGAGAAGGAGGAGCTAATGACTATCAACATTGATGCATCCGAGCAGTCAATAGCACGACTACAGCTCCAACCAACCCCCCTAGCGCGCAAGCTCCGCTTCTTATGGCCTCCGGGAGAGGGCACCGCCTCGTCCAACCTTTGGGTCTACGTTCTGCCTCGCTCAACCCTTGGGTCTGCGCTCCACCTCGCCTGACCCTTGGGTCTACGTTTGCCTCGCCCAACCTCGGGGGGAGGACTCCGCCTCGCCTAACCCCAACGCCATGGGATTTGCCCCACCCAACCCTTGGGTCTACGCTCCACCTCGCCTGACCCTAAGGCCACAAGCTCTGCCTCGCCCGATGGAGACCTATACCACCGCCAACCACTCTAGGTCCAAGCGTCTAGGCCTAAGTCAAAGCTCTGACACTAGGGAAGAGAACAACATGCCCTAATGTAACCCATGGCCTTAATAGGCCATACTAGAGGATTTACATCAAGAACAGCGTCGGGCGTACCGGTGTTGTTCTGCCTAACCCATGTACAAACACTGACGGATGCGTCAGTTCACCACTGACGTTCGCCAGGACAGAGTGGAGTGCCATGACCAGCATATGATGCCTACGCATGGCGCTAGTGATGGACAGGACTGCGACACAAAGCCGTCCCTATTGACATCTATAGGGTCGGCGGGACCCGCATGAAGGAGAAGAAGGACTCAGCGATCCTGAAGGCCTTTGACTCTCTCTCTCTCTCTCTCTCTTTCTTCTTTTTCCTCCGCTGTAACCCATGCTTTCCCTTGGCCAATAAAAGAGAAAGCAGGGCATTCCATAAGGGGCATCACAACGCATCAGATCGATCCAGGCCAGACCCGATCGAATCATCATGAATCCATCGAACCTCGAACCAACCAGAACACAACACAAGCACACAGCTGAGCGGCAACCGAGCTCTCGGCACCCGTTCACTCTTTCCACCAGAGACTTAGGACATGTCCCTCTCTCGGCCGTTTGTAACCCCTACTACAAACTTTCGGTGCTAGTAACACGAGCAGCAGCGACGAATTGGACGTAGGGACATTCTACCCGAACCAGTATAAACCTTATGTACTCTAAGCACACCATCCGAGCCAGACGCATAATATTAGAAATTTACTCATCGATGGTGACTCGAAACACCGACAACTACAGTCGTGAATTATCCAACGTGCACACAAAAAATCCAAAGCCCTCTATTCTTTGAAACAAAAGGACAAACCTTTCATTTCTCTACCTCACTCAAATCCAAACGCACCACATTGCTGGGACCAAACCGCCTCACTCATCTGGTCACTCGTCCCAAACTGCAATCACCCCATGCGCGACCCTTCCTCTCCACTGACGCCCCATCTCCCATAGAGCAGACTCTGCGACTCCTCTCCTCTCCCCCACATGTGACTCATGACTCCTCCTCTCCTCTCCCCTACGGACGAATCCTAGACGCAAAGGCGACAGCGACGTCTTGGGCCCCAAACGCGGAGAAGGCGGCAGCGACGTCTTGGGCCCCAAACACGGAGAAGGCGGCGGCGGCGCGAGCCCTGGATGCCGAGGCGGTGTCGGCGGCGGCACGAGCCCCGGACATGGAGGCAGCATCGACGGCGCGAGCCCCGGACGTGGAGGTGGCCGCCATGTTTCACCACCATGTGCTCGCCGCATCTCGCAACCATCGCGAGGGTGAGAACAGCCGGCGCGAGCGTGACCACCTGGACCGCCTCCACAACATCCTTGCCTGCGACCATGAGGCATGTAGACCACTCTCATTAGTGTTCTGTCATCTACTATTGTTGTCTCTTCTCTCCCGTATTAACTTTGTCCCCCACTTGCTCCATGATTAGATCTAAAGAAGCTCTGAATGTATGTGCACGCACACATCATGGTTGCCTACAGTTTTGGTATGTACTGATTTGAGTAGATCTGAAATGCAGCAATGGTTGGTAGCCTGTGTCACTCATTTCTAATACTTTGTTTTGATTAATCACTGGTTTGAGTAGCTTATTTGTGAAAACATCTTAGATTGTTCCCTGAACAAGGACACTTAAAATCATGTTGTACATGTTAAGTGCAGTTTATTCTGCAACATTACAGTGAGATTCTTGGCTGCACTTCGTAATTGATGCATGTGGTTTTGTCTCCTAAGGACATTGTGGAAGTGATGGGGTTGATGAATATGTTACTGTTGGTGACTTGTTACTGTTTCATACATACATAATATATGCATGGATATTAATTTTAGCTGGAGGGAAACTGTGGTTTACCATGTGCATCTTATTTGGGTACTCCACAAGTGGAGCTATTGTTTTGAAGGTAAAGCAAAGCTGCACTCACTTTAATGATTTGAATGAAATGAAATAACATGTCTTTGGTTAATTGTTGTTTTCTTGAATTTTCGGATAGTTAAGGAATGTTTGAAGCAATTAACTACGATTAGTTCAACCTCATGGTCTTGGACACGGTGCTACCGCTGCTCGCCTCATTGCAGCAGCAGCTGCCTCGAGCAGCGCCGTCTTGTCCCCATCTATGTTCGTCTCCCGCGTGGCGCCACACCTGTTTGGAGATATTCAAGGAAAAGTCATGCAGTTGGGTGAAAAGTTTTTGATAATCAGAGGTTTTCTTGCTAATATTTTTATCCCTTCTTTGCACGCAGAAGCACTGGTTTTTTATTATGCTATGATGCAATTGTATTACTCGTTGCTGTGTAATACTACTTTTCCCATGGACTCCCTGCAGCCACTATGTTAGAACATCCATATAATTATGCCTATCCATCCTTGCAGGCGCCATTAAGCGAAAGAAATCAAAGACACTATAATTCTTTCAGCAGTGATCACTTCAGAATGATGGGATCTCACCTGAAAGAAACATCTACTGCAGGTCTGCATTTGAGCTCAGCCCTCTTAATTCTTGGTATGCAATGACTTGTTTGATACTGGGACTTGGGAACTGATATTTATGATAGAGGCAATGGATACTACTAAGTGAAACTATAATAAACTTTGTGCACAATTTATTTTGTTTCTTCTGCCCTTATTTTAAATCTAAATTATTTTTGAGGTGCAAAATTCTTTCTACTGTATTTCTGGAATCATTCAGGTTAAACATAGTAGTAATTTTGAGACCTGAAATCCTCTGTTGGTTGACAGGGAATTGATGATAAAGTTATCACAGTGGTTTTTCTTAAAGGTGGCACTGAGTTTACAGCCATCGTGGTTGATATTCAGACTGCTAACAACAATGATCTTGTTTTGCTTCCAACAAAAGTATGATACATATATTGTTTTAGCCATAATGTGATAATTTGTTTGCCTGGGCACTCCATGGAATCATTATCATATACCTTTCCCACATTCAGTTCGTGCTGGATATTGATTGTTAAACACTATTGACCTCATGTTTCATGGCGCAGCTCGCCAACTAAGGTAGCTCTTGGTATTCAAGTTTATGCTTGCCATTTCAGTCTCTGTTTTATTCTCCAAGATACTGGCAGTAGTAGGAAGTTTAATCTGTAGTTAGAGATAGAACATGAAAATACTGCATGTACTGGCCAAGTGTAGTTATTCTGTTGCTTGTCTCTGAGCCACCTGATAAGTCACACACATTATCCATTGATGTGCACTCACAGTATCCTCTACAACCAACATTAATATTTCTATTTATGTGCCTAGAATTTCATATGTTAGGATGTGGTGCTTGAGAATGTTTTAACAAATATTTTTATTTATGTGCCTAAAATTTCTTTTCTCGTATCTATGTATATTTCATAGAATCCAACTTTGAGTTTTTTTTTGTAATATTTGGGAAGTTAGGATCCATTTATTTGCTCGAGAGATTGGTTTTGCTTCAAATTAGCTTGTAGTCGGATTCTATTTATGTCCAGTTCTATTCTATTTTCAATTCAGAGTTCTCAATGCATGATTGCTTGCAGGGAAATCAAAGCCAGAAAGGAGCCATCATACAGAGATTCTGTAAGGTGTGGCCTTCCTATTTCTTGGTGGGCTATTGACTTATTGATATGGCATTCTAGAAAACTAAATCCTCAGAGAACACTGCCAGATGCAAAGTAATTTTTCACATGCCATATGTTTCATTCACAAGAACATTACCCAGTGCTTGCTTTATCATCGATAGTTATCAATCATATTATTGTCATGGTTGTTAATATGGCTTGAAACAGATGATGCTAAGACTTTGTAGATTGTAATATTTGTTTAACTACTTCCTAGCGAGAGTGTTATTTCAAAAAGGAAAAAATGTCATGGCTTTGTTTCCATTTAACATATTCTTGTAAAAGTGAACACCGGCGCAGGACACAAATCTGGTGGTCCTAGTTGGCTGAGCCCGCGGCTAGAGGTGGACATAAAACTTGATACCTGATTCTCGAACCCGAACTATTAGGACTCTATTTGAAATGGCACGAGTGATTATAATTTAATAATTGTTGTTTACTGCTTCAGAATGTCTGAATTTTTTGTTGTTTTGTCAAATTCGGATACATCATGTAAACCCAAACCTGAACCCGAATTTCTAAATTCTTGGGTAGGTATTCTCGTGCCAAAGATCAAGTACCAATTAGTGATACCTGTTTTTTTTGTTTTTTGTTACCCCAATGTCCACCCTTATTCATGATGATTGAATCCAACACGCCTAGGGCAACGCGTGTTGAGCGATGACAGGGGCAAAGGCAGCAGGCAGGGACGGGAGGCGCAAGGGCAGGACAACAAGTGCAGAAGTTGCAAGCAGGGGCACAAATAGCCTCAGCTGGGGGTGTCGGACGAAGGCGTCGTAGCCTAGGCGGCGTAGAGACTCTCCGCGCACGGGAGGAAGAAGAAGAGAAGTCCTAGAGGCTGACAAATAGGCCCCACGGTTGACGATGCAAATGAACTCCATCCAACTTATTCCCATTCTTCCCTATTACCATGATTCCGTCTCATAAACCAAATACCCAAGCGAAATGGTTCTACGCCAAGAAAAGAGGGATACGAGGACCATCCCGTCCTAGTTGTCCCAAAACAAAACACGTTGTAGGAAATCTAATACATAGCCGAACAAATCCAACTATTAGGCGCTCAATGTTAATTGGTGGCTAGACGGTTGCTAAAAACTCCTAGCTTGGCTAATAGTTTAACTGGTAGTCTTACTACCAAGCACTGGGCTAAAATGGCTTACATGCACAGCTAACAGTTAGATCTATATATAAAGAGACCTAAATAAAATAGGAATCCATTTGTTTAGCAGCTACCCCATAAACAAACTGAATACTTCCTAGGTAGACGTGGTCTCTTACGTAGGGTTATATATATCCATTTGTCGTTTTGGCAATAATAATTCGAAGGGTCTTACAATACTATCGCTACGAACCACTCTAGGAGGATATAACCACTCTATTTGGATTGTCTAGCGTGCTTGAGGCATGTAATGGCACCCGATTCCGATTATATGGCCGGGCTAGCCGGTAGAGCGGCGCAAGAAAAGATCGATGCGTCCAATAGAAGTAGCCTGTCTGAAGCACCAAAACCAGCTGCGACTAGTAGAGCGAAAACAAACTCGAAGCAGTCGCCCCGTGTGTTCACACGACGATGCTTGAGGGTGAGACAAACCTGACCTTGGACATGTACAAGTACAATGCACTCCAAATCGTCGCTGTTTCGCCCTTTGGTTGCCTGTTCTGATCTAGCTACACCGCACTTCCAGCAGGCAGAGCAGCGAGTAGTGTGGCGCCAAGGGAAGGGAAGCTGTCTAGTTTGTGTCGCCGAAGACTGCTGGATCTGAAGACAGCAGCCGATCGAAGCTAAGCTAAGCGTGACCACGCACATGACTGGGCCATGGACATCTCACGTTCACACCTAGTTGTCATAGTCCATTGTTCTGATCTTGTGCACACCACGAACTGGTACCAAAACACGAAAAACAGGTTCGGGTCAAAATCATATGGGGAGTGGCAGACTGTTAGTCCTGAATAAGATTTGTTAGAATTGGAGAAATAAAACAAACATGACAGCACCAATGGGCTGCAGAAAGAGTGCAACTGTGCAAGACACGTTTCTTCAGTCTTCACCACTGCATTTTGGGCTTTCTATTGTCTTGAGGCTTCCATGGATTACCGTTACGGGCCACAAAATCCCGTACAACTTTGTATGAATGAAGAAACGAAGGCCCCAGGCCAGGCCGCCGGCACGCTGCGTCTGACCCGCATACCCGTCGTCACCTACGAAGGACATTTTTTGATTGAATGAAATGGGTAGCAGAGTTTCATTAGTCACGTGTTCCTGACAAATCCATACAGTTTCAGTCCCACGGCCTCCAGAGTATCATCAGCTGCAGCTTAAGAGCATGTTTTTTCATGCTCTCCCAGTCATTTCCTCCGCCAGACAGGCATCTTAGCTTCAGACACTAAAAAATCAATGCCTAGGAGAGCACTTTGCGGCAGGCAAGTTTGCCTCGGAGCAAACCAAATACATAACATGAGAAATAGTACATATATAGTACATTCAGAATACATAAAGGTTTTAGTCTCAGATTTGCAAGCATAAAGCTATCGAAGCATGGATTAGTTAATGCCCTAGCAATAACAACTAAGGCCTCGTCCGTTTCTACCGGATTGGCCTGTTCCTGGGCCCATTCCGGGTGGATTGTTGCGCCCCTTTTCCAATCCGGATAGGAACCAAAATGTGTGTTCGTTTCGGGCCGGCCTGGAACGAAAACTGGCCCGGAACCAAAATTGGCTTCTCTTTTCCCAGTCTCCACGGCCCGAAACGGAACCGCACCTCCTACCAGGTGCCGGTTCCCTGTCTCCACGACGCAAGCACGCGACGTCCTCCCCCTTCCTCGTCCTTCTTGCCGGTGATTCCCTTGCTCTCCCCTTCGTCCTCGTCCTCTCTCCCTCCTCTAGGGTTCTCTAGGGTTCTTGGATCTTGTCTCTAGTTCTAGTTGAGAGTCCTGGTAGTAGGATGGTGATGATGATGATGATCAGTTCGTGGGGGTTAGAAGTGGGCGCCGATCTATTTCTACTGATTATACACATCATGTTCATGCATCATCTCGTCACCTGATGGGTAATAGTGATCAGTGATCAGATCAACAGCACCGTCTATGTACTAGTTGTTTCTATGTACCATCTATCTATCATATTCGTATCAGCTTCTTGATAGAATACTTGTGCTGCTAATGCTAAACATGATTATTCATTCTAGCAATATCATATTTATTAACATAGCTAGATGTATCTGTAAATAAAAAAGCTTTTACTTGGTGCCGGCCGGCTCCAACTACAATGCCCCAGCCCTATTAATTAATTTCCAAAGGGATCAGAGTTTTGGCCACTGCAAACCATTTGATTTACTAGCACAAGCAAGAACCAGCAAATCCTACATATTCATCATGTGATGGTATATACTTGTAGTACAATGTACGTATGGGCCCACCCAAGAAGCACTCTGCAGAGTTCAGTCTGTCAAATTGCATTGCATTGCATGCCCATGTTCAGTTCTGTTGTGTGCAAAGCTTTCTTTCCTTGCTGAGTTGGTCATTTAACTTTGGGCCACGATGATGTCCCCCTCTGGAACTGGTAGACAGTTACTGATGAAGCATATAAGACATTGTGCAAAGCAAGCAATGCAATTGCTTTGGCCGGTTACTGATGAAGCATATAAGACACTTATCTAATTAATTACTATACAATATATCTTTGATTGACCACTCATAGGCTGCCTGATTTGGTGAACGCTAACTGCAGGAGGATTCAGATTTCCGTGTCTATTTTTCTATTCTATGTACGCATGCTTTCAATTTCAATTGGCTGTTAGTTTCTTTTTTAGTAGTTCAGTTTAGCAGTAGTGCAGTTTAGTCATCAGCTAGAACAGTTCAACTTGGACAAACAGTGCAATTTAGATACTTAGTGTATGCTTTTCTGCCAATGGACTAAATTATTGGTCTAGCACCTTGTATATTTTGTAGAATATGGTCCTGATTTCAAAATGCTACTTGTAATGTGAATTCACTCCTACTGACTAAGTGTCCTTGTCTTTATTTCTCTGCTGTTGGTATTAGTAGCTACACCATCAGGTTTTCTTAGTATTATTTTGACTGCTATAAGAATTGTTCATGTATGCAGTAGTGTCCTTGTCTTAGGTTTTCAATGATCTCACTAGAATTACTCAGATATAATGGTGGGTTTACTTACTGAATCTTTTATGTTGTTTGTTGCAGAGCTAGCTAGAACAGTGCAACTTGAATGTGCAGACATACCCTAAAATCAAGAAGTTTCGCAAAGTAAGGCAAGATTTTACCTATAGCTATTTCCTTGTTATCGTGTAGGTCATTTGGCTGAAGGTACTTACAATCTCACTTCCTTGAGCCACCACAAGAGGAAGGACCACTTCGACAAATTCATGATGTAGATGACTTGGACAGCATTGAGGTTCATGAGGTACTAGATGAAGATGATGATTCAATCAGTGAGATGTAAACAAGTGAAGGCTGCAGCTGTTGAAAGAAGTGGACAGCGAGATTCTCTGTCACGAGATGAAGAAAATGAGGTCGTAGCTATTGAAAGAAGCGGGCAGCGAAGAACTACTACTACAACATCAAGCAAAAAACATGAAAAGAAAGAAAAGACGCATAAGAAGGGTTACATGATTGAAGAAATGATGGAGAGATACCTAGACATGAGGACTAAGCAAGTACACGATGAGTCTGCAGATCTAGCCAAAGAAAAGGATGTTGCTCAAGGTAATGACTTCTCTATCAAAAGGTGTATGTCTGTTCTGAGCACAATGGAAGTGACAAAGGAAGAAAAGGCAAAAGCATTTGCAGTCTTCGTCAAGAGCAAAGAAAACAAAGAGGCCTTTCTAAGTGGCTAAGCTAGATCGAGAAGCAACTTTGGTTTGGCTAAAAAATACGATGGTCTAACAGGTCAATCTACTTAATTGCTAAAAACTTGATGTTTTCATGTTATATACTTGTAGATCTCTCCAGCACCATGAATGCCTAGTGATTTTAAGTGTTGACTGTAATGGTTTAGTTCAGTTTATAAATTGATTCCATACAATTTAAACATATTCGTAAGTCTATAGTATCTGTAACTTAAATATGAGTATTGTCCTGCCAGTTCAAATATATGCTTAGATCACTGTAAACATGGAAGTATGATATGGATGTGAGGAAAACGTTAGAACTTAGTCTTGTCTGAACCAAATCAGCACCATGAATGCCTAGTGATTTTATTCACCCTATTTGCTGATGCTAAAATTTGGCTTATGCTAATGCTTATGCTGAAATGTTGTGAGAGAAAAATATTATTCTATGGCTGAAAAGTAGTTCACGCTTGAGCTTATTTCGAACTACTTTTCAGCCATGAAACAGTGTTTTATCTAGACCTACAGTAGATGCTTAGTCATGTCCTGTCTATTCTGTAAATGTCTGCGTTGAAGAACTGGCCTTTGATGTGCTGCTGCCACTCTGATGGTGTGACAGCAACAGCAGTACCAAGCTGCATGCTTGTGCACTTGTTCTATGAAGATGCTAGTCTCCTTTTCAAAATCCACTCTGATTTAATGCATGTGCACTCCGATTTTCAAACCACTCTGATTTAATGCATGTGCACTCCGATTTTCAAATGGCATCTGCAACAGTTACTACTTTAATTTTAGTAGTAATGTTGCTTGTTTATTATACTTGCAGTGCATATAATTTAATTAACTCATGGCTTATACATGTACTATTGTATTTTACCTATAAAAGATTTTTCAGTTCTATATTTTAGAACTTGTTGCGAGATCTCATAGTATAATTTATACTATGATGAGCAGGACTATTCCTATTTTGGTTAGGAGCTAGGGTTAATGGATTATATATTTTTTGGAATTGCAGTTTTCCAATAGAATTTTAGTTAGGAGCTAGGGCTAATCTAATTTGTCATTGTTCCTGATTATGAATCCAAATACTATTGTCATGCCACTAGAATTGATTTTGTACTTTTTGTCTACCAGGCTTGAGTGTGCAGGAGGTCTAAGGTCTTCACATATTTATCAACATCACTAGATAACCTAGAGTTCTTGTAACTTCTACGAGAGATTTATGCTTCAGCCCGTTCAAACTCTATTTTGTCTTGATCAAGACCGGAAGACTAAAAGGAAGCTTATTGATCAAGACTCTATTTTTATTTGCTACTTGTCTGCTACTTCTCTCTCATTTCAGTCCCTTGCTTTTCATTTGAATTGTTTCAAGCTTATCATATTCTGTTGTGGCAGTTAAATGCCTGGATATGTATACCTGTTGTCAATAGCCCTGGATATTCTGTTGGGTTTGCTTTGCATGGTGATTTGAATTTTTTTTGACAGATTTATGTTATTTTCGTGTAAATTTCCAGTGCCATGTAATATTGCAACTGTGAACTTGTGAGGTTTTGTTTCTGATTTTGATGTGAAGTAGTAGTCTTGTTCTATGACAGCAAGTGCACTAGCAGCAAGCGTTCAGCAAGTGCACTGGCAGCAAACGTTCAACGAGGTATGTGTTCCTGTCCAGCCGAACATGATTTTATAATCAGATCAGGAATGGATAAGGACAGGTTTTGAATCAGACCTGGAATGAGTGGAGGAAGATGATCCACTTGATCCTGGCCAGGAACTGTTGCAGGATAGGAACCTATCCAAAGAAAACGAATGAGGCCTAAATGAGCCTCTAAAATAACTCGCCTCATTCCTAGAGCAGTTGCTGCATGCTCTCCAGGCCTTTCAAGCAAGCAGTTGCTTCAACATATTGGACCTGACATATGCCGCACAATATCTAAGGGTATAGAGCTTTCTTTTTCAAAACTTTGTGTTACACAGAGTAAACTGTGAACAAGCTACATGAAATGTCCAATTTTGTGA
Organism: Miscanthus floridulus; assembly: GCF_019320115.1. Classification (NCBI taxonomy): domain Eukaryota; kingdom Viridiplantae; phylum Streptophyta; class Magnoliopsida; order Poales; family Poaceae; genus Miscanthus; species Miscanthus floridulus. The sequence continues at coordinate 172,152,460 of NC_089581.1, read as the reverse complement.
TCAAATGTCAATTAAAATATTATATTCTTTATGGTCTTGATGTTGATCCATCAGTGTGATTTACTCCATGATAATCTGATGCCTACGGGATCGTAGATGCCTACATGATCATGATGTGAGCAAGTAGCAACACACAGGTATAATCCTAGTAGACCATGTGTCACATAGATTTTTTTTTTCAAAAAATCATAATCGTAACAAAATTTTATGTATATTATTATTACTTTATATTTAGAACCTAATTTAATATAGGTTAATTAAACCTAATAAAATTTATATATCTACATATAATTATTATTTGTATTTTATTAATATATTTATCTTTTGCTTATATTTACAAACTTAATTTAATATTGACTAATTTAAACCTAATATAAATTTAAATTTGATTTGTTAGGGGGTGTGCTAGACTCTACCAAAATACATGCAATATATAATATAAATCCCTGAGACCTAAGTGAGAGGCGGAATTTCAGTTCGTTGATCGGCCATTGGGGCATGTATCATATACTTTTTTCGATACAAATTGTAGGGGGGGCAATGACCCCCTCCACCCCTGTGCATGCTAAATAATATTACCATGCTCATGTTAAACAAAACAGAAGTTAACGCGCTATATGTTTATGGGGCGGGTAAATGCTTTACCCACACACTACCCAACTCGCTGCGATAGGAGCCTCGCTGGTGCATACACAGCCGTCTTTGAAGGAGGAGCTTGGAGAGGCGTGGTCGCCACCACGGCACAGGGTTGCGGTGGCGTGGAAGGTAATTCTGGTGCAGTGCCGGCCCTAGGGGTAGGGCACGAGGTGCAATGGCCGAGAGCCTAAGCGGAGGGGCCCAAGCCCAGGTATACAAACCCCCAGATTCTATAGTCCATTAGGTATTAGCAAACTAACGAGAAGAGAGGCATAGAACTGGCCAGGCGGCCCAAAAAGATAACATCGGTATTTCTTTCCTAATTTTTTTTTTCGCACGGCCCTCGGGTAGAGAGGAGGCGAGGAGTCACGCTGCACACAACACACTCTGATCGTGAGTTCGCGACGTGCGCCTTACACATGCGGAGCTGGCGAGCCACGCCGCCGCAAAGAGCTAGACTACCGGAGACACTGACACGGCGCACGAGGACGGCGACTAGGTAGAGCTCCATGACGACGACATCTTGATTCTTAGTTGCTTATGAATTGCGATCACCGATCAGTTGTTTATGTCCAAGGTATTTTTTCCTTTTTATTTTTAGTCCAAATTAATCATTTATATAGTATTCCAGACTTCTAGTATTTTGTACCCATGTAATTATATTTTTCTTCTAATTTAAGTCATAGAATTTTATAATGTTACCTAAGAAACATTTGTCATGGGTGAGAAAAGAAAACGAATATATTATTTTTTTAATCTACATTGTTCCTCGATAATTATCATGCATCTATAAATATATTGCTTAATCTACATTGTTCCTCGATAATTATCAGACATGTTAAATTAAAAATATGTTATTGAATTTGCTTTTATTTTATAAGTAAAATTAGCGTATATATATTATAAGATTTTATACATAGTCAAGAGAGGCCGTTGCGAGGAGATCACTAGAGAGCCTTGAAATCTTAAGACCGGCACTGTTCTGGTGGCGACGTCCATTGTTGTCAGAATGGTGCTTAAGACCGGCACTGTTCTGGTGGCGACGTCCATTGTCGTCAGAATGGTGCTGGCGGATCTTTTAGTACATTTTACCCATATGTAAAACGTCTATATACTGATAGCTACTGGAAGTTAGTCCTTCTCGTACTACTTTCGTCGTCTATGAAGTATCCACTCGCATTGTCTCACCTCATTAGCAGGTGTGCCAGTGCAGTAAACTGAGCAAAAACCCACTCGCGCGACGACAGCGGACGGTGCACATGGCGATCCGGAGCGCCGCTTGCATGGCCATGGCAGTGGCAGGGGTCACCGTTGTTCTTCTCATCGCCTGTATGTACCACCGCCACGACTACGTCCGCCCTGCCGAGCGCAGCTTCTGCTGGTGTTGCATTGGCAGTGCGACTGCGCCTGCGCGGCGACGGACGCAGAGCGGCGGGCGGTTCCGGACTCCAAGGCACGACGGACGCCCATGCGGGACACCACAACCTAAGAAACGCGGATACTTCGCAAAACTCACGTACCGGTATCGGATACCGTATCAGATACGGATACTGCACGGATACTGCCGGATACGTATCCCGGACGTACCGGAAATTAACGCAATTTTCAAATAATAAAAATACGCGGATACTCCTGGGATACCTTGTCGATACCTGTAGGATACCTGATAACCCTTAAAACCACTCGTTCAGTTCGTATAAAAGCCGTCCGCTCAGCTGTGCCCCTCCGCAATCCCTTTTCATGCGGCCACAGCAGCCACCGCCGCTGCACACACGCTCCTCTGAAGCAGGTGTGCAGCACGCCGTAGATCTGCGGCAGCAGCGCTGCTCGACCGCCGCCGCTTGGCCGCCCCTTCGTTCTCCAGCTCTCCGCCTGTGTCTTCTCTCCCAGGACCACGTCCTCAAGCCCCTGCCGCCTCCACACGCCATCGGCGGCCGCGGCCGGCGGCTCCTTCCCCTTCTACGGTGAGTCCGTTTTTTCTTCTCTTCTCTAATCTGGTCCTTCCCTTCACTTCTCAGCTATCTCCCTGCTCCTTGTCTGATTCTCCTCTTGTTATTAGATCCAATGGTGACTTCTTCGAATGCTTCTGCATCTACTGATGGTTCTGAAAGTGGAGGATTTCCTATCGCCAACAACCCTGCTATTGCAAGTCAGGTCTTAGCTGCTGCTCGTGTGACTCCTCCACCTTCAGATGATGATGCTAAGAAGCCACTGTGGAGGTATGTTGAGTTAATTGAGAGAATTGGAAAGGGTCAGGGGGGCAACTCAAAGATGCGATGTAGACTTTGTGACCATCATTTTCAAGGAAGCTACTCTAGAGTTAAAGCACATCTGTTAAAGATTTCTGGTTTTGGGATAAAGTTTTGTCGAGTGGTGACTGTACATGTTCTTGAACAACTGCAAGCTGAAGTTGCTGCTGCCAATGCTGCTGTTGCCAGGACCATGCCTAGAGATATTCCACTTCCTACTGAGGGCAACGAGAAGATGAGAAAGAGGAAGGGTGTCTCAGTTATTGAATCTAGCTTCAATCAAGAAGTCTGTAGCCAGCTTGATGAACTGATAGCTAGAATGTTTTATACAGCAGGCCTGCCATTTAATCTTGCACGTAACCCATATTTTAGGAAGGCTTTCATGTTTGCTGCCAATCGGCCAATTGGAGGATATGTCCCTCCAAGCTACAACAAGCTGAGAACAACTCTTCTTGTGCAAGAGAAGACACATGTCGAGAGAATGCTGCAGCCCATCAAGGCGACATGGAGCTCTAAAGGTGTGAGTATTGTATCAGATGGATGGTCAGATGCTCAAAGGCGTCCACTCTTGAATTTCTTGGCTGTAACAGAAGATGGTCCAATGTTTCTTAGAGCAATCAACACTGAAGGAATATCCAAGACCAAGGATTATATTTCAGAGAAGATGCTAGCTGTAATTGATGAGGTTGGGGCACAAAATGTTGTGCAAGTGATCACTGATAATGCTTCCAATTGCAGAGTTGCTGGTATCATTGTTGAGCAAAAGCACCCTCATATTTTCTGGACCCCATGTGTTGTGCATACTTTGAACCTTGCCTTGAAGAACATTTGTGCTCCTAGGGACGCTGAGGATGAGCTTCATGATGAATTCCAGTGGATCAGCGAGGTTATTGCAGATGCCAGCATGATAAAGAATTACATCATGAATCACTCTATGATGTTGTTTATGTTCAATGAGCATAGCAAGCTGAAATTCCTTGCCATTGCTGAGACAAGATTTGCCTCTGCCATTGTGATGTTGAAGAGGTTTGTTGCTATAAAATATGCTCTTTCAGTGATGGTAGTGAGTGACAAGTGGTCTGCCTACAGGGATGATAATCCAGGCCAGGCCCAATTTGTCAAAGACAAGATTATGAATGATGTGTGGTGGGATAAGGTGTGCTACTTCCTCAGTTTCACTGAACCTATCTATTCTATGATACGGGCAGCTGATACTGACAAGGCATGCCTGCATTTGATATATGAAATGTGGGATACAATGATAGAGAAGGTGAAGGTTGTGATCTATCGTCATGAAGGGCTAGAACCACATGAAGAATCTGCCTTCTTCTCAGCTGTGCTAGACATCTTGGTGAGTTGATGGGCAAAAAGTAACACCCCCTTGCACTGCTTAGCACACTCACTAAATTCCAAGTACTACACTGAAGCATGGATCAGTGAGGTTCCAAACCGAGTAGCCCCTCACAATGATGAGGAAATTTCAGAAATGAGAAATGCTTGTTTCAGGAGGTATTTTTCTGGTGAGGAACTAAAAAAGATCAAGCAACAATATGCTAATTTTTCTTTGTTTGGGCCTGGATTCAATTCATTTGACTCACTTGAGGATAGAACTTATATGGATCCAAAGCAATGGTGGGGAATTCATGGTCATTCTGCACCAGACCTGAAAAAGTTAGCATTTAGATTACTTGGTCAGCCAACATCATCTTCTTGTGCTGAGAGAAATTGGAGTACCTATGGGCTGATCCATAGTTCCTTGAGAAACAGGTTCTAATTCTACCTCTTATTGTCATTTTCTTAATTGCCTTATTTTTTGCTGCCTGCATGAAGTTTGATTCCTGGTTGCAAATTGCTTTTGTAGGCTGAATCCTGGCCGTGCTGAGGATTTAGTTTTCACACACCAGAACTTGCGCCTTCTTTCAAGGAAAACTGAAGAATACCACCATGGTCCATCAGCAATGTGGGATATTGGAGCTGATACTTTTGAGGCTGATTTTGAGGGTGGTGCTGATTTTCTTGAGCATGCTGATCTGTCACTTGATGAACCAGACCTTGAAAGAGTTCTAGAAGATCTTGGGGTGCTAGGAATAACTGAAAGCTCTGGTGCTGCTGCTGGGTCTGACTGAAGATGTTGGATCGATGGATTGATGGATGATTGCCAGTTTGCCATGGGCAGCTGCTGTTCATGTATCATCATTTCATCACTTTATCAGTTATCGTTTTATCATTTCATCATGTCGTGTCCTTAATCTAGTTGCTATGTTATGTGTGTGTGTCGTACCTAAGTTTGAATTATGGCTTGATGGCCTGAACGTTATGCCTTGAACTATTGAACGTTATGCCCTGAACCATGTTATGTTATGTAATATTTATGGTATGTTTTATTTTTTATTTTTTATATATATTTCCGTATCCCCGTATTTGCATTTTGGGGAAAATGGCGTATCGGAGTATCGCCGTATCGCGTACCGGTATCCGTATCCGCGTATCCGTGCAATTTAGACCACAACACGACGATGGACGCAGATGCGCCTCCCCACCGTGCTCCAGTCCGTCTCCCTCCTCGGGAACGCCCTCACAAGCGGCGTCCCGGGCGGGTTCCGCGCGCTCGCTCCCACTCTAGTCAACGTCGTCAACCTCTGCAAGAATGCGCTCGCAGCAGCCCCGTCCAGCCTCGCGACGGTAAGAAGAGTACCAAGATGAGTGCTGTCTGGGTTGCGATTAGGAATGAAAACGGTACGAAAATATTTCGAACCGGACCACAACGTTTTCTACATTTGACCTAATCAAATTCATATTTTTGGACAAATTCGAATTCGGTTCGAAATACGAAACACCCAATTCGAAATCAGAACAAAAATGATTTAAACGTTTTTCGACTCTTTTCTACTTTTAATTTGGAAATATTCCGAATTATAGACACAGGCCAATCTACCACATGCGCACAGCCCGGTCCACTCACTGGTTGTGCGCTCAGCAAAAATTATTATTAATTTATATTTAAAACCTAAATTAATATAGGTTAATTAAACCTAATAAAACATAATAAAATTTATATATCTAGATATAATTATTATTTGTATTTTATTAGTATATTTATTATTTGCTTTAAATATTTACAAACTTAATTTAAAATTGACTAATTTAAATCTAATATAAATTTAAATTTGATTTGTTGGGGGTGTGCTAGACTCTACCAAAATACATGCATATAAGTGAGAGGCGGCATTTCAGTTCACTGATAGGACATTAGGGCATATATCATATACTTTTTGAGTAGAAATTGGGGGGGGGGGGCAATGGCCCCCTTGTCCTCACCCTGCGCATGCTAAATAATATTACCATGCTCATGTTAAACAAAATAAAAGTTAACGCGCTATATGTTTATGGGCGGGTAAATTCTTTATCCATACCTTACCCAACTGTTGAGATAGGAGCCTTGCTGGTGCATCCACAACCATCGTCGTTGGAGTAGCCCTGGAGAGGCATGGGCGCCACCACCGCAAAGGGTTGTGGTGGCGTGGAAGGTGATTCTGGTGGCGGCGTCCATTATCGTCGGAATGGTGCTGCACATCGCATCCAAGTTTTGCGCTGTGGAATCTGTTCATACCATCATGGAGATGTTGACAATCATTCTCCCCTACCTCATCAATTTCATCGTCAAGAAAACACTGTGGATGCCCCTCTTGAGGAGTTGGCTAAAATTACCCACCATAAATTCCCTGGATTACCTCAAGAGGAGTTGGTCAAAATTACCTGCCACGACACTTGTTACACAAAAAATAACGGTATGTTTGTTCTTTTCGGTTTCTTCCTTGCCCATCCTCCATCCACTAGCCCCCGTACACACCATGACAGAGCTCGTAGAGGCGCGCGCTGCTCTCACTGCGGTTATGCTCACAGTCGGTGTCAGCCGCGCCCCAAGACCGAGGTCGGTGGGGGTTGTTGCATTTCCACCGCGAGGCCCCCTGGAGCGCACCTTAGCAACTCCTCTTCAGGACCAGGTTGAGTGGCATACAACAGTCCAGATAATAAACCAACACATACTAATGAATACTACTTGATTCTTACTTAAATAATTAAAGATAGGAGAATCTTTACATATGTTCCACAATTTGGCCCAACCAATGGACAAAATCAAACCTCCCTTCTAAGGTTGGCAACTCTTGATCACTCAGTCGATACTTCGGAGTTAACTTGTAGCACAATCGAAAGCCCCTTCCAAGTGCTACTATGCAGCGGTGGTTAGAACCGTGGCTCTACCCGTTCTATCACGTACCTGCAAAATAACTTAACAACAACACCGTGAGTACATTTCGTACTCACAAGACTTAATTCCAACACATAGATATTTGGTGGATGCAAAGGGTATTATTAGGCATTTGTTCATTTGCGAAAGGTACATGGTGTTCCTTGGATGACATGCTCATGATTTATTTTAAGAAGATAAAATTAAAGTTCATGATAACAGAAGAAGTGATTAACTTATGTAAACCATACCATCGCCAAGTTCCATCATTACTCTACCATGGGTATAGAAAGTAGGAACAACCGAATGGTTCCCTCCCGAGGGACTTTAGGCTTTTGAACTCTGTAGAGGTGTACAACTGTACCCACACGGAGAAACGGGACTAACCTCCATACACCGGGCCTGGTAGTAAGGGTTGCCTCACGTTCTCCAACATTTCCCTAATCTAACCCGAGTGCCTCATGAAAGGTTCGACTGGTGCCCGGTCAATGTCCCGGACATTCCCGATTGGCGCCACCCCCTTACTAGTTTCATGGATAAACCGGTCACAATTAGTTACTTGTCTTGTCAACCCCATCGACGACATGTGGTCTGTATGGGTTGTTACTCGGACTCACGTATCCCAATAAACAATCCTTAATTGCTCCATGAGCTACATCGCTTGAGATCCCACACTCACAACAACCTACCCCTCATATGAGCGAAGTTACAAGGTGTATCCAAGTTTATAACCTTAAGTGATATTATTCATTAGCCATATTAGTAAAGTGAGTCAAGTTGCACCCTCATTATTTTTAGTAATTAATTATCCCAATGTAGCATCCTACACGCGTGAGTATGAGTTCCCTTCTCATGCTCGACTTCTACCGTTGCTAAGCAACTAAGCAATAAGCAGTTAAGCGTTTCCATCCCCATTGTTTAGATGAGAGGCTTCCAATAGATTAATGAGTGACTCTAAGTGTAAGGTGAACAAGTTTACTAACCAAAACTACATGTAATGCATACCTCATAATGAGACTCGATAAGTATCCAAAAAATGTTTATAGTAGTGGGGTGCCTGCCTGATAATGTTGTCGATCTTCACGATTCCAAATTAGTGGTGACGACTCACACACAATCCTCACTAGTCGAGATAACCAAACTTGAAAAGAGATGATCTGAGGATTGGAGACAGTTGCACGGTAGATAAAGTGATTCAAGGTTGATTAGGAACTTGGGAAGAGACATCTAACTATGGCTCTACTATTGCATTATTAGTAGCTAGGCTCCTTAGGTAGCGGTTGGCCCCTTGGGTAGGTTACCTAGGCAAGCTCACATTCTTAGTGAATGGCGGACACTCCGTGGGAGGCAAGGAGACTCCGGTAGGTTCAGGACTTAGTCGATTCTAAGGTTCTCTGCTACTATCAGATGGCCCGACCAATTGACGGACGATCCAGTATGAACTGGGATGTCTCAGTCTGTTGGGTCACTGTTCCTTATAATTCATCGGACGCTCTGTCATGGGTGATGGATGCTTTGGTATGGGGTGAGTGCTCTCAGGTTCTCTAGTTGTGCACTTTTACAATTCAGCGGACACTTCGCTGCAGGTGGCGGACACTCCGCTGTGTTGCTCTGAAGGGAACTTAGGCTGTTGGTGGCTGGACTTAGGTGACGGACACTCTGCCCTAATGACGGACACTCTATCAGTTGGGCGATAGAACCTATGCTCTTAGGTTCTTAGGTGAAAGTCTTAGGGTTCATACCTAGATCTTGGGTTGGGGCCTTCATACATGTGCCAGGTATTCCTAGTGTAGCTTAGGTAGATGACTAGGCTTAGGTTACTTATGGTTTAGCTTAGGTTAACTAGTGTAACTAGTGGTTCCTTAGTTAAGAGAAAATCCTAAAGATAAAGAGAGATTATGCATGGAACCTTAGCTTGGGTTCTTGATGAGTTCCTTGTCATCAAGGTTGGAGATCCAACACTTGCCATCCTTACTTCCAAGCTAAAGAGAGGGATTTCATCTTGTCTTGCAAAAATATCCAATAATCCAGGAAATCTAAACCAAATCTTGAGAGGATTGAGTTGTAGCATACTTGATCCTTACCCTTGGATTGCTTCCCACCAAGAAATCCTCATGATCCATCCATTCAAAAGGGGAGACTTGAGTTAGGGTTTGGGGATTGATTTCAAGGTAATGGGAAGATAAGGTCTCTTGAGCTAACCATGGAATACGAAGTGGTTGAGATCCTTGATCTTGATCTATAGCTTATCTTGTTGCCCTTGGTAAGCTTGATATATCTCCTCTTCTCTATCTTTTCCACTTTCTCACTCTTGTTCTTGCTTTCTCCTTCTTGCTCTTCATTCTAGAGAGAGGGAGGATGAGGGAAATGGGGAGAGTGGGAGAGTGAGACGAGCTGAGGGTCAGTTGTTGAGAAGTGCCTCTACTTTGTGCTGACATGTGGGCCATAGCCCTTAATGGATGATAGCTTGTTGACACCAAAATTTGGTTCAGAACAAGAAGACCCTAGGTTTTGGGATTTATCAAAGAAAGCCGAAATATTCACAAAATCGGCTAACTGAATTGCCATCAGAATCTACTGGATAAGGTGATGTCGTCATCTCAAAGGGGTGGGCCCTATCGGCAAAAATGGTGTGTCATGAAGCAAGAAAACACACCAGACTTCATAGAAGAGAAAGATTGAGGTCCAAGTTATCGTAATCAAGGAAGTTTTGTTCTCTTTTCCAAGTTTTGTAACCAGTCTTGTTCGACCAGGACTCGTAGTCAAGCCTCGGGTATAAACATTGAACCTCGGCTATTGTAATAGACATTTCTCATCAATCAAACAAACAAGTACCTTTACTTTTTTGGTTTACACCACCCCTTTGGAGTAGTAGAGTAAATTTTGGTGAGTTCTTTGGCAAGCAGGGCTGCATCGGTTAGGTCTGACCTCTGGTTTATTTGTGAGTATCCATCATGACTTATACTTTATTCGTAAGGCTGCATCGATTAGGTCTGACCTCTTACAAGCTCTGTATAAGTTAGTTATCATCAGTTATTGTAAGGTTGCATTGGTTCATCTCATATCTCTTACAATTATTGATACAAGTTACCCTTCGATTCTTGTTAAAATTTGTACGGTTGCATCGGTCTGGCTCGATCATACAAATTTTGATACGAATTAGTTATCAGTTAAATCTATTAAAATTAGTAGGGTCTCCTTGCTGTTTTAATAGATTTGCTAGTTATTGATCTTGTTATAATTAGTATTCTTACTATTTGTAACAATATCACCCCTTATCCGATTAAGATTGAAATGAATCAGCTTTATATTCTTTTGAATCATCGTCTTGCTGCTTTACTCTATTTATATCTCGCTTTGGCGTTGGTTTCGGTTAGATTAGCCGTTTTACTCCAATCTTGATCGAAGATAGCATGTGGTCAAGGCGTGTTTAACCCTAAGTAAGCTTGCTAGTTGATGAGATCTAGTCTAGAACTGCTATTATGGCTACCATCGATCTGGTCGACCCCCACTGTTAGTACTATAGATTGGAAATCATCAGGTAGTAAGTCTTGCTTATGGTCAAACATAGCCTCTGGTTGTATGCTATGTCTGCATCGACTATTTAGCCGATCGCCTGTGCTTTCACGATCGTAGCATGTTCTCACGATTCCTTTAAGCACGTATAGATTCGTATTCTTTGAAGGTTTAACATGTTGTCTTTATCATAGATGCATCGGTCCGGCTTGAACCCTACTATTAGAGATAACATATTGGATCTAATAGGTGTATGGAATTATTCATGTTTAATGGTTGAGCGCTTGCATGTTATGAGTTTACTTTCACTAGAATCGGTTGTTTTACACGATAGCCTGCCTATTGAGAATATATTGGCTATTTACATGCTTTTACTTGTTTTTATCTTGGTTAAAAGCTACTATTTTTCTCAATTAACATGAATGCTTTCATGCCTATTTATTATACCTTTGCATGTTTTTATGATCATTGGCTATTTAGATCTATACAATTGAGTAACTGATAATTGACGATATGCTCATTTTACTTATTATGCATCATGAACATGCTAGATATCGACTCACTAGTCGATAGCATTATCTCATCGGCTACTTAGCCGTATATTTAGAACTATCTGGACAAACCAGCATGTTCCACCTTAAATTACTAATTAATCTTTCCTCCTGTCAACTACTGGGTCAAATTGACTGCATGCCCTAGGTCACGACCATCCAGTCCGGTGTCCTCCTAAGTCTGGAGAGAGCTCGAGATTTGCTCCATGTGATTTCTCTCGGCTTGCTTCGTGTGCCAATGATGAGTCACTTTTTGCCATCTACACACTCTTGGCATGCCCGGTGGGACCACAATCATCAACATGGATTACCAGACGATCCTCAAGGTCAACCTTGAAGACTTGCCCAACGAGCAAAGGGCACTCATCGACAAGGCGGCAAAGGAGTTCTGAGAGAAGTGTCTGTTGCCTTACAGTAGGACGTGTGATTCAGTTGTTTAGAAGACTCTATTGCCAAGGGTCCTCCTGCATGGGTAGAGTGATCCAAACAAGGAAACTGAAGCTAGACTTGCTGTCCAGATGGTCCATAAGACTGTTCATGAAGCCTTCACAAATCACAATCAGGCGCAAGCCAATACAATTGGCTATGTTATGAAAGAAGTTTTCTTTGGAGCACCGGTTGATCAAGTGGGGCCATCACACTTCAATGGCTTTAATCCTTTGGCTGTGGGAAACAGTGTGCCTAGTTCTAGTCAGCAGCCGAATGATGGACAGTTTCAACAACCACCAATACAATAGCTTCCAGGAGGACAAGCTCAGGATCTTCAGGCTCAGCCAATAGTAGGGGGGCAAGGTTAAGCCCTGCTAGCAGCAGGGTGGCAAGATCAAGCCTTGCCAACAGTAGGGGGCAAGGTCAAATGATAGGAGGGTAACCACCAGCGTAGTAGTCACCAAGTGCCCCTGTCATGCAGGCAACTTAGCTTTCTACTAGACAAAACCAGGTGTATTCAGTCTAGCAACCAACCTCACCAGCTACTCAACAGGTTGTGTAACGGTCGGCTCAGGGGAGATTTAGTACCGCCTATCAGAAGTCTCATTTGGCCCATAAAATTGCTCCATTAATGTAGAGGATCATCAAGAATGCTGATCCAAATTACTTCAATAGTCGATTATCCGGTCCGGTGTCCTCCTAAGTCCGGAGAGAGCTCAGGATCTGCTCCACGTGATTTCTCTTGGCTTGCTTCGTGTGCCGGCGACGAGTCATGTTTTGTCATCCACATAGGTCATTTCCCACTCAATCTGTTGTCCCTGCACACTTATCGGATGGTCCGGAAGAAGTGGTGGATTGTCTGGTAGATTCTAATTCCGCCTATCAAGCTTAAAACCAGATCTTTCTGAACTTGAGTTCATATCGGAGTTTGCAATGGCCTTACTTAACCCTTTAGTGAATACAAAGACCTTGAGTTGGGTTCTCCAAGTGATATTTTTATTCGGTGGTCGTTCGATTGAAAGGTGCTAAATGGCTAGAGGGGGTGAATAACCTATAAAATTTTCTATAACAATACTTAAGCCAAGTGATTAGATAATTAAGTGGCGAAACGAATGTTGTGTTAGCCAACTAAAAATGTAAGCCATATATCCACAATTCTAGTTGCTATGGTCTCTATACCACACAAAGGCTAAGTCACTACTCTCTAAGTTAGTGAGCTCTCAAAGACTAACTAAAGAGTCTCACTAACTAAACTAACAAGCTTTCAAAACTAGCTACACTAAAGAGCTTGGCAACACTAGAAAGTAATACAAGAGAGGTAGGAGGGTTATACCGCCATGGTAAGTGATCAATCATAATATATCAATGAATACCAAAGAAGTCCTCGGAAACAAGATGGCATGATTTTTCACTGAGGTTCACTTGCTTACTGGCAAGCTAGTCCCCGTTGTAGCGATTCACTCACTTGGAGGTTCACGCGCTAATAGGCATCACACGTCTAACCCGCAATCGGGTGCCGCACAACCAACACAAGATGATGATTCACAAGCCACGAGTAATCCACTAAAGATGCCTTTTGTGATCTCCCATGGAAAAGGCTCAAGAACCCCTCACAAATCACTGAGAGGTGGCAAAAAACAATCACCAACTCTTGCCACTCCTCCGCTGCTCCAAATCGTCTAGGCGTCGGTAAACACCAAGAGTAACAAAAAACCCGCAGCAAAATGATCCCCAAGTGCCACTAGATGCAATCACTCAAGCAAATGCATTTGGAATCACTTAAGCTCACTTTGATTTGCACTATCAAGCAAGGAGATGAGTGGGAGGGTGTTTGCTCAGCTCAAAGGATGCTATTACATGTAAGAATGGCCAAGAGTATGAGCCAAACATGCAAAAACTCTATTTATAGAGCCCCCGAAAAATTATGCGCTCGGAGAGGTCCGGACATGAGCTCTGGACCCTGGAACCGGACCGCTACAGTGAAGGTCTGGATCCTAGGATGTCGCCACATGTTTCCACGTTTAACTGTGACCCTTGAATCCCAATGGCCACTATTTACTGTGTTGTTTACGTGCAACTAGACCCAACAACTAGACTCTACAACCAGACCATCTCAACACCGGGCTCCGGACCCGGTCAGGACCTGGCTTCCGGACCCTCCTCCAGGGTGAATTTTTTTTAAATTTTAACCCTTTTTTTAATATAATTTTAAATATAACATTGTCGGGTTTTTTTTAAACTAACACTTTTGGCCGCGCATATTGCCCTGGCGCGGCCAAATGCATGTGCCGCGCCATGCATGGTGGCGCGGCACAGGGCTGACATGGCGTGGGCCGGCCTAGGGGGGCCGATGACGTGGCGGGTCCTGCCGCGCCACTAACCCTGGCACGATAGTGTCGTGCCCTATTGCGTGGCGTGACTGGACCAAATATACTGCACGAGCAGCCACACCACCTGGCCGCTGCGCCTGCCACCGGCCCGGGCTACCTGGATGGTAGAATTGAAACGTGTCGCGCCCGTATTTTGTTGAGTTTTTTTTCACGGCCAAATAGAGAATTTGATAAGCCAATAATTAGTTTTTCGTCTTTCATAATACGGTTATGCACCATTTTAACTAATCAATTACGAAAAATTACCACCGGCGTTTAGATACGCCGGGACTGTCGGTTCTCGAACGTAGGGTACTTAATCTCACCGGCAGTGCTGCCGCGACCCAAAGAAATGAATAAGAAGCAAGTTGACAAGCTGCCACATAACATATTCATTGTTTTGACATAAGTTTGACATAACATAACCAAATAACCCCGCAAGTTTCGGATGCCAATATTCGTTTGACCTAACAAACTAAGACCCAGGAGTGTAAGGATCCCTCGAACGCCTCTGTCTCTTTGGATTTGTTGACAACACATTGGGAGTGTAGCCAATGTCGGTATGGTCGTGTCGACGGTGCGTACGGCTCGTACCCTACAGGTATATGATACACACGATTACTTATAATTCTTTATGATCATTAGTTCATGGAGCCTACGTATTGAAACAAACTATCTTTGTTAGTACCTGTGAGGCTCCTTGGGTGCCAAACGGAGCACCACCTAGCTAAGACATGCCAATCTCGTCCTACGGCCATTCGTCCCACTGGCCGTGTGAAAGCTCTAGTTTGGTTTTGGTTAATTGATGAAACCCTAAGTGCTAACCTAGTTTATCAAAGTGATTATAAGATAGGTAGCGCTACTCCAAGTGATGAAGCAATGGCGAAGATCATGACGATGGTGATGGCATGGTGATGATAAAATGCTTAAACTTGGAAAAGAAGAAAGAGAAAAACAAAAGGCTCAAGGCAAAGGTATAAATGATAGGAGCCATTTTGTTTTTATGATCAAGACACTTAGTGGGTGTGATCATATTTAGAATCGATAGTCGTACTATTAAGAGGGGTGAAACTCGTATTGAAATACGATTATCAAAGTGTCACTAGATGCTCTAACTCATTGCATATGCATTTAGGATCTAGTGGAATGCTAACACCCTTGAAATGTTTTGTGAAAATATGCTAACACATGTGCACATGGTGATACACGTGGTGGTTGGCACATTTAATCAAAGGTGGTGAAGTTTAGGTGCAAGGGTAAGAAACTCCACCGGCGCCCTAGACAGAAAAGACGTGGTCACTGGGAGTGACCGAACGCTGGCCTCAGTTGGACCGGCACGTCCGGTCAGGTGTAACAGCGAAGACACTGGGCTGCTCTACGACCGGACGCTGGTTGGGTGCGTCCAGTCAGTGCTGACGTACGCTGACGTAGGGCACACAGAGGAGACGTTGAGTGACCAGACGCTGGGTGAGTCCGGTCGGGCATGACCCGACGTGTCCGGTCGTGATTTCTTGTGTTTGGAACCTTACTGGAAACGACCGAACGCTGAGCTCCAGCGTCCGGTCACTTTCTAACTGACGTGCCCGGTCATCTCTTGACCGTTGGGATTGGGCAAACCATATTTGAAGCAGGGGACACGTGGAATGAATCATGTGATCGGACGCTGAAGGCCAGCGTCTGGTCGATCGGACCGGAGCGTCCGGTCACCCCACGCTTTACCTAGTGAAGGGGTACAACGGCTCTATTTCGTGGGGGCTTCTATTTAAGCCCCATGGCTGGCTCAAGCTCACTCTCTTGGCCATTTGCATTAACATAGCAACCTTGTGAGCTTAGCCAAAGCCCTCCCACTCATCTCCATCATTGATTCATCATCTTTGTGAGATTGGGAGAGAATCCAAGTGTATTGTTTGAGTGATTGCATCTAGAGGCACTTGGTATTCGTGTTTTGCTGTGGATTTCGCTTGTTGCTCTTGGTGGTTGCCACCACCTAGATGGCTTGGTGCAGCGGTGGAGGATTGGCATGAGTTGGTGATTGTTCGTGGCCATCTCCGGTGATTGTGAGGGGATTTGTACCTTCCCCGGCGGAGCGCCGAAAGGTAACTCTAGTGGATTGCTTATGTCATTGAGTTACCTCACTTGTGGGTAGGTTCTTGCGGTGTCTAATTGTGTGGACGAGGTTTGTACAACACCTCTTAGCCACCGAACCATCAAGTGTTGGTCGACACAATGGGGACGTAGCGTGTTGGCAAGCACGTGAACCTCGGGAGAAAATCGATTGTCTCTTGCCATTTGGTATTCTCTCGGTGATTGATTTCATATTCATCTTGTGATTGGTTCATCCCTCTACACGGCGGTATAATCACCCTACTCACTCTTTTATATTCTTGCAAACTAAGTGTGGCAAGCTCTTTAGTGTAATTAGAATTGAGAGCTTGCTTTGTTATTTAAGTTCATCTAGTGGAGCTTTTTAGTGTAGCAAGATTGAGAGCTCTTAGTCAGTAGTATCATAGCAAGTTGTGTGTCTAGTAATCATTGCAACTAGAATTATTGGATAGGTGGCTTGCAACCCTTGTAGAGCTAGAGCAAGTTTGTATTTCACTATTTATCTTACTAATCAAATTGCTCTAGTTGATTTGTAGAATTTTAAATAGGCTATTCACCCCCCTCTAGCCATATTAGGACCTTTCACCGTGCTGTCTGTGGAAGCCCGAGGGTTTGTCGTCGTCATCATCGTCCTCCTCCTCGTCCTCGGTTGTAGGGTCCTTTCCAGCGCTATGATGTGGTGGTGTACGCACCGTGGAAGTGGCACCCTGCGTCATCGGCTGAGAAGAGCCGGTTGGTGTCCTCAAAGAGGCTAAAGACGTGCCACCTGACCACGCGGGGAGTGGCAGTTCCTCGTAAGGAGTGTCCATGCAGCTCAACTTCTGAGCTAGCTTCCTGCAACTCTTCTTCACCTTCTGCATAAATAGACGTTAAAGCTAGTTCATTACCCAAACGCATATACACTAAAGAAATATTTTCAAAACGGACAAGTTTATGTTTACCTCCACAAAAGCCAAGAGAACGCCTGGCCCCTGCCCTCTAGACTCATGAAGCCGGAACGCTGCTTCGCTGGACAGCCTTGACAATTGTGTCGCCTAGGTACAGAAATGCGGTTGGACAGTTTTAGTACACATACTTAATACCAAAAGGATAACAAATTATACCATTCAAGTATCTTACCACGTATCTTTGAAGCGGGGCTCTCTATAGCTATGTGTCCTCCCTAGTGGTAACGTCGTACACATCTTCGATGACATCTTCCTCCGAGTCCTCGTCAATCGCCACGTCAGTGTACGAGGGCTTGATATGTGTCCTCGTAGACTTGTGAAGCCACCGTAGGTACTCATTGAAGGTGTGCTGGTCGTGTGGAGGACCTGCAAGGACCACATGTGGTACCCTGGTCTGCCACAAATGGATGTACGAGCTATGTGTCATGCGCCAATCCTTGGTCTTGTACCTCTTCCTGCGGTCAAACCTACAACAAAACGATATTAGTTGTACCAAACACACCTCTAAATTGTAGCATTGTTATTAATCGATAACGCACCCGTGCAATACTTGATTGGGGGAGTAAAGCGGTGGTGGGCAGCCTGTCATTCTTCTAAACTGTCTGTAGACCCAGATGGGCAAGTGAATCTCGACCACATAGAAGAAAATAAGAGGGACGTCGCAGCGATACTCGTGTGACTCATCCCTAGTGACAGGACTCAGATAGTCCTAGAGCTCCAGAGAATCTCAAGGACACCAAAACACCTGAAATTTCGTAATTGTGTTAGGTTGTGATATAGTGTACATCGAATAAGACACTGCTACGATAGTATAGAGAGTGTAACCTGATGCTGTGTCAGAACGTCGAGACCGTCCGTATACTCCCTGTACTTGCGCCACGTATTCCCTCTAACTAACTGTGCTTCCGTCCAGATATACAGAGCTGTAGGGAGTGTATCATGCCCGTTCCATTGCTGCATTGAACACGATAATGAATTAGCAACAAATAATCTCATCATATCTAACTGCCTGGAAGAATATAATGAACCGAAATACTTACCGGTAAACCATTATTAAGGGGCCTCCCAACGGTCAATCATTCCCAACACCAAACCTGGAGTAGATAGGAGCAACCCCCAAGGTTCGCATAACCTGAGGTGCGACGACATGCAACGCAGAGCTGTTGATACGTCCATGCCAGGACTGCGCTGCCCCAGCTGTACCCCGCTATGTTCTTCCACAGCTGGCGAAGTATGTCAAGGAAGATCTAGCTGATGGTGTTGCCCGAGGCGTCTGGGAAGAGGAAAGCACCAAGAAAGTGCCAGAGCCACACTCGAGCGAACCTGTCGATCTGTGCCTCCTCAGCTTGTGGGTCCAAGTACTCAAAGCCCTCTGTGATCCAGGACGACGAAACACTAGAACTTTTCCTGTAATTGATCAAAGAAAATGAGACCCGATGCCAGCTGTAAAGCAATGCAAGTATTAAATAGGCTTGAATTACTCACTTATTTTTTTTGATAGCATCGTCGTCCGGTGGAAGAAAATCAGTAAACTGAGCCACCAGCTCCCTCCAGTGATCGTTGTCAACTATCCCTGTCACTGGAAGTCCCCCAACCGAAGGCCTAAAATAGCCTTCACGTCCTGCAACGTCAAGGTCATCTCGCCACAAGGTAGGTGTAACGTGTGAGTCTCATGCCTCCATCTGTTATAAGAATAGAACGACGGTTAGTTGCCTCCAATTTGTTACAAGAAAGTTTACGTACAAAGAATGCACTCGCACCTATCTACAGCTACAGTAAGTAGTGTTGGGTCAAGGGGCGGAAGACCATGGTTGACAACACGGACAAGCTCGAGGAAGCCGGTACGCCATATGTACGGCGTATAACGCTCGTCCCACTGATGTGCCCTGGTGTGAGTGCGGGGCCTCAAAGGAGGCAAGGACACCTCTGCGTCGTTGTCACTCAAGATGTGTGCTCGGTGCTGGTCGTCGTACTCCACCTCCAGAATGGGATACAACGAGTGCTGCGTGGGAGGGGTCATCCTGTTATAAATTGATAAACAAAGCGTTAGAATATTCAAATTAACAAAATTCAAGTTAACATTAGTAAGTTCACAAACAAATTCACTAACCTAACTAGCCTAAATCTCTAAACCCAAAATCCTAACTATACTAGATAATAAATACATAATCAATCCATATAAAACTTTGCTTCTAAAATTACAAGTAATCTCTTCGTCTCTAAATAAATACACATCTTGCTTCTCGAGTAGTCAAATATATTTAAGTTTGATCAAAACTAAAAAACGGTATCAATATTTCTATCTCCTAATAAGTTTATTACGAAAGTATACTCCATGCTTAATATAATAGTACCTATTATGTATCATAAATATTAGTACGCTATTATATAAATTTGGTCAAAGACACTACATCAACTCTTTTGCTTCTGCGCCGGCCGCTCGATGATTGCGAGGGCACGTGGGGGTACCGTAGGGATACAAAAAATACTAACTATACTAGATAATAATAAAAAAAATATGAAATCGAGAGGGAGGTACCTTAGGAGCGGACGGCCTTAACGCGCCGGCTAGGGCGCTGCGCGGCGGGGGTGGCCGGGCGCGGCGTGGGCGAGCGGCCGAGGCCAGGCCGTGCGGGCGCGGGTGGGGCGAGGCGAGGCCGGGCGGGCGCGGGCGCGTGCGGCCGCAGGCAGGGCGCTGACGGCCGCTGGCAGCGGCGGCGGCGGCGTTCGGGCGGGCGGGCTCGCACGCGGTATATATCAGGTCCAGCCGTGCCACGGATCAGGACGCGGCACTGCCGCGTCAGGATCGGTGGCGCGGCAAGACCCGCCACGTCATCGGCCCCCAGGCCGGACCACGCCACGTCAGCCCTGTGCCGCGCCACCATGCATGACGCGGCACAGATATTTGGCCGCGTCAGGGCAATAGGCGCGGCCAAAAGTGTTAGTTTTAAAAAAAAAACCGATGGTGTTAGATTTAAAATTATATTAAAAAAAGGTTAAAATTAAAAAAAAAAATCTCCAGGGTCCGATGTCTCCCTCTCGTGAAACCGCGCTTGCCTCATTCTTCTGCGCCACAACCGGACCGCGCTCATCGGGTTGGACGTCTCCAGCGACGCGGGTCCGAAGGCCAGGAGGCTAGGCGCCCGACGCCGCGCCGCAGAGCCGGACCGCGCCAACTGGGTCCGAGGACCGCCTCGCCCCTGGGTCCGGAGCAGCGACGCCGAGCGCCTGCTGCTGCACCGTGCCGAGCGAACTTGCTGCGACACCGTCGGACCCGCGACCTGCTGCAGTCCGGAACTTGCTGTCACTTCTATGTCACCCCTGCGAACCCGTGCAGCAAGCCGTCGGATTCGCGGACCTGCTGGGGCTGGCTGGCTGGCTGGTCTGACCAGCCCCCTCATATGAACACTGTTTCAATAAACCAATCAGCCATACTTCTCTCTTATATAAATGAACTAGCAGCGATGCAAACCCGCTAACCGGAGTCCGAGGCCACGGCCCCTCGCGCGAGCGCTCCCGCCGCTGTGCCGTGCTGCAGGGCCGATCGGTTCGTCGTCGAACCCGCTAAGTCCCTGCGTCGGCCCGTTTCGCTGTGCCGCGTGCTGCCGCCAACGAAGAGCCCACAGTCGGACCCACTTTTATGGCCACGGTCCGAAAGCGCTACGTGCGCTCTGTAGCGCTGCGGTCAAAGCCGCTGCCCTGCGCCTCCAAGCCGAGCGCACTGCTCTGAAGAAAGATGGGCCGGCCAGCTATGGCCCAAGCCACTTTCTTCACCTGGGCCAACAGCACAGCTGCAGCCCAAAAGGCACCTAAACTCCTTTTCTTTTCTTTTTCTTTTTCTATTAACCCTTTTTAAGTGCGAACTTCTCCAACGTGTACCAAAACACTTTTAGCACTTGAGTTAGCATTTTCATAAATTTTTTCAGGGTTAATTTGTTAGCACACTAGGTCCTAATGTATATGCATGAATCACTTCACCTAGTGGCACTTAACAACCGTTTTACAGAGATTATCCCATCTTGATAGTACGGCTATCTATCCTAAATCCACTCACACCCGTTAGGTGTCTTGAGTAGCAAAACAAAATGGTCATATCAAACATACATTTTCCTTGAGTCCATTTTATTTTTCTCTTTCTTCTTTTCCAAGTCTGGAGCTTGATCACCATCATCACATGTCCACCAACATCACTATGGACTTCATCTTGCTCCACCACTTGGATTGGACCATCCTATCTAATCACACACTTAGATGCAAGGATTAGTCCAAATAGGTTTCATCGATTATCCAAAATCAAACTAGGGCTTTCACTGTTTGACTCTAGTTGACCGATAGTTAACTGGGCCGATCATCATATGGTAATTTGATAAGGCGTGGCATTCCTTTGGTTTGGGTCGCTAGGAACTTCCTTGGAGCTCGACTGGTCGTCCTCGAGTAACAAAAAATGAGAGCCTAGGGTGTAACGGGTCGTTACGGTCGACGTTCCCTACCTGCACTGTAGCTGAGCTCGCGGCCGGCGCGTCACCCACCAGCACACGGGAGCTTTGACAGTTCGACTGATACGACCCCCCACCTGCCTCGCTCGACCCAACAAGCATGGCCGCATGGGAGCTCCTCACCGGCACACTCTGCCATGCCATGGCCACAGAGGAGCACCTGTAGGTCCCCTCCCTAGCGTCACCCTCCCTATAGGCCTCGTGCTCCACCCCGCCGTGGGCGCACGGGAGCCGTGAACGGACTTACTGCTGGCAACTGCCATCAGCCTCCATCTCCATCTCATGCGCGAGAGAGATGGGAAGGATAAGGAAGGGGTGCAATCAACTAGATGTTGGGCCGGCCCAGCAGATCCGCTGTGAAAGCTCTCTCAAATAGTTTTTCCAGGATTAGTGAGATCACAGGTCCAAGTTAGAGCGACTCCGAGATGGATTTGGTGCTTTAGATCTGGTTTTCTAGAGTTGGAGCTTTGCCAAACACGTCGTAAAGGCACAACACGTGCTCATTTCCCTTCTCAAGGCCTAGCTACGGACCAATGCATCCAAACCCAACGTCCAATTGATGGTTTGCTTCTTTGTTCTTTTCTCTACCTCTGTTGATTTGATTTTTTTGGGGGGAAACAGAGCTTTATATTATTCAGAATGAATATTGTTTATACCATCCTAAGCGATAAATTGCTCAACAAAACAATGGCACTTTGAAATAGCACACAAGCTTGTGGGCTGCATGATTACGCTCTCTTCATATGGATAACATTCCATTCAAACAAAGGCAAGCTTCACCTATCTTCGTATAATCTAATTGATGGTAAACTGCAAGGATGAACATTGGGCAGCCCATTCGTGAGTAAACTAGCCACTACATTCCAGTCTGTCTCCACTATAGCACTGTGTCAACACCATTCTAATGCTAAGTCGATACCCTCTCTGCAAGCAAGGAGTTCTACTTCATCTGGGCTAGCGTATATTCAAAAGAAATGGTTGGTCGATGGTTGTACATTATCGCTGTTTGTCTCAGATGATTACACCAACTCTCACCTCCTAGGATGCAGAGTTATATGCGCCACCAACTTTAGTCTTGAGCCAACGGTTCGGTGGCCTTTTCCATGTCCGTTGCTCGTGCACTCTTTTCATGGTTGCCACTTGTGAGGGAGTCTACAACACATTGCTTGCCATATTAAGGTCAAACCTTGAGTGATTATGCTCAACATTACATAGCTCCAGCCAAAACTTCCGCATGAAAGCAAAAACATCCCTTGTACATGTTAGTTTTCCAGAAATATGTGTGATGTTGTTCCTCACCTGCCAGGTTCACCATAGGAGGATGAGCCATTTTGCAACCATGTCCATATGTAGGGATGTGAGAACATGCAAAGCGTGGCACTGTATCTTATCTGGCAACAACCAAAACTCCCTCGTAGCTTCCCGAAGGACCCTAGCACGGTTGCGCCTGACCAAAGCGTGCGCGCACACCTCACAAAATGTCACCGAAAATGATCTAGCGTCGTCACTTACTTACTTATTATGTGGCTAAAAACATTATTTATCCATGTTTAGAATGATAATTTTGTGAAGCCTACTCTTTAACATGGCAAATAACCATTTTTCTCTCGAGTTTGATGGCTACACGAAGAGAATACACTACCGGAGACGGCTTCTTTGTCAAGTGTCCCAGCCTTTACCGAGTGCTTTTTATCGGACACTCGGCAAATAGGCTATTTGTCGAGTGCCATAGAGAAAGCACTCGGCAAACAACTGACACTCAGCAAAGAGGTGGTTTGCCGAGTGTCGAGCACTCGGCAAACAATAACACTCGGCAAACAATAACACTCGGCAAAGGGACGCCGCCGTTAATGGCCGGCAGCCGCCGTTAACCCTTTGCCGAGTGTCTTCTGCTAACACTCGGCAAAGTGGTGATTTACCGAGTATCATTTTTTGACACTCGGCAAACCATATTTTTTCACTTTTGAGTTTTGACCTCCAAACTTTTTCTGCAATCCTCATACAATACCTGATACTCCATGTTCCAATGTGGCACATTTCTCGGACTTTTTCTATATTTCTTTAGTTTATTTCATTTAATTGAATTTTCTTGGATAATTCAAATTATAACCGCTAGTCATTCGAATAATGAAAAAAATGAATGGGAAAATGATATTCATGTTATTTAGTATAATGTGAGGCCGTATTCAGGAACAGACCACCAATTTCGAACATCTTGTTCACGAAACATGACCACGAACTTGTGGTCGAGTTGTTTTTAAATTCTATAAAAAGCAAACGAAGTCCGAAAATCATAAAACTTATCAAGATGTCATGATATCATATGTGGAGGTTGTGATAAAAATTTGAGAAGGTTTTGCGCAAGTTATCACGTACGATGCTTGCAAACCAAAGAATCTCCGAACAAGTTTCATGATTTCGTGAAGAGGGCGACGAGGTGGTAAGCATCGTACGTGACAAACTTGCGCAAAACCTCCTCAATTTTTTATCACAGCCTCCACATATGATATCATGACATCTCGACAAGTTTCAAGATTTTCGGTCTTCGTTTGCTTTTTATAGAATTTAAAAACAACTCGACCGCAAGTTCATGGTCATGTTTCGTGAATAAGACGTTCGAAATTGGTGGTCTGTTTCTGAATACGGCCTCACATTATACTAAATAACATGAATATCATTTTCCCATTCATTTTTTTCATTATTCGAATGACTAGCAGTTATAATTTGAATTATCCAAGAAAATTCAATTAAATAAAATAAATTAAAGAAATATAGAAAAAGTTTGAGAAATGTGCTACATTGGAATATGGAGTACTAGGTATTGTATGAGGACTGCAGAAAAAGTTTGGTGGTCAAAAGTAAAAAAAAAAATGGTTTGCCGAGTGTCAAAAAAAATGACACTCGATAAATCACCGCTTTGCCGAGTGTCACGAGAAGACACTTGGCAAAGAGGTTGGTTTACCGAGTGTCAAAAAACACTCGGCAAAGAGGGGTTTTGCCAAGTGTCAAAAAAACACTCGACAAAGAAATAAAATATTTTTTTCTAGAAAAGAAGGAGAAGAAAAAAAACTTTACCGAATGTCAGATCTAGGACACTCGGCAATAAATAAATAAAAAATAAAAAAATCATTTGCCGAGTGTCAGATCTAGGACACTCGGCAAAGCTGCTATACTATATAACTGCACGAGGACGCGCAACAGCTAGGCAAATCCGAGGGTGGGCAGCTCACCCAGCGGGGCGCGAGTCAGCGCGCGCTGTGATGGAGCGACGGGCACAGCAGCCCGACGACGCGCAACAGCCAGGCAAGGACGGCGGAGGCGACTCTCCTCCTCCACCGCAATCGGTAAGACCCGCTCTCCTCCTGCTGCACAGAGCCCCACAAACCTTCTTGTACATCTTCATCCCGCTGAAGGTCTGCTTGCTGTCTGCTTACCGCGGAAGGTCTCCTCCTCCTGCTGCACCCGCTCTCCTCGAACTGACGCGCTTGCTGTCTGTTTGCCGCTTGGCAGTTCTTGGAGGTGACGTGCAGGAGCTCCGGCAAGGTCCGGCGGTTCGCGGCAGGGACGATGGCTCGCTACGCGCTGCACGCCATCAACCGCAAGCTCGAACCCGGGGCCCGCCGACGCTGCACGTCGAGGCCGTCAGGGACGGCGAAGAGCCCGGCCACGGCTAGAGGCTGCAGACCGTCACCGCGCAGGACGCGCTCGGGATCCATCACGCGCCGCACGCAGAAAGGCAGCGGCGACAATTTTTTTATATTTTTTCGAAAATTCGTTGCCGAGTGTCGATTTAGCACTCGGCAAAGGCTTTGCCGTCACGGTGGCGCTTGCCGTCACGACGACTTTTCTTTGCCGAGTGTCAGATTAGCACTCGGCAAAGTCTTTGTCGAGTGTCCGATAAAGTGCACTCGGCAAAGAGGTATTTGTCGATAAACTGTTTAGCGAGCGCCACACTCTGTAAAGGTTTTGCTGAGTGTATATCAGACTTTATCGAGTGCCTGAGGCACTCGGCAAAGAAGCTGAATCTGGTAGTGATAACAACCTATTTGCCACCATAGTCTGACTTCAGTAGCTTATAATGGCTCAGCGGGAAGAAGAAAATGGCCCCCTAAACTCCTAGGTGTTGTTTGGTTCTACGACGACAACGTTAATGTAAATGGGAGGTTCCACGGCAGCAAGGGGAAGGGAATCATTCATTTGCTTATTCTATTTGGTTCATGCGTCGCAATCCAAAGGCAGGTTTATTTTCACGCTGACACATGCGGGAACGTTTACCACTCGGTTGTGTGCATAATCGGCGCTCCGAACAGCCGTATCAATCGCCGTGGCATCTGATTACATAATACTCGAAACAAACAATAACTAACGTGATCCGTTGGCGGTGTGAACGGACGAGGCTACAAAATGAGTCAACCAAACAACATCCTAATAGTAGATTAATAGTGCGCAATAAATAGTTTGATATTTTTAGTCTACTCCTCAATGAGGTCTACTATGATTGTTTTTCTCGACTTGGAAGTCAAATCAATGTATCCAACAAATATGTTTCTTTCAGAGGATATACACCGTGCTATTTCCTTGCTATTTTATGGAGTGCTTGGTTTGGAGAATGAACCTATTCTAGATGAGGTGAGGTGATGCATCATGAATTCATTACTCAAATTTAGTGGAACGACTTCATTTCTCGTACTAGTACTAATTACTAGCTTGCGAGGAATGAGACGATGATAAATCAACTCATTTCGTTTCACAAACCAAACAAAAAATCAAAGATGGTGATAGACTACCTCGTTCCACGAACCAAAACACCCATCAGTGGAAAGCTTCAAACTCAAAATTCGCATCCCTATAAAAAGAAGAAGGAAAAAAAAAATCAAAAGCCAGTGGGCTCCTACTAGATACGGGCCTTAACTGTCAGCAGCCCATTAAACCTGAATCCGGTGGGCTACATTATTTTCTTATCTTCTTCCAAGCCTGGCCCGTTAGAAACCCACGTTCGCCGCCGTCAACAAACCTTGCGCGCAAAAGACCTCGCGACCCTCCCACAGCAAACCTGTGCCCTAACGGCGCAAAGGGCAGGTTCGTCTTTAGAGGCATCCAAAACCCTAGCCCCCAAGTCCTATATAAGCAGCGAGCCAGGCGAAACCCTACCGATCGGGTCCAACACCAGCCGCCGCCATGTCGAAGCGAGGTAAGCCGCCTCCTTTCCTCAGCTTGATACGCCCATTTCCTCGTCGATTGATTATCCATCCTGTTGCAATCTCACGTTTTTAATGGAGTTCTCGCTTGGCGTGGTGTCTCGTGATGTGATCCAGGGAGAGGAGGTACGGCGGGGAACAAGTTCCGCATGTCGCTGGGTCTGCCGGTGGCGGCGACGGTGAACTGCGCCGACAACACGGGCGCCAAGAACCTCTACATAATCTCCGTCAAGGGCATCAAGGGCCGCCTCAACCGCCTCCCGTCCGCCTGCGTCGGCGACATGGTCATGGCCACCGTCAAGAAGGGGAAGCCCGATCTCAGGAAGAAGGTGATGCCCGCCGTCATCGTCCGCCAGCGCAAGCCCTGGCGCCGCAAGGATGGTGTCTACATGTACTTCGAAGGTAGCATCCCGATCCCATCTCACCACTAACTGCTTAGATCAAGCGTTGTCGATGTGCTTAGATTGATGTTCAATTTGCTTTCGATGGTCCTGGTGATGCATGCTTAGTATCTAGTTTAGAGGTGAAATTCCTTTTCTTTGACGGGAGGGCCGCGAGGCTCTCTAGCTTTTGCTAGAGCAGATGTCGATAGTGTCTGCATATTCCAAAGCAAACGTCATAAATTAAGCTTTCTGATGTTGATGATTTCCATTGAAAGTTTACTCTTTCATGGATATTATCCGTCAGTGGGCAGCCTCATATTCCATCGCCTTGTGTAGCGGCGTGGCTGCCATGAAAATTTGGGACTGGCCATGAGGCTCATATTTCGTACATTTCAGTTTCACGATGCAGAGTCTTGTGTTTGATTTGGTACATCTTTAGTATTTTGGCATCGACTTGCTCCTGAGCTCGTTTGATATTCTGTTGTTGTTTACTGGTTCACATTGTACAGTTAAATTTTACATGTTTTCACTTGTATAAATGTTGAAAAGGATGTCACACATTTGGGTTTATGGTTAGAGAACATCTCATTGTCACTGAACAACAATTTTCTGATTGACGGTTGGGCGTCCAGGCCCTTCGGCTTTATTGTGGAGCAAACAACACATGTTTGTATATTCCCAAGCAAACGTCATATATTAAGCCTTTGGGTGTTGAGATGTTCCCTTGGAATTTCTCCATCTGAAGGCGGCCTCATATTCCATTGCCCTTGGTAGTGGCGTCGCTGCTATGAAACTTTGGGACTTGCCATGAGGCAGACAGTTCTACATTTACTTTTTTTTTGTTTCATTGCATTTACATTTGTTTTTTGTTGCCTGTTAATTGAACCAGCTAGGTTTACAAATGCGACTTGTTTTTTTAATTGCTTATGTTTGGTTGTTCTTGTGATGGTGTTAACTTGGGGAATACCAACACACTGCTTACTGACGGAAGGGCTCCGAGGTTCTTCAGCTTTTTTTTTGGAGCAAACATTGCATGTTTGTATATTCTAAAGCATACGTCAGAAATTAAGTTTTTATCTGTAGAGGTTTTCTGCCAAGGATTTTCATCTTTGAGAGCCTTCCTCCATTTGAAAATCGTCTCATATTCCATTGCCTTGGGTAGTGGCATCGCTGCATTGAAACTTTGGGACTGGCCATGAGACATATATTTTCTTCATTCCTATAATGATGTTTCCTTGTTGTAAGTTTTGGTTCTGTGGAATGCTTGTTCTAGTGATTTGTACTGTCTAGGCCCTGGCTTTGTTCTTGTTATTAATTGCTGAACTGATCTGGGTTGATGCATTTCGTTTGCAGATAATGCTGGAGTGATTGTGAATCCCAAGGGTGAGATGAAAGGTATGAACTGCCAACTATAATTCCTCCATCACATCAGCCTAATGCTGTTTGGCATGGCATGTGACGAACTAACAATTGCCTCTTGCAGGATCTGCCATCACTGGACCTATTGGCAAGGAGTGTGCTGACCTTTGGCCTAGGATTGCTAGTGCAGCAAATGCCATCGTTTGAGAGCTTGTTGGAATGCGTTTAGACTTCTGTATGATCACCTCAGTATCTGTTGCAACTGTTGCTAAGAGTGCTATTGGACTTAATGGCTCCTTTATGTTTGGTCACTCGATTTTGTAGTGAACGGAAATTTGTCTACCATGTGGATCTATATAACAATGTGGTTGCCTTAAGTTTGCTGTCTTTCATTTTTTCTTGAGATGCTTATATTGTTTATTTTGTTGTAATGTGGAAGCCCTGTTTGCTTACAGCAAGCATATTTCTTTGGTGACTGCAAATTTGTTGGTATTTCATTGATTTAACTATCGTGTGAACCGACTGTTTTAAGGTCACGATTGTAACTCATCTGTATGATGTACTGGAATTTTTCGTCGTTGGCTTAGGACTATCAACTGGGTTTTCCCCTCGATGTTGCATTTTCAATAAAATTTTTTTAAATGTTACCTAGTTATTGCGATGCCTGATTGTTTAATCCCAGCCAAACCAATTGATTTATTTCTCAAATCTCCGCTAATTTAAATGAGAAACGTTCCTATCAGCTATCTTTATTCTCTCTGCCCTAAAATGACTGCACTCAGCTTTAATTTTTACTAAATTCTATAGAAAATGTTATCAATATTATATTTATCATGAATATGATATGAAAATAATTTCCACTGTTAAATAGTTTTATTAGATTTAGAGAATATATCCGCTGATTTATATGAGAAACATTCCTATCAGGTATCTTTATTCTCTCTGCCCTAAAAAAACTGCACTTAATGCTTTATTTTTTACTAAATTCTATAGAAAATATTATCAACATTATATTTATCATGATTATGATATGAAAATAATTTCGACTGTTAAATAGTTTTATTAGATTTAGAGAATATATTATGAATATTTGTCTTTTAAATATTAATATGTGTTTACTTAAAAAGTGAGATTTGCAGATATTTAGGCTCTATATTTCAGTTTTACCAATCAGTCAATTTAGGAGATGTATATATTTAGGGTCTACTTGAGTTTACCAATCGTCAAGTCAATTAAGGGATAATTTAAACGAAACATGATTTGTAATTCATCTTTCCGAGCTTTCGCTCAATCGGCCAAAGCCAAACCAACAGATTTGATAATTTGACAGCAGGCTGAAAACAACAGCCTGCAATTCTCTCTCAAAATTATAAGTAATATAAATATAAATGACAAGAAATGTTCCTATTCTACTATCTACATCTACACAGCGCTTCACCAAGTTTTGTAATTCAGCTACACCAAGCTTTGCAATTCACAGTTTGGGGGCAAAGCTGTGGTGCCGGGCTGTGCACAATTCACAGTTTGGGGCAAAGCTGCGGTGCGTGGCTGTGCACAATCGCTATCCCTGTTGAGAAGCATTGCAATGGTGAGATACTCGAGTCGAAGTAGAGGATATACAGGTCCTCCGTGATATTCACGAGCTTTAACATCGTTTCATTCTTTGCACCCTGAAAAGTAACGGTGTAAAGATCAGAATCTGAAACCATCCTTGTACATTAAAACCTGGATTACTCATATACAAAACCACAAATGGCCCAGCAGCAATTCTGATATCTGAAGGAAACCATAAAATTCTATTGCAAATAAGCTCAATGTTAGTTACCTTGACTGAGAGCTGTACTGATCTGCTGTCCTGTGACTCTCCTTCAGGAATGGAGCCACAACCATCACCGTTAAGCACTCTGATGGGGCAGCCAAGATCCCATCCACCGCAATCACAGCATCCTCCAGATCTCCATCTCTCGATGAGGCCTGATGGGCGGCTGCTCTTTGATACCACGCCACCGTGGTAACCTCTGGGGACAACAACAGTTATACATTGTGTGGCACCATTACTGTTCTGAACATCAGTTTCCTTAGTGCCTTCTGAATGATTTAGTCCTGCTTTCTCAAGGAACTTCAGGCCCCAGCCACCCAAAACAGGCTCTTCCTGGCGTTTGTGGCGTTGTTCCCTCACCACAATTGCTGCTAATTCTTGGTTGGTCAGCAGATCATCGGTGTTGAGATTCATCAGGTCTGATTCTCTAGCACTAATCATTTCACCTTCAAGTATTTCAGTTAAGTCGTCGAACTGATGAGAGGAAGATTTCCCGAACTTCCAGGAATGTTTCGGGCTAGAGGAAACATTGCCTGTTCTCATAATTTCTGTCACTCTCTTGACAAGACCCTTCCCTTTTGGAACACTACAGGGATTGCGCATTTGCCTAAGATAGTCATCTGGAGAACCATACAGAACGAACTCAGTTTCCAAAAGACTTGACTTGTCTGAGTTTAGAACTAAAGAACTTGACACCACCATCTTGCCCACAAGTCTGGACACGTTGCTTGAGTGACCCATCCAATCTTTTCTTCCTTGCTCTCCAGAATGGATCATGTAGACATAGTCGAAGGCCTTGTCCTTTTCCTGCACCCTGATTGGGTTTGCAGCGTATACTGCAATAGGATCGTCCAGTGACAATTCAAAATGAGGGAGCCCATCCTTCCATATGCATTGTAGAAGACCTGCACTAAGAGATGATGGGCATTGTGACAGAACAGGCTGATTTGAGCTCATAGATGAGCACAGTGGCCACTTGTTCTCATGGATGCTGACCTCAGCTGTGCCTTTGTTCATTGGAGATGCCCCATGGGAGGAGGTTTCCCATGTCTCTGGAGATATGAGCTTCAATATTTCTGACTGTGTTATGATGTAGGATTTCGACCGGATTTTTCTCAGTTTAGAACCTGCAAGGAAAGGTGATGGGCTTTTCGGTCTTGTCTTTGCATTTACAAGAGCATGCAAAGAATCCAGGACCTTTTTCTCGGAAGGACCAAGATTTACACTCCCTTGGCTTACCCCATCGGTAATCAAGTCATCAAGATCATTGACATTATGGGTTCTTGTTGGGTGCCTGAGGCTTCTGATGAGAAACTCCAAGATCATCATCTTGGCAGGATGTGCAGGGAACAATTCTGAATGGGGTGTGCTGCCACTGCATGAACAAAATGACTTATGGCATGATTGGCAGCCCTTGTTTTTCTTCTCATCTGATATGTGACACAAATCAGACTGAACCTCAGATGCAGCAGTGGACGGGTCTTGATCTCCTTCAGCCCTTCCACTGAACTCAGGAATTGCACCCTCGTCGTATAATCCATTTCTCCTTTCCATGTATACAAGTTCCATCTCTGATGAAGAAGTAAAAGATATGGAGAATGCAGCCAAACAAGTCCTTGAGTATCTGCACAGTGATAACATATAACAGATCAGGCCAAAGAGAACCAAATGTGACTGGCTACCATATACTTTGATATTGAAGAAATCCTGGATGGCTGTTTCTGGTGACAGGGACAGATTACATCAGAAAGAGCTAAAAATAGAGATAAGATTCCCCTAAGATAACTTTCGCACCAAGGATCAGAATTTGCCACGGAGATCATACAAGGAAGCAAGGAACATGTAACATGCTCATACAAGGGACTAAGGAACATGTGGCATGATTTCATGGTTGATCAATTAAATTAGAAAAAAATATTGCAAGTGATTAACAGCTGCCAGAGAAGTGCCCATGTGATGTTTTCGATTAAACTCCATTTTTTATGGAACATCCTCTGCTGAAAATAAAACAGGAGTAGTGGAGGTAGGTATACCCAGGACCAGGAGTGGTGCAGAAGTGCTCACATAAAAATGCTTGACATCGATAAGCAGTAACCACAAGATAAAAACTTTCTTTCTCCAAATGGAAGCAGCTAACCGCCGTCCTCAGTTCTCAGCACATTAATTTCTCTCAAGTACTAGGGCACCATATAAATAAATGGCAGTTAC
Source organism: Miscanthus floridulus (assembly GCF_019320115.1). Lineage (NCBI taxonomy): Eukaryota > Viridiplantae > Streptophyta > Magnoliopsida > Poales > Poaceae > Miscanthus > Miscanthus floridulus. Next base: position 172,119,948 of record NC_089581.1, on the reverse strand, counting down.
ACCACACACTAAAACTTCGTTCGTATGATTCATGGCGTGCACTCTATTCACCAACAACACATCTAAGGTTTTCCTTATCATAACAACAAAAGGGGACATGCCAGTACTATTGTACTAACTGTACTTGGTTTGCTTAAACTGAAAGGTTGATAACAACTAGTATTACTATTTCACTGCCTTCTCCTATCAAAGCAATGGATAATGGCTTACAGGAAAATGGACACAGGTACTTGCAAACAGATTCTGAACTAGGAAGGACAGTTGAGACATGGGCTCATGCTCTGCATCTTTGCTCTGTAGCATGAGAGATGAACAGAGGGCAGGTACAGAACCAATAAGTACATGAACAATGCTTCAGAAGCCACAAATTACTGACCTCTGAACCCCAAAGAACTGAGACATAGGATGGAAGAGATGAGAAGGACTCTTCAATCAATCACATAATAAAAGAAAAGTGTAATTAAAAACAAAAGTTGCAGCCACGCCCACGCTGCAAAAGAGTGGTAAAGCCCAACCGAAAAGCATGACCATAAATGCATTCATCACCGGCGTAAAGAACGGCCAGGTTCAACGGGAAATCACTTTGTTGCACCTTGTTGCCTTTAACACGGTAGCAAAGGAAAGCCTATGTACTTATGGTTACTACAGCACCAAGAGAGAGAAAAAAACAACAAGAAAGTCGCATCCATTCCTTTCCTTTGTCAAAGCAAGAAGTAAACCGAATTAAACACCCCTTAATCTACAACAACAGTAATTTAAGCTGAAAAGACAAGCTAAAGATGCATCATTTTAGCCGAACAAAAGCAGGACAAGAGAAGTGGAGGAAGCATCAGATTCCTCACCTCAGGCACAGAGATCGGCAGCACGCAGCATCCACGGCCTCGCGTGAAGCAAAGCACTGCCTCCCAACCTCCCAGCACAGACGACAGACTAGCTCTCCTCTCGTCCTTGATCCCGAGTAGTTCGTCTCGTCTTGGAAGGAGCAGCAGTGGGGACGAGCCACCAATGCGAAGAGCTCTCAAGAACAGAAGACGACGGCCGGGAGATTATATACTCCAGGTCCGAGACCAAGAAGAACTGAGCCAACCAGCAAGAAGCAGCCGGTGACTCACCAACTAACCGAAACTAGAAACAAGGTTAGGTGAAGAGCCTAAACCAAGCCGCTGTCAACGGGAACGAGAACGACCGAGAGACCGGAGGAGCATCAAGCCGAGGCGCAACGCTACCGCTTACTAGAACGGCAGCGGATGAGACAAAGCGCTCGGCTTTTGTGCGCTAACAACAGCCCCCAACCAAAACCAGCAGGGAGAGGTGGAGGGGCGGACGGGCAAAGGGAAGAGAGGAGGAAGACCAAAGACCGAAGGACGTAAGCAGGCAGACGAGAGGAGGCGCGGGGGCGGCTTCCGGCTTGGCTTGCTCCAGAACGGGAGAGGAGAGGGCAGGCAAAACGAGGGGAGGCGTAAGGGGAAAAAGCTGCTGCCTTTACTCCTGCTCCTCCTCACACTCGTCCCTTTCCATTAACACACACGACGGTTTGTATGGCTTTGGAGGCGGGGGGTGGACTCGACTCTCTCGGTAACGCGTGGGCGCTACAGTTCCCTTCCATGCCCGGCTGCCTGCGCCTACGCACGCAAGCCAAAGAAACAGGGCCCTGGTCAGAGCGAGACGTAACTCCTCGTCGCCATTAATGGCCGGCCGAGAACGGCAACGTTGCGGTATGCTTGAGTTTAATGGCCAAGGGGAAGGGAAGAAGCGGATGCGTCAGCTAACTGAAGACTGAAACCGCGGAAGGAAGCGAGCTGCGTGCGGCAGGAGCCCTGAAATCAGCTAATGAACGGAAGCGAGCGATCTGATGATGGGCGAGATTGGCGTGGGAGAGACGCGGCGGGCCATGTGAAGTGGGGAGAAACGAACCGATGGACTGCAGCTGCGGCGGCCGAGAAGTGGGGGCTTTGTTCGAGGGACGGCGCTAAAAAAATCAGGCACTCGCGCTGATTTCTTTGGGGGTTCAGTTCTTGGGACGCGTGATTGCGTGCTTCTAGGTTCAGAATTCTGCAGTGGAAGCTGTAATAAAGAAAGAAAGGTTCGCGGTTGCCGGTTGCCGGAACTTATTCCCCGTTCCGTTCCCCACTCCAACTCGGGCCGGCTGAGGCTGACCACGGGCGCGCGCTGCTGCTGCATCGTGCTCGTGGCCGAACGTTACGGCTTGGACTTGGGCGCTCCCTCGCCGTAGTGCTCGGGCGGGCCAGCGGACAAGGACAAGAGGAGGAGACGGGGAGGTGTGGTGTGGTGTGGCGTCACGAGCGGCCGGAGGGAGGGCAAAAGTGGGCGGAGGCGCTTGTTTTGCGTGTTGGACCCTTGCAAAGCTTGGGCAGCTAAAGTCAGTCCCTTTTGTCATTGTCCTAGACTCCTTTCTACGGCCTGTTCGTTTAGCTGTGGATTGTCGTAAACAATCGTAAATTTTTAGCCGAAACAGTATTTTTCTCTCATATAAATCAGTCAGCAGTACTTTTTCACGAACTAGCAATGATACGAACCAGCCAACCGAACATGCTGCTAGTCTGTATACTCCTTGATTTTAGTTTTTTTTCTTCCTTTTTTTGCTTTCACCAAATGTCCCATGTTTTTTTACACTTGCAACCTGCCCTCAATCAGGACCGATTTGCATTCTCACAGAAACCTGCGTGTGAATCGATTCACAAATAACATTGCAGTATGGAAGCTACTGGCTGGTCAACCCTCTGGTCTTTGGAGCAACACTTACAGAAGCAGAAATGCACACACTGCCACAGCGACAATGAACGAACTAGTGTCGTCCAGCTCCAATAAGTCCATGCGACAATGCAGGCTTGGCTGACGATGCCTGATCGGCTGGGCTTATTGTCTCGTAAACGATCGTAAATTTTTAATCAGAACATCAAACCAGCCAACAATATTTTTTCATGATCCAACAATAAACAAGTCCAGACAAACGAAGCAAACAGGCTGAAGAGTGACGACGTGTACGTCTAGCCCTCCAGGCCCCGGTCTATTCGTCGGCCCGGCCGGCCTCGAGGCGCCCACCACTAACGGCCACTTCCCGGGACCGGCTGCGCAGCTGTTGCCAACCAGCAGCCCGCCTAGCACGACCTCCCTGTGTAGTGCCGTGTCCGCCCAGATATTTGTTGCTTTTCCCCGCGTTTCTTCCCGTTTTCACCCGGTCCTGCCCCCTGCACACGCGGAAGGTGACACCGCCCGGCGCCCGTGGAGGAGGATCCAGAGCAGAGCAGAGCAGCTTGACCCAGCCAAACCTAGAGACACCTCACACCCGGGGCGTGTGCGTCGTCGATCTGCCTCCAGTCCAGCAGCAGTCCAGCCCTCCAGGGATACGCCGTCTCGTCCCCTGCAGGGCGTGCGTTCCGGGGACGAATGGAGCGAGGTCTTCGGTGAAACTGATGAAGGGCAGCGAACGAGGCGTGTACGCCCTGGTAGACCTGAACCAATCTGAAGAAAGGTTTGAAATCTTCAGAGGAGCGCTGAACCAGTCCGGGCGAGGGTACTAGCATTGTAGCAAGACTGTTGCTGTTGCTGCAACTGGTGTTGTGCAGTAGTACTAGCGATCGCTTCTGTGACTTATAAGCCGGCTGATACTATTTTATTGTGAGAGAAAAACACTGTACGATGGCTGATAAGCATGGTTGACCACGACTTGTTTGTCCCAAAATGATTTTGGAAAAATGTAAGGTAATCTTTGGATATGGTTATTTAATTCTGAAAACGACAGGATCAGCTTCCACTGATCCTACGTGATGTGAGATAACGCACATACTACAGTGGCTCAGCCTCTTTTTATTCCTCTCCTTCCAGTGATGCTGAACAAGGGATAAGAATGGACAGTTCTGTTCAAGCAGATACGATTCCGGTCTGCAGGGCGAAGGCAGGACGTGGCGTCGAGTTAGCAATGTCGACGGGGGTTGGCCGGGCAACGTCCCGTACAACTACAAGGCGTGACGGAGAAAGAGGAGGTAGATAGTGCGTCGTCGTCGCGGTAAAGACAGGGACCGGCAATACTCAGTAAGCCGGCTCCGATTTGGCTACAAAGATCTCCGGTTTTGACAGCCACCACCGCCATCTCTCTGTTGTTCTTGTTGTTGAGGAACGGCTGTGGCCTGTGGGTAGGTGGAAGATCCATCTCCAGTCTCCACGGATCACCATCCTCAAGTGGATGGATCAAAGCGACGGGCGACGGGCGACGGTGACTTGCATTACCGCCGTGCCGACGAAGGATCGATAATAAACCTACAAGTACGGCAGTACTATTATGGTAGTAACAAAAAGTCTTACTAGTTTTACTGGATGTAATTTTCAGCATAATAACTTGATGTTTTTTTTTACACGGCCCATGAACAAGTACCACCAGTTATGGAGGTACGTACTAAATTTCAGCACCCTGTTCCATTTTTAGGCATTAATTAGATACCAAAATCTAAGTTATAATTTGGTGGTCAATAAAAAAATACAAAGGGATCATACCAGCTCTCGCTGGCAGTTGTACATGTGAATAGCCTTCAGCTTCAGCAGGTGCAGGTGGCCTAATCTGCACAGTACAGACCAGATTCTCGGCACTCGATGGCATCATGTTGTGTTAGGTAAGGTCCAAAATAATCCACATGCCCCGTTCGGTTTACTTAAAACCGACGTGTACGACTTTTTTTTTTTCAACCAAAACAATATTTTTCTCTCGTAATAATTCAATCAAAACAGTATTTTCAGTCAATTTCAGCCAATTTTTAGCAAGCCGAACGGGGCTCGTGCCATTTCACATTTCCCCTCCCCGCTCGTCCTTTCGTTTTCGTCACAGTCGTTGTTGGAAGCAGAACAGCCACGCCATAAAATAAACAGTAGTATATACATGCGTACGATTTCAAACCTTGGTAAACAACCAAACCCAAGCGAGACGTGAGTACGTACGTGACCACGACACGACACGAGAGCCATGGTTTCGCCGACAAATCGTTGCATCACGGCGGGTGCCTCACTTGGGCCTGGTTTAGATGCAAAAATTTTTACAAAATGGCCATCGTAGCGTTTTCGTTGTTATTTGGCAATTAATGTCCAATCATAGTCTAATTAGGCTTAAAAGATTCGTCTCGTGGATTTCGTCTAAACTGTGTAATTAGTTTTATTTTTTATTTATATTTAATGCTTCATGCATGCGTCCAAAGATTCGATGTGACAAGGAATGTGAAAAATTTTGTAAAATTTTGGGGGACTAAACTGGGCCTTGCTTGCAGCGTTTCGCCTGCCTGGTGATCCGCAGACCGCAGCGGCGCAGTAGTGTCATTTTCCGGTCAAACGAACGGAATGGCGCCAGCCAAACAACAGAGACGGGAAAGCTCTTCGGCGTCCACCGTCGCCGTCAGAGTTTAGGGCGTGTTTTATTACTACTGATGAGAGGCGACAGATCTGCATAAACCAGGGTACATAGACCCGGACACTCTTCTTATCTGCACCGTCATCATCTCGCTGTTCTGTTCTCCATTGCCGGCCTGATCATTCTCCATTTCTCCACTGCAGTCTGCACTACCCATGGTTCTCTACTTCTCTTACAGTCTCCAGCTGCAATCCTGCAGAGATAATGTATATAACAAACTGAAGGAAAGAAGGAGAGGTTGCTTGCAAGCTGGTCGAAGACAAGTGCACCGGGAGAAGTGACTTGTTACGTGTCTGTTGACTGCTTGCGTGCCACAGCTCAAGTGCAAGTGATAAATAAGATACTAGCAAATTAACCACTGCCAACTGACAGTACTAGCATATGGATCAGCATACTTTATTAGTACCACTTATCAGGCCACGCAATGATGCAATCATCTGTGTCACAGGACGCCGAAGACCAAGCCCAAGCGAGCGTTAATTCGTCGCTGGCGTACATGTCTGTCCCTGCACTGCAGCTATAAAGGAAAGCTGTTCAGTTCTGCAAGTACGGCGTGCTGCCACTGACCTGCAGTTGAATACCAAGTACTGGTGCGTCAGCGACTCAGCGTTGTGTACCAAGTACGTAGCGTACTAGCGTGTGAGCGTTAGGTATCGGAAAGAAATGTTGTATCCGACGACCTTTCCGGGAGGGTCGCTTGCCCGGCCGCTCTACGCAACCGAGTTCACCGGTGACCTGCGGTGCATTTTCGGAGCTTTCGTGGCTCCGGAAGGAACGCAACCAAGCTGTTCAGTCTCGTTGCTGGCAGTGGCAGGAAGAGCTGCAGCCTGTGCTGACGAACGCTGACACTTTGCCAACTCGCATGTTCCCGAGCGACTGGTTTCTTGTGGCCGAAATCATTTGGATCTAGGACTGGGTATGGATGGATCGGACACTTGGGGACTTGGGGTCACACGTCGTCTTCGTACACGTGGACTGCCCGTTCATGGTGCCTGAAGTTAGCAGAACGCTTTCCTCAACGTCCCTCTCTGCAGCGAGGGAACGGCTCATCATCAGATTGTGATTTCCGGAACAAGAGTGAGCAGATCGTTTGTGATTTCCTTCAGCTTCTTTGTTCTTGTCCTTTCGTGGTTTTTCTGGTCTACTAGAGGAAATTCGGAGTTGAGAGCCCAAAGATGAATTCTGCTAGCCCAGGAGCCCAACAGCACCACGGCAAGAAATGAGGCCCACGGGAACACGACAAACACGCGGGACTGGGACCATGTCTCGACGCTTCCAGAGCTGCCGGTCCACCAACGTCGTCCAGTAGAGTGGAGGGAGAAGGACGGAGTGGACCGATCCCGACGGCGCTGCTTTCCCGGAGAATTTTCGATGGGCTGCGACCTTCAATTCATCAGCCGAGTTCGGCTCGGTCGTCCTGTGGCCTCCCCGCGCCGCCGCGTCGTGCCAAACCACACGCCCACACGGCCACACGGCATATGCCGCGGCGCACCGGGGGAATCAGCGACGGTGCGCCCCCGCGTCCGGCACATCTGCCACGAATTCTCCCCGCAGGCCCCACCGCCGGCCGCCCCAAGCCCCCCCCCCCCCCCCCCCCCCCCCCCCCCCCCCCCCCCCCCCACAACGCGCGATCGCAGCCGCATCCACGTCACGCTTTGTCATCCAAATCCAATGTTGAACCCCTTCGTGCCGTGACCTTTCTCCCTTTTTCCCCACCCCACCGGCTCGCTACACCTTTCCATGCCCACCCGCACCCGTCTCGCCGCCTCCTATGGCCTGCGCCTCCCCACGCGGGCCGCCGGCAGCATGCCTCTGGCCGAGCACGAGCTCGCGGCGGCGGCCGCCACCTCCGCGCTCGGCGTAGCGCTCGGGGTGCGCCTGCTCGTCGCGCTCTCCCGCTCCCGCGCGCTCAAGCCGCTGGCGGCCGCCACGTCCGCCGCCGCCGCCGCGCTCAGGGCGCCGCGGGCGCTGGCCACCGCCTCCTCCCCGGTCGCCGCCATCCTTGCCGCGTCCAAGGCCGCCTCCAAGTCGTACAAGGCGGCCCGCACGCTCGGCCCCGCCGCGCGCCTCCCCAAGCTCCCTTCCTCCAAGCACCTCAAGGCCGCCTTAGCCGCCGCCTCGCTCCTCCGCCTCGCTGCCGCCGCGCCGGCTTCTCTCCACGCCGCGTCGCCCGCGGGCGTCGCCGTGCTCGCCGTCCTCAAGTCTAGCTACAAGCTCTCCAAGGACACGTCTAAGATCGTCGAGGGCTTCCTTGGCCTCCAGGTGCACAAGGGGTTCAGGAACGGGGTCGACGCGCTCGGGGTGGTCGTCAAGGTCGCCGTCATCGTCTCTGAGGTCGCTGTCTGGGTCGGGGGCCGATTCTGGGGTTATGGACGCGCTCGCTGCGTCAGGTTCCTCGGCTTCACCAGACCCAGTAGCTTAGTCCTGCTTGGGTGTAGCAAATCTGAACCCCAAGTTGTACTATTCGATCCTGTTCTGGTTGACATGGATGCTGAGGGGTGCGAGTTGGAGGAGCGAGGGGCCTCAGAATTGCTCTCCCTTGCTGTGCCAGTGCCCCAGGTGACAACATTAATGAGTATGAGTTAGCTGACATAGTAACTGTTTTGTACATTTGCTTCCAAATCAGATACATATGTAGAGGTGGTTTTTGATCCTGTGCGTGAAACTATATTCTTGTATGTCAGACAAGTGTGGGTGAAGAAACTGTACAGCAATTTAAGGACCCAAACTTTCAAAAAGTTGCTACAGTACCTGTCATATCGAATGTTTGCGGCCCGTGCATAGAGCATTAAATGTAGACGAAAAGAAAAACTAATTGCACAGTTTGGTGGGAAATTGCGAGACGAACGTTTTAAGCCTAATTAGTTCATGTTTGAACACTATTTGCCAAATAAAAACGAACGTGCTACAGTAGCCCCAAAATCCAAATTCCTACAACTAAACACAGCCAAAATCATGTTTGACAGAGTAAATTCTGACTGCTGTTTTCTACACTGCCATTCAGTCGGAGTTCCAATTCTGTAGAATGTTGGTTTGAGTCATCATTGTTTGTAAATTTGACCACTCATTGTAGCTTAGCTGAAATGCAGATTTGTAATGTGGTAGTACTACTAGAGCTTCACATTGCCTACTTGCGGTGTGGTATGTCTTTCATTTTGGTTACTTATTAAATGACACAGGCAGTGCTTATACTTCAGAGAAAAACGTTTTAGTTGATTAAGATTTTCATCTTTGCGCTAACGCAACTGTGGATACACTACTCTATAAGTCTGTAGCTTGTTCTTGGATAACTTCACTAAAACAGAAAATCAACAGAATTGGATTTCTACAATTGCATGGGCCTATGAATTATCAGCAAGATCATGAACCTTACTAAACTCATGAGTGTAGTGTTAAACATTTTTGCTATGTTTATCCATATTGTTCCGGGTTCGAGTCGCGGTCTCCTCGCATTGCACAGGCGAGGGTAAGGCTTGCCACTGACATCCTTCCCTAGACCCCGCACAGAGCGGGAGCTCTTTGCACGGGATACGCCCCCTTTTATCTATATTGTTCGTTGTTGGTTCCAACTCTTGATCCTTCTGCAAATAGGGGCACAGGCTAAAAGGCAGCTAGGTGACATTCCAATATATTAAGTTTACTTATTACTATGCTCTGTTACCATGTTATTTTGATTACTCTGATGTATCATTGCTACTTGCTGTCCTTGGAATTCTCTGAGCAGACCAAATCTAGACTCTGCAACAAAGAAATATTGAAGAGATCCTTGGAACTTTTATTTCCCTCTATAAATGGCATAATTATATACACAAATCACTGTTCTGGAGACTAACTACCGCATTCACTTATGACAATGGTAAACAAGTGACAGCAGATTGACACATACATTAAATCTACATTAATTGAACTAAGTTCTTGACTTGCAATTGAGCTTCTAATGCTGTAAATTTATTTTAATGGAAATGGAAAAAAAAAACTGTGCTCGATGTTGCACAGCTTGAAATAAGACACTGGGTCTTAGTTTGTGTGGTTGAGACTTGAGAATCATATCCATGATTCAATGGTGCATTTATACTTGTAGTTGTAGAAATTTAATCCACTCAGTTGCGCAAGAATGTAAGATGTGTCCAGCATCTCTTCTTCTTTCATATGGTCCTGAAAAAGGTAAGAGTTCTTGTTAACTATTCATAGAAATATGCCAGGTTTACGTTTAAAAACAATGAGAATGCATAAGAATCATCATGTTTTTCTTAATTTTAATGGGACAGAGACTTAAAATCATGGCCTCATCTCCTCATCCACTACAATCTTGTGCTCAGTCACTAGTGTACATGGGTGTCCAGTACATATCCTAGCTTAATATTTGTTAGAATGGATACATAGAAAGTTGAAACTAATGGTTTATGTATTTCTCGATTTGTCTTTGTGGTGCATCAAGTTACATTTACCCTTAACATTTACTGTAGCCATTTCTTCTAGTTATACTAGACTGTTTGACAAGACTGTAGCATAATTGAAAACTTACAGTTTGTTCATAATGTTCGTGACTCTGGGAGCCTGATTGTGCTGCTTCACAGAGTTCATCATTCTTTGCAAACCTTCCACGGACACGGGGCCTGCTATCTGCCAAGGTTTTTCTACAAGCGTACTGCATTTTGTTGTGTGTCAGCACAGCTGAATTGGTAAGATGTCCATGCACATGTATTTCTCTATTGAAATGCTCAATGGTACCTTTATTTTTTTGCTGAAATTTCTCTCGTTGCGTTTCTTTATATACCTATGGATCTTTTCCTTTCTCTCTTCAGGTGACAGGCGGACAACCTTGAATGTGGAGTCCTCCAATCCTGATAGTTCTGCTGGAGGTAATGTTGCTGGGTTCCCATTGCATCCGTTTATGAGGTGCTGAATATTTCCTCCTACCTGTTTAGTTAATATAATAGTTACTTGACCTGTGCTTTTATTTGGCATCATTGTGGTGTACATAGGTTCTAAATGTTACCTGCATCTCTGCATTAGTATTAAATGTCCCTTGCATGGAATCTGTGTGGTTATATGCTGTGGTCAGTCCTTCACCTTCCATCATCTTCTGATACTCGCCAATCATCACCATACTATTGCTGCTGGCACTATTGAAGAATCCCTGTTGTGATGCTTCTGCATTGCAGCCTGGAAGAATTGCTCCAGTTTGCTGATACATGGCTCCGTCCAGACCCATGAACCCTCCAGCTAATGCTGCTGTGAAGCACTCATCATAGTCTGAAGTGAGTGGCATCAAGGCAGATGCACTGCTGCTCATTTGCATTGGAGGCACCTGTTCAGCTAAGGTCTCTGGAAGTCCCATCTGGTTGAATTGCCCTATGCTGGCCTCATCGGTGGCAGTTGGATAGTATGCTACTTCTGAAAGGCCATCGATCTGCGGAAGGAGCTCGGTGTCAAGGCCATGGTGTTGCTCTTCCTCAAGGAGGGCTGTGAGAGTGGTGTCGAAGGATGGCAATGGGGAGTAGGCTGTGGCACCAGCAGCTGGAGCGTCGTCACTGTAGCTGCAGATAGGAGGGGTGGTAGTGGTAGACGAAGAAACGTCATCATCAGTGGCAGGAAATGGACCGGAGGTGGTAGTCGCCGCAGCAAAGAGGTCATTACCAAGGCCACCATCATAGAAGTCAAGAATATGAGCAGCTATGGGGCTTGAAATTTCCTCCTGTAAATTTCAGAGTGGGACAAAATATGTGAGTCCTTTTTTTCTGTTAAATGAGAGTTATTCTAATAACCAAATCACAAAAAATGCAGGTCATAAATTTTGAAGGCAAATCAATAACTTTGTGGGTCTCTGATTGAATTATATCTTATGGGAAGTGAAATAACCGCACTTTGCAAACTCGTCGTGAGAGTAGTGAATATTCGATGCATCACTACCTTTTGTTGCAAAGAACAACAATTTTTTTTCAGTGCAGTTACTTCTATGCAATTTGTGAGAGGATCAAAAGCTTTAGATATTCAAACACGTGCGATTTTAAATCTACGTACTGTGTTCATTGAAGCGAACTTCTCAAAATAAGATCATCTATGTGATTCGGAATAAAATCATAAAGACATAGGCGGCAGGTCGAAAAAAGAAAAAGAAAAAGAAACAACTTTTATTCTCTGGTAAAGCTGAAGGCCCAAATCTGAAAGAAGCCATGATGTTAATGTTATGCTTATGCCAACGCTGTTGTGCTTTAGCTTTGACAGATGTCTAATAACTATTGAATTACATGCGCAGGCAAATACCAGTTGTCCTAGGAAACATACTTTCTTGTCATTTTAATTACAACCCCATGAGCATGCATTGATGCATATATAGACAGGATGCAAGAAATACGGCAGCAAAAGATCTCAAGAAGGAAATGAAATTGCTCGGTTGGGTTTCAGAACATCATCGCAGACCTAGCAAGAAGAACTGAGCAAAAAAATGTGTTAGATCACAGAAGCAATTACAGTGATGCATGTTAGCCCATAGGATCACCGGCTCAGATGAGTGAACCACTCACCAGTCTTGCCGAGCACCCACTAGCTAAGTCGACCACGAACAAGCGTTGTCCGTCCCTACACACTATGGCTAGAGGTAGAAGAAGAGGGAGAACAGAACATACACACAGTACAAGGCACCAGCGTTGGCCGAAGCCCTGTATGGGAGATGACAAATCTGAACTCTCTTTACTGAGTTGCCGTAGTAGTCTATTTATACAACTCTATCCATCTAGTCCTAGTACAACGCACATGTTGTAACAGTAACTAGATAATATAGCAGGACTAACTTCTGCGCCTGTCCCTGCATGTGGCTACAGTGAGCCAGGTGAGCCATTCGGCGCTTGCCTCTGCAGCGGCTACAGTACCACAGCACGGGGCCTTTTCGGCACCGCCTTCCCTTGCTGTGTGTTCACACAAGTAAGCAATAGATTATTCTAACAATTCTTCCCCTAATCCTACTGCTATTCCTTGTCCTCCATACCGATCATCTTCTTCAGCTCCGTGAGTCGAAGACGTCCGAGCGGCTTGGTGAGGACGTCCGCGAGTTGTCGACCAGTTTCGATGAACTCGATGTCGATCTGCCCCCCATCGACACAGTCCCTGAGAAAGTGGAACTTCACGTCGATGTGTTTGTTCTGGTCGTGCAGAACCGTATTCTTCGCGAGGGCGATGGCGGGCTAGTTGTCCACCATTAGTGCTGGTGGGTGAGCTTCCACGCCAGTCAGCTCGCCCAGCAGCCAGTGCAGCCACACAACATGGCACGCCGCTACGTACCCTGCCTCACACGTAGATAGCTCCACCACCTTCTGCGCTGACAAGCAGCAGCTCTTGATCATTGAGCAACCGACCAGCCAGTGCTGAGGGTCCTATGCCACCGACGATGTCGTCCAGCCCACGGAACCGCACCTCCTCACCTTTGTGGAAGGCATCCACGAACTCAGTGATGTCACTTGGAGGTGAGGCGAACTCGATCGGCGTCGATGGAGTTCCCTGTTCCGCCAGAGTGCTCGGCACAGCACCTAGAGTGCTCGGCACCCGAGTTGTAGTGCTCGGCACTACTTCTGGACAGCTCGTCACTACTCCTGCAGTGCTCGGCATTACTGTAGGAGCGTTCAGCCTCAGTCTTGGAGTGGTCGGTACAACTGCAAGACCTCTTTGGCTCCGCCACGGAAGTGCTCGGCACCCGTCCTGGAGTGGTTGCCACCACTGCAGAACCTCTCGGCGCCACTCCTGGCGTGCTCGGCATCCCTTCTGAAGTGCTCGGCACTGCCCTAGGAGTGCTCGGCTCTGCCGCTGGAGTGCTCGGTGCTCCTCCTAGAGTGCTCGACACCTCTTCCCTAGCGTCTCCACCACTGTGGATGACCAGGTGTTCGACGACGAAGGTGTCGGTGAAGCCGCCAGCTTTCCCTGTGCTCAGACTGCTCCAGTCCCAAGCCGCCTTCTCGTCGAACACGACATTGTGCGAGACAAGCACTTTGTCTCTGCATGGGTCGTAGAGCCGGTACGCCTTGGTATCTTCCGCGTAGCCCAAGAACACCAACGGTGTGCTCCTGTCCTCTAGCGTGGTGAGGTTCGGCTTCGTCTTTCTGACATGGCCGATGTAGCCGAATGTCCGGAGGAAGGACACGCTCGGCTTGCGTCCATACCAAGCTTCGAATGACATCTTGCCCGTCAGGGCTTTGGTCGGAGCACGGTTTAGGATGAACACCGCCGTGGTCACCGCCTCCCCCCAGAACCTTGCCGGCATGCCTTTGGCCTTCATCATGGATCGGGTCATGTCAACCACCGTCTTGTTCCGTCGCTCCACCACGCCATTCTGTTGTGGCGAGTATGGCGCGGTGTGGTGTTGCACCACACCCTAATCTGTGCAGTACGCAGCGAACTTCACCGAAGTGAATTCACCGCCGCGATTAGTCCTCAGCACGCGGAGCTTCTTGCCGCTCTCAGCCTCCGTGCGCATCTTGAACTTCTTGATCGCCGCTGCCGCTTCGTCCTTGCTCATTAGGAGTTGCAGCCACATGTAGCGACTGCAATCATCCACGAGTAGGAGGAAGTACTGCCGACTACCGCTTGTAGTTGGCGTGATCGGCCCACATAGGTCACCGTGGACGAGCTCGAGAGCGTCCTTCGCGCGATACTTGGCCGCCTTTGGGAATGGTAGCCTCCTCTACTTCCTGGCCAGGTAGCTATCACATAGGTGGCCTCCATGCTTGATGTGGGGTAGCCCTCAGACCATCTTCTCCAGCCGACCAAGCGCGTCGAAGCTGAGATGTCCGAATCAGGTATGCCACATCCATGGTTCCTCGGTGTGCCTTGCTTCTAGGCACACCGACTGCTCTACCTTCAGGTCGAGCAGGTACAGCCGGTTCATGGACCTCTTTACCTTGGCAAGAAATTGATGCTCCCGGTCTCTGACCCTAAGGACTCCGTCCTTGATCAGTACCTCGCTACCGCGCTCATCCAGCTGACCAATGCTGATGATGCTGGAACGCAGCTGCGGGATGTAATATACATCCGTTAGCACACGGTGCTCCCCATTCTGGCACCTGAAGATGATGGTGCCGCGCCCTTGGATTTCCACCCTTGAGTCATCACCAAACTTCACTGTACCGGTAGCATCATCATCGAGCTCGGAGAAGGATGCCTTAGAGCCCATCATGTGGTTGCTGGCACGAGAGTCCATATACCACCGCTGCTCCTGGTCGACGCCCACACGTCCGAGGTGGACTTGGGCACGTGGTTCGTTAAGGTTGACAATCTTCAGAGCCTTCCCAGGTCCTTTCAGTGTTGTCGCCTCTTCCTTCTCCTCAGCATCGACGTCATGCAGTGCACAGAACATCGTCATTAGGATAGTGGCCTCATCATCATCATCAGCTTACGCCAGATGAGCCTCAGCCTTCTTCTCCTACTTACGATTTGGGCACTCCCGTGCCCAATGGCCCATCTTCCCGCAGCGCTGACAGACGTTGGGGTCAACCTGCTTCTTCTTCTCTAAAGAAGCCTTATCGCGGCGCTTGCCATTGTCACCGTGGCTGGAGGAGGCTGCCTTCCCAGAGTTCTCCCGAGCAGCCCACTCCTCTTCCGTCAGCAGCAGTTTGCCACTGTCCTTCATTGTTGTCGCCTGATCTAAGTGCTCGTCCATCGTCCGTAGATGGCCTGTCACATCCTCAATGGTGAGGATGTACAAGTCTAGCATCGTTTCTATGGAGAGAGTGATCTGAATGTACTTTGCTGGCACGGAGTGAAGGTACTTGGAGACCGTCTCCTCTTCGTCGATGGTGACGCCATGGCTCTTCAGCTTGCTGATGAGCATTTGTAGGCGGAGGGAGAAGTCCTCCACCGTTTCACCATCTTTGAACTTGATGTGGGCGTACTCCTGCTTCAGAAGCTGGGCCGTTGCCTTCTTTGCGTGATCAGAACCGACGCGCATCGCCGTAATAGCCTCCCACGCCTCCTTAGACGAGCTCTTCGCCCCCAACGACTCCCTATACTCCGCCGATACAACAACGAGGATAGCCTCCAATGCTGATATGTCATCTTCTTCATTATCGGCGCCCTTGTCAACAACATTTCAGAGCCGTCGGGCTCTAAGCTTGATCTTCATGGTCACCGACCACTCTTCATAGTTGGTGCGAGTCAGCGTCGGCCAACTGGTGCCGCTGACCTCCCGCATCGTACGAACAACGACCTCTGGTTGTGGCTGGGCAGCCACAGCAGTGCCACTGCTGTCGTCCATCTCTGAACCGCCCGTCATCGATAGTGGTTAGTCTGGTGACGACGCTCGTATAGCTCTGATACCACTTGTTAGCCCACAGGATCATCGGCTCAGGTGAGTGAACCACTCACCAGTCTTATCGAGCACCCACTAGTGTTGCTGAGTACCCACTAGCTAAGCCGACGACGAGCAAGCGTTGTCCGTCCCCACACACTATAGCTAGAGGTAGAAGAAGAGGGAGAACAGAGCATACACACACAGTACATGACACCAACGTTGGCCGAAGCCCTGTATGGGAGATGGCAAATTTAAACTCTCTTTACTGATTTATCGTGGTAGTCTATTTATACAACTCTATCTATCTAATCCTAGTACAGCGCACATGCTGTAACAGTAACTAGATAACATAGCAGGACTGACTTCTGCGTATGTCCCTATATGTGGCTACAGTGCGGCAGGTGAGCCATTCGACGCCTGTTTATGCAGCGGCTACAGTACCACAGCAGGGGACCTTTTCGGCGCCGCCTTCCTTTGCGATGTGTTCACACAAGAAAGCAGTAGATTATTCTAACAATGCAATCATCGGGAAGCATGCCGGGCACCAACGATCTTCAATGCATGAAGATGATTAAAATGGTGCGCAGCGCAGCTTTTCGTGTAAACTTTCTCCAGTATGTTACATTGATCCTTGAGAAGAGAAATGGCTCTACTTGTGGCTATATTGGGAGAACGGGCATGTGCGAGCAAGATAGGCTATAACGAAAGAAGGGGGACCGAAAATAAGCCTGTTTGGCCATGCAGATGCACATGACTTTTTTCCAAGATGACATCACCAAAGAAGTCAGGACCCTGAAGTTTCTCTGCTATGATTGCGGTCGGGAGAGATACGGGATAGAACCAAAGACAGAACCAAGAAGTCGGCGAACATAAATTGGATATCCTATAAATGCTGGCGCATGGTCTAATGCAAGGATGCTATTTTTGCGCAGACTGCTTATTTCTGGAAAGAAGTCTCAATGAATTCGGTCACTCCTCGAACATCATGCGACCTCGTTGACGGAGTGTTTTAGCTGGTATGAAACATTTTTTGCAATGGCAATCTCCTTTTAGTCATTTGACAGTACATAACATTGTGTTTTACTGAATATATGAAATATATATTATATCATGCTTGTTTTAGCCTTGCTAACGAAAAAGATCTTGACAAGCAAATATATTATAATCATGATATGAATCAAAGGTTAGACAGGCAGACATCAAGAGTCAGAGACTTACAATGCACAAGCCATCCGGGATGGCCATGCCGGCTGCATCCTCCTCGAACAGCATCATCATTATTTGTATGAGCAGCCTGTGGGAGTTGCCGCTATATATGCACGCGGGCACGGTGTTGGTTACACAGTATGGGGAGGGAGATATCTGGTATCAGAACACCATATCTATGGACTGATCGATCAATGGAGGTGAGGGATGGTGTCGAAGCTATCTGGGCAAGCGAGAGAGGGGAGCGAGGAAGAAAGGTCAAAGTGAAGTCGATTTCCTCCTATGCTGGCCTAACCATGGCGAGTGCAGGAGCTCGATACTTATAGGGGAGGGAGAACGGCAGTGCCAAAGCAACTGCATGGGCGTACTTTTGCTATCTTTTGGTGGTGGCGTCTGGTGTGATGAACCGACAAATAACAACCTGATGCATATGCACTCTGGACAGGAAGTTTTTGGTGTTTACTCCATGGAGTACATATGCATGGGTGACCACGTAACTAGCTAGATATGACTGTTGGATTAGTGCAGCTGATTACTGTCGTGATTACCTAGCTAGCCTATACGTACTGGTGGGAAGACAAAGACAACCTCGGTAATGAAGTCGACAACGGGATTGGAATCTGGTCGGGTGGTCGATCAGCTTTGGGTCATCTCATGTCTGTCAGCTAAGGGACTGTTTAGTTTCCAAAATTTTTTTGCGCAGTACCCATCACATCGAATCTTGTGGCACATACATGGAGTACTAAATGTAGACGAAAAAAAAACTAATTACACAGTTGGGTGAGAAATCGCGAGACAAAACTTTCGAATTTAATTAGTTCATAATTAAACACTAATTACCAAATACAAACGAAAGTGCTATAGTAGCCAAAACCTAAAAATTTTTGCATCTAGACGCGCCCTAAGCATGTAGTATGTGCCTAGCAGCTATCCGTCTGTCCATCTCTCTCTCTCTCCCTCTGCAATGTGTGCCTCGACAAATATAATATATCTCCATCCTCAAGGATGAGCCGCCACCGGCCGATATGATACTGCTCCACTTGAAGCCGTAAGGGCAGCAGCTGCTAGATAGCCAGAGGATCGTACGACGGTAACATGCTACTATCTATGAGCCTTTAGGGCTTTAGCTAGGCATATATATAGGTACTAGCCCTTTATTTCTTCTGCAGATTGTTGCCTTGAAGATATATACTCCTAGATCACTGATGAGGAGGTAGAGAAGGAAGCGGCCGGATCCCAACATATCGATCGGCACCCGAACTTTTGCGTGACAGATTCCGATCTTCCGACGAGACCGCCGATTTCAACAGTGGAGGACTTGTTCGAGCGAAACCCGGCCCGATCCTCCCTCTCCACCAGGTGGTTCGGTCGGACCAAACTCTGTTGTTCACGGTAACTCCTCTGCCGTGCGTACGCTCTGCACCGCAGCACCGTACCCCGTCCTGCCACCGCTGGTCGACACGTGTGGCGCGCAGTGCACGCTAGCTAGATGCTGCGAGAGCGAGCATTTGTGGACAGTCCCTTGATCGAACGAACCATTGCTGTGTTAAGCAAAAGGCAGAGTAACACTGCTAGTGTGTCGACACGTTCCCATACATAGCCGCAGCCACTCTAAACTTTTTCTTCTTCTTCCGTCCAGAGAGGGGAATGATCAGTGAATGAAGAAATTGGAGAACGATGTCAATGTGGTGGCGTGGTTGCCGAAATTACCATATTGAAAGTTGGAAACGACCGCCGGGTATAGCTGAAAAAAAGAAAGCAATCATGCGCACAGAGACAGCAGATGCAAAGGCTCGTACGCCTGAAGTACCTGGGGGCGAGAGGGACAGGGCGGGGGCCCCCCGGCACCGGCACCGTACCGCGCGCGAGAACAAAGGCGGTCGGAGGTCGAGACGAGAGCCAGCCGAATGAAGCGTGAGGCACAAGAGCTGGAGGAACCGAATGCCCATCATCCATCAGTCCCGGAGAAAGGAAGCCCCAGAGGCCACGTACGGTTTAGCGTTTAGGGCACCACACCACCCCCCCTGCGCTGCTGCAGGCTGCAGAATCTGTCGATCCCACGTCCCGTGGTGTCGTGTGGTGTGGTAGCTAGCTAGGCCTGCAGGAGCCAGGACTGCAGGGGATCGGAGGAAGCCTCGCTAGGCCAAATCCCAGCGCGCGTCCTACTAGCGTGCAAGTAGCGCCGGCCGAATGCCTCCTGCTACGTGCTTGCGGCGGCGGCGCAAGCTTCACGCCAACAGCGAAAGTGGCGGCCCGCGCGGCAGCTCGATCCGCGCCGCGCTACGGGTGTCCCCGCTTTGGTGGTGCACGGCGCGACCGGCGATTCCGTGGCGCGCGTGGCCGCCTCGCTTCCTCCCGGCCCCGCCCGCGTGCGCGCGTACGTTTGCTTTGACCGTCCGGGAAAACACGGGTGGGATTCCGGCCGCGGCCGGGGTACGAGCACGACGTACTCCCACTACACTTGAGGTGGTCCCTAGGGGTACTGCTAGCGCTCTCTGGGCCGTGGGCCGGGGCGGCGCGGCAGGCCACGCGCACGGGCGGACACCGGATCGGCGCGCTCTGGATGGTGCCGATCCGGCGGACATATTCCCATCGCGGCGACGGGACGGAGGATCCGGCCGTCTCCGCGGCCGGGGCTCGGGGCTGGAGCCCCGCTAGCGGCTAGTACGCGGTAGGCGCCACTGCGCTAGCTAGCAGCTAGCTTCGTGTGTGTCGGCACTGTAGGCGAGGCGCGCAGGCGTCCGTAGAGAGTCAGAGACGGGGGCTTCGACACGTTGCCGTTCGTGAAAGCCTTTACGCTTCGCTTCCATACGATTCTGCCCGTGCCAGGCCAGGCGCTACTGCGACCGCAGAGAAGAAAGCGTCGTGCAAGTGAATATGCTTAGTGTTTCCGTGTTTGCACTTAGTAGTAGGAGTATATATAGGTTAGTATGTAGCTAGGATTGGTTGTTGCCTTCATTCGTCTCGTACTTACCATTGTCCTATTCGCTTGGCTGATAAGCTATGTACTGTTGGGCTGATTTATTGTGAGAGAAAAATATTATTCATTGGCTAAAAAAGTACGGCTTATAAGCCAAACGAACAGGGCGCGTATATGTTCAATCTTACTGATGGTTGGTTCGTCAAAATGTTGGCGCTCAAGAGAAGCCTCACAAATGTTAAGATGTGATGAGGAGCAGACGTTATCAGAATCAGAGGGAAAAAAAAAAACTATCGCTGTGCTAATGGTGCCTAACTTGGGGCCGTTGGAACTTAGCGGGTTGAATGTACTTGGTAGGTCCAGCATGTGGGCTGGTTTCAGTCTGCGAGGCAAATTAAAAGAGGGCCTCAAGCCCAGACCAGAAAGAAGACACCCCGAAGAAAGAGGCCCACGAGCATATGTGTGTGTGTGTGTGGGGGGTGGGGGGGGGGGGGGGGGGGGGGGGGGCATTGCAACCAAGACAATGTTGAGAATTCCATAAAATAATTGGGTTTACCATGTCTATAAAAAAGCGAACAGCGTGGGTGGGGGCCGCCGCCCTCTCGGCGGCGCCGATGATAAGTCGCGAGTCAACTGGAAGGCCGCCGCAAGACATCGATACTCCGCCTGTCCGCTCGCGCCTTATCGGCATTGTTCACCGCCGTCTTGACCACCGTGATGTGGATTATTTCTTCCCTCTTGCTTTGAGAATGCCAGGCCCAGTGCACCATCATGATAGGGCTGCTTGCATTGGTCCCATCGCATGCCTTGTGGAATAGCTAGCCTGCCATCCAGATTGCACACAACATAGATACGCTGTCACCAACACATAGATCTTCATTTTTTTTGCGTGGCGCCCCCCCCCCCCCCCCCCCAAACAAAACCAAACAAGCCCACCCCCCCCCCCCCCCCCCCCCAAAAAAAAAAAGTTCAATTTCTGCTGAGCACTTCGCGTGGAGCCAGGGTTCAGCAGGTCGCCCTTCTTTCTCTCTCTAAAAAAAAAAAAGAAGGGTTCAGGTCGCTGGTGCAATTTTCCCCTAAAAAAATTTGTTGGTTTCGTTACTACGCTACGCATTGTTACTTGTCCCTTCGTCAGGCATGGCAATTGCCCGCCGGCCGCCGAACTCATCTTCTTCTACCCCCAGCTCGCGGCAGCCGGCAGGGCTGTTGACGGCGAAAATCGCTGTGCTAAGGGGAGCGGAATTGCTCGTTTCCTGAGACTTGCCCAGCTTCTATTGACGCACGCGTCCGTCCACGGCATTACGGCCTGTTCGCTCGAAGTACTTCAGCAGTGATTTTCAAGGATCGAACCGTGCTTTTTTCTTGCCATAAATCAGTATAAGCTAAATTTCAGTGAAACGAAAAGGGTACGTCTCACGCTACCGTTGGGCGCTACAGTGAGTGAGTGAGACAGAGAGAAGCCAGTGTTCCATGCGCGCGTGCTGTCATTTCGATCCGAGTTTAGTAGCGTTACTTTCGATCCCACGTGGCTCTCGCTGTCAACAGCTCAGACCACTGACTGTGATGCCCATCCTGGCATGCTGCTGAAGAATCTGACGAACAATAAGCTCGATCCATCATTTCCCAGACGAACAATAGTACTGGATGTGCGAGTGATAACCACAACGGCGAGGAGCGAGAGCTGTGACACATTGCAACATAGGTGTATGTCAATGGCCGTGCCTGCCCAAGTGCCCAGTCACCACCCGGCGGATTTCTCTGCAGATTCTCCGTGCAGTGCAGTCCCGCACTCCCGCTAGCTAACTCCTGCCGCGCGCCCGTGCCTGCCCAGTCGCCATCTATCCACCGTCGTTTTCTCCACCGAATCCAGCGAAACAAGACCCCGGCGCGCCCACACTGCACCGGCACGGCATGGTACGCCGGCCGGCGTCAGCACAACGGGGACGCTTCGTTCAGCTGGTGTCCGGTCGCTGCCACCCCCGGCTTGTTCTGCGCTAGCCAGTCGGCGTCTGTCTGTCTGCGTTCACAACCAGCAGCGATGCCGATGCCACGGGCTACTCCACTTGGGGTAGTGTACGCGCCTCTTCTTCACCCAATCCGTCGAAGCATCGGAGATTCGTTGCAAAACATACCAGGACAAGCTGTCTGTTTGGCGTACGTGCTGCACTGGCCAACGAGCCTCTGTATGTATGCGTGCAGTTAATCGTTTCCCTTTCTTCCTTGAACACCACGACTGCATGAAAGGTACTCTAGTTATTATTAGCAGTGACAGTAGCTATGGGCTTATGGCGATCGAGTTGATGATGATGCGATCATTCAGACTGAGCTCCTCCACAAGTTTCAGATAGGTAGTAGTACTTCTCCTAGCCCCGTCCAACAGATAATCTTCTGCATGCCGATATTTCGCAGGTTGATGGTCTCATTCATCTCTTCATTCCATTGCTTGCGCGTGTTGAACTTGGCGACACAGACTGCGCATCACAGAGACTACTGAGATTAGCTAGAACGGCAATCAACTAGATGGACAATAATTTCAGAAGAAAGCGTCAACCGCGTCGCTCTCTCTAGCCTATTTCCATGACACCGAATTAACTCCCACTGATTGTAGGCGGAGCACACACGCGTGCATCTTTTTTTCTCTCGATCGGGCATCACCACGCCAGAAAACAACAAAGGACCAGAGACGGTCGTATGCAACTGTCAAAAAAGGACTACAGACGGGTGATATAAAGAACCGTCTCTGAAATATTAGTCCACAGCCGCACATCCGAATACCTGTCTGTGATAACACAATATTGGAGACCCGTCTTCACATAAGCCATCTCTAATGTATTAGCAGCATGTGTTGTCGAGGCCCGTCTGTTCTGTAAATTAGATCAGAGATGGTTTATGATTCTGAGACGCGTTCTTTCATTACCCGTCTGATCTAAAATGCATATCAGAGGCGGCTAGTAAGTCAGAGACGGTTTCGGTTGTAGCCCGTCCTTTTTAAGAAAACATCAGTGACGGTGTGGGATATCAGCCGTCAGTTGTCATATCAAAGACGGCTGACGATATCCTAAAAAGAAATCGATCGGAACTCGATCTCTCGCGCGGTTAATTGGGTGTACTGTTGCTCGCTGGATCGGGGTCGACGAGCTCTAGCTTATTTCGATTCCCTATCGACCTAGTTAGCTAGCAGCTATAGCCTAGATATTTTGCGGGCGGGGGCGCACACACGGGGCGGGCAGCGGCGCGGGGGACGCGGGGGGCGCACACGGTGGCGGGCGGCGACGCGCGCACGGAGCTAGCTGGCTAGGTTTCCAACCGGCCATCGACTGTGGGCCACCCGCAACGTGTGAAGATCCTTCGGTATAAAACTGCTTGTGCGAACCCTGAAGCTAGAGCTCCTCTCATTGCTGATTTATTTGTTTGTCTTATCTAAAAGGCTATGTTTTTGTATGTTAGGATTTTGAGGCGCCAACCACACATTACTGGAATATAATCTGATGGATGTCGCAACTAGACATGGTCGCGAGAAATGTTAGTATGGAAAAATTCGGGTTTGTAAAACATTTTTTGTCTGTTGTGAGACATGGTCGGTTACTTAATTTTGCCATTACTATCTGTCCACTTTTGTGACGAGCATTAAGAGACACGGTTTTGCACGTCTGTGATAAGCTGCGCTAGAGAGATACTATTGTAACACCTCTGGTGTTACGATCTTGCTTGGTACTTAGATTAAAGCCTAAAAGAAATTAACAAAACAAGTTTTCGGGTCTTAAAATTTTTAAAACTCACAAGAAAGGATAATTAAATTGTAGGTCTCATTTTTAGGAGAAGAGAAGCGAACGAGATATTGCGAGTAGTTCAATTAATGTGTAAACATGCTTATGAAATTCTAATAAGAAAAATAGGATAAGTTGTTTTAGATGTTCGGCATGAAAAATGATTTCTGTAAATGAAAATGTGACATAGCTTATAACTAGAAAGTGTCATTTTTAAGAATTATAATGTGCAAAATACTTAAATAGTGCTTTAATATTTTGTTCCCACGAGTTAGTACGAAGTATGGACTAGGTCATGACATGTTGTCTAGTTGAAATCGACAAAGTTCCGACCTTTTAAAAATTCAATCAAATGTGTTAATGGTTGTTTAGTTCAAGCGGGACTCCCGTCCTTTCTAAGTCTGTAACGATAATCGACAATGACATTTCGAATTTAAATTCCAACAAAAATGATTAAGCAATTTTTATATGTTGGAGTACTATTGGTTGCCCCAAGGTGAGCACTTGAGCATAGTGTAGGTTATAATCGTGTTAGGTGTTGCGATACTCTCCCAAAAATTGTTCGAACTTCGCTAAGAACACGCTGCGAATTACAGTCTGGTGCTCGTTCACGAATCAACGTTCAACGCGATGAACCCAGAATGGCATGCTTCTATCTCCTCTTCTGGTTATCCTCTTCACGTGCCGATCGTTTCTTTGAATGTTGGTACTACGGGCTTAAGGTTAAGGAAATTAGTTGAACTTCATCCAGGGTCGTTAGCGGTTTTCGCGTCGCTTTAAAAATCGTGTGTGTTGCCGTTTCGGACCGTTGGGCTCCCGTGGCCGCGGTCACCACGCGAGCCTGGTGCCACGACTGCCCGGCCGCTCCTGGCCGTGGCCGCTGCTCCACTGGACATTGCCACCCCGCTGCCAATCTTTGTTGCTCGGTTCTCGTCGCCGCGTGGTGCTGTGCCCTGCTGCTGCTGCCCGCTGCTTGCTACTGCGCGCTGCCGCTGTCGCTATTGCTCGTGTCGTCGCACACGTGGGTTGCCCTGCAGTGCTCACTCTCAGCCGCTCATCTCACCTACCTCGCCCCTGTCTGACGCGCGCATTAATGAGGAGGGGACCGAGCCGCTGCTGCCTTCTTCCCTCTCCGCCTCCCCCTCTGCGTTCTCCCTCTCGCTCCTGCTGCTCATCATGAGAACACTGCCATGACCGAGCAGAGCAAGCTGGCCACCACCAAGCTCCTTGCCGCTGCTTGTTCTCCCTATTCCATCCCTTCACCGCCACCAACTCCCCCTCCGGTCACTGCTCTGCCACGTGCGCGCTCGCTGAGCCCGCTGGGGCCAGAGCCGCCTTGCCGCGACCATGCGTGGCCGGGCCACCACCGACTACGCTTGACCGAGCCACCACCAGTCACCGCCTTCCTTGGCTCGTGCCGCCCCGCCCGCGCCCCTCCGGCCGGTCCTTGCCGAGCCACGCCGCCGTCCCCGCCATAGCCGCGCTGCTGCCGACCGCCTTGCAGGACCATGTGTGGCCGAGCCCCCCACCGGCCACGCCAGGCCGAGTTGCTGCCGCCCGCGCCTATGATCAGGGCTGCTGCTGCCCTCGCGCACTGCCCTTGCCGTCGCTAGCGGCCTGCAGTGCCGAATCGGCCAGCACGCCGCCTCCCTTGCGACGACCGCGCATGGCCATGCCACCGTGGGCTGCCTCTGGGCGAACCGTGCCCCCACCTAGTTGCGCGCGGGACCGCTGTGGTCCTTGAGCCACCATAGCACCGTTGGTGAGCCCCCAGCCGGGCTGGAGCGGTGCCAACCGACCGTTCCTCCGTCGTCCTCTGCTCCATGCAACGAGAGGAAGAAGAAGGTAGAAATTGAAGCTTTTTCAGGGTTCCCAATGCAAAACCGTGACTCACATGAATAGTGCTCTTGTACTGCGGGTTAGTATCGAGAAAGTTCAGGGGTGATTTCACAAAAAGTGCGTGGGGAACGGGGGTCTGCTGGGCCACTTGGGCCGTTGGCCGGCGCCCCGGCCGCCTGGGCCCTTGGCCCCACATGGGCCGTAGCCGGCCGTGGGCCACCGGTCTCCGTTGGGCCGTCGCGCCAGGCCACCAAGGCCGTGGGGCCTTCTTTTGTTTTCCACAGGAAAACTGTTTTCTTCTATGTTTCTATTGGAAAACTTCTAAATCGGCCAAAAAAGTGTAGAAAAATCACAAAAATTCCTAAGCAATTTTGTTAGGATCCTAAAATCATGATATATCTGCTAGTATATTTTGTTCATATAGTTTTATAATATTCTTAGAAGCTATATAATTAATTTGAGATACTTAATATTGTTAAAATATAAACTTGTAGGAATTGTTGTGGTAAATTGGTGATAGTGTTGGCTCTAAAATTTTTACAATAGAGTCCAAGCAATATTAGGTGCTCACCATAATTTTTATAGCTCCATAGGAATTAGTTTGTTAAGGTAACTAAATGAGCTCTAGTACGAAAATATATATTTAATCAATAAAATATCAAAAATAATTGGAGGTTTATAGAACGAAAACATTTTTTGGGAACGAGCCTTACTTGACGACGGGGATGCGTAGACTAGCACGTTAGAGCTATCTCGTTAGCTTGTGAGGCATAATCAAATTTTAAGAGTTTTGATTGTCGTTGATTATTTACATCTATGCGTTGCATCCACGTATGTCATAATAGGAACAACTCACTCTGGGCATAATTAACCGAAGACCGAAGACCGAACCGAAAAGACCGAGACCGAGACTGAAAAGACCGAGACCGAAAAGTTCGGTCATGAGTTCGGTCCTGGCTCCCAACTAACCGAAGTAACCGATAGAAGTTCGGTCATATGTGTCGGTTAACCGAAGTGACCGAACTGACCGTAATTCTTGTTTTGTACTTCTGTTATGTCATTATGTGTGATTGTGATTTGTGAGAACTGAGAAAGTTGTGTGCTAGAACTTGTCATAATAATGTGTGGTTTGTTTTATATATTGTGTTGTTATTTTTTTGCTTTCAAATAGCAAGCATGCTGTTGAAAATTGCTATAGATTCTGCTATTGTTTGTGGCTGCTACTCAGGTCCGGTTAGTTCGGTCGTGACCGAGACCGAACCGAACTAACCGAGATCGAACTTCCTCGGTCTTCGTTTTTTGCAAAGACCGATCGGTCCCAGGTTTCTGATGACCGAACTGACCGAATGACCGAGGAACCGAACCGATCGGTTCGGTCTGACCGAATGCCTAGGGTGAGGAACAACGATGGATCTGGAGTCGACCAGAGTAGTAGAAAAGATGGTGCCTTATTGATCGTGTCGCTATGATGGAATGCTAATATTTGGTTATATCTTACCCAGGCAAGCCCCGATGCATAACTCATACTTTTCTGTACTTTATATTATATTTTTGTATTAAGTTTTAAGGAGTTGAATGAAAACCACTTGCATATATATATATCCTTATTCTATGAGTCTTACTAGTATGATAGGATCAGTGTAGGTTGCTATGCTACAGGACTCCGGTAGAAGTCGAGTGATTGCCTATCACTCGCGAGAGATAGAAAAGATATTATTATTGCTATTATATTATTATCACCTAAAAAGTATATATGAATGATAATTGGAGATCGAGCGGAATGGTACTTTGGATCTGGACTTGGTTTGGCATTCGAGGGAGGCTCGGGTTGCACTTGTTCCGCCTGTGTCGGTTAAGGACCGATCCGTTGCATTGGGTTCTAGGTAGGTCACAGACTTATTATCCTGATCACATACTTGTCTATGGTTACAGTGAAGGCTCGCTGCTATCTTGTCATGGGTTCTGGCTCTTTCTGGACCGACTGATTGAAGGCGGGGATGGTGTAGGTCTAAGCATCACACTGAGTCCGGGACTCAGGTGTGGGGGCTTGGAGTCCAAGTTTGGACAAGGGACCTGGACCCCTTGATAGGAGAGTGGTGGGTTGGTCCTGCTTGTGCCTGGGGTACAAGCGGGGCATGTGTTTCGGGATACCTAGCTGGGCACATTGATTTACAAATCACCAGGATAATCTAGTACGACTTGTCTACAGTCTAAGTACCGTAGTAAGAACTGAAATATGGAAGATGAAAACTGGTTCTGAGTGCTTACCACCTGCTTGAAAGTAGCACAGGTGCTTACATAGAATGGTTAGTTAATAAACTAATGATGCTTGCTAATGATATTGAACATAAGGACGCACATTTAGTAATGCTTCCGCAGATGCAATAACCCACAAGCCAGATAGCCTTGCATATCCTTAGAGTCTTTTCTTTTCTTCTGATGGGTAAGTCTTGCGGAGTACAATTGAGTACTCAGGGTTTGTTCTACCCTGTTGTAGGTGGCAGGAACATGAGAAGCTGACACTTGTGTGTGGAAACCTCTTGGTGGGCTCAGCGAGGATTTCCTTAACGTTGCGGACATAGAGTTTATTTGAAACTTTCACCCAAAATATTTTACAATGGAAAAACTTATAACATGTTATGATGTATATAACGAATCATCATGTTAATGTTTAACTTGTCATTAAATAATTTTATTTTCACTGAAACTCTTATAACATGATTATATTCTGCTGTTATAAATAGTAAATATTATACTCTAATTTTGCATAAAAAGTGATGTAAGAAATGGCTAAATATTGTAAGCTTTATTATCTTATTTGTGATCCTGATGGAAAAATATAGGATTTTTGGGTTCTCCCATGGGGTGTGCCCGACGGAACTGCGTAATTTAGTGTCCTCCCTTGAGTACTTAGTGTCTAATGAAAGACAAGTACTCCTTGGAGGCATTAGATTAGGCGGTTCTGCCACAACTATACTAGAAACCCGTCTGTTTTTTCAATGCATATTTGCCGAGAATACTGAGACAGGCATTTTTAGCCGTCCCTATTAAATCCTATCTGAGACGGGCAACGCTCAGCAGCCGTCGCAAAATTCGATATTATTGCGAGACGGTTTGCTTTTTATAACCGTCTCAATCTACTAAATATCAGAGACAACGTTCTCCTAACCTGTCTCATTTTAGACTGGTCCGAGACGGGCATCGCTTTATAGCCGTCGCAATTTTTCATAACGGAGATGGCTTACATAAACACTCGTCTGTATTGTGTTTTATCGGAGATGGTATGTACTTAGCAACCATCTCATTTTATGCTGATTAGAGACGGTTGCTGGTAAAGAACCGTCTGTTTTATAGACTATGTGAGACAGTTGTTACTTAATGATCCGTCTGTATATGTTACGTATTAGAGACGGTTTTTGTCTGAGCCGTCTCTTTTACGTTCTTATCTGAGACGGTTCTTTAACCAGTCACTAGTACTAGCCGCATCACAGACGAAAAATCTCAGACTCTTGAATTAACCGTCACTAATGACATCACGAACCGTCTCAAACTAGCTTTTCTGTCGCAGTGCGTTGCACTATCAAGTCTTTAAATGGCTTGATATATAGTACACTACTTTTTTGGTTTGTACCAACACTGAGTTCATGTTGGACAGTTAGGTGAATGCTAGCTGCAGCTTCTCCAATCGGTGCTACCTCTTTACAAGAAAACATGTCAGCGCAGGGTCCGATTGGTTACTTGCATTAGTACTGCATTGCATTATAGGTTATACAACATATCCTTAACCTAGACAAGGCAATGCAATTTGCTATAGTCTGATTTGCCTGGATAGAAAGTTGTGCAGTGTTATGCGTGTGTTTTATGAATAAACACACAAAGCAATAGGAGAGTATAATTAATTCTGATCCCGCAAACGGCAAAATCTTGGAAGAAGCCAAGAATAGTTAGTATCTGCTACAATCATTGAACAATCAAGCTATGAGAGTACATCACATCTTCTTGGCCCGTACTCCCCCATCACATTTTAGCCTTTTACGACGTTTGCCCTAAATTATTTGTCATTCTCACTTCTCAAGAAATACTTTTCTTTTTTTAATTACACTTCTATCTTTATCTCTTTCATTTTTGTTTTCTATGCACTACACATTTTCACTTCTTCATATATAATTCTCGTGCTTAGAGCTAAAGCGACTTTTATTATGAGACGGAGGACCAGGGGCCGCCTAAAAGCTTGATGCTGACGAGAACAAGGACAGCTACAGTATGGAGCAGATACAAATCGCCAGCAAATTAATATCACGGGCTAATATAAATATATGATAATCCTTTGGAGTCTGCTGGAATCCATTGGAAATGCAAGAGTTCAATAAATTAAGACGATTTAAAAAAAAATAAAACTATGCAAGAAAGTTCCTCAAATTAAACCTACTCTATACCGGACAAGAGCCGACGGATCTAGCTAGCAAGAGATGACATAGATAGATAGAACTTTCCTTTCCATGCATGCATCATCCCAATTCACGTGCATGGCCGAGAACAAATAAAGATATATAACCTCCAATCAGCGAGCTACCAAAACCAAAGATTTAGGCGAAGCACAAGGTGGTGCCTGAATTCGTCCATTTGCTTTCCTAAAAAAAAATCGTCCATTTGCTCAGTTTGGTGACACATCTAGCTCACCATTCTTCCCACCCTGGCGTAGTGCAGGCATTGCAGCTAGGACGCGCTATTACTTTAATTTAATTTCTACTGATACATACCGAACGATTTACAAGTAATACGATGGGAACACTAGTAGAGAAACGATTTTTGATTCGCACATTTAGTCTCGGTTGTGTTGGGGTTCAGTATTAATGTGAGTATTAGTATCGGGTCTAAATTTTACAGGCACCGAAGGCCCTTTTATCCCAGTTGGTAACACCAACCGGGACTAAAAACCACCATTTAATCCCGGTTGGTAACACCAACCGTCAACCCGGACTAAAGGTCTTTTACCCGGGACTAAAGGTCCCCCACGGGTTAATTCAAAAGGTGAGTGTGCAGGACTCTGTCACATTTGGTGTGCAGTTGAGTTGGTCAGGGATTTATACGTGAGGCAAGAGATCTTGGGTTCGAATCTCATGCATCACAAGAGAGGTCTCTTAGAATTTAAACTATTTTTTTAGTTACAAGGACGAGCTTTAGTCCCAGTTGAAAAACCAGAACTAAAGCTAGTTCGCAACAAAAATGGTTTCATGACCCGGATTAAAAGTCACGGCCTTTAGAACTGGATCAAAAGTGACGGCCTTTAGTCCTAGTCCCGGTTAGAAAACCAGAACTAAAGCCAGTTTGAAGCCCACCTATGCACCGGTGGACTCACAGAGTCGCAGCCCATGCACTGGCCGGCGCCTGAGTGAAGCTACGCTCAGTGTGCGTTGGTCCCTATCTATCGATCGTGATATATGGCAGGCGTGACGATTGACGACGATGCATGCGTGTACGATACTAATGGCATCCATAATTAATGGGGCGCTCAGTGTGCGTTGGTCCCCTATCTATCGATCGTGATATATGGCAGGCGTGACGATTGACGACGGTGCATGCGTGTACGATACTAATGGCATCCATAATGGGGCGCTGCTACTTATATACACACACGTACGTACACATTATGCCATCACTTTGCGATTGCTAGCTCGGCTCGTTGTACAACAACGGGCGGTATATATAATTTCTTAATGCAACAGCAAGTAATCCATTTATTAGATGAGCACATATGACTCCACTCATCCACTCACCAAGCTTCTCATACATACTACCCTTCTAAATTTTTTTGGAACGAACCAACACTGACGGTGCCTGTGTTCTATATATTAGTGTAATATAGAAGAAAATACAACGATAGGTACGGTACGTAACCCAAGGCTAGCTACCTGCAGGAAACAACAACTTCAAAACCAATGGCTGGTCTAATACACACACACACACACACACACACACACACACACACACACACACACACACACACACACACACCATGGCACATACCCTTTATAGTTGGGGTTGGTGCAGAAACCGGTGATGATTGTATTGTATATATGCACTTCTGCCTCTTCCTTGGTTAAAAATGAAAATAAGACACCTTTAATTGCTGCTGCCTGATTGAAATGGGAGACGCCGTTTTCGGCTCGGCAGCGCCCTAGCTACTGTAGGAGCGTACTCCATCCCTGTTTCTGTTTGGCTAGCAGCTGGGCAGCAAGGATATGCATGGATGCGTGTTGCCCTTCAGTTCCACAAGTTGGCCAGCTAGAGTGTGTGAACGTTCCCAATTAAGGCCTTATTTGGATGCATATGTATCCACTTCAATCCACGTGTGTTGAAGTGGAATTTAAGATGAATACATGCGCATCCAAGCAAGGCCTAAGTAAAGATGGCAACGGGGACCCGATACCCGATACCCGACGGGTATTTGATCCATTAGGGGACGGGGATGGGATCATATCTTTACCCGCGGGTATCTAGATGGGCAAGAATCCATACCCGACGGGTATAGCGGGTACGGGAACGTTCCTTGTTTACCCGTCCCCGTTACCCGTTGGGGAACCCGACTATTTGAGCTATCATGCGAGTATTAGGCTCAAAGAAGCTCAACATAGGTATTTTGGTCCAAATCTGAACAGTCATATATATAGTTTGTGTGTTCTAGGAACCCTCGTTCAATTTTTCCTCACCATCTCCGTCAGCAGCACAAGCACGCATGTCTTACGAGCGCTCGTGCCCCTCGCTTCCTCAGTTCGGTCTCTCTGCCACCTTTGCTTGTCCTCCTCGCAACCTTACTCCTTCTGCTCGGCATCTCCGAGACTCCGACACTTATACCCGGGTGAAGAAGAAACGTCTCCGATTGCAAAGCTGCGACCCCAAGTGTCCTTGTTTATCGGGTATACAGTACCCGTCGGGTATCTGTTACCCGACCGATACCCGACGGGTACGGGGATGGGCAAGAATCTATACCCGAGACAGTTAATGGGGATGGGGACGGGATAAATTCTCCGTAGCGGGGAAGAGAACGTTCCGGCGATACCCGACGGGTATATACCCGTTGCCATCCTTAGGCCTAAGTCATGTGTCAACCCTAGCTTTTCACATGAAATTGTCCACTGCTATATGCTATAGATCCTGGGTGAAGCCACGTGCAATAAGTTTTATTTGCATGCAGTCCTGAATAACTGGAACAGAAGGCCGGTGGCATGCATATATATACATGCTAGCGTCGCGTTCCAGGATATATATAATACGGAGCTAGTACACACGTAGGCAGATGATCTTGTGTCTAGAAAAATTGGAGAGGCGGTCCGTGGACTAATGGTATGGGTACGTATATAATACCTTGTGTAGCGACTAGCGACTAGTAGCGTACAGTACTTCAAGATAAGATCGGAGAAGAGACCCGTACGTCCAAGCTACTAGCAGCCAGCCACCTGCCGCCCACACCTCATCACTCATCTGATGCATGCTAATTGCTATGTGAACCCTGCAGCTGCAAGGGTTTTCTAGCCTACCGCCTACATACAGGATTTAATTAAATTTCTTTTGCTACGTGTGAAGCACACGGAGAGGCCGGGCAATGCATGATGGATCCGTACGCACGACATACAGTGGAAATCACTGTATATCTGCATGTACGTAAATGTACCATGGACACCGACACGGCGACACGCAAACGTGTTTGAGGCAGCAGTGGCCATACGGATAGCTAGCATGCTGCATGCACACAGCGAATGGGCTCGCAACACGGCAGCAGCATAATCAGTTAATCACTCCAGCAAAAGCCCACGAGATCGTTGTGCATGCAGCATGCATCATATATACTCCTACTATAGCACAGGTACAGTCGTACAGATTCGATCGTGGCCTCGGCCGGGTCCCTCGGTCGAGACCATGCATGTGAACCAGCTGATATATTTGGTTCTTCCAAAGGCATATGATTTTTATTACGCACGGTAAACCGGCAAGTGCCAACATAAGGTTGTTCTAGCAGCTACAGCCGAAGTACGTAGTAGTACGTTGACTGCTCGCGAGACTGTCCATTTGCATTGCCACGAACCCACGATTGAGGTAGAGCTGGTGAGATTTGGAGGCAATCAGTCATTTCATATGTACTGCTGGGGCCTGTTCTAATGCATTGTATCGACATGCACATTATATATTGTACGAGTAATTGGCTTGATTGGTGTAAAGAAACAATACACCACGCAATACAGTGCATTGTATGTAGCATGCAGTTGTTTATACCCATATTTATGTTTAATTTTATCCTAGTGACACGGCAGTAGCTAGCAATTAAAAGAAATCAAGTTATTCGGAGCCAAAATAAGCAAAAAATTCGACGGGAACCATTTTTATGGAGCAACTGTAGACACTCACCGTGGAATCACAACACGTGTTCACGTGTACATGCATGCATCCAACACAAGATGAGACTCTTGTTTAAATTGAAGATGAATATAACTAGAAAGAAAAACTACAACTCTTTCTCATGCGTTAAATGCATATACATGGACACTCGCAGGTGTCCATGGTTACTCCACAAGAACCGTCTACTTATTTTTTTCTCTCTCATTATAAGCCGACCGGTCGACGCAGACGTGTATATGTTTGAACGATTCACAAGACGCCACGTCACTAGAGTGATCCGGCGACCGGGGATCACG
Source organism: Miscanthus floridulus (assembly GCF_019320115.1). Classification (NCBI taxonomy): domain Eukaryota; kingdom Viridiplantae; phylum Streptophyta; class Magnoliopsida; order Poales; family Poaceae; genus Miscanthus; species Miscanthus floridulus. The sequence goes on along the minus strand of NC_089581.1, from coordinate 172,085,834 downwards.
TACTCCTCCTGTGCATGCATAGTGGTGACTAGCAAGCTTGCTTCCAAATAAAGAGAAAAGGACGCCCGAAAAGACGGCACAACTAATTCTGCTTGGGGTGAGGGCATGTGCATCATAATGCATGCATGGGCGACGACGCATGGGACGCGCGCGCGCACGTACGTACACTCTTATCAGTTCTTTTGAGTGGCTGATCTCGATCGATCGAGCCGGCAGCGCCCATGATTGATCTTATCATGTTCTCATCATCACATCACATGCATGCAGTAACACCAAGCGAGCGAGCACCGACTGGTTGTGGTCCTAGGTTTGCTGTTGATAAACAAGCACCTAGCACGTACGATTTCCCGTCACGTTTCCAATCCATGCAACAAACTGCTTGCATTTCAGTGACTTCTGGCTTTTGCTAGCGTGACGACTGACGAGAGCATTGCCGGGTGTTGCTGGGCAAACGTCCAATATTTAGCTAGTACATGTAAGCCCCAAAGGACAGTGAGGTCTATTTGCTTACAACAGCAAAGGTAATTTTATCTCCTACGTACTTGCATGGAGTGAACTCTGTATGTACGGCTTGGATTCTTTGGAAGTCGGACGGCTTCCCTCATCTCCTTTATATCATATTTTCAAGAATCAAGATCGTCAAATACACATGGATGCAATGGTCGTCCCAACTCTCCAACTACAGGGGTTTGTTGCCGAGGAATCTTATATATATATGGAAATTATTTTATACTTTTAGGGAGTAGTTACTCACATGTGTATATCCCTAGATTTAGGGCATATATGGCCCGACGAAGTATATGTAGATGGAGTATATCATCGTACTAGACCATCTAGGGTACTATGTATGACAAGTATGTATGCTACAGTATATGGTTATACTTATTTTATATGCTACTATCATAGTATTATATAATATATTAAAAAATATGTGCTCTTTTGAAATTTTTTTCACATAGTAAAGATCTGGAGGATCTTAATATTAGTATTTCAACATACTCCAACTGATAAATGAGTATATACACATATGTAACGTGATTTATTGTTTATGGGAGTATATAAAATGCACCATATATATATATATATATATATATATATATATATATATATATATATTGTTGATGTGAAATCGATCACACACTCACACATAAAAAAGAGCTAGAATGCTGGGATTGCAAACTGATCGAAGGTGGGCTAGAATCGGCCTAGACAACTCTCAAGCCATCTATCGTTTAAAAGTGTACGTGTTCGCACAAGAACACTTCACCTTGTGCCTTCAACGATGAGTGCGATACGCCAGATTCGTTGCTGGAGGAGCCTCGCCTGGATCACGGCACGCAAGATACACCAGCGATGTCTCTTGAAACTTGAAACTCCACACAATCGAGAGAGATCTTGTCGAGGTGTGCAGCGGCCATGGGCTACCCTAGCTTGTCTGACCGCTCTAGAGCTTTGCCATCGTTGGACCGCCAAACATCAGTGAAGGAAGAACGAGAAGTGATAACAGATTGGCAAAGTAGAGTAGAGGATAAAAGTAAGGTCGAATGGTTTTTTGTAGATTGTTTTTTTTGTTCGGTTGCGTGTTGGACATCTCAATCAGCCATAATCTTCTCATATATATATATATATATATATATAGGGAGAGTATATTCAGTAGCCAGCTACAAAATAAGTTATTCCATAGCCACCTCCATTTACGATAATTTTATATACTAATTTACGATAATATCAATACATATTTAAGATAGTTGGGTTACTATAACACATGGAGATATTTACTATAACGTTATAGTAAACCACTTAGTATGGAGTTACTGTAATATCGTAAATTAACATAGTAATTATCGTAACTCAAAGTGGCTACAAAATAAGTTATTTTGTAGCTAGCTATATATGCTTAGTTGATAGGGATAGCTATGGAAGTTTGGGTGAAGTACCATTCATATTAGAGGTTTTGTTGCTTTAAATATTTAGAGACTAATTCACCCCATCTTGATCTGTTCAATCCTTTTAGTAGAGTGCCATGGCAACAAACTGGAACTTCAGAATGCAGGAAGGAGAGAAATAGAGATCACATGAACTATAAAGATGGTGGTGGCTAGGTCCAATTAAGGTAATCCATTTAGAGCTTCAAGGCATGTCGCCATAGGCAAGCTAGTCTCAATGGGAGTTTCATGTAACTGCTTCCAAGACTCAGGTGTTGAAAACAGTGTAAACAACTTTGATCCTTATAAAACTCATTTTATCCCATAAAACTTTTAACACGTCTCTCTTTATTTATACTATGTCTGTCTACTTATTTAATGTCTATGAAACTCTCATCGAGACTAGCCCTAGGCTTATCCATGCGGAGCTTCAATCTTCGAGGTCCTTTAAGGAAGGCACCAATTTAGGAAGGAAGGATCTCGATCCCATTACGGAAGACATCGATTTGAATGCAGTAGAGATCAATCTTTTGTTGGGTTCCAATACAAATGAGCTTTGTTGTGCCTAGTACTACCGTGCAACCAATTACACAACCCTAGTCATCTCGACCTTTCAACCCTGCTAACGGGAGTTCCTCAAAGCTCGGCCTTGGCTGCACTGGCGGAGCCTCTTGGAGGCCAACCTGGGTTCCGCCCCACCCCCTTCCTTCTTGCACACTTGTTTGTTTGTTTGTGTGTGTGTGTGTGTATATATATAGAGAGAGAGAGTATATTCAGTAGCCAGCTATAAAATAAGTTATTCTGTAACCACCTTCATTTACGATAATTTTATATACTAATTTATGATAATGCCAATACGTATTTACGATAGTTGGGTTGCTATAACACATGAGGATATTTACCATAACGTCATAGCAAACCACTTAGTAAGGAGTTACTATAATCTCATAAATTAACACAGTAATTATCGTAACTCAAAGTGCCTACAGAATAAGTTATTTTTGTAGCCAGCTAGAGGGTAGTAGTTCTATACACACACTATCCTTCTCTAGTTGCTATAGAAGAAAGAAAGCTAGTTGCTACATTTATTGCTAATTTGTTACTGCCTGCTAGCTATTAGTGGGGAAATAGATACAATTTGCTTATTGCATACGACTTCAATTTTTAAAGTTTACAACACAAATCTAGCTTAAGTTCAATGATGAGCTAGCATATATATAGAAGAACAGAATCTTGAAGTTCTTTTAGTGAAAACATAAGAGGCTACAAAAATAATTTGTTATACTAAAAAGAGCATAACCTATGTATCGTTGATACCAAACAATTTTAGCTCCCCCCCTCCCCCTTGTTTCATCTCCACGCTCTGCCACTGCTTGGCTGGTCGATAAGTGGAGCGAGTGCAATCCACCCTTTAGTCCACCCCCCCTCTCTCTCCAAGATCAATATCTACTAACCTGTCATGTGGAAACCCACCAACACGTCATGTGAACTGCCATAAAAACCATGGCCGGGTGCGATATTGTGGGGGATATACCCCCGGTACCCATGACATAAGACATGGGCCATACCAGCAAAGGTGGCACAACCCACAAGATCAAGGCGTGCGGCGCACGGCATTGGCCGGCGTGCACCGCAAGGCTATAATTAGATACAGAATTGCTAAACCTCAACCGGTTGATTTGGCCTCTCCAATCAACTGATTTTTGGGCCATCTAATCTTACGCGGACGGCTAGCAGGGGGCACGGCCGACGAACAGGCGAGGCACGCGCAGTCAGCGAGGGCCTCAGAGCTCATGGCCCCGGCCATGGCGGGCGCGGCGTGGGGCCGGTGGTCGGCGATGAGGAGGGCCGACGGCTGGCTATGAGGAGGGCGACGAGGAGGGCCGACGGCCGGCTACGAGGACACCGACGAGAAGGGCCGCCCCCAGGCCGGATCACCGTTGCTGCTTTTTCTCTGGATTCTGTTTGCATGCGCATTCGACGGAAGGGAAGGGAAGGGAAGGGAAGTGCGCAAGCGACGGAAGGGAAGGGATAAGGTTGGGGAGGTGGGTCCTACCATAATTTGGGAAAATTTGTTTTGAAATTTATGAAAAATTTGTGAATAATTTGAAATATATTTCTCTGGTATCTGCAATTCATAAAAATAATTTGAAAGTATTTCTGAAAAATTTGGCATATATTTGTGTTATCTCCAAATTACACCAACGTGTTCAATAAATTACACTGGAGAAATCATTGTAAATCTAGTAATAGGACAGTGTAAATATAAATAGAAGACACTGTAAGTACATGAAAAAAAATCAGTTGACAGGAGGGACGAAAACAACTGAATGTCACCTAGACAGATCCATTAGATATTGTATAATACTAAATGTGATACTTTCCTTATAACCCTACCCCTCTAAAGCATATAAGGAGGGGCAGGGGTCCCCTAGTCGACATCTCCATATATCTCAATGCAATACATCGAAACACATGATGTAGGTATGACGTCATACTGACGGTCGAACCTGTCTAAATCTTGTGTCTTGGTGCTTATATTACCATCTAGTTCGTATCAGGCGTACCTCCACCGATTCATCTACTACCGTAGGCATACTCCTCGATAGACTGCCGATCAGATTTCGTCGACAGTGGCACGCCAGGTAGGGAGTGTGCGTGCTGATCCCATGGCGAACCAGATAGGATTTCTTTATCAACAATGTGTGGGGCAACTCGACATCACGCGGCTACGACCTTCGGTAGTCTACGACGAGATTGTACGTCCAACCGTGATGATGCATGGAGTCGAGCGGCATCCTCCCCTCAACGTCCGGCGGCCTGACCATGTGTCTTGTCGTCCCCGTCGAGCTCCGTTCGACTCGGGACGACCAACCCCAAGGCCACGGCGATAGAGTCAGGCAACACCCCAAGATCGCGGCACCAGGTTCCATCAACATGGCGAGATTTGATCAAGCATGCAAACACCCAATTAACAAGATCCGGGAGGCCATATGGATGCAACGCTCAAGAAGGTGAACGCAGAATCGATCTACAACACCATGCAAGATGACGTCAGCATGCAAAAATCATGCGCGATATACTACATGCAAGATGATAAGCGAAACATATCTTCATCGTCGACTTGACGGATCTCCATCATCGACCAGCACGACGCTACACTCGTTGCCCTCTCCGGCGACACTCTCCAACAGCCTGGGCCCATCGCCGCAAGTCCAGATTGATAGAAGCTCGATATCTATCTCGGTGATACACCTAGTCGCACTACGGGATTCAGGTTCTTTGCCGAGTGCCTGAGGCACTCAGCAAAGGTCAAATTGTACTCGGTAAAGCCTTTGCCGAGTTCAGCATTCGACAAAGAACACATGGCAAAAAATTGATCGGCAGAGCCCTCTTTGCCGAGTGTCTTTCATCGGGCACTCGGCAAAGAAAAGCGACCATCACGGCGCCGGCCCCGTTGACGGTCGCTTTGCCGAGTGCCAACCCTGCAGGCACTCGGCAAAGATTTTTTTTTTATTTTTTTAAAAAAATTCCTTTGCCGAGTGCCCTCTATCTGGCCCTTGGCAAAGATGTTTTATTTTTTTTTCTAAATTTTTTTTGCCGAGTGCCCCCTGGTCGGCGCTCGGCAAAGTTTGAATTTTTTTAAAAAAATTTCTTTGCCGAGTGCCCTCTGGCCGGCACTCGGCAAAGTTTGAATTTTTTGTTTAAAAAAATTCTTTGCCGAGTACCATGGTCATGGCACTCGGCAAAGCGGGAAAATGGTTTTCCGAGCGCCCATTTTTTCAGCTTTATCGAGTGCTGTGACCATGGCACTCGGCAACGGGGTCCTTTGACGAGTGCAACACTCGGCAAAGTGACCCAAAACGGCAATTTTTATTTTTTTACATTCCATCGTGACCAATAAATTCATACAAACATATATCACATATATATCTCATCCATCACATATATATCTCATCCATCCACACATCCATCCGCACATATCACATCCATCACAATATATATCACATATATAATAATAAGTGCTCAAGTCCATCCAAATAAATCCACAAGTCCATCAAAGTCCACAAGTGCATCACAAGTATATCACAAGTCCATCACCAAGTGAACAACAAATGAAAAAAATACAACTTGCACTCATCTCGGCTACTGCAACTGTGGTGAAGGCCCAGCTCCATCATTCGGAGGTGCATGAGGTGGATTATTCGAACCACCGTCAGATGGAGACTGCACAAAGGAGAAAAGATTACATGTGAGATAAGATTATTTGGATAGCTAATCTAGGAAGGTAGAGGCCATACAAGCAAAGCACAAGCGAAAGTAAAAAAAACTTTCATACTTATAGGAGTAGTTGCAGCTGTAGGACGCAGAGGCAGAGGTGGAACCAACAGCCCAGCTGGCAGAGAGAAGCCCACATGTTGCCCAAGCCCTTATAGGAACTCCGTAATATCCGTCAGCCTCTGCGCCTGGGCCTGTCGCTCGGCCTCCAGCTGGGCCGCCATCCTCTGTTGCCCGACCTCTAGCTCCTAACGTTGCCTCATTTCTTGTTCCAGCCGAGCCTGCAATATTTCACTCCAATGTTTCAGTAATGCAAAGCTAATTAAGATGTGTAAAGATCAATGTATGACGAGTAAAACAGGAATAACCTCGAGTGCGTCGACCCGGTGCTGTGCAGCGGTCGGCTATGTGCGAATGTCTGGGCTCTCGCTCGTGCTCCGTGCTCGGATCTGGGAGAGAGAGGGAGTAGAGGCCGTGTCGATGACGCCGTCGCCAAGCTAGAACCGCCCATGCTTCTTGCCTTGCCCCGCCCTCATGATGGCCTCTCCATCAAAGTCCTGGGTGCTCGGATCGTGGTCTGGCCCATGGAGCGACCTTGCCACCTCAATGTACTCACTGATGTAGGAGTGGACGCTCGGGTTCGTGTATGCCTCGGGCGGGTCCTCCAGGTTAAAGGAGATGTCGAAAGTCGCCTTGCCCTTGTGGGCCATACACCATGCCTAGAAGTCCGAGCAAGCCTGGCCACTATGTGACACCGACTGCGAGAAAGACAGCACGATGATAAGAAATCAGGCAGAACTGAGCATCACAATAGATAAATGAATTCGCGTACCCATGCTTGTTTGTATCCGGTGAGGCTACGACTGCTTTGATGGTGTGCTGGACCTTGCATCTGCAAACGACGGTCTCGGGCATCCCTGTGCATCTTGAGGTACTCCTCCATGAACCACCTCTCCACCATCATCGCCTAGCACTCGGGATACACTTGGCACCACCAGGGAATCATCTACACATCATCAAGTATTGGACATATAAGAAGATCGAATTAAACCAACTTAATCTCAAAATGAATCAGTATTGATGTTCTTCATTTACCTCAAGGTACTGCTTCCGGGCCAGCTGCATCTCTCTTGCGTCTTTCTTGGTTTTCCTCTCTCCAAGCTTTGACCCATAGTAGGTTATGATGGCCTGGATGCACACCTCGTGATGCATGTCGGTGACGAGTTTTTTATAGGCTTTGGTAGTCACCTGCTCCGCCCTGGCCTCAAATCCCTCCTCACATCTGTAATAAGTCTACATACAAAAGCGATGTATCTATTCATTATTTCAAGAAAAGTCCAATGAATGCGACGTATTGAGCAATGTTGTGTGAGAGAGACTTACCCAAAACTCTGCCTTCACCCGCGCTGCCTTGTTGGGGTACTCCGCATCGAGGGCGATGACGTAGTGGTCAAACGAGTAGGCCGGCTCCATCTTCGATGCGTATGTGACAATGCGGGGGAAGTGTTGCCTGCACAGAAGACCCAGGATGCCGTTGACTAGACGTGCGCTACCACCCGACACAACCACCCAGTTCCTGCACAAGTGATTAAGAAAAATTATTAGTTTTTTTCATCATATCATATGAAGTAGTGGTGATAACATATAAAGTTACTTACTTTTGCCCTTCGGAGCGAATCACTGGGCGTTGGTGAGGAAGCGGAACCTGTGGGAGGCTCGCAGGACCTCGCAAGTAGATACTTGAAGAGGAGTCGGAGGAAGCGGAACCCGTGCCTGCCGCCTCCCATGGCGTGGGAGGAGATTCGTCCTTGTGCGGCCCCTCCTCCTCGTCCGTCTGTCGAACCAGCTCCTCGTCCGACTCGTCCAAGGGCGCCACCTCCTCCTCCAGCTCCTCCTCACGCGGTGTGGGAGGAGACGGCCCCCTCTTGTGGCTGGCGGTCCTCCTCCTCCTGTTCGATCCCTCCACCGCCCCCTCCGCCTCCTCCTGTAGCCGGCGTGGTCTTTGGTAAATCGAGTTCACGGACCTATGACGGTCGCTCGCCATCTTTGTTCAATCACCTACAATAAAAAAGAAAAACAAGACGTAATTAGAAATATGTGCAAAAATGAACAAAACATAATTACAAAAAACATAGTAATACATGTATTAGAAATATATGCAAAAATGAACAAAACATAATTACAAAAAACATAGTATTACATGTATTAGAAATAATCTTCAAGATTGAGATTAGCTGGATCATAGGTCTTGTCATCACTATCAACATTGTCCAACTCATCAACACTATCCGAAGGAGGAATGTTGTCTTCATTGTCATTGCCTAAACGTAATCGCTCAAGCATTTGTATGTCCTTCAGATTTCGCACCTCGTCTCCAGCGTCCTCGTCATCATCCCTTTCATTGTCTACTTCCATTCCTATCTCTTCGGTTAAGTCTATGTCAAACCTCCCTTGTAGCCCCTCTTCTTGATAGAACTCTCCATCATATATGTTTGGGTTGAAATTGTAATCTTCATCGTTTGGGACAGGTAGTTTACCGTGCGGCGATACCTTGTGCACAATAGACCAACCCTTAAGATGCTCGGCGTCTTTGCACGCGTATGACGTATAATAAACCTAGACGGCCTGTTGAGCCATAATGTAGACATCTTTTCCTGGATAGACGGAATCCTGTCGAATCTCGACTAGCCCAAGCTTAGGGGTCCGTCTCGTTACTCCAGGATGAAACCAGTGGCATTTGAATATGACAGGAGTAAGAGGTTTGGAACCATAGAATGATAGTTCATAGATTTCTTCAATTCTTTCATAATAGTCGAGTCCATCAGTGCCGGGCGTAACAACTCCGCTGTTTGTGGTTTTTCAATTGGGCTGACTCTGCTCGTAGCTTGTTGTGTGAAAACGATATCCATTCACGTCATAACCGGTAAATGACTTGACCCTAATGGCACAGCCGTTTGCAACCTGTCTCAACTCGTCACTTATAGGCGCATTAGTTTGGGCTTTCTGTTTGAACCAACAAATGAAATCGGGGCTCTCTGGTCCCGCACCCTGTGAAAGAAGGGTATCATTTTCTTGCGGGGTAGGTTGCCTTGATCCATGCCAGGATTGACAAAGAAATTCCCTGTACCAATAAGAAACAAGGTGGTTGGACGAAGAAACAAGGACATACGGCGAAATGAAACAAGTTCGTTCAGAACTTACCCAATGAACGGCTGCACCTCGACAAGGTTGGTCAACACATATAGCATGATACTGCGCCACTCTTCATTTTTCAATTGCTTAGTGGTCGATGCACTTGCGCTTCCGAGTTGCCCTTGGAAAAGGCTGAGGTTCGATTCATTTTCGCCAACATTGTAACGAGAGGGTGGATTATAAACGCTAGGAAGGCTGAGGTTCGATTCATTTTCGCCAGCATTGTAGTATTTATCTAATATCACATGTGGAGATGTCCTGGTTTGTAAGCATCGTACGTGATAACGTGCACCAAACCTTCTCAAATGTTTATCACATCCTCCACATACGATATCATGACATCTCAACAAGTTTCATGATTTTCGGACTTCGTTTGCATTTTATAGAATTTAAAAACAATTCGTCCGTAAGTTCGTGGTCATGTTTTGTGAACAAGATGTTTGAAATTTTGGGTCCGTTCCTAGATACGGCCTCACACTACACTCAATACCATGAATATCATTTTTTGAATCATTAAATTCTATTATTCGATGCACGTGCAGTTCAAATTTGCATTTTCTGAAAAAATTCAATTAAATGAAATAAATTAACTAAATATAGCAAAAAGCCATAAAAATGTACCAAATTTTAACATGGAGTCTCATGTACTGTAGGAGGACTTGAGAAAAATTTTGGAGTTCAAAAGTGAAAAAAATAGTTTGTCGTTATTCTTTGCCGAGTGTCAGGGTCTGGCAGGTTTGCCGAGTGTCTACCCGCTGGCACTCGGCAAACCTGGACGGCAGGCGGCGGCCGTTACCTGACGCCGCTTTTTGCCGAGTGCTTGACACTTGGCAAAAAGGGCTTTTGCCGAGTGCCTGACACTCGGCAAAGCCTTCTTTGCCAAGTGTATATCGTTGCCGAGTGCGGCACTCGGTAAAATAGCTCTTTGCCGAGTGCTCGACTTTTAGCCCTCGGCAAAGAAAATTGCACTCGACAAATGTTGTGTTTCCCGTAGTGTCGGAGCCAACGCTCAAGTCTACGGAAAGCTACTTGTTGCGGAGCCGAGGAGAATCGGTCGTAGTGCCATCGCATCAAGGCGGAGAAGGAAAATTCATGATGCTACACTTGATCGAGGCGGAGCTGAGATCAGCACCGTGGGCACACGTACATGCAAGCCAACTACGAATATCTAGGATACTTATATAGGAATACACTCCAAGCACGTATGTATCTATCGTGCATACATATACAGGAATACACTCCAAGCACGGCTCGTTGAGCCATCCAAGGAAGAAAGCGAGCTGCTGGTGAGCCGTGAATGAACCGCCCAAGCCTCCAAGTGAGCCGTCCGAGCTGTCAAGCGAGCCGCTAAACGAGCTGCTCGTGTCGCCGACCAGTAACATAAGAACGATGTTGTCCGGACTACTTACTCCGACCACCTGCCGCGCCGCAATGACGATTGTCGCGAAGAATGGCGCCGTGACAACCGCGACCGCTGTCATGACGACAGTTCAGAAAGCTCGAGGGCCGGGCAATTTCGTCAACGCCGACCAGATAACGCCATATACCGCCGATCATGCGTTCTGTCTAAAACTAAGTCACGCTTTATTTTTTTTCTAAATATTTCTTATATCTCGATGATGTTTCTCTGAGCTGTTTTCTCTATGTTTATTCTCCAAACAATTTTCTTTCATGTATACCATCTTAAAGATGACATACAACTAAGTATAAGGCGAATCCCCGAACAGTCATGTTGATGCTCGGATATCCTCAGAGACGACCCTGTCTCTGGCTTCTCCCTACATGTGCACGAGCATCTGCCCTCTGCGTTATGGGTGGTCGGCAACGGCTCCTAGACGACGCTTTGTTCTTTCTACACGCACATGGGCCCCGCGCTCCGCGTTATGGTTAACAGGCTAGCTAGGGTTGGAGACTCAGCTACACACTAACTGGTCGGACGGTTTATATTAAATACAAATACATCTTCAGAATTACAATAAGTGTTCACATCAACTGATCGCCGAGCTACATACGCTATTTCGTCACCATTGCTGATTCTTCTCCGGAGTTCATATATTTTATTTTACATCATGTACTACCCGTTCTACATATTTATATTGTAGGATCATCGTCCAGGTGGTCGGACCACCTAATGCTCGGACTTCTCCGCCGATCAACTGGTCAGACCGCTAGGTTTATGGACTTCGTCGCCGACCAGTTGATCGAACTGTTCGCCGATCACTTCTACTCAATGCTCACTTCGCCGCCGATCAGTTGGTCGGACTGTTCGTCGCTCACGCTTCATCGTCAGCTACGCTGGGGGCTTACCAGCTAAGCTGGGGACTCCTCGACGTTTGGAGAAATCAATCTCCTACTCGGCGCTCACTCCTGCGCGGCTCTCACTTCGCCGCCGACCAATTAGCCGGGCTGTTCGTCGCTCGCGCTTCATCGTCAGCTACACTGGGGGCTTGCCAGCTACGTTGGGGTTTCCTCGGTGCTCGAACTCTTTGTGCAAGCGTCGCTAGCTAGGCCGGGGACTCCTCGGTGCTCGAATTCTTCGTGCAAGCATCACCAGCTAAGCTAGGGACTCCTCGGTGTTCGGATTCTTCGTGTAAGTGTCGCTAGCTAAGCTGGGGACTCCCTTGGTGGTCGGATCTCGCTACGTCTCATCGGTGTGCTATCAAGCTGCTCCATGCTGTTCGGATCAGGGTGCTGATCTTGGGCAGCAAGTCTGAGGTCTTGATACGCGGATAACGTCGGCAAGCTTCTAGATTTCTTTTCTTTGAGTCTGCTATAAGATTCATTCTTCATCTTTCAACAGGCTCGGAGACTAAGTGGCTATACTTCACCTGACGGTGAATGTAGTGCTTATTTCTTGATTTATCCTCTTTATTGACGGAGTCTAAGTGGCTACACTTCTCCTAAGTGGAAGAATTTTTAAATTTTATCTTGAGCCCCTTACATGCTTCTGGCAAGCCTTACTTGGCTAAGTCCGAGGTCTCCTAACCAGTTAAACTGATCGACATTGACTTTCACCGTCCAGGTCACCAGTTAAACTGGTCGGCTTCGACTTCCACTGCACGGATCACTGGTTAACTGATCGACTTCACGTCAAAGTGCTCGACTTGTTCAAGACAGCGTTGCTCAAAGGATACAAGGCGCTCGGGGACTAGCTGTGGGGGATATACCCCTCGGTACCCATAAGATAAGACATGGGCCGTACCAGCAAAGGTGGCCTAGCCCATAAGATCAAGGCGTGCGGCGCACGACACTGGTCGGCGTGCACCGCAAGACTATAATTAGATATTGTATAATACCAAATATGATACTTTTCTTATAACTCTACCCCTCCAGAGCATATAAGGAGGGGCAGGGGTTCCCTAGTCGATATCTCTATATATCTCAATGCAATACATTAGAACACATGATGTAGGTATTACGTCATACCGACGGCCGAACATGTCTAAATCTTGTGTCTTGGTGCTTGTATTACCATCTAGTTTGTATCACGCGCATCTCCACCGATTCATCTGCTACTGTAGACATACCCCTTGGTAGACTACCGACCAGATTTCGTCGACAGATATCAATTCCACAGTATTGGTCAATTTATGGTGTAAAATATTTGGTTTATGGTTTATGGTGCAAAATTGAGCTAGGGATAGTTAAGCGGGGGGTGTTGTGAAATGGACATCTTCCTGATTTATATAAGATTATGGACCCATGGACTAGTTGTTAGTCATGGCTAAAAAATAGCCAGCTAAAAGTTAGAAAACTAGTTGTTAGCCCTTGCTTGCCTGGATCCTCAGCTAAAAATTAGCTCCAGACAAAAAATATCCTCCTCCTATCTTTTCTCTCTCACCTGGTTAGAGACAAATATAGAATAAAGATGACATATTTTTTATGTCTGTAGCACTTTTAGTCCTTGTTAGCTGGATTTAAAGGACTATTAAACTCACAATTAGTTAGGGGCTTTAGCTAAACTTTAGCTCATCTATTAGCCCTCCTGTTCGGATCCTCAGGGCCTAAAGTTTAGGAACTAGTTGTTAGGCCACTGAGATGTCAGAAATATGTCATGTGGTGCCGGTGCCCTGGTGATCTGCAACTGTTTGCTCCTTCACGTGGCTTAGCAGAAATAGCAGCAAGTTAGCAAGACGCAACGGCGGAGTGAAGAAGCAGGGCATATAAACACCAAAACATCGAAGGAACTCCATGCTTCCACTGAGCCACGGGGGGGGGTAAAGACTGAACCTCATTTCGGGAAAAAAAGTCAGACACTACTTAGCCAAGAAGAGGGAGAGAGAGTATAAAAAAAAGAAGAGGGAAGGGAGAGGAGAGGGAGAGGGAGAGGTGAAAATAAAACATATGACATTCGGATATATTTTAGTCATATACGAACCAAAAAGACTACGAAGGATGCTCAAAGAAAATAAAGGATTTGTCTAGCGAACGACTGAGTGTTTTAGAAGCTTTTTTCATCTGGTTTTTGCCCATGAATTTACAATGTCTTTTAGCTATATTTACATTGTTTTATTACTATATTTACACTGATTTCTTTATTGTAATTTATCGGATAGTGATGTAATTTAGAGATAAGACAATTTCTATTTCTATAGATTGCACATCTCATGGAAATAATCTATAATTTTTTTTAGAAAAAAAATTAAATTATTTCTATATATTATATATATCAGAGAAATATATATTAAATTCTTGACGAATAAATGTCAGATGTAAGAGAAAACCCTACCACAAGCCCAACCCCAGCCACAGCCTGATGTCGAGGCGCAGCAGAGGCGGCTGCTGGACCTAGCCGCGGAGCTCAAGGAGGAGCGCCGCCTCTGCTGGCAGCCGCGACCCCATTCCCCGCGCAGCAGCAGGTCGCCGTCGTCTCCTCCCCGGCCAGCTGCGCACCACCGCCGTCGCCCTGCAGCTGCTCGCCGCCACACAGCAGCCGCGACCACCGCCTCCGCCACGCCACGACCCTGCCCAGAGGACGCGTCCTCGCCCTGCAGTCGCGCGCGTCCTGGACCGGAGCGCCGCCTCCGCCGCGCCGCGACTCCGACCCAGCCCCCGCCCATCCCCGCGGCTGCCAGGAAATCGCGTGTTGAGAGCGCGTAAAACAACCGAGTGTTCTGTAGCAATTCTAAAAAAAAAGACTACGAAGTAGAGCAGAGGGAGAGCTCGTGGTAGGAGAGGAGACCCAAGGCTCCATTGGTTGTCTCTCGCAGTCGTTCTTGAGTATGCCATAGAAGTGCAGTGCGCAGAGAAAAAGTGTTACCATGCTGGTTTTGGAATGACATGCAGGCGAAGGATACCTGTCCTATATAGCTCAGCTTCGTTGTTGAATCAGTTTTTATTGGCTTTGACTCGAAAAACAACTTTGGTGGTAGAACTGAACCTGTTTTGATAAATCGTTTGATAAATTAGCTTGACCTGGTGTGCAAAATAGTGGAGTACCTATAATACCGGTATCTTTTTTTTTTGTATTTTATTTTATTTTCCCCCTTATTCGCTCACGCGGTACTTGCCGCCCGCAGCCCCAAACGAACCACGCCCACCTCGTCCCTGGCGCCGACATCTGCTCTCGTCCTCGACGACCCATCCCCGCGCCGTCGTCCTCGCCACCCTCGTCCTTGGCGACCCGACACTGCGCCGGGACTCCGCTCCCATGCTGGGCTCTGCCCCAACGTCGGTCGACCTCTACTCCCGCACAGGTCGGGCTCTGCTATCGTGGCCACTCCACCCCCGCGACGGCGCCCTGGCGAACACGTGCCCCTGTCCACGTCGGCGCATGCACGTCTGCACCCCACACCCCTCTGTATGCCGGCTGGCGCAGCGGCGGGTTAGCGCCCGCGCACCCCATCCTCCTCCCGTCGGCCCGGGGGCAAATCCGCCCCAAGCGGTGCTAGGGCCCAGGAGAGTGGTGGTGAGGGGAGGAGCTTGTTTTTTCAGCTTCACCCCTACTCTCGGCTTTGTGAGAGCGTATATTCCGGAGATTATGAGGCGTAGCTGTTTCCTGGGATCCGTTTGATCAAAAAGTGACAAAATATCTTTGTGAAGCTACGCTACAATCTCTACCAAACACGCCTACGATGTAGTTTGCTACACATCCCGATCTCCGTGGAAATGTGACGGCGGTGACACTGACAGAAAGCAATCAACTGGTCTGGTCACTCTGGTGTAACCTCAAGACCACAATATCCAGTCGTCACTCCTCGGATATTTCTCACCTCATCTCCACTCGTATTAAAAAGCCTGTAGCATACGTCCGCATGATCGATCCCCATAGCGGCATAGCCATTGGCAGTTCGACAAGTTTTCCTCAGCATAGGCAAGTACAGTAAGAGGCAACCAATGGCGTCGCCGTGGGTCTCCTTCCTCGAGCTCTGCCTCTCCTTCCTCTGCTTCGTGATCTTCTACTACTTCCACATCAGATCCAAGCGGAAGAACCCTGCCATCCCGCTGGACTGGCCGTTGGTGGGCATGCTCCCGGCCCTCCTCGGCAATCCTCCACCACCTCCACGACTGGATCACCTCCCTCCTGGTAGCCAGCCCGCTCAACTTCCTCTTCACCGGCCCACCGCGCTCCGGCATGCAGTTCTTCGTCACCGCCGACCCTGCCAACGTTCGCCACGTCTTCACCTCCAACTTCGCCAACTACCCCAAGGGCCCCGAGTTCGAGGAGATCTTCGACGTCCTCGGCGGCGGCATCTTCAACGCGGACGGCGAGTCGTGGCGCCGCCAGCGCGCCAAGGCGCAGCTGCTCATGTCCAGCGCCTCGTTCCGGGCCTTCGTGTCCCGGTACAGCCGCGCCAAGGTGGACACCGCCCTGCTCCCGCTGCTCTCCCACTTCGCTAGCACAGGGAAGGCGTTCGACCTCCAGGACGTCTTCCTCCGGCTGACGTTCGACACCACGACGACGCTGGTGTTCGGCGTCGACCCCGGGTGCCTGTCCGTCGGCCTGCCGGAGGTGCCGTTCGCGCGCGCCATGGACGACGCCATGAACGTGCTCCTCCTCCGCCACGTCGTCCCGATGACGTGGTGGAAGCTGGCGAGGAGGCTCCGGATCGGGCACGAGCGCAAGATGGCGGAGGCGTGGCGCACCATCGACCAGTTCGTCGCCGACACGATCGCCAAGCGGCGTGCCGAGAAGGCGAGGCACGGCATCAGGGACTCGGCGGACCTGCTGTCCTCCTACATCAACGACGACGAGGACACTGCGGTGGACGCGTTCCTGCGCGACACGACCATCAACCTCATGCTGGCCGGCCGCGACACGACGGGCTCGGCGCTGTCCTGGTTCTTCTACCTCCTGACGCGGAACCCGCGCGTGGTGGCCAAGATACGGCAGGAGCTGGAGTCCGTCAAGAGCAAGAGCAGCACCGCTGACGCGGACGGCGGCGGCATGGTGACCTTCGACGAGCCGGACGAGCTGAGCCGGCTGACGTACCTGCACGCGGCGCTGTGCGAGTCGCTGAGGCTGTACCCGCCGGTGCCGCAGGAGCTGAAGGAGGCGGCAGGCGGCGGACGTGCTGCCGAGCGGGTACGAGGTGCGGCCCGGGGACAAGATCCTGGTGTGGCTGTACGCGATGGGGAGGATGGAGGACGTGTGGGGCAGCGACTGCCGGGAGTTCAGGCCGGAGCGGTGGATCGCGGAGGACGGCAGGGTGCGGTACGTGCCGTCGTACAGGTTCCTGTCTTTCAACTCGGGGCCCCGGACCTGCCTCGGCAAGGACATGGCGTTCGTGCAGCTCAAGGCGGCGGCGGCCGCCGTGGTCAGCAACTTCGACGTCGAGGCAGTGCCGGGGCACGTCGTGGAGCCCAAGCTGTCCATCATACTTCACATGAAGAATGGCTTCATGGCAACGGTCAAGAGAAGGCGCCAGGCGCTTGCTTAGCTTCAGGATAATATCATCTGAGATCGACGGTTGTCCATTGCTGTTATCTGTCGGTAAACATACTATGAGATGGCGATCGTTACTGTTAACTCGCATGTATGTCCTAGTACTGCACTCGATCAGTAGCGCTAGCGCCGCGTGTCCACAGTCGGTAAGTTAACTCACATGTATGTGCTAGAAGGTGCAAGAACACGTACTCGTCGTGCCGTGTACGTGTACAACGCTCCGTTGGTCGTTCAAAGCGTGTACTTGTACGTGTGTGCTGTGGTAGAGTTCAAACTGTGCGTCTATGCGTAGCATATGGGTGCTTTCTCTGTTGTGGTGGCTGAAACGAAACCATGTTAAATTATTAAAAAGAGAGAGAGAGAGGGACTTAAAACATATAGGCGTGGGGTGTTCGGCAGCTGCCTGCGGGAGTGATCGAAGAGATGAAACCTTTGGAATAGCTGTAGTTTAGCATAAGCGAACAGTCTCATAAATGCAAGAGTCCCTCGGTCTCAAAGTAAATATTGTTCTCGTTTTCGAAGAGTCAAACGCTCTCAACTTTAACCGAACATATACAAGAAAATATTAATATTTAAAATATATAATTAGTAATATTAGATATATTTAAATCTAATTTCATAATAAACTTATAGAGATACAAATATTGATAATACTTTGTATGGATTTAATCAAATTTAAGAAAGTTTAACCGATACGAACACCGTAACGACACAATATATGCCAAGTACTACTTCCATAGTTCCATAGAACCTTCAAGCAAATTTGTATGTATATTATATATACCAATGACAATGACAACACGTACGTGCTCACATGCATTTCAATATATCAACTGTTCCGAGAAGATTTGGACCCTCGACCTCGAGCTAGCCACCTTGCATTCCGGTGATGAAGACGCCGGCGCAAGTTGTGTATAACAAACTAAGTCAAAGAATACAGGGCGTCATGGGTCCCTTGCGCGCGGTTGAGGAAAGGCCAGAGCCACACCGGCGCCGTACCGGTAAGACAGGGAAGCACCAGCCTCCAGTTCGGTGGAAGGAAGACTGGCATGTTCATGTACGTACGTCGCGTCGGTCCGCCCGCGGGACAAACCGAACGAGACGTCGCTCGCTTGTGCACTCACTGAGGGCCGATCGAGAGCAGCAACACGTATCGATCCCACTGACTCCCACCGTACCGCTCGGGCGGCCGGCTCGCCTGCTCGGCACACGGACCGGACGGCGCGCGACCGACGACGAGCGGAGTGAAATTTTTGTATTTGGGTCCTTTTTAAAATCAGTTTTTATAAATAATCTCCTAGCAAAACATTTTCTGAAAATAGACCACCATCTCCGCGTGTTAGAACATCGCGCCGAGGTAAGCTCCTCGGCGCTATGTCAGTTAACACCGTGGTGGTGCCACGTCAGCGAAGAAGGTGGGCGCAGTATGCACCGTGGCAACTGGACCCACACAGCACGACGTAGGGCCACTTAACGTCGACCCTTCAACTCTCGGCGTGGGTTGACTCAACGCCGAGGCCTAGACACGACAATGGGCCCGTAAAGCTCAGCGTGGGCTGAGTTAACACCGAGGCCCATAGCTCGGCGCGGCCTGATTCAATACTGAGCTATGGCCACTAAAGCCGCGTCACGGCTCGTTCCTCCCCTTCTCATTCTGTCTGCCGCCGACACCGCTCTCTCTCTCTCTCCCCTCCGCCCCACGGACCCTAGCTCCAAATGGCGCACTAGGTCTTCCCGGATCCCGTGTTTGGACGCTTCCCCGAGGTAATGGTCGTTGCCCTCCTCCAGTTTGGCAAGTTAGTTTTTGCTGCTTTGCCTCTATACTTGTACAATCTTGTGTATGGTGGTATGGTATGTTTGTACATGTATGGGTTAGTTTGATTTGGTTACCTATTTGTGGTAGGGTATTTCGGTTTGTTTTGTCTAGTTTTAGTTTATTTGAGTACTAGTTGGTCATTTGGCATTAGGGTTGATAGTACACTATTGGTTATCATTGTGTTATTGTTAGCAGTGCGTTAGGGTTTCCTGTTAGTAGTGTGTTCGGTGTTAGAAGTGCATTAGTTATCCTTGGTATTCTTTGTTGTTTGTGGTTTATTGATTATAGAATTTTGGCAGACCTAGTTAGAATTTTTTTTATATGTGACTTGGTATGTATGATTCGGTAATAATTTGAACTACATTTGTTGTGTGATGGCTGTAGATGGATAAATTAGTGAGGTTGCATCAAGTAGGACGTGTTGTTAGGACAAGAAATGATAGTTTGTAATTTGAGGACTTGTTTGAGGATGTGTTGATTTTTTCTGAGTCACCCTCTTTGACCCGGTTAGTGGACCGAGTGAAACTAAGGTTAGGTTGGTCCGAAGGAGACGTTGTCGACACAGAATTTTCGTCCCGTGCCGAGGACATACGCAGCAAGCCAGAAGGGTCTGCTCGATGGAGCTGTAGATCCGCCTAGCTTCAGCGTAGGGATGGTCGATCCTGCGCACTCCTCCCGAGACGTGCCAGTCAATTTAACCCTGTAATTGACAATGAGAGAAAGCTTATCAGTAATTAAGGGTGGAACTTGCCGGTGTTACCAGACAGTCCCGAATGTGCGGCTCTGAGAGCCGATATGGAAGGAGATCGACTAAATAGTTGATTCTAGCATATTCATGAGAATAAATCAGTTAAAGCTCATTATGTTGTATAAGAAGAATCGGTTATCAATCAAGATAAATGTCGTTATTTGAGCAGATATTAATCAATGACAATAATATGTCAATAATGATTGGTTTATGCTGAGCCAATGATTACAAGCAACCGAACCCCTTTTTATATAAAGAAACAATTCAACACCATTTAACCGTTTAATAAAGATAAATCTAATAAACATGTTAGATCTCATATATTGCTATGACCAGTGGGACAAGAGGCAGAATCATGCAGGCCGTAGAAATAACAATAGACTCGACGACCCTAACTCATTACTAATATCACTAGGGCATGAGGCAGAATCATGTAGGCCGTAATACAATAATAAGATCATGGGGCTAACACATCTTTCAACCTATTTTTACTTCAACGGTCTCGTGATGTGAACTGTTCGTGAAAACACTCGATATCGGCTAAAACAGCCGATTCAGGCATAGCGCACAGTTAAAGTCATGCCTTATCCGGAATAGACCTATCGAATAATGATCCCCACTCCACGGTGCTAACAGTAGGGTGTGGGGCAGAATCACACAGGCCATGATAATGGGCCATGGAACGATTTTCGCTAACTAATAAATCTACTCAAGACGCAACATGCTTTAACCGCACGCTATGCATGATCAAGATTGATGTAAAACAACCGATAAAATGTAACTCATCATTTAATGTACAGATTAGATTAGTTTTAGATTAACAAACGATGGGCTAAACAGGATATAAGGCCGATCTAGATCAATCCTAATTGGGCAGAGTGATATTGCTGTAATTTAGATAAATAATAAAATCAATAAGCAATATCTGTAACTTAATAAATCTACCAAAGACTGCCATTCTAAGGTAGAGCCGATAACTTGACCTTGATCTAGTTCATGCAGTGGGGGTCGATCGGATCGATGCAACCACACTTGAACTAGGCAAGAATCGATAACTAACTTATACCACAGTCGCAGTGGAGGTCGACTGGATCGATGCAGCCCTACGAACAGAGGTATAAGCCATGACGGTACTTACAACAAGCAGTGGAGGTCGACCGGATCGATGTAGCCGTACTTGCTGAAGAACTCACCGAGATCTACTCTACTCCTACTCCTAAGGGGTGGCCGGAGCCAAAAAAGTAAATGACTTGTATATTGGATTGATTGTTGTTTTCTTACAATAGCCGGGGTTTGGTATTTATACCCGGAGTCTAAACATGAATTCTACTCGAGCACGATTCATTACAATTTTCTGGCATAAAAGAAAACATTCCCAATTTAAGATAACTTGGATTCTAATCATTTCCCTTTTGTAGAGTCCATCATGTTTCATCCTGGCGCCGATTGTAGCCTTTGTCATTATCTGCCAGCGCTGCCTGAAGAAAGCCGATTCTAGTGCCGCCTCCGAATCAGCTAATTTCGATCTGCATGCAATTGCTTCCTTGATGACATGATCTTAGGAGCTTTTAAGTCTCTACGAGACTCCTTCCAAATTTTGGTGTAAACATATGCCCCCCAATTTTAGGATAAAGTAATTTTATTCCAAAATTATCATGTCTGTATCCCTGATTCGTCCATAGTCACGTGTCGGATACCGTGAGAAGGGGTACCCTAAGCAAGACCCAAAAAACGACTGCTTAGACTTCGTAAAGATCGAAACCAGCTAAACACCGCTGGCCTCGGCCGATTCTCCGACTCGCCCGAGGCCCCCTCGCCGCTGGCCTCGGCCGATTCTCCGACTCGCCCGAGGCCCCCTCACCACTGACCTCGAGCGATTCCCCGCCAAAGGCCTCGGCCGGGCCACCGACCCTCCATCTCGCGCAAGGCGGGCTCGGCAGCACTCCGCTGCCTCTTCCTTCTCCCGTCCCTTTGACAAAACGTCGTGTCGCATTAACTCAGCCAACTGCTGCCCCTGACATCGGCCGCATGCTCGGCACAGTACAGCGGAATGGCCGACGGGACAGGAGGCAGGACGGGGCAGGGGTTACCCGCCACTGTGCTAACCACTATGCACATGGTTGACGCCCATGCCTCACTGAGCTGCCAACTCCTGCTCCAAGGACAACGCAGCATGGGGAGCCACGTCTGGGCTACTGTGGCCTCGGAATCAGTACCCAGGACCAATAATTCCCCTCCAAGGCCTCGGCAGTTTGCTTCAGGGGCTCGGCAGCCTGAGGACCCACGTCCGCCGAGGGCCCCCCGCGATGGCTTGGCCTCGGCACCTGCAGAGCCACAGCTCCCCACGACGTCATCACACGATGACCTGCACGTCGCCCGGACTGGGCAGGGGTTACCCGCCACTGTACTAACCACCATGCACATGGTGGACGCCCATGCCTCACTGTGCTGCCAACTCCTGCTCCGAGGACAACGCAGCGTGGGGAGCCACGTCTGGGCTACTGTGGCCTCGGAATCAGTACCCAGGTCCAATAACTCCCCCCAAGGCCTCGGCAGTTTGCTTCAGGGGCTCGGCAGCCTGAGGATCCATGTCCGCCGAGCCCCCCACGATGGCTCGGCCTCGGCATCTGCAGGGCCGCTGCTCCCTACGACGTCATTGCACGGTGACCAGCACGTCGCCCGCCATGTCCTGCATCAAGCTGTACTGGAGCCCCACGACGCACAAAATCGAGTATGACCGGCGCGTCACTTCTGCACGACAAGGACGGGGCCACTCCATCGACCATACCACAACAGTGGCCGGCTACAGGGCTCGGACACGCCACCCCATTTACAGAAGCGCTATGTAGCAACCTATGTACGGTCCCAGTTCTCCCTTAGAGTATAAAAGGGAGGGACCGGGGCCATTTCTAGGGGGACGGCAGAAAGACGAACACACCGCTAGAACTACGCACTCCTACGCTGCTTGGGAACAACGCCTCAAGTAGCCCGCACCACCCACGCCGAGACCTGGGGCTAGCTCCCTCTCTCACCTAGCTTGTAACCCCCTACTACGAGCACTCCGGTGCAAGGAATACAAGATCGATCTCTCGGACTGGACGTAGGGCCTCGATTGCCTGAACCAGTATAAACCTTGTGTCTCTTTGCATCACCATCCGGGATTAGGGGCACGCAGCACAAATTCACTCGTTGGTTGAGGGACCCCTGGTTCCAAAGCACCGACAGTTGGCGCGCCAGGTAGGGGCGCTGCGTGTCAGCTTCGTCATCCTAGCAAGTTCCGGATGGCAGACCCCGTACGACCATTGCGTCCTCGGCACCGTAGTTTGGTTCGGGAGCCTAGAGTTCATGTCTCTAGGGCATGAGTACGACATGGTGCTCCTCACCCCTCGAGCCCCACCGTCCGACGATGAAGTCGCGCCCCGGCAGCCCAGGCGCAGGCGGCGCCCGGGCGGCCGCTCTCGCCACGCTCGCCAGGCGCGACGCGAGCAAGGCCACCCCGACGCTACGCGAGCCCGGGGCGGCACGCCACTCCCCGCCGATACCCTACGACCAGCTGTTGGTACGGGGTCCCTGGCTGGGGACCTGTCTGGCCTGAGCATGGACGAAGGAAAATCGCCGGTGGCTCGCGGCGATGCCCAGTCGTCTAGCTCCGCTCCACCACTCCCTGAAGAGCCGACCCCGGCGGGGCAGAATATGGGGACGGCACCGTCCCCATACCCCTTTGGGTTGAGAAATGCCGCCGCCTCTTACGCCTACGCTTACGCTGCCACTCACGAGCACCCCTCGGAACGCCGCCAGCGCTTCGCTCTCGACCTAAGCATCCGCTCCGACTCCTCGGACGAGGACGAGGCATGGCCCGGGGTGGATTTCTCCGAACTCCACAACCCTGGGGCTTTGCGCCAATTCTTGGCTGCAAGCGACTACTGCCTCGGCTACTCCGACTCCGACGACGAAGGGACTTACGATCCATCTCGTGAGTGCTTCCACGTCGGGCTCGGGATGCCAAGGGCGGGCGAAGAGGACGAGAGGACAGGCAACCATTCCCCGCCCCGGGCAGGGGCGGGCGACTGCCACACCTCCGCGTCTCGAAGCCCCGGCAGCACGGAACGAGAATCCCGTTCGCGGGGGACATCGACGCCCAGACCTGGAGCAGCTCCGCGAGCTTCAAGCCAAGGTCGAACAAGACCGACTCCTTCTGCAACAGCTTCGGGACACTCTTGAGCAGGAGCAGCAAGGGCAGTGGTGAGGGCGGAGGAGCCCGAGGGAGGGCCCGCGACGTCCATCACCGCATCAACGACAACGAGGGGGGAGAGCCACCCCCAATCTTTAATCGCGCTAGCCAGAATGTCGCAGCGGCTGCGATGCTGGTCCGAGCGATGCCCGAGCCCTCCACCACCGAGGGGCGACGGGTCCGCGGAGAGCTCCGCGACCTCCTCGAGACCGCAGCGGTGCAGCAGGCCGAAAGTTCCGCCTCCCGCCGGCGCGGAGGCACTTCGGAGCAGCCCACAGCGCAACCTCGCCGGGGCCAGGATGCCTCGGTCCGTCCCGAGGCCGCTCGCACGCCGACGGTCAACAGGGCCCCCTCGGTACGCGATCGACCTAGAGACCAACGCGAGGCACGGGGCGACCACGAAGTAGTTGGCAGGCGACGGCGCCACGACGACGGAGCCGCCCGGGGCTACCACCCACACCGAGGCGGTCGCTACGACAGCGGTGAGGACCGCAGTCCTTCCCCTGAGCCGCCAGGCCCTCGGGTCTTCAGCAGGGCCATCCGCGCGGCTCCTTTCCCCGCCCGGTTCCGACAGCCGGCCAATCTCGCGAAGTACTAGCGGCGAGACCAACCCGGAGCTCTGGCTCGCCGATTACCGCCTGGCCTGCCAGCTAGGTGGCGCGGACGATGACCTGCTCATCATCCGCAATCTCCCTCTGCTCTTGTCGGACTCGGCACGAGCCTGGCTCGAGCATCTCCCTCCCTCGCAAATCCACGACTGGCGCGACTTGGTTAGGATCTTCGTCGGGAACTTCCAGGGCACTTACGTGCGCCCTGGGAATTCCTGGGATCTTAAGAGCTGCCGTCAGAAGCCGGACGAGTCTCTCCGAGACTTCATCCGGCGCTTCTCCAAACAGTGCACCGAGCTACCCAGCGTCGGCGACTCGGAGATCGTCCAGGCTTTCCTCTCCGGCACCACTTGTCGGGACTTGGTCCGAGAGTTAGGACGCAACGTCCCGCGCTCTGCTGCCGCGCTCCTCGACATCGCCACCAGCTTCGCCTCAGGGGAAGAGGCTGTCGGAGCCATCTTCCCCGACGCCGATTCCAAGGGTAAGCGGAGGGAAGAGGCCCCCGTGGCCTCAGCCTCCCACCTCCCTAAGAAAAAGAAGAAGGGTCGCCCAGGGAAGCAGGAGGTCCTCGAGGCCAGTCCATGTCGCCACAACAGATCGCAGGAATCCCCGAGGCCCCCGCGGCCCCTGGGCTATTCGACGACATGCTGAAGAAGCCCTGCCCTTACCATCAAGGTCCGGTGAAGCATGCTCTCGAGGATTGCACCATGCTGCGGCGCTACTACGCCAGGCTCGGGCTCCCCGACGACGACGCCAAGCAGAAGGGCGCCGGCGGTCGGAACGAGGACAAGGACGACGGGTTCCCCGAGGTACGCAACGCTTTCATGATCTTCGGTGGGCCCTCGGCATGCCTTACGGCGCGGCAGCGCAAGAGGGAACGCCGAGAAGTCTTCTCGGTCAAAGTGGCCACCCCCCAGTACCTCAACTGGTCCCGAGAGGCGATCACCTTCGATCGAGGTGACCACCCCGACCGTATTCCGAATCCCGGGCAGTACCCGCTGGTCGTCGACCCGATCATCGGCAACACCCGACTCTCCAAGGTGTTGATGGACGGAGGCAGCGGCCTCAACATCCTCTACGCCAACACCCTAGGAGCTCTTGGAGATCGACCGGTCGAGGCTACGAGGCGACGTTGCACCCTTCCACGGCATCGTGCCGGGGAGGCGCACGCAACCCCTCGGGCGCATCGACCTTCCCGTCTGCTTCGGCACCCCTTCCAACTACCGCAAGGAAGTCCTCACCTTCGAAGTAGTCGGGTTCGGGGGAGCCTACCACGCCATCCTGGGGCGACCATGCTACGCCAAGTTCATGGCAGTGCCCAACTATACCTACCTCAAGCTCAAGATGCCAGGCCCTAATGGTGTCATCACAATCGAATCCACGTACGAACATGCATACGACTGCGACGTCGAGTGCATCGAGTACGCCGAGGCTCTTGCGGAGGCCGAGACCCTCATCGCCCACCTAGACCAGCTCAGTGGCGAGGTGCCTGACTCCAAGCGTCGCGCGGGGGCGTTCGAGCCCGCTGAAACCATCAAACTCATCCCAGTCGACCCCGCATGCCCCGACGACCGGGCGCTGAAGATCAGCGCCACCCTCGACATCAAATAGGAAGCCGTGCTCGTCGACTTTCTCCGTGCGAACGCCGACATTTTCGCATGGAGTCCCTCGGACATGCCGGGCATACCGAGGGAAGTCGCCGAGCACGCCCTGGACATCCGGGCTGGATCTAGACCGGCGAGGCAACGCCTGCGCCGCTTCGACGAAGAAAAGCGCAGGGCCATCGGGGAGGAGGTACAGAAGCTCTTGGCGGCCGGGTTCATCAAGGAAGTATCCCACCCAGAGTGGTTGGCTAACCCCGTTTTAGTCAAGAAGAAAAATGGGAAATGGAGGATGTGTGTAGACTACACCGGTCTGAATAAAGCCTGTCCAAAGGTCCCCTTCCCATTACCTCGAATCGATCAGATCGTTGATTCCACCGCAGGGTGCGAGACCCTGTCTTTCCTCGATGCGTACTCCGGATACCATCAGATCAAGATGAAAGAGTCCGACCAGCTCGCGACTTCCTTCATCACACCGTTTGGCATGTACTGCTACGTGACGATGCCCTTCGGCCTCAGAAACGCAGGTGCCACGTACCAGCGGTGCATGACCCAGGTCTTTGGCGACAACATTGGGCAGACCGTCGAGGCCTACGTAGACGACATCGTGGTCAAAACCAGAAAGGCCGAAAATCTCGTGAATGACTTGAGGGTGACCTTCAAATGCCTTAGAGAGAAGGGCATCAAGCTCAACCCCGAGAAGTGCGTGTTCGGGGTCCCCCGAGGCATGCTCTTGGGATTCATAGTCTCGGAACGCGGCATTGAGGCCAACCCAGAGAAGGTCTCAGCTATAACCAGCATGGGACCAATCAGAGACCTCAAGGGAGTACAGAGGGTCATGGGATGCCTTGCGGCCCTAAGTCGCTTCATCTCGCGCCTCGGCGAAAAAGGCCTGCCCCTGTACCGCCTCTTGAGAAAGTCCGAGCGCTTTTCTTGGACCGCCGAGGCCGAGGAAGCCCTCGCCAGGCTCAAAGCACTGCTGACCAACCCCCCCGTCCTGGTACCGCCCACCGAGGGCGAGCACCTCTTGCTCTACGTCACCGCGACGACCCAAGTGGTCAGCGCGGCCGTAGTAGTCGAGAGGCAGGAGAAGGGACATGCTCTACCCGTCCAACGACCTGTTTACTTCATCAGCGAAGTGCTCTCCGAAACTAAGACGCGTTACCCCCACATCCAGAAGCTGGTTTACACCGTAGTCTTGGCTCGACGCAAGCTGCGTCACTACTTCGAGTCCCACCCGGTGACTGTGGTGTCGTCTTTTCCTCTGGGAGAGATAATCCAAAACCGGGAGGCCTCGGGTAGAGTAGCCAAGTGGGCTGTCGAACTCATGGGGGAAACCTTGTCCTTCGCGCCTCGGAAAGCGATCAAATCATAGGTCCTGTCCGACTTTGTAGCCGAATGGACCGACACACAGCTGCCACCCGTTCAGATCCAATCAGAATGCTGGACCATGTACTTCGACGGGTCTCTGAATGAAGACTGGAGCTGGCGCGGGCCTGCTCCTGGTCTCGCCCCTCGGAGTACACATGCGCTACATGATCTGGCTTCACTTCGCCGCCTCCAACAATGTCGCCGAATACGAGGCCCTCATCAATGGCCTGCAAGTCGCCATCGAACTTGGAGTACGACGTCTCGACATACGGGGTGATTCGCAGCTCGTCGTCGATCAGGTGATGAAGGAGTCAAGCTGCCATGACCCCAAAATGAAGGCGTACTACGCGATGGTACGTCGCCTGGAGAACAAGTTCGACGGTCTCGAACTCAACCACGCTGCACGAAAGTTCAATGAGGCCTGCGGACGAACTAGCAAAGATGGCGTCGGCACGGACCCCGGTCCCCCCGAACGTCTTCGCCAGAGACCTCCACAAGCCATCCGTCGACTACGCCTCAGCGATGGAAGAGGGCCCATTCGGCCGAGCCCACCGCAGGGCCCGAGGCCCCCTCTGCCACCGAGACCTCGCCCGCCGAGCCCGAGGCCATGGCGATTGACGCAGAGCCTCCCAAAGCCGACCAAGGAACAGGACTGGCGAGTCCCTTTCCTTGATCACCTCGTTCGAGGAGAACTGCCTGCTGACAGTACCGAAGCCCGACGGCTTGCGCGACGCGCCAAGACTTACGCCCTCTAGCGACGGCGAGTTGTATAGGCGTAGCCCATCTGGTATTCTCCAACGATGCATCACCACCGAGGCTGGCCAATCCTTACTTTGGGACTTGCACGCGGGAGTCTGCGGGCACCACGCGGCGCCTCGGGCGCTCGTAGGTAACGCCTTCCGCCAAGGTTTCTATTGGCCAACGGCGGTGGCCGACGCCACGAAGCTAGTACGCTCCTGCGAGGGATGCCAGTACTACGCTCGACAGACGCACCTTCCGGCCCAAGCCCTCCAAACCATCCCCATCACATGGCCATTCGCTGTGTGGGGGCTGGACATGGTTGGGCCTCTGCAGAAGGCACCCGGGGGCCATACCCATCTGCTGGTAGCTATCGACAAATTCTCCAAATGGATCGAGGCTCGTCCGATCGCTCAGATCAAATCCGAGCAAGCGGTGCTGTTCTTTACCGATATCATCCACAGGTTCGGGGTTCCTAACACCATCATCACTGACAATGGGACACAATTCACCGGACGCAAGTTCCTAACGTTCTGCGACGACCACCACATCCGGGTGGCTTGGTCGGCCGTAGGGCACCCAAGGACGAATGGCCAAGTAGAGCGTGCCAACGGCATGATCCTACAAGGCCTTAAGCCAAGAATATTCAACCAATTGAAGAAGTTTGGCAAGAAATGGCTTGCCGAACTCCCGTCAGTCATCTGGAGCCTAAGAAATACCCCAAGCCGAGCCACGGGATTCACACCGTTCTTCCTGGTCTATGGAGCCGAGGCCATCCTCCCCACTGACTTAGAATACGGTTCCCCGAGGCTACAGGCGTACAACGAGCAAAGCAACCGCACTGCCCAGCGAAGACGCCCTCGACCAACTGGAGGAAGCCCGAGACGTCGCGCTGCTACACTCAGCCAGGTACCAGCAAGCCCTACGGCGCTACCAAGCCCGGCGCGTCCAAAGCCGAGACCTGAAGGTGGGCGACCTGGTGCTGAGACGGAGGCAGAGCAACAAGGGCCGCCACAAGCTGACCCCACCCTGGGAAGGGCCGTACATCGTCGCTCAAGTGCTGAAGCCCGGGACCTACAAGTTGGCCAACGAGAAGGGCGAAATCTTCACAAACGCTTGGAACATAGAACAGCTACGTCGTTTCTACCCTTAAATTTCCAAACGTTGTTTACATTGTTTCTCGAAATACAATAAAGAAGCGTTCTTAGTTGTTATAATCTTTCGAGGAACCCCCCTTATAGACAAGTCGATTGTATAGAACCTAAGGACCGTACGATCGTCTCAAAGGCGAAAAGGCCGGCCGAGCCGTGAGAACGGCCTACGCCTCCGGGCTACGGCAGCTCCCTCACCACCTTTTCACCCAAAGGACAGCGTAGGCTCCGAGGAAGTTCTATGCAGAGAGCTTGTCTATCAATAGGGGCTCGACGTCACAATAGCGCTATAAGGGAGACTCGGCTCTGCCTCTGCAAAGCCGAGCCTCCCTCGGGGGCTAAAAAGGGGAAACCCCCTAAGTCCCGAAACCCCCTAAGTCTCGAACACCGTTTGTTAATGGTCTTTCAAAAAATTTCTACGCCAAACTCTCTCGCGCTCCGATGGGACCTTCACAAGAAACCCAAAGACCAAAAGTTTGTCTGGAGGCCAAAGGGCCGGTCGAGTCATGAGAACGGCCTACGCCTCTGGGCTACGGCAGCTCCCTCACCACCCTTCAGCCGAAGGACGGCTTAGGTCCCGAGGGATTTCTTTGCGGGTTCCCAAGATCGAGACTAGAGGGCACAGGCTCGGAAGTAGAACAGAAAACGGTTAAAAGACGCACATACGCAAATACTTTAAAAGGCCTCGACGGCCACAAAAACGTCACGATACGGCAACTAACTCAATCCGGTTACATGGCCCCTTTTGGCCCAGGTCAAAGCTCAAGGATCGGTGGCCTGGCGCGGGAGGGACCACCTCTTCTTCAAATAGACCAGCCAGCGCCGTGCCAGGTGCCTCGGCCGCCTCCAACAGCTTCACGACCTCCGCATCAGCCTCCTCGTCATCTTCTGGCAACACATAGCCGTCGCTGACAGCCTCGAGGTTGATGG
This sequence comes from Miscanthus floridulus, assembly GCF_019320115.1. NCBI lineage: Eukaryota > Viridiplantae > Streptophyta > Magnoliopsida > Poales > Poaceae > Miscanthus > Miscanthus floridulus. The sequence continues at coordinate 172,055,360 of NC_089581.1, read as the reverse complement.
CGTAGTGCGAGGAGACGACGGCCAGGGCGCGCTTGACACCCGTGTGCAACGCCCCCCGGAGCCTCTCGTGGACGCGGCCGCTCAACGCAATCAGGCGGCTCCCAAGGGAGCTGGCTGATTGGACCTCCTCGACGTCCAGGGCCTCGCAGGCGGTACGGACAGCGCTGCGCAGCGCCTCATGCTCCCGGACCTCAACATCCAGCGCCGCTTGCGCTGCGACGGAGGCCTCAGCCGCCTGGGAAGCCTTCTTTTTCCAGATCTACGTCGCAACGAGGGGTCAGGAGTCAAACGCGAACCGAAACAAATGGAACAAGGAACACGGTTCAGCGGAACTTACCCTCGGCCTTGTTCTTCCAGGCTAGGACCTCGACCCGAGAGGCCTCGGCCGCCTTGGTAGCCTCTGCCAAGGCGACTCTCGTCGCCTGATGCTCGCTCTGCTCCACACCCAGCTGCCCAGCTGTGGCCTTCGCAGAGGCCGTCGCTTCTTGGGCCCGAGACCTGAAGGAGTCTCGCTCCTCCTCTAGTTCCTTGATCTTCGCCACCAAGGGGGCAGCCTGCCCCTTAGCCGTGACCAGCTCGGCCTGAAGGTCAGCACAACGAAGGCAGGAGGTCCTCCACTTCTGCACTCCTGCGCCGACAAAAGCCCCTGGGCATCGGCAAGCAGGCCCTTCTGTCGCCGGAGCTGGTCCCAGATATCCCTCTCCCTTCGTAGGAACACCGATTTCCCAAGGGATCGGGTCTCGAGCTCCTATAAAGGTAAGAAACGCGCGTCAAAACACTGCGAGGGGACTCGAAGAGAAAACAACTCGGCACAGGAGAGGAAAGTACTTATCCTGGGTGACACCGGGCAAGTCCCGTCCCATAATAGTCATCGCCGTCTGCAGCGACCGCACTGCCAGTTGGCGGTACTGCTCGAGGGTATCCCACCGCCCCCCCTCTATGATATCTTCAAGGGCGAACACAGGCTCCCCCTCGGGATCAGCCTGGTTCCGCCAAAAAACACGCGGGAAGTTCCACCCACGGGGCTCGGGCCGTAGCCGGGCAAGGGCCGAACTCCCCTCGGCGGGATCTGGGACCGGCTGCTCCGCGGTACTGGCCGCCTCGACGTCCGCCGCCTCCTTCCCTCGGGAAGAATCATCAGACGAGATTGTCTGAACCAGGGGCTGGCGCCAAAATTTGCTCCGTCTCCACCTCCATCGCCTCGGCCTCGACGGACCCGGGGGCTCTGGCCTCCGCCATCTCTACCTCGGTGGCCCCGGCGTCCACCGCCCTGGCTTCAGAGGTCTTGGGGGCTCCGGCCTCACCCTCAATGGCCTCGGCAATGGTGGACGCCCCTAGCCTCCTTCACCCCAAGACCCGCGACATCGCGAGGCGTGGGCTCCTCCTCCTCCACTCGCTCCGCGGCCGCCTCGGCACCCTTTTCCTGGGCAGCCGCCTCCTCCGAAATGGCCCCGCCCGACGCCGCGTCACACTACACGCCAGCCTATGCCTCCGCTGCCTGATGGGCGGAGGAGCTAACATTCACCTTGAGCGCCTTACGGGGCGCCAAGGGAGGATCTTCCACTAGGTGCGTCTGGCTGGAAGCAAAGACACTCCCTAGGTCAGCATGCGACCGAGGGGCAAACAAGAAGTACTACGGACTCCACCAGAAAAAACGCTTACCGCGAATGGGGATACAGCCGCTTCGACACCGCCAGCCTCCTCTGCAACGGCGGCGGCTGGTGGCAGCAGCGCGGCCTCGGTGTCCACCGGTGCCAGCTGGCCTCCGTCGGGCCCCGGCACCTCCTCGACCCTTCACGGAGATAATGGGGTTGCCCCCACCATTGCCCGCTCCACCTCCACCCTCGAACCCATCGGGCTGACGGCATGCTCCTCCGACACCCGCGCCTCGGGTGTGTCGGCCTTGGTCCCGGGACAAGCCGCCACCGGCCCCGGGACACCTCCTCCTCCTGGGAGCGTCAGGCTCCTTGCCGGCGCCCCGGGCACCATCTCCCTAATGTCGGGGAGGTGTTCCAGGCAGGCCGTCCCCACCTCGCTGCCCGCCGCCGTCGCCCTGAAGAATCCGACACCGACGATGAGGGAGACGGCTCCAACGGGAGACCATCGAGCTTCTGACGCCGGCGACGGGCGTCCAGCTTTTCGCGCGCGAGGAGCTTCTTCGTGCGCTTCGCCTCCTTGGCATCTTTCTTCTTCTTCTCCTCCTCGGCACGCGCCCTGTTCACGGATCGCCGCCGGGCGTCCTCGGGAACGGGCGGCGGGGAGCCTCGCACGTCTCTTATCCCCTGTGGGAACGACGAAGTAAGACAACAGATAAAAAAAAGCGAAAAACAAGAAGGCCGCGAAAGCCTCGACAACATCCAACTTACCAGCGAGACATACCCCCCCGACGAGCGCATCGGGAACGGCATCAAATCGTCAATCTTCGGCTTCCCGTCTACCGCCTCTCTCACCCGACGCAGGGTCTCGTCGTCGGTAAGGGCGAAGGCGGACATCTTGACACCAGCGATCGGATCGCCCGGCGTCATCTCGAACAGCCACCGCCGCCGGGCCATCAGCGGCAACACCCTCCGGCGGTGAAAAGCCGCCACGACCATGGCCGCCGAAAGGCCGTGGTCACGCAGCTTCCCCATGGCCCTCAAGAGCGGTTCTAGCCTAGGCTGATCGACCTTGACGACGCCGTATCCCCATTTCTCTAGGTTGACTCTCTACAACCCGCCCGGTATAAGGGGGAAGTCCTCCACCGTCGTTGCGGAGGTAGAACCAGCCGTCATACCAACGATGGTTGGATGATGACAGCTGGGCCGGGATGTAGAGGGACTGCCGGTCTTGGCGTACGTGAAGGGTGTAGCCGCCGGCCCTCTGCACCTTCCGAGCCCCCCTCGTTCCCCCCGGCTTGGTGGTGAACGTCGCTCGGAACAAGTGGAGCCACAACTCCCAGTGGGGAGCGATCCCCAAGTACCCCTCACAGACGGCGACGAAGATGGCCGCCTGCGCGATGGAGTTGGGGCTGAAATTGTGAAGCTCCACGCCATAGTAGTGCGGGAGCGCCCGCATGAAGTTATCCACCGGTGACCCGAGGCCTCGCTCATGGAAGACGACGAAGCTCACCACATAGCCGTCGCGCGGCCTCGGCTCCGACTCGTTCCCCGGAGCAATCCACTCCGGCTCGTCAGGGTCGGTGATCGGGCGAAGAAGACCGGCCTCCACGAGCGACTGCAGCTTCTCCTCGGTGACGTCGGACCGCTCCCAGGGATCCGCCGGGAGGATGACGGGACCACCAGCCATTGCGCGGCGGAGGACGCTGCTACGGTGGTAATCTCTCTCCCTCTCTCTTTCAGTCTCTCGCCCTCGCCCTTCTCCTCCCTGGCGCTCTATGCTCTCAGCAACGGCACGGAGGCAGCAAAGGCGAATGCGGAAAAGGTAAGAAGGGGAAGGGCGAGGTTCTTTGCGTATTTATGCAGGGACAAGACGAAACCGCCGGGCGACAAAATCGGGGAAGTTTCCCCCAAAAGATCTGGCGTGGTTATCCAGATCCGGTTTTACCGCCCACGCGCCCACTCCCTCCTCATTAAATCGTGCGTGCAGATACGTCCTGTCGGCTGACGCCACGTCGCGTCCAACCGCAGCAGCAGCAGGCGCCGTTTCACCTCCCCGAAAAAGTCGCCTCAAAAGACGCGTCTGCCGTTATTAGCCATAGGGAGAGAAATAACCCCCCCAATTCCTTTCAGGCAAAGGAACTGGGCACCGAGCCCGCTATGGTCCAGGGGTTCGAAGGCTGGGCCCTTAGGGGTTTCGACAGCCGCCCTAGGGCAACAGAGTCAGGGGCGACTACGGGTGAGCCTATACGAGGCCGAGGCCCAAGCAAGCGAAACGCTTGGGACGCCCTGTGTCGTGTCCGAGACCGGCAGGGAGGTCTCCGAATGGGATCCCACCGTAGGGAGGCACCGAGCCACCGAGGCCCAGCGAACGGCATCGGCACCCACTAGAGAAACCCACCGGTACTCTTGGAGCGCGTCTCTGGACCGCTAGCCGACCCCCAGTGAACGGGGTACGGGCCTCCACTCGGACTTACCCGATAACAGCTCACCAGAAATGCCGACGCTCGCGCCCACCGAGGGTAGCATGGCATCTTCCACCCCTCCTTCCGAGCGAAAAGGAAGCACGGGGGTCGTACAAAAAGCCAGGGGAACCCCTGACGGCCCTCTCGCTCCAGGCGGAGGCTAAGGGGCTCTTTCCGCAGCATCGTCGAGGCCCTGCGATCCGAACTCGCATCCACGGGCCCGGCAAACACAATGAAAACCCCTCACTCGAGAGAGAAAAAAGCCCCTGAAGAAGTGAAATCACTCCTCCAGGGCCTCGGGGGCTACACCCGGCGGGTGCGCTCGTGCGCACCCACCGAAACCTCGAGTACAAAACACCATCCCAATGGGAACTGTCGAGAGCCAATCCTCGTCAGAACCTCAGGGGGAGCGCCTCCACTCCCCCCAAGGCTCGGGGGCTACTGTCGGATACCGTGAGAAGGGGTACCCTAAGCAAGACCCAAAAAACGACTGCTTAGACTTCGCAAAGATCGAAACCAGCTAAACACCGCTGGCCTCGGCCGATTCTCCGACTCGCCCGAGGCCCCCTCGCCGCTGGCCTCGGCCGATTCTTCGACTCGCCCGAGGCCCCCTCACCACTGACCTCGAGCGATTCCCCGCCAAAGGCCTCGGCCGGGCCACCGACCCTTCATCTCGCGCAAGGCGGGCTCGGCAGCACTCCGCTGCCTCTTCCTTCTCCTGTCCCTCTGACAAAACATCGTGTCGCATTAACTCAGCCAATTGCTACCCCTAACATCAGCCGCATGCTTGGCACAGTATAGCGGAATGGCCGACGGGACAGGAGGCAGGACTGGACACGGGTTACCCACCACTGTGCTAACCACTATGCACATGGTTGACGCCCATGCCTCACTGAGCTGCCAACTCCTGCTCCAAGGACAACGCAGCATGGGGAGCCATGTTAGGGCTACTGTGGCCTCGGAATCAGTACCCAGGACCAATAATTCCCCTCCAAGGCCTCGACAGTTTGCTTCAGGGGCTCGGCAGCCTGAGGACCCATGTCCACCGAGGCCCCCCGCGATGGCTTGGCCTCGGCACCTGCAGAGCCATAGCTCCCTACGACGTCATCACACGATGACCTGCACGTCGCCCGGACTGGGCAGGGGTTACCCGCCACTGTACTAACCACCATGCACATGGTGGACGCCCATGCCTCACTGTGCTGCCAACTCCTGCTCCGAGGAAAACGTAGCGTGGGGAGCCATGTCTGGGCTACTGTGGCCTCGGAATCAGTACCCAGGTCCAATAACTCCCCCCAAGGCCTCGGCAGTTTGCTTCAGGGGCTCGGCAGCCTGAGGATCCATGTCCGCCGAGCCCCCCACGATGGCTCGGCCTCAGCATCTGCAGGGCCACTGCTCCCTACAACGTCATTGCACGGTGACCAGCACGTCGCCCGCCATGTCCTGCATCAAGCTGTACTGGAGCCCCATGACGCACAAAATCGAGTATGACCGGCGCGTCACTTCTGCACGACAAGGACGGGGCCACTCCATTGACCATACCACAACAGTGGCCAGCTATAGGGCTCGGACACGCCACCCCATTTACAGAAGCGCTATGTAGCAACCTATGTACGGTCCCAGTTCTCCCTTAGAGTATAAAAGGGAGGGACCGGGGCCATTTCTAGGAGGGAGGCAGAAAGACGAACACACCGCTAGAACTACGCACTCCTACGCTGCTTGGGAACAATGCCTCAAGTAGCCCGCACCACCCACGCCGAGACCTGGGGCTAGATCCCTCTCTCACCTAGCTTGTAACCCCCTACTACGAGCACTCCGGTGCAAGGAATACAAGATCGATCTCTCGGACTGGACGTAGGGCCTCGATTGCCTGAACCAGTATAAACCTTGTGTCTCTTTGCATCACCATAAGGGATTAGGGGCACGCAGCACAAATTCACTCTCTGGTTGAGGGACCCCTGGTTCCAAAGCACCGGAGGCTCGGGGGCTCTTCCTGCACCCAAGATAAAGACAAAGCGACCCAAGCCCGTTACGGTCCAGGGGTTCGAAGGCTGGGCCCCCAGGGGTTTCGACAGCTGCCCCAGGGCAAAAGAGTTAGGGACAACTACGGGCGAGCCTGTACGGGCGCGCCCTGTGTCGTGTCCGAGACCGGCAGGGAGGTCTCCGAATGGGATCCCACCGTAGGGAGGCACCGAGCCACCGAGGCCCAGCGAACGGCCTCGGCACCCACTAGAGAAACCCACCGGTACTCTTGGAGCGCGTCTCCGGACCGCTAGCCGACCCCCAGCGAACGAGGTACGGGCCTCCACTCGGACTTACCCGATAACAGCTCACCGGAAATGCCGATGCTCGCGCCCACCGAGGGTAGCATGGCATCTTCCACCCCTCCTTCCGAGCGAAAAGGAAGCACGGGGGTCGTACAAAAAGCCGGGGGAACCCCTGACGGCCCTCTCGCTCCAGGCGGAGGCTAAGGGGCTCTTTCCACAGCATCGTCGAGGCCCTGCGATCCGAACTCGCACCCACGGGCCCGGCAAACACAATGAAAACCCCTCACTCGAGAGAGAAAAAAGCCCCTGAAGAAGTGAAATCACTCCTCCAGGGCCTCGGGGGCTACACCCGGCGGGTGCGCTCGCGCGCACCCACCAAAACCTCGAGTACAAAACACCATCCCAACGGGAACTGTCGAGAGCCAATCCTCGTCAGAACCTCAGGGGAAGCGCCTCCACTCCCCCCAAGGCTCGGGGGCTACTGTCGGATACCGTGAGAAGGGGTACCCTAAGCAAGACCCAAAAAACGACTGCTTAGACTTCGTAAAGATCGAAACTAGCTAAACACCGCTGGCCTCGGCCGATTCTCTAACTCGCCCGAGGCCCCCTCGCCGCTGGCCTCGGCCGATTCTCCGACTCGCCCGAGGCCCCCTCACCACTGACCTCAAGCGATTCCCCACCAAAGGCCTCGGCCGGGCCACCGACCCTCCATCTCGTGCAAGGCGGGCTCGGCAGCACTCCGCTGCCTCTTCCTTCTCCCGTCCCTCTAACAAAACGTCGTGTCGCATTAACTCAGCCAACTGCTGCCCCTGACATCGGCTGCATGCTCGGCACAGCATAGCGGAATGGCCGATGGGACAGGAGGCAAGACTGGGCAGGGGTTACCTGCCACTGTGCTAACCACTATGCACATGGTTGACGCCCATGCCTCACTAAGCTGTCAACTCCTGCTCCAAGGACAACGCAGCATGGGGAGCCACGTCAGGGCTACTGTGGCCTCGGAATCAGTACCCAGGACCAATAATTCCCCTCCAAGGCCTCGGCAGTTTGCTTCAGGGGCTCGGCAGCCTGAGGACCCATGTCCGCCGAGGCCCCCCGCGATGGCTTGGCCTCGGCACCTGCAGAGCCACAGCTCCCTACGACGTCATCACATGATGACCTGCACATCGCCCGGACTGGGCAGGGGTTACCCACCACTGTACTAACCACCATGCACATGGTGGACGCCCATGCCTCACTGTGCTGCCAACTCCTGCTCTGAGGACAACGCAGCGTGGGGAGCCACGTCTGGGCTACTGTGGCCTCGGAATCAGTACCCAGGTCCAATAACTCCCCCCAAGGCCTCGGCAGTTTGCTTCAGGGGCTCGGCAGCCTGAGGATCCATGTCTGCCGAGCCCCCCACGATGGCTCGGCCTCGGCATCTGCAGGGCCGCTGCTCCCTACGACGTCATTGCACGGTGACCAGCACGTCGCCCGCCATGTCCTGCATCAAGCTGTACTGGAGCCCCACGACGCACAAAATCGAGTATGACCGATGCGTCACTTCTGCACGACAAGGACAGGGCCACTCCATCGACCATACCACAACAGTGGCCGGCTACAGGGCTCGGACACGCCACCCCATTTACAGAAGCGCTATGTAGCAACCTATATACGGTCCCAGTTCTCCCTTAGAGTATAAAAGGGAGGGACCGGGGCCATTTCTAGGAGGGAGGCAGAAAGACGAACACACCGCTAGAACTATGCACTCCTACGCTGCTTGGGAACAACGCCTCAAGTAGCCCGCACCACCCACGCCGAGACCTGGGGCTAGATCCCTCTCTCACCTAGCTTGTAACCCCCTACTATGAGCACTCCGGTGCAAGGAATACAAGATCGATCTCTCGGACTGGACGTAGGGCCTCGATTGCCTGAACCAGTATAAACCTTGTGTCTCTTTGCATCACCATCCGAGATTAGAGGCACGCAGCACAAATTCACTCGTTGGTTGAGGGACCCCTGGTTCCAAAGCACCGACATCACGGGTAGAGAATCTTGATCTGGGGTCTACTATTTGTCGCCATCCGCAGCTCATGAGCCTATGCCTCAAAACATTTATAAGAGCGTCACTGCTTCACGAGCACTTGGATTCATCTTTCTGGGCTAGCTATAAAATGTTTATTCAACCTTGGTGAGAGCAACTCAATAATCCAGCCATGTTTTTCTTCCATCTACTCCCTCGAGTGCTTCTAGCTCCGCCGGACCCTCCATGGTCCATTCTTTTACTATGAAGATCTTGAGTGGTTAGAAGAATTCTTGTGCATAGGATGATTGTGTCTCTCATTCTAGCACCTTGTAGAGCAAGAGGATCAGCTACTGCAGCTAGAAGAAGTATTGTGATATCACCTGTGTCTTCTCACTATGCTCGTAGAGCTATTCTAGTGTTTGTAAGGGCTAAAATGTGTAGACACCTTCCCCTTGTTCGTTCCACCAAATGCCCACCGGGAAAGCCACAGGCTTCTTTCCCACAGTTTCCTAGCCACCGAGAATCAGCTGGGCATCTGTTGGGTGGCCTTTCCCCTTTTCCTGGCACAATTCTATCAATGGGCTGACGTGACTCGGTTCACGATGACCTTCGGCCTTGTGGGGATCCGGACTCCCAAAGATGTCTTGGTCGGTTGGTCTCTAGTCAATGTAAATTCTTCATATCCGGCCAACGATATTTTGTAATTCAGGGAAGTAATAAGTCCGAATTTGTTATTTCTTCGTTATCTGTCCCCTGAATTTCTAGAGTGTCGATCCGTTTCTATTCCTGATTTCAGTTTTACACCCCCGGCGAAGTCTATCTTCTTGCTTTCCCAGGCTATATATACGGGTCATGGCTTTGGATCGAAAAGCACCCACTTCGTCTTAAACCTCCTGCATCTTTAGTATAGTTTCTATTTTTTCTGTAGGCTTGAGATCATAGAGAACAACAATAGATATGCTAAGGAGGCTCTTGATGGATCTGCATCATCGCACCAGCGCATCCATCGTCAAGAGGGTGCACCTCGCGATGCTCCTATCATTTTAGAGCAGAGGGCTGACTCTACTCAGCCTTTGGGGTTATCCTCAGCACTAATTTGTCGCCAGCTTCCCCGCTATCTAAGGAGGCCAAGAGATAACGATGACTTGATCGCTTCCATTGACTAGACCGACGAGAAACTTGTTGACTGCCTCGCTATTGCGGAGTTGGCTCTGGCCATAGTTTAGAGCTGATCACCCCCTGAGGCTAACTCGGTGCGAGAGAGGCTGGCCAAGGCCGAAGCTAGAATCGCTGGTATTTACCATAATTTTTTGTTTCTTCTTAACTTTTGCCTCTAATACCCTAATCACCTCTTCCTTAAATCCTTTAGATCTATCGGCTCAGCTGGAAAGCCTTCGTTTAGCTGCGGACCATGTGGCAGGATTCGTCAATGCCAGGGGCACCGTTCCAGTAGTTTGCTTGTACGACATCCCAAACCACGTCAGAGAAGTTGCTCTTCATGGCGTTCATCATGGCGTTGGCTACTGCACAAGTTCACTCCAGTCACGATCTTCGGCTTCTTCCCCGTGGAGCTCTAGCCATTGAATACCCTGAAGATTATGAGCGCCTGGTCGAGGATTTCTCCGATGCCGCCAACTCTATAGTCCTGACCTACCAGGCCGATGATATAGTGAACAAAGTATTTTCTGGTCTATAGCTTGTAATAAGTCACATCAAGCAAATAATTCCATCATCTCTAATGATTTTCCTTTTACTTCATGCACCACTTTGTCCGTGTTTGCCTCGTTCCTACGAGCGACACGTATCATATCGGTTTTTACCCTTCTGGGTTTATCCTCGCACTAGAAGCAATACCTTTCTAGTATCGGTTATTAGAACTGACAGCTAAGCAAATTGGCTATCAAGTATTACTCCAAACGTTAGGGTAATATTCCTCATTCGATTCCTCTACCGAATTTCTCTTCTCCTCTCAGTGTTTCTAAAAATGTAAATATTACCAGGCGCACAATGTTTGATCCGATAAGGTTTCTCCCGATTAGGCAACCATACCGGCTATCTCGCTTTTGGCCATCAAGGGTAATCCATCCCCAGCTTTCTCCGGAGTCTCATTGCCATTGACCGTCATAAGTACATCTTCGAGAGCATCCCTAGATCAGCCGAAGAAGTCAAACAGATCGTGGGAGCTGATGCTATTTGGCTTAGAAATTTTGAGAGCGACCCATGACGTTTTAGACTTGAAATCTGCATGTCAATGCGTATCTTGCGTAGAATCAATCATACTCTCTGTTATTTAATTACGCTTCTTTTTTCGACTAAAGAGCCGATTTGATACAGCCGATCCTAGACTTCTAATCCAATCAAGTCTGAAAACATGACTTTTATTAAGAGAACCATTTGATTTTCTGCCTTTAGTTGCTCAACGCCGTATTCCCATCGGCATTAGTGAAGTGGCGCTTCGCCTTCCATTAATTGCGGTAGCCTTTTACGCGTCCAGGGCATCCGCCTCTTTGCTTCAGGTCTTCAAATACCAGCCGGTGGCTTCGGCCTCAAACACATCTCCACTCACAATTGTTCCTTTGCTCTTCTCCGCCTGTCAAAACCCTGTAGCGGTTTTTCCTTCTCCATTTCATAGATCCAATTATCCCTCATGGCCGACGAAGACAACCGAGGCAAGCGTGTGGCAGAGGAAATCCCAAAGGAGAACATGTCGATGAACCAGCGTCTCCAACACATGAGGTGAGATTGACATTTTTTGTTTATGATGATGAACAGTTCTGACTCGCTTACAGGTTTGTTGTGAATGACAACCTCTGTCCTCTTCTCAGGGCTGGCGGGCCTTTTGACGCCACATCTTCTGTGCCGGCCTCGTCGTCAGATTCTTTCGACTCCTACAATGGCGATGACGCCCGGTGCTATCTTCATGAGTGGAGGATGGCTCAGAATTGTTATTCCGAGGCGACTTGGGAGAACGGCCAACTAGAGATTTGCCTCGGGGTTTCTCATGCCGCCCTTTGTGTGGCTGAGGAGGAGGCCAGCGCCGTCCGAGCGTAGTTGACCGAGTCTAACGCCACGGTGGCGGGTAAGATGAACTCCATGAACGCTTCTTACTCCATCTTCCATTGTCTTCATCTTGATAGTCTTTTTGTTCCCGTGACTGCCAGCCCTGATAGCACAGTTGGAATCTCTCCAACTGGTGATGAACGCGGCTGTAGACGCCGTCAATGCCTGAGGTTCCCCTATCGATGCTCGTCTCCAAGACGTCCTGGTCCACGTTCGGGAAATCGCCCTCCACGGCATTCGTCATGGTGCGGCGATGGCGCTGACCGTGGCACAAGTCCAAACTGGGTACGAGCTCCATGCCATGGAAGTTGGCTTCCCGATTGGTGATGGCCCTGAGGGACATGAGGACCTGCTCGAAGAATTTGTTGTGGCAGCAGAGGCCATAGTAGACATCACATCTATCCAGGATGGCCTCTGCCCTAGGGGGCGTAGGCAGGTATATATAGGCTGGAGCGTCAATCTTGAGCCCTTAGATCAAACCAACTTGAATAAATGACGGAGATGCAATCCTTAAGGCGGTAGAGAACCGACATAGCAATGTGAGGTTGACATGGGGGGCCCATAGGTCGGGCGACCCCGCATGTTAGAGACACAAGCTCCACTTTGGTGATTCTACTTTTGGATTCTTTTAGAGTCTTCCCACGTCGATTACGCGGTGGAATTCTATAATTTGCTTTGACAAATAGGTCTTCCTTGGCGGTTTTCTGATTAAATACTGCTGGAAACACAGATTCACCAAAACATATGGAATTTGTTAGTTTAAGCCCCTAAGTCTATATTGGTTATCCATTTTAGTCATTTATACAAGTTATATTGATGGTATATGATGAATGTTGACTACCGTCAACACCCTACTTGATCCAAGGTTCGATGAGAAGCACCAGGATTAGAGGATAGAGCAGGAAGAGGTAAACATCAATTGCCTCCATTTCTATGAATTCAACAAATGTAATACTTACTGTATATTCTATTTGTTTTGCAGGTGCTCAACGTCTTGAGGCCAATGACACCTGAGTCCGCTATGACCATGGTCTATGATGAGCGCTTCTTGCCCCTACTAAAGCATGCGAAGCTTGCTACCGTTGCTTGTGTCTATCATCGTGGGGTGCCACCTTTCAACCCAGTAGCGCTGACAGTGATAATTGATAGGTGGAGACCAGAGACACATAGTTTCCACCTATCGTGTGGAGAGATGACGATCACTTTGGAGGATGCAGCCATGATCCTTGGACTAAAAATCTAAGGATTCCTAGTCATAGGAGACATGGAGTCCGTTGGATGGGAGGACTGTATGGCTCCGTTCTTGGGACATCCCCTACCAGAGCTTCAGCCTAGCAAGAAGCGGCGTAGCAGTGGTGTGCCACTAAGTGGAATCGGGACCAGTTTCATCAGTGCCCACCCAGAGCAGACGAGTCAACCATGAACTACCACTGTAGGGTTTGGGTCCTGTACATGTTTGGTACCATTCTATTCCCCAACGGCATCGGAGACATGGCATCGTGGATGTACATCCCTTGCCTTCTTAATTGGGATGATGTCGAGAACAGGAGCTAGGGATCAACGGTACTTGCCTTCTTGTACCGTCAGCTATGTGAGCTTGCCGGTGGCCTATAGGCATGTACGCTACAATGTTAGGGTGCACCACACTTTTCTAGGTAAATGAAAATTGTGTAAGTATGAATTCTTCGATTGTTGTATGTTTAACACATTTCTCTAACTTTGCAGATTTGGATGTGGGAGAGACTTCCAGTTGGGAGGCCGCATAAGATTGAACACCCTCGGGCTTGGTTCCTAGAAGGAGACACAGTTGTCACCCCTACCGTGGCACACCTCTATGAGTGAGCCTGCAGTACCTACCACATCACCCGCCACACGTACATCAGCTACACGAACGAGCTGGACATCCTATTGCCACAACACGTAAGTTTGCGAACACGCTAACTCCTATTTGGATTTTTGTACATAGTGATCACCACATTGTCTGTAGGTTGAATGGCGGCCATATACTCAGGAAAGAATTACGGGGATGAATTTGAGCACACTATGCAAGGAAGATGAGGAGTTATGGATGATGAGGTGCCTGCTTATTTGTGTTCTACGCAGTGGAGTACCATCTCCCTCACCATGTCGCACGATAGTTTGGTAGGCTACAGCCTTGTCCTCTAGAGGACATCTCCACCAACTGGCAGCTCCACATGTATGTAACCTCCACTATCTCATGCGTCATTGCAATGTACCATTTTCTTTGAATTACTATCAATATTGCAGGTTGAATCGACAACGCCAAAAGAAGATCATGAACTGGTAGAGCAAACACTAGCATTTCATTGATGAGTGGCATTTGTTTGAGCAGAACAACATGCGAATCCACACCGTCCATCAAGAAAAGGCATTATGTGAGTACCTTGTTTGGCTAGGGGAAAGGACAAGGTTACATTTGAAGCCGGCTTGGATGGAGCAAGATATTGCTGAGATCGTGAGCTCGGATGAAGGTGACAATCCCTATGACTAAGCTAACTAAGGAGGACGACAGGTTGAGGTCGCCCCTCTCTTAACCCGAGCGGTGAGTGAGAACCAAAGCTTGTTTTTTTAGTTTTGGTGGGCAACGTACTAACGAATGGCTTGATTAGGGCAAGGAAATCATGAGGACAGTAGCAAAGCAAGGGGTGGCATTGATGATCCCCACGGGTGATCTTGATGAGGCCAGCCCGCTACAACAAGCCCTTCAAGTGGTCCTCAAACTTTTGTTGTCATTATACAAGGATTATCAATAATTGGTTAACTTGCATCGTGTTGACAACCGCAGTGTGCCATGTATCGCCTACGCAAAATAGCAGCATGCATCGGATGTCGACATGGCCAAGACATTGTAGTCCCACCATAGCTTGTTGCTGCTCCATCAAGTTCACATGGTGCAGGACCATCGGCTTCACATGGTGGTATAGGTACGTCCAGCGCTGCCCATGAAGATGAGGAAGGAGGACACCAAGGAGGCGACAAGGGAGAAGGTGATGATGATGACGATGTCAACTATGATGAGCTAGGCATATCATAGCTCAATGATGCACCTCAAGGAACTCAAGGATCCTATGATGCTGCACATCCACATAGGACGAGTCGACCAGTGGACATGTACACTCTAGGGATGTATACACTTGGTAGAGGCAAGCATAGGACTCGGGCTCCACGTTAAGGTAGAAGGCTAGGCTATGTTGCAAAAATAAATGTATGGAGTATGTTGGAAACTTGTATGCACCATGGATGGAACTTGTGTGAACTATGTTGACATGCTATGTCTTCAAATGGTGTGTGTCCACTTATGTTGAATTTGATTTATTTTGTGTTGACAAATGTTGCTAAAATGTTTACAACTTGTCTAGAAGTAGGTGGCAGCATGTGTATAAAAAATAATCCTACATGGTTGGCGCACAACAAAAGCGCGCCAAGCTAAGTGACCTCGACGTGTGACCATTTCACGCCGAGGTGGCCGCCAGAAGCCAGACCTTCATGGAATACTTGGTGCTCGCGGCGCCGACATGCCCGTCCTCGGTGTCAAATGAAAAAACGTTGAGGCTTATACCTCGGCGTGGCCTGACTCAACATTGACGCCTAGACACTTCCACTAGTTGGCCCTACCTATCCTTGGTGAGGGCCATGTCTCGGCACGGCCTTACTCAGTGCCGAGGTCTTAGCCACATCACTATGCTGGGTCCAATCCTCGGCGCGGCCTGACTCAATGTTGAGGCCTAGACACTCAAAACCCACGGCGAGGCCAATATCTCGGCGTGGCCCGACTAAGCACTGAGGTCTTAGCCACGTCACTCTGCTAGGCCTAATCCTTGGCATGGCTTGACTCCTACCTACCCTCGACGCGCAAGGGCTCCATGCTGAGCTATTGATTGTTAGCATGTGATGACTCAATGTCGACATATGGACACTAAAAAGGCATCGGTCGCTACCCTTGGCTTTAAGGTAGTCCACGCCGACCTTTTCACCCTCGGCGTGTCTTTACTCGATGTCGAACCTTCAACCGTACAAAGGCTTCCAAGGCTTGCCTCCCTCAGTCCTCCTCCCATCACGTTGTGCCTAGGGTTTAGGGTCACACTTGGCAACTGTTGTAGCGACGCCAGCCACAATGCTCCACCGCCAGCGGCGTACCCTAGCCCCACTCCGCCGCCGTCAGCCACGCCGCTAGCTGCCTTCGCCCCTTCTCCACTCTCTACTATTGCCTTGAGCACGCCCTCAGTAGCCCATTGTCATCCCTGAAAGGTCCTTGTTTGGTTTTGGTAATTGAGTGACAACCTAGGTGGACTAATTGTGTTTATGTGAGATACATAGGTGATTAGTCCACAGGTACATGTGTGTGAGCAACATATGCCATGAAGGTGAAAATGGCTTGGAGATGTTGCAAAGCTCACACATGTGATGATGAAGGAGCTTAAATGCACATGAGACATGACATTGAGTCATGTGATCAAGGTGGAGAAGATCAAGACAAGACTTGGCTTGATGGACCGGTTGCAAGCGTGAAGGGCAAGTTGAAGGCTTTGGAGTGATGGACCGCGTGGCGGTGAAGCTTGAGCAAGACTTGGCGCCGATGGACGATGGCAACGGTGAAGAGCAAGTAGACTCAAGATCGATGAACCAATATGATCATGTGATGATATGAAGTGGATCATATCATTGTTGATCATGTTGGTGCATATGTTGCATCGACATTGAAGGAGATGGAATGGAATGCGCAAGGCAAAGGTATAACCTAGGGCATTTCATTTCACCGGTCATAGGTGTGTAGAGAAGTTTATGACCGGGTTTAGGATAGATGGCCGTACTATCAAGAGGGGCAAACTTGTTTGCATATCGGTCATCTAGTGCCACTCGAGTGATCTAACTTTGCATTGTCGCTAGGATCGAGTGGCGTGGCAAGTTGAGTGGCTAACATCCTTTGGGAAATGATTGTGAAAATGCTAACACACATACACATGTTGGTGTACACTTGGTGGTGTTAGCACATTTACAAAGGAGGTGGTGTTTGCAGGGGTGAGTTGGGTTTGGGTCCCTCTCGACGCTTTCGGGAAAATAGAATGCCTATTTTCTATTGCGCCGGATGTAAATTCTGGTTAGCACACTTGAGCAAGGGTGAAGAGAATGGAGAAGATGCTGGCGTCGGTCAACTGACCGGACGCTGGATCTGAATGCACCGGACGCTGGCAGGCTGCGTCCGGTCGCACTGACGTATGGTGACGCAGTAGCTAGAGAGTGACCGGACGCTGGCTGCGTCCGATCGCGTTCGACCGGACGCGTCCGGTCATGCTCGGGAGCTTACTGGAAACGACCGGACACTGGCGGTTCAGCATCCGGTCAGTTGAAGCTGGAGTGTCCGGTCAGGTCAAGTGACCGTTGGAATCGGGACACATGGTCGTCTGTGGGTGACCGGACGCTAAGGTCCAGCGTCCGGTCAACACGACCGGAGCGTCCGATCGGCCCGACCGTTGCCCAGTGAAGGGGTAACGGCTAGTTTAGCCCTTGGGGCTATAAATAGAAGTGGCCCTCGGCCATGGCTGGTGCTGAGCACCTCAAGGGACTTAGTGTCCATGCTTGTGAGTGCTTGGGAGCCCTCCATCACACATATACTTGATAGTGATCATTCGATTGTGTGAGTGAGCGATTCTAGTGCGATTGCATTGTGAGGTTGCATCGAGTGGCACTAGGTGATCGAGTTGCAAGCCAGTGGTGCTTGCTACTCTTGGAGGTTGCCACCTCCTAGACGGCTTGGTGGTGGTCTCCGTCGAAGCCCGCAAGAAGCTTGTGCGGCGCTCCGGAGAAGTGCTTATGAGGGGCATTGTGCTCGCCCCGCGGGAGCCGCAAAGAGCAACTCTAGTAAAGCGTGTCATTGAGCTACCCTCACTCAAGGGGTAGGTTCTTGCGGCGCCCGACGTGCGGACTTAGCGGGTGATGCTAATTAGCCGCTGAACCACCAAGTGAGCGGTCGACACAACGGGGACTAGCGTGTTGGCAAACATGTGAACCTCGAGAGAAAAATCATCGTGTCAACCTTATTCTTCCCGTTGGTTTGCATCCCCATTACACAAGCTTGGAATTACTTTTATACATATTAAGCTTGTGTAGTTGCTCTTGTAATTAGATAGCTTGCGTAGCTTGCTAATTACCTTCTTGCTTGTGTAGCATAGAAGTAGCTCCCTTGCGTGGCTAATTTGGTTTTAGTAACCTTGTTAGTCACATTGCTTAGTTTGTGTAGCTAAGTATTTGCGCTCTCTAATTAGGCATTGGTTGCCTTGTTATTGAGCATTGCTAGTGAGCTTTGTGCTTTTGCTTACTAGCATGTGTAGGAGCTCCCTTGTTGCTTAAAAGCACTAGAGGCATAGGTTTGTGTGACCTTGCTCCTAGCATTGGTTAAGAGAGCTCTAGCTAGCCCGGCATCTTTGTTGCATAATTGTTATCTTTGAAAGGTGCTAGTGAATATATATAGTGGGGTATAGTCTTGGCTAGACCGATAGTTTTAATTCCGCATTTGTATCGGTTAGCCGACGCGATTAAGTTTTAGAAAAGACTATTCACCCCCCCTCTAGTCGCCATCTCGACCCTTCAATCCCCTTCGGCCTCCATGGACCCGCCTCTTCGCTGTTTCTCTTCGGCTCCCTCCTTGCTCGATCCGGTACATCAACAACTTTTTCTCATCCCCTTTATTCTACGCTCGTGCAGATCTGGTTTTGAACTCTAACATCTTCCCTTGTTCTGTTCTTGCTGTCCAGAGCACTCAATCGACCTTTCAATCATCGGCCTCTAACAGTTCTCTATACTGGCACCGTGATCAACAGCTTCCTGGTCACCGCCAGAAGCTAGTAGGTTCAAGTTGCGTGCCAAACTGAAAGCTCTAGTTTGGTTTTGGTTAATTGATGAAACCCTAAGTGCTAACCTAGTTTATCAAAGTGATTATGAGATAGGTAGCACTACTCCAAGTGATGAAGCAATGACGAAGATCATGACAATGGTGATAGCATGGTGATGATCAAATGCTTGAACTTGGAAAAGAAGAAAGAGAAAAACAAAAGGCTCAAGGCAAAGGTATAAAATGTAGGAGCCATTTTGTTTTAGTGATCAAGACACTTAGTGAGTGTGATCACATTTAGGATAGATAGCCATACTATTAAGAGGAGTGAAACTCGTATCGGAATGCGGTTATCAAAGTGCCACTAGATGCTCTAACTCATTGCATATGCATTTAGGATCTAGTGGAGTGCTAACACCCTTGATAATATTTGTGAAAATATGCTAACACATGTGTACAAGGTGTTTGCAGGGTTGAGATGGATTTGGCGCTTTCGGGAAAATGAAATATCTATTTTCTATTGCGCCGGATGCAAAATTCTTGGTGGTTGGCACATTTGAGCAAGGGTGAAGAAGTTAGAGTTGAAATGGAGTTGGTCAAAATGATGCTAGCGTCGGTCTACTGACCGAATGCTGGGTCACTCAGCGACCGGACGCTGAAAGGCTGCGTCCAGTCGAGCTGTCAGACGGCACAGTGGCTAGGGTTGAGCACCGGACGCTGGTCTGCGTCCGGTCAAGGTGGACTAGATGCGTCCGGTAGAAAAAACATGCCTCGGGGAGCTTACTGGAAACGACCAGACACTGGGGTTTCAGCGTCCGGTCAGTTTTGACTGGAGCATCCGGTCAGCTTTGTAGCCGTTAAAATCTGACGAACAACATTTGAAGCTGGTGACGCGTGGCATCCATCGGGCGACCGGACGCTGAGGGCTAGCGTCCGGTCGGTATGACCAGAGTGTCCGGTCAGAGCATGTTTTGCCCAGTGAAGGGGTATAATGGCTCTATTTAATGGGGGCTCTATTTATAGCCCTATGGCCGACTCAAGGGACAACTCTTGCACATTTTTATTGACATAACAACCTTGTGAGCTTAGCCAAAGCCCTCTCACTCATCTCCATCATTGATCCATCATCATTGTGAGATTGGGAGAGAATCCAAGTGCATTACTTGAGTGATTGCATCTAGAGGCACTTGGTATTCGTGTTGCGCTGCGGATTTCGCTTGTTTCTCTTGGTGGTTGCCACCACCTAGACGGTTGGAGTAGCGGTGGAGGATCGGCACGAGTTGGTGATTGTTCGTGGCCGTCTCCGGTGATTATGAGGGGAGTTGTACCTTCTCCGGCGGAGCGCCGAAAGATAACTCTAGTAAATTGCTCGTGTCATTGAGTTACCTCACTTGTGGGTCGGTTCTTGCGGTGTCCAATCGTGTGGACGAGGTTTGTGAAACACCTCTTAGCCGCCGAACCACCAAGTGTTGGTCGACACAACGGGAACATAGCGTGTTGGCAAACACATGAACCTCGAGAGAAAATCAATTGTCTCTTGTCTTTGGCATTCTCCCGGTGATTGGCTATATACTCATCTTGTGATTGGTTCATCCCCTACACGTTGGTATAATCACCTTACTCACTTATTTACATTCTTGCAAACTAGTTGACACAAGCTCTTTAGTGTAATTAGATTTGAGAGCTTGCTTTATTATTTATATTCATCTAGTTGAGCTCTTTAGAGTAGCAAGGTTGAGAGCTCTTAGTGAGTAATTACATAGCAAGTTTGTGTGCCTAAGTAATCATTGCAACTAGAATTGTTGGATAGGTGGCTTGCAACCCTTGTAGAGCTAGAGCAAGTTTGCATTACGCTATTTGTCATACTAATCAAATTGCTCTAGTTGATTTGTAGATTTTTAAATAGGCTATTCACCCCCCTCTAGCCATATTAGGACCTTTCACAAACGTGCAAAGCGAACAAGCAAGGCAAATTTACTGTTATTATGCACATTCCATCCTGTTGTAGTTTAAGTTATGTTGTGCTGGCCTTAGGTTTGTGCGCTGTGATTTGTTTGCAAACACACAACTAAATTAGCCATTGAACGTGCACACAGATGCCACGCCGTAGAGCAAGCGAATGCGCAAGTTGGGTCGACGCAGAAACCAAGCTTTTGCTGGACATGTGCCTTCAAGAGAAGTAAAAGTTGAACTTCAACCACTCAAGTGTAACTAGGGATGGCTGGAACAACATTTACACCTACTTCCCCTAATATGATCGGAGACAGGTCAAGAACAAACTAGGAGCCCTGAAAGCCAATTACCTAAAATGGAAGAAGGAGCTATCAGCCACTGGGCTCGGTTGGGACACACAAACAGGGGGCGTTGACGCTGAGCCTAAGTACTGGGAGACCCAGGAAGGTAACCAACCGGATAGCGCCAACAATACCATGTGCGCGGTAAGTTCACTAACTATTGCCGTGTGCCCAGAATCAATTGAGACATAGTTTTCTCAAATGACATCAACCAACCAATCAAAGCCTACTATAAAAAAACAACAAATGCAACCGAAACTAACCGGATAAAATGAAAGAGGTCAAGGAAGACCACCTTGGGGAAGCGTCCAAAACCTTGATCTGGCCTCCCCATACCTGCATTTAGGGTTTAAGGTTCGTGCGAACAGAGGGGGATACAAAAGAATGCACCAAGAAAAGAAGAGAATGGAGAAGGGAGGAAGAAGGGGGCCGCAGGCGTGGCCTTATGTGCCCAGACCTCGGCGTTGAGTCAGGTCGCGCCAAGGCCTGTGGCTTGGCTTTAACTAAGCACACGTCGAGCACTGCGGGCTCCACTGGCATGGTAAATTCTACGCCTGGAGCCAGCGCTGACGTGGCGGTACCTCAGCTTCAACTGACACTGCGCCGAGCCACAAATCACGACGTGATGTCCTAACACGCTGAGTGTTTGGTCTACTTGAAAATATTTTGCCAGAGTGTTATTTGTAAAAAAATGTTTCCAAAAGGATCAAGATGCAAAAATTACGCACGAGCGGACCACGTACGGTTCCGCGCGCGGGCCGAGCCGCCGAGCCAAGCCAAGCGCGATTTCTTGTTGGCTACCGGGTGACCCATGACGGTTAGGCGGCGCGGGGCTTTCGGCCGGGACACCATGCTTAGGCTTCGCCGTGCAACAAGGCCTCGCCAGGCGGTGCCGCGTCCCTGTCGCACGCACTGGGGCCTAGCCGAAGCCGCTAGAGTGGTGGGGACGACATGCTTTGCATGCTGACGATACTCAGTGTATATACAGAGGTAACTATCGAACATTCCAACGTTGTCTATAAATTCATTCGATCAGGAGGGGCAGTTGGAAAGAAAAAAAAGCTTATTACCATATGAAATTTCAAGAACGACAGTTTCTCCGGCCGGACTTCGAATACCTGTATCCTCGTAGTATTTTCGTGGCATACATTTTTTTTTCATGTGCCATGCGGTCCGCGGCGATGCATGGACCTTTTTTGAGCTGGAGATCAATTAATTGTTTTGCCTCCACGTGAACAGATCTCGGATTTGTACTTGAATACTTTAAATACAATATTCCTTCATTTTGTCACCGATAAATTAGTATTTGGGTCCACGGATCGAGATTTATATTTGGCGGTCCACAACCACAAGTAAATCAGTGGTGCAGACAATAATATACTAGTAGTTGCGGCATGATCGTAGATCAGTTGGTTAGATTATTTATGGTGAAACCTGCTTATCCGGGTATAAGTCCTCGTTGGTATGGGTGCGACGCTATGTTTTCAGTGGTAGGCGATGTCTCCGTCGACAACGAGGCGTCAGTGGTGACTTCATGAATCTTGAATCTCGAGATCTACCGGTTCAGTTATTCGAAGGTGCTCATAGGAGTAGGGGTGAGTGTGCGTGCGTGTTAGAAACGTGTGCGTTGTACTGTGTAATTCTCAATAATATACTAATAGTTAATTTCGGCATTATATATATCTCTTTTGTTCCCTTCCGCTGTACTATAGATTTTATCACGTCTGTGATCGATTCATTGATATTATAAGGTGCATGAAGTATTTTTTTAATAAATAAAATATGCATATGCATATATACCTAATAATTATATATTAAAGAGGATCAGCTTTCTCACCCGTCATTACTCACAACCATCTGATAGGGACCTGACGGATCTAGGGATAGCAAGGTACCCTAAACCCAACTACACTGTGGGTTTTACCCCGATAAAATTGTAAGTATGGAAATACTTCTTCACCCTTGAGCATGCTAATGGGTAAAAGCCTCTATCCATCGAGTAGAGCAGGTGCGAATACAAGTAGTACATAGTACATACTACCCACAGTTGCGTACCCATTTTAGCTACATATGTCTTTATTAATTAGGGCGCGTTTAGTTCGCGAAATAAAATTTCTTGATGTCACATCGAATGTTTCGGGGATGTCAGAAGGGGTTTTCGGATACTAATAAAAAAACTAATTACATAGCTCGTCTGAAAACTGTGAGACGAATTTATTAAGCCTAATTAATCTATCATTAACGCATGCTAGTTACTGTAGCACTTATGGCTAATCATGGACTAATTAGTCTTAAAACATTCGTCTCGCGATTTCCAACCAAATTGTGCAATTAGTTTTTTTTTTGTCTATATTTAATACTCCATGCATGTGCCGCAAGATTCGATGTGATAGTTTGGGGTGAAAACTTTTGGGAACTAAACCATGCCTTACTACTCCCTCTGGGTAGCTTTCTAAGGCGCAAAAGGGGAAATACCAGATACAACGGTGGAAAGCTGTGCGCCATTGGCTACATGCATATAGCCAGTGGCGGATCCACGGGGGGCTAGGGGGCTGCAGCCCCCCGTGAGAGTGATTTTGCTTTGTATTTACTGTAAAAAAAACATGATTTCATCATTAATCTTCAATATTTATTCTAAATCTCTATTGATTAGCCTCCTGAGGTGCTCATCTTGGCTCCGCTAATGCATGCAGCAAACACTTCAACGGAGAAAATCATGGCGGAAAGGAGTATTTCATGCATGCATGGAGCCAACGATTCGTTCCCAAGTGCATGGTCTACTCGTGTGTATTTACTGTACAGTGTCGCTGGAACTCCAAGCAGCACGCTTCCTGTTCAAGGTGCCATGCCTTACAAACTTGCCTATGTGAAAAACTAGAGAACGCCTTACAAAACTGCCCGGAGGGAGCATGAAACATGCATATATGGATTTATGCCTATTAGACTATATACTAATAATTGTGTAGTTTTGTTGCTATGTTAATATTATTGATTTATATTCATAAATATTTGATAATATATAGTTTTAATAATTTGAGATATTCATATTTTTGTCTACAATGGGTATACATTCGGGTGTGAGTTACTCGTCGGGTACTTTTACCATGTGGATACAGACTTTTACCATGTGGATACAGGATGGGTAAAATATTTTACTCGTGCGCGGTACTAATATTTTAGCACGTAAATTTTGTCAGGTGGGTGCAGGTATGGATAGCACTACCGGTCTGGTTTATACACGTTGCCATCTCTAGACAGAAGCAATCTCTCCCGTGTTTGTACGTGTCGAAGAAGCGTGTCCAAGTATGGTGCAGAGTTTGATTTCAAAACGGATTTCCATGTTCTGCCATTTTCTCCCATGCTCGTACATGTTAAATGTGCAAGCATGGTGCAAAATCGGATCCCAAAATGAACCAGAACGCATGACGCGATCATTGCTAAATCTTTAACCTCCACTACGTAAAAAAAAACGATTTTTAGCAACGGTTTAATTTTTTTTAGGAGCGGCTGGTGATGGAGCCGCCTCTACAGTAGCGTGCTCGGGTGCCTAGACACCAGCCGTCCCTACAAATAGAACAACAGGGGCGGCTGGTGTTACGAGCCACCCCTATAAATGGGATCAATTTGTAGGGGTGGCTCAATCACCAGCCCCCCTGGAAATTCTATTTGTAGGGGCGGCTGGTGATTGAGCCGTCCCTACAAATGGCCCCGTATTTATAGCTCCGATTTGTAGGGGCGGCTCAATCAACAGTCGCCCCTACAAATGCCCCCATATAAAACAGATGCAGCACCTTCTTCCTCATCGGGTCACTCACTCCAACCCATGAAAGAAAGGTAGAAAGACCTTTGGCACCTCCCAAAAATTGTTCTACTAAGAGGAGAAGGTTTTGGTCTCAAATTCTTTGGTGGAGATGTTGTAGAAGGTAAGAAAATGCTATTCCATATTTTTTTGAAGTTTTAATGGTTGGTTAGTGAGTAATTAGAGTTTTGTTTTTCTCTCTCTTCTATGGTGCTTGAGCTACTTATGAAGCAAATTAGACCCAAGTTTTATATGGACTAGGATAAATTAGGGAGGGGAACAAGATCATACCCTTATTTGGTCAATGTTTCTTGATTTTAATGAACAATTAGTTAGTTTTATAGATGTTTCATGTGCATGTGGATATAGATCTAGGGTTTGATTTTTTTATTAACTTAGTTTTTGTAAATTTATGTTTGATGAAATTGGACTAGGGTTTGTATGAAAGATATTTGGTAAAGTATAATTGTTGCTAATTGTTGTCTTTGAAATTTTGTATTGTAATCAATAAATATGTATTTTAATTATTTATGGATAAATAGACCATTAATTAATTTTTCTTTACCATGGTGTGTTTGTATGCTTCATGTAATTATATTAGATTTATATTCATATATATCTGAAGTATATACAATTATTCTCAAGTAATTATTAATTTGTTTCATTTTTATATATATCTGAATAAGTAGTCCTTTAATGTTTGTTTTGTTGTTATTGTAAAAGATGGAGTACAAGAACTTTTAGATGTATGGTTCGTTAAGGTTCAAGGCAGGTTTCCGTGAAGAGGTGGATAAATTTATTGAAGCTGCAAAGAAGCATGCAACGACATTGAAAGAGAATAATGATACAATTATTTGCTCATGTAAAGATTGCAAGAACCGCATGGCATGGATAGATGTGACTATCATCATATCACATTTGATTATGCTAGGATTTGTTGAGGACTACACAGTGTGGATTCATTAGGGTGAAATGGTTATTGTTAACGATGAGGATGAGAAGGAATACGACGACGAAACCATAGAATCCATGTCCCAATATTCAGCAGAGCTTGATGTACAAATGGATTTCGAGTTTGGCAATGAACAAGGTGGTGATGCTGGTGGTTGGGATGGTAACGACGAAGATGGTGCCAATAATAATGGTGGAGCACGTGTTGGGGATAAAGATGATTTGGAGGACATGATTTGAGCCCTTAAACCAGAGATTTTACTAAATAGCCCGAAATGTCTAGAAAATTTAGAAAGGATGACAAAAGCATCGAAGGAGACTGTGTATGATGTTAAAAAGGGTTGTTCAACACATTGGATATTGCTACGTTTTGTGCTTGAGCTGCTCATCCTGAAGGCTAAGTACGGCTGGTCAGACTGTAGTTTCAATAATTTATTGCATCTCCTGTCATGGGTGCTGCCACAACCAAACTCAGTTCCCACCAACACATACCAAACGAAGAAGGTCATAAGTCCATTGACAATGAGGGTTGAAAAAATTCATGCATGCCCCAACCACTGTATATTTTTTCGTGGCGAAACGTTCAAGGCACTGGATAAATGTCCCCGGTGTGGGGCCAGCCGGTATAAGAACAATGACCTTTACGGTGAGGACGAAGCCTCCACGGGGAAAAAGAGGAATAAGAAGGGTACAAAAAAGATGGTACAAGAATCTCAACCCCTAGAGGACACTCCATTAGGCAACGATGCAAAGCAGAGAAGAATTCCTACCTTGGTAATGTGGTACCTGCCAGTGACCGACCGCTTGAGACGTATCTTCCTAAACCCTAAAGAAGCCGCACTCATGACATGGTGGGATGATGAGCGCAAGGTGGATGATGATAAGATTGCACACCTGGCTGATTATAGTCAGTGGCAAAGGTTTGATGAGAAACACAAAGAATTCAGCGATGACCCAAGGAATATACGGTTTGGCTTGAGCACCGATGGAATAAATCCCTTCAATGAGAAGATGAGCGACCACAGCACATGGCCAGTGATCTTGACTATGTACAACATTCCAACATGGTTGTGTCAGAAGAGAAAGTACCTTTTCCTCACTATTCTTATTTCTGGCCCTAAACAACCAGGCATTGATATAGACGTGTTCCTCGAGCCTTTGATGTAAGAAATGGATAGGCTATGGAGGCATGGGGAGCAGATGTATGATGCGTTCCGAAAGGAGGACTTCATATGTAGAGCAATAATATTTGTTACTACCAATGATTACTCCGCGCTGTTTGCTTTGTCTGGACAGATCAAAGAGAAGACAGAATGCTTGGTTTGTTTGGATGGTACTACATGGATGTACCTAGATGCATCCAAGAAGATAGTTTACCTAAGGAACCGATGCTTCTTAAAGACAAATCACAAGTACCGCAGCAAATTGTTCTTTAGATTTTATGACAACGCCCGGAGATTGAACCCCCTCCGGAGAGACGTCATAACGGAGAACACGTGTACAGAATGGTAAAAAACATACGCGTCGTCTATGGAAAGAAGAATCCGGATGTGACGAACAGAGATAAAAGCACACCTCCTATCGAAGGAGTACCTTTCAAAAAACAATCGATCTTCTTTCAGTATCTGCCTTATTGGCCAGACTTGGAGGTCCCCCATGTCATTGATGCTATGCATGTGCAGAAGAATGTCTTTGAGAGTCTCATTGCTACCTTGATGGAAATAGGCAAGCCAAAGGATGGTCTAAAAGCACAGAAAGACATGGTGCAGCTAAACGTGATGCCACAGCTTCGTCCGGTACCTGAGGCTAATGGAAAATACACTCTGCCCGCGGCTTGCTTCAACCTAACACCAGACGAGAAGAGAGCTATATGCACTTTCCTGAGGGGGATCAAAGTCCCGACTGGGTTTTCAGCAAATGTGAAGAAGCTAGTGTCGATGAAGGACTTGTCAATAACACACTGCAAGGCTCACGATTGCCATGTGATGCTAACAGTGTTTCTACCTATTGCAATCAGGGCTATAAAGCCAGAGTTCTTGAAAATGGCCATCACCCGCATATGCTAGAAATCAGGGCTATAAAGCCAGAGTTCTTGAAAAGGGTTACCAGCCGCCCCTAGAAATGCTTTTTGTAGTAGTGCTCCCATACTGATACGAGTTAGAGTAGCATGTATCGAGACATAGTACGGAGATTGATTCTGAGACAAATTGAAATGCATGACGTGATCCCTAAATAAATCTTCAAGTAGCAAATTGTCTATGTAACCACACAATAAGCTAGTTGAATGTTTTGTTGCAATGCACGAGTATATTTGCTAGTCAAATATAAAAGAACTCTCTTTGTGACCATTTGGATTGGCTGATGCGTTTAGCTGTGATCCACTGTGTTGACGCCTGATTTATTCCAAATCACACACTAGCTAGGGCTGCCATGGACCAAAGAACGCAGCGAGGATATCATACTTTTGTGGTGAAGAACGGAGTGGTTTACAAGCAAACCACCAAAGGATAACCAACATGCTTGCGTGGCGAAGAACCGGCTAGTTTTTAGACAAACTATCAAAGAAACAGTCAAAGCTCTCTCCTAGGAGGAACCCGTCGGGGCGAGGATGTCGCCGGATTATCCTAGGTTGGCCGGCAAGCCTAGGACGTCATTTTTGATTGTCGGATCAAGAGATGAACAACAACATGAGGTTGGAACATAATACAAAGGAGTTGTAGATGTAAAAGTACGAATGGATTACGGCTGGTTTCCCTTTCCGTATAAAGCTCTGATCCAAATAAAGACATATCTATTTGATTCGGCTCTGCGTAAGTATAGCAACGTCGGTCTTTTGTCCGGACACGTCACCGGTCAATCATGTACGTGTACGTATTTGCTGATTCTTTTTTTTTTTTTTTTTTTTTGCATATGACTCCCGACGAACTTGCTTGCAAGATTAATATGTGTGGACTCCTCTTGGACTTGCCTTTCATCAGCTCTAGATTCCTTCGTTATCTGATCTGCATGCATATATAAATTCTTTTGCCGAAGCAAAGAACCACGGATTCCTCGCCTTTTTTTTTTTTTTTTTTTTTTTTTTTTTGCTTTTCCTCACGTAAACAGTCAGGTTGGCAGTAGTAGTTCTTCTGGACTTGTCCACGTATGAACGAACGTACAGCACCTGACTCCGTAGTCCATACCGGAGCTCCGTGCCTCAGCGATTAGAAAATCTCATAGGCAATACATGTCACAACTAGCTCAAATAATCGGTCAAATATACTATTAATAATATAGTAACCAGCCCGATTAATCAGATTAGTGTGTTTACTACTAAATAATTTGACTTGGACAATCTTGAGTGTCAACACACTGGTTCAGGGAGCAATTCTTCATGACTTAGCTTCATGAACAAACCACGTTCTTTAGACAATATCACTGTATCAGAGTCGAACCACGTTCTTTATGCAATACCACTGTATCAGAGTTGTTCTCGCCTTCCTTTCTTATATATGACTTTCCCTTTCCCGTACTTCTAAAAACAACACCCAGGCATGTACAGTGTGATGAGCAAACAACTGTTGTCTATAAGATGTTCCATGTGAATCATAGAAATAGACAAGTCATTGTGTAAATTGTTTAAGAGCAATTTAAATAGCATCCACTTGTTAAATGATATATAGCAATATATAGATATATAATAGATGGCACCTACAACGGGAAAACTATCGTTCATAAGAGACTTCTCTCATGCTCTCAGACCGTGATCTGTTAATTATGGTTAGTTATTAGATGTCATCTTCCTCTCTCCTATTTTTGTCTCTTCCACATCAGACCAAATCTTATGTGACATCCTCTTCTAGTTCAATGATTTTACCTACTGTACACACTTATAATTTCTATTAATTAATCTAAGTAGTTTATGATAGCCAGCCCCATTTTCTAGTGCAATGTTTGGGTACTCCGCGATCTTGGCACCCCCTCCTCAAACATAATAAAATAAAAATTCACCTTCTGATGTTAATTAAAATCGCTTCTTTTAGGGCAATTCCAACATAGAAACTAGATGGTTTTTATGACCATTAAAATTAGGATGCTAACCAAGCAAAATGGTGATGTGGCATTGGAATTAAGGAAGAGAGAGGGAAGTAAATGGTTTATACAAGAAATTATATCAGCACGATAACTAAGATAGATATGTGATACGTAGATGATAGGAGAGAATACATGTGACTAGATAAAAATTAATTTTGAGGAAATCATACATGGGGAATATGACTTCTATATGTACTTTCTATATTATTTGGCAAGTGTAGAAACTATCTCATGATCTCTCGATTGGTTCTGCCCTTATGATAGAACATCAAGCACGATAAGAAGTTTTTGATAATGCCAAATAATGTGACAATAGTGCAAACATAAGTTTTACCTTAATCATGTGACTAAGTTTTTGACAAAAGCAATCCACTTTTTTGAGTTTTCTGCATCTAATGAAGATCCAATCAATGCATGGCTCAGATCTTCCCATCCTCTCCCTTTTTAATCCAATTCAGCATAATTGTTAGAAGAGTCAAGAGGAAATTGCTAGAGTATTTTGTGCTGTGTTTGTGCTATGCGCTCTGCCTCACATTTAGATATTTTTTATTTTTTCCCTTGTTGCTAAATTTTGTAGCTCTTCTCTATGAATACATGATTGGCAGATCTCCTGTCGTTCCTTCAAAAAAATTGCTAGAGCATTTTCACGGTCAAAGATGTAGCACCACTTATGACTTGGGAGACTTCAAATTCAGGTACATCATTCTAGCTGCATCACGCAATGCTAATGAGGGCAAGGCTTGTTGACAATCCATCACCATATATAGCCACTACTTTGTGTAATTGTGTTATTGTGCTTGTTGTCATGATGGATGCACATGTTTTCATTGTCTCGATCTGATTGATTCAAATGCCGTACGTTGGAGGATTAATTATTATCCAATGTTCCAAAGACGTGGATTATCATACATTTTTTCTACTAAACTTAGTACACATGTGAACATTTGGGTTCACATACATGCATAGACATTTTATGTACTCTTATTATTAATTAATTACAAAGAATGGTCTATATTGATCTCTTTAGACCGATGAATTTATCGTAGGTGCGTGCCTTGCTGTTAATGAACAATATCGCCTACCCTACTGGTTCCCATGGCCCTGTTTGGTCAGCTTATAAGTTGCTTATGACTAAAATAAACTCTTTTTTTTTGCAGGTTTTTTTAGCCACGCTTCTTCCCACAGTTTTTATTTGTACTAAAATACAAAAGTAGAACCAGACTAGAACACCCTGTTTTAATCATGCTTTTCCCGCTCTACTAAACAGGGCCCATGTAGCTTAGTTGGCCACTCAAACCGATCTTGATAAATGGTCAAAAGTCATATACCTCGTGAATATTGAATGCTCGTGTCAGTATAACGAAAGGAAAGAAACAAGAATTGATGTGCGATAAAAGACAAGTTAAATATATTTTTGTTACAATGGTAATTAATTAATTAATTAATTGTGTACGATATCTTGTAATAATAAAATATCAAGTCATTTTATTTTAAAATGTGAAAGCTGCTTTTACTAGAAAAAGAACTCTGCTTGCTGTCAATTAATCTATACTGACAGACATTTTTCTTCCTAGATGCACATAAAGGGACAGCGAGAGCTGGTGAATGAAACCGCTACCGCATACCATGCATCCTCAATCTATACCATTCATAAATATATTAAAAACAACCCCCTTTTCCCCCAAAAAAATTCCAGACTTTATCATTATTGGTTCGAACATAAATTTTTGCAAGTGACAATGACACGAACGTCCAATCTACCTCGAGATTCATGCAATTTAAAAAATCAGGTTAACCAATCACAACCATGCATATTCTATCCACTAGGAAAGAACACATAAAAATTTGGATGCTACGTTCGGATAGTGGATTCTATTTCTCCATTTAGCTCCAAGGAGAAGCAGAAGACACGTGAAAATGACAAGGCCAATCATGCGTCAATTACACTAGACTTAGATATCGCTTAGTGAAGCACTGACAGCAGACATCTCACCAGCCTCGCTCAAAAATTCATGGCCTACACAGTCTAGTGCTCGCTCAGTCGCTTACAAATAGCCATGTTGCATCGTGATCCTTCCATCTCTCCCAGACATGGAGAAGCAGAAGACACATGAAAATGACAAGGCCAATCATGCGTCAATTACACTAGACTTAGATATCGCTTACTGAAGCACTGACAGCAGACATCTCACCAGCCTCGCTCAAAAATTCATGGCCCACACAGTCTAGTGCTCGCTCAGTCGCTTACAAATAGCCATGTTGCACCGTGATCCTTCCATCTCTCCCAGACATGGAGCCGTTTTTTCTGTTCATAGAGCTGGCCCTTGTTCTCTGCTTCCTCACCGCCCTGTACTACCGCCGCTTGCAATCTAAGAAAACGAGCCCTTTGGAGCCGACCGAATGGCCAATAGTCGGACATCTCCCCGGCTTGGTCGCCAACATCCACCACTTCCACGACTGGGCCACCGGCGTCCTCACCGGCGCGGGCTACAACTTCGAAGCCCGCGGAGGCCGCACCGGCCTGCGGTACTTCATCACCTGCGACCCCTCCAACGTGCGCCACATCTTCACGTCCAACTTCGCCAACTACCCTAAAGGCGAAGAGTACGCCGTGATCTTCGACGTCCTTGGCGTTGGCATCTTCAACGCCGACGGGGAGTCGTGGCGGCGCCAGCGGGTGATGGCCCAGATGCTCATGACCGGCCCTCGGTTCCGAGCCTTCACGGCGCGGTGCAGTCGCGACAAGGTGGAGAGGAGCCTCCTGCCTTTCCTCGCCCACCACGCCGACGGCGTGGGGAGGCCGCCGTGCGACCTGCACGACGTGTTCCTGAGGCTGACGTTCGACATGACATGCACCCTCGTCTTCGGCGTCGACCCTGGGTGCCTGGCGGTCGGCTTGCCCGTGGTCCCCTTCGCGCGCGCGATGGACGACGCGCTGGAGACGCTTTTCCTCCGGCACATCACCCCCACGGCGTGCTGGAAACTGATGAACGTGCTGGAGGTAGGGCAGGAGAGGAAGATGGCCGCAGCTCGAAGGACGATCGACAGCTTCGTCGTCGCCACCGTCGCAAAATGCAGGGCCGACAAGCTCAAAGAAGGCGAAGGCATCAGCAACTCATTTGACCTGCTGTCATCCTACATCTGCCGCGAGGACTCGAGTGATGCAAATGATGACGTGTTCTTACGTGACACGACGGTGAACCTCCTGCTCGCCGGCCGCGACACCACGGGCGCGGCGCTGTCGTGGTTCTTCTACCTCATCTCCAAGAACCCTCGCGTCGAGCAGAAACTACTGGACGAGCTCGCGCCCATCGCTTCACGGCGGAAAGGTGCATCAGATGATGCTGCAGACACGGCCAGCGGCATGGTGACCTTCGACGCGAACGAGCTCGGCGGCCTGGTTTACCTGCACGCCGCGCTGAGCGAGTGCTTGAGGCTGTACCCGTCCGTGCCGTTCGAGCACAAGGTCGCGGCGGCCGCCGACGTTCTGCCGAGCGGGAAGGAGCTGAAGGCAGGAGACAAGGTGTTGGTGTTCAACTACTCCATTGGCAGGATGAAGGGCGTGTGGGGCAAGGACTGCATGGAGTTCCGCCCGGAGAGATGGCTCAACGAGGAAGGGACCAAGCTTCGGTACGAGCCGTCCTACAAGTTCATCTCCTTCAACGCCGGGCCGCGGACGTGCCTCGGCAAGGAGATGGCGTTCGTGCAGATGAAGACCGTGGCGGCGGCCGTGCTGTGGAACTTCGCCGTCGAGGTGGTGCCAGGCCACGTCGTGGAGCCCAAGCTGTCCATCATACTTCACATGAAGAATGGGCTTGCCGTCAAGGTTAGGAGAAGGGACGGGACGGCGCCGTCGTCGTGCGTCACGGCTTGCATCTGATCGAGTTCTGACTGAACACGATGCATCTCGCTTATGTGAGCACTGCGTGGTTTCTTATTAGTCTGTTATATCCGGCTGGAATATAATCTACCAACACGTTGCGTGACACGTCTCAATATGCATGTGACCGTACGTGGCATATGGTGTCTTCTTGCACACTAGCTAGCGGAACAATATAGTGGGCCTTCCATATATATATATATATATATATATATATATAGGACTGCGCTAGTTAGTACCAGGGTACCGATTATTATTCAGTACCCGACCCCTTCCACGCACGCAGCGCGCCGGCGCGCTCCCGCAGCTCACCTCCCTTTTTTCCCGACGCAAGCGCTACGACTGTCCACCCGCACCATTTAAAAAAAACCATACTAGTCGCCAGGCAGGTTTCCATGCCGATTTTTTTTGTCGACCGATTTTTTCGGTTTTTTTTTGCCGCTCGTTAGAGTCGCCAGGCAGGTTTCCAAACTGATTTTTTTGTCGATAGATTTTTTTTTTTGCCGGTGACACTCGCATGGCAGGTTTCTGAACTTTTTTTTTTGTAAAGTGACCACATTACTAACAGATATTGATTGGTTTTATTATTGTACAAATAATCTATACGTCTTAGATTTGCTTGGCATGAAAATCGACTATCAATGCCCATTCGATTGGCACAAATTTGTCATAATCTGAACTTTGAAATCAAATATATAGAGCACAATTATTTTCCACCACAAACAGACCGAATTTCATTTTTCATTACTAGGACACATACCCACCAAGTGATATAAAAAATCACGGCTGGTCTATAAACATGCACCCAAACCTGTTTACATTTACATTACTAGAAACAGCAAGTTGGGAGGGCACGGCTACTTCAAGGTACAGCTCTAATCAAGGCTGTGGTCCTAGTAGGCAACATCTATGATCTGTCTGTCAGAGCCAGCTCCACAAGGCAAAGTTCAAGGCTTCTCTCTCGTTCAAGGCTTCTCTCTCAGTCAACCTTCGTCCTGTTTAAGCCACAAGGAAAATGTGAGTGGTTTGCAGTTTAATTTGAAAAGCACCACAAAATAGCTCAATTTGCATGGAAGATATGATATACCAAGGTAGCCTGAAAACAAATGTTCGATCAAAAAGTACTAGCATAATTTACTCTTTTGTGTACTATTTTCATGTAATCATATGTTTCAAGAAATTCTATATGGAAGTCTTTAGAGTTCAAGTTTAGCAGGTCTAAGACAGGAATCATGTTTGATTACTGATTAGATTCCCACATTGATGAATGATTGCATTGAAAAAAATGAAGAGATACATATGTTAGCTATACACTGAGATGCCATGTAAAACAGGGGAAGAATATTCAAAAAGAAATGCTAGTATTAAACCACACTAGTTGGCAATACCCTGATTTTTGTACATGCATGTATGTACACATCAGGCCAATATATTAATGGATCCATACCAGATGCAAGCATATGCAAATAGGGATGCAATCTAAGCTATGTTTCCAATCTCATTAATTTACTCTGTTTTTTATCTTACAAGTCTAGTTTTTTTTAAGTTGCCTGATTAATCATCATACAATACGACCATCGCAGTATCACATCAAAAACCCCGAATTACTAATACTGCAGGTCGCCTATGTAGTTCTACTAGCAAAAAAAATAATCTAGGCACCCATTCTGAACTGTTGGACCAAATATGATTGAAACCATGCACTTGTCACTTGTCTATATAAAGGTGCTGATCAAAATGCCCTTCTAGGGAACTTGTGTTTCTCTCTTATGGATTACAGTTTGTATTATTTGAATACTTATGCAGCAAAGGCAAAACAAGTAATACTATTTGTAGTATTACTATCAGTTCTAGCTTCTTATCCTTCAGCCATTGTTTGCAAAAAAAAAAAAATTGAAATAATGTTTGTCTGATTTCTCACATAAAACTCATTTGCTAACAACTCCAAAACAAATCAATCTGTGCATCTTCCCATACCTGAAGTCTAGTTGGAAAGGAAGAAATGAAAAACAAAAGAACTTCCCCAAATGCAGTGAAGTGCTAGTTGAGCTGCATGTATGAATCATCCTAGCAACAAATTTGGAGAGGGCAGGAATACACGACGGATTGGAGGGCATGAATACACAATGGATTTTAGTGGCATACAATAATCAAGACAATGCAATTGCAGAATTGTAATGTTGTAGCTGAAACTTGTAAGATACAATAAGCAAGAGCAAAACAATATTCACTATTAATTCATTGGCCGAGAAGAATAGGAAAATGGGGCATACGCCACTCCCCCATCTCCCTGTCTCATTTGCATTACCTCATAATGAATATATTTTTCTTTAAATGGATTTGTCTCTTACAAAACCGAAACCAGCATAGCACAGTCAAAAAAGGTAAAGAAATCAAAGTTTACTACAGCACAGAGGAAGACAGAGTCAATGAGGGCAAGACTCGAAGACAAAATTACCTGGAGCGCACCAACATGGAAAAACAGATGTCTCACTTGGCCATCAGCCCATCACGCCTGGTTATTCAGCACCTGAACTTCATGGCCATAGCTCCATGACTACCAAAAACCCACTATGACAAGAGTCAGTTTGGTTGACAAATCAGAAAAGATAAAAGTTCATTAAGTGAAGTCTCCGACGCATAACTACATGGATAGCTGGATCTTCAATCGAAATTGACCGAACTCTAGCTGCAGTGATGATCAAGTTGAAGTTTTAATTTGCCATGCTTATGCATTGAGCAAAAAAGGAGCTGCTAACTAGTAAAAAAATAGTTTCTATATCACAGCAGTCACTTATAATGTAAAAAAATTAATCATAGTACTAACTCTTGTGTCTCGGAATCAGTAGTCCACTAAATAAGTGAATCCACTCAATTATAATTTTATTAATGAATCATACTGTGGAATGTGTTTCTAAATAATACTTTTTATTGTCGCGTAGCAGGCTACGATTCCTATGACCAACTGTTTTCTGGAACAAGTGATTTGTTATGACTAAGAATAAATTCAGACATAAGTCTGTTTATCTGACAAATGAGGAACATGTGTTCTTCATATAATCAATTTTAATGGCAAAAGAAGATTAGGTCCAAGTACATAACACCATGTTCTTTACTAATGTGATTAAGTCTACCAAAATAGCAGTTTGAATCTCCTTTTTAAGCCTGTGAACTGAAGAGTCTAGTCTAGAACTGGAAGGGAAAGTACACAAATTATTTACCTAAATAATCTAGGACAGACATGGAAAGAAAATTGTTATATCTCTATATAACTGAAAACAGAAGCCATTAGATCAACCTTGCCCCAGATTAATAGGACTGAACTCAATATACACAATTTATGAAGAGATGCTGTCAGGATGCAAGAAAACTAACCAAACATGAACTGAGATGATTTTATTGGAATTACATATATTACCATGTACCATTTTCATGAATGAAAACAACTCATAACTGCAGTAATAAAGAAAACAGGCACATTAACAGAAGGCTTATCCTGAGGCAAAGCAAGAAGCAGTCACAAAGCATAAGGTGATGAAGATGTGGCATAGCTGCCAGATGCCTGTTGGGTGTGGCCTATGGCCTTCGGCGATCTCGCCATGCCACACAACACTCACCCTGACACCCTGTAGACGAGGGGGGTCTTCAACTAACATGGTTGAACTAGGGGGTGCTGGATGTACCCTCACTGGATCATGCACAACATCCAGCCATGGACCTGGTTGGGGAGTAAGTTCAGTTGACGGTGTAGTTTACTCAAAAGAAAAAGAAGGCGCATATGCATAGTATTATCAGCTGTAGATTGCATGATACAACAAGCCCATGAAAAAAGCTATTTGATTTAGAATCAAGAAAAAAAAGAATTGACACATTAATTTCAGAGCTGCATTACACACAGACCTCTATAGTGAAAAACACCCAAGTATGAAATCGCTTAATTAACGTGGAGCTAGCCAGCATTGCCACATCCATGATCATTTAATTTACAAAACATTGTAATAGAAAGAGATTGATTAATCAACTGAACTAATAGTGTAATACTGTAAGTAGATATCTTTTGCTCACAACACCTTGCATCGTCCGCAAAAATAAATCGAGAAAGAGAACAGTGAGAAAGAGATTGATCATACATATTTGGTGCTTCCGTTCTAACTGCCATCAGGATGAGCTAGTTGTGCTCCTGCTTGTCGGTTCTTTCCTACACCTGCACAAAAAATCATCAGATCTATGAGCAAAATATAACAAAATATTTAGGGATTCAGATATTGCTAATTAATGGGCACCTTGCACATCAATACTCAATGGGGAGTTCATCAGAAGGATCAAACCAAGGAAGATCGGAGAGGAAGTCCGTGCAGCCACGCTTTCGATGCTCCAACCAGACCAGGGACCTGCTGGATCTGCCCTCTGCCCTGGCTTACCTGCACCGTGCGCAACATCATATGGAACAATTTAGAATAAGGAGAGTATGCACAAAGGCTTATGTGAAGCTCACAATTTCGTCCTCATGGTTGTGTTTACTGAAGAAATCCATGACACTAAGACAGAACAGAACATGAAACAATCAAAATAAGAAAAGCGAATTACACTGTACAAATATGGAAGTATTTCATGTTTTCGCAAGGCTGTTCACCTTGAGCAGCTGCTTGACGTCCTTCTGCTCACCCCTCAGGTGCACTGATGTGTCATACACCACTGCTGAGCTAAGCTCAATGGATGCCGCCCAAGCTCCTGCACTGCAGGGGAAGTGAAGAAGACAAGACACGCAGAAATCAAGGCCAGTGCGACAACAAGGGCAAGAAGAGGAGCCATCGGTACCTGGGAGGCGAGGTATAGGCTACGGAGAGGGTAGAGCGTGAAGCCGTTGGAGACCAGGCGGCAAAGGAGGCTGTCTGACGTCGCCGTCGCCGAAGGACGGGAGGGGAGGTGCGACATGGCCGGATCTGCTTTGGAGGGGCACGCCAGCGCCGCCACCGGTGGGGGAGAGGACGTCGTCGCAGCTGTGGGTCGGGGAAGCGGCGGGGCCGCGCCGCCGTGGATCGGGAAAGCGGAGGGGCCGCGCCGCCGCGGATCGGAGAAAGGGCGGGGGCCACGTCGTCGGGGAAGGGACGGGCCGCGCTGCCGCTGGTGATGGAAGAGACGGGCCGCCGTCGGTGCCTACGCCTCCCCTGCGCGAGGCCGAATGACACACTGGGGAAAGGCGGCCGAGAACGCCCGGCCAGGCGGCGCATGCGGACGCACGGCGCTGTGCGGGCGGCGCGGTGGAGGCAGCGGCGAAACAGCGGTGGTATGGAGAGGGGTCGGACGGGCGGTGCCGGCGGAGAGAGGGAAAGAGGAGACCGAGCGGATTGTGTGGGGGAATAGAAACCGCAAGTCCGCAAAAAAAAGAATCGTGCGTGGGTGGGGAGCGCCGGAGCAGCATACCAGCTCGAGCTCGTGGGTGAACCAGCGCGGGGAGCGCCCGTGGTCGGCCCGGTCCGAGGTGGGAGCGGGGGAATCCGCGCGGGAAACGCCCGACGCTCGGGGTCGGTGATTCGGACTCGGGTACTGAATATTAATCAGTACCCAGGGTACTGAATATATATATATATATATATATGTTGGGATATATATGGTATAGTTTTTCATTCATATATGGCGTGATTGTTCCTTTGTATGTACTTCTCCGGCAGTTCCCATTCAAGCACTATCATTTTGCCTTCTTGAAAACTTTCATTTAGGAAGCATTTCATTTCCTGAAGTAGTGGTAACGCTGGAATGCTATGCCGACACTTAAGTTCATCGACCGCATCTCAGCAATGCAACAAAATTGGTGCTCCCCCTGTTCTAAATTATAAGGCATGTGTGCTACCGATGAGGTTTTCGTAATCCCATCAACATTTCTAGTAGTAGTGTGTCACGAAGTGAAGCTGTGGTTGAAAGTGTGGCGTGGTGGCCGAGTTACCTATGATAAGATGATTAAGATCAATGGAGCTGGGGCCGGCCATTGACATGGTGACGGTAGCTGACTTGTATAACCATGTTTGGTAAACTTTCATTTAGCAAACATGGTGACGGTAGATCTGTGGAGTTCGTGTTAGCTGTGCGGTGCGTGGTGTGTGCTGGCTTTATGCATTCTCGGTAGTAGAGCTTAGTTGTCATCTTTGTTGTTAATTTCCTGTAGATTGCTTCCAAGGGTATCTTCTTGTATTTTTTTATATATGGATAGAATCAGACACTGTCAATGTCGGTGCGTCGAAAAAATGAATTATTTTGGATTCTCTAAACTTATATCTTTATTTGTCTAGATATAGTTTATATCTAGGTACATATATATAAAAAATTATATATCTGGAAAAGCTAAAACAGTCCAAATGTATGGGCAGATACTTGTACAAATGTGTTGACATGCAAAATCGATCATGCGGCAACACGTTTTGTCTCTCGATCAGAACAGCAGCTTGGTCGATCAGTCGGCCAAATACTTTACACCATCCATACTCCTAATTTACCAAATTTAGCTATCAACAGAGTGTTTATATTTTTTTCTGAAGAAGTCATAATATAGACACAAATATGATAGGCACATCGCCTACCAATAAAATAATAACGCTATCAAATCTTTAAATAAATTAAGGACAATGTGGGCACCCATATCAAATCGTGGACTTTATAGATGGACCACATGTTCATTAATGGCCCATTTCCAACAGTTAATACTTTCATATCTTTCCATTAACGACTCACGTGTGCATATACTGGTCCATCCGTGCTGGATCTAGAACTTACGGTTTGTTCGCTGGTTGGTTTCTGGACTGGTTTGGGCTGGCTGGTGCTGGTTTGTTGTGAGAGAAAAATACTGTTGGCTGGCTGAAAACGAACAGGGTGTTAAAGTGCAGTTGTCATAAAAACCTAACTTGCACAGCTCGCGAAGTTTTCAGAGAGATTTACACATGTTCCATCATTAATGGCCCTTTTGCAACAATCAATACTTTTACAGAATTAATTATTTTGGCTGAACGGAACGTTCAATTGGTAGCTAAAGTTTCATGATTGTTTTGCATACAAATATCTGCTAGCTAGATTTATTACAAGTGTGACTGCGGTTAATTACTATACAACTCAAATTTTTGCGGTCAAATTCAATATGTAGCTCTCTGCTTTTTTTTACTACCGTACGTGCCTATTTCTATTCGGATTCATACGGATTTCGTTTTTACATTTTTATGGTACTCAATTGACGGAAATGGCAATGAGGAAAGTATGAATTATTGCGATGGCAGTGAGAGAAGTTCAAAAATTTCAATGGCAGTTAGAGAAGAGGTAAAATTTCCAATGGCATCGGGGAAATTGGCTCATTATTACATGCTTCACTTTATTTTTTTGCTAATATATACTGGAATAGAGGAAAAAAATTAATCGAAAAACATCCGGTATCATCCCCACACCACAGGTGAGGAATCAAACAATAGAGAAAAGACCCCCACATGCTAGCACTGTAGTAGGAAGGTTGCACTTGGACCCCGCGGTAGGTGACACGGCAACTTCACGGTGGAATTTGGGAGCACCGGCCACCGGGACTGGGCTGCCGCGCCTGCGGAAGAGAAGAGCCAGATGGCAATGGGGACCCGCGACCCGATACCCGATGGGTATTTACTCCATTAGGGTCTAAATATGGACTAAACATATTACCCACGGGTACGTAAATGGACCAAACCCTTCACCCATCGGGTACGTGGGTATGAGTATGTTCCAGCAATCCCTATACCCGTTTACCCATGGGTGAAAAATACCCGGCCAAAAACTAAATAAGCCCACCAGCCCATGTAAAACCCTAGGTTCACCCGTCGGTCCCGCTTGGCGACTTGGCCGTTGGAGCCCTCGACCGCTCGAGGGAGGCTCAACACTTGGCCTCCCGCCGTCGAAAAAATAGGCGCGTGAGTAAAGCGCGTCGTTACCTCATCTCGGCGCTGGTAGCCTGGCACCGCAATCACCACTCACAAAAAAAACGTCATCGCCGCCGAAAAAAAACTACACCGCCCGCCCGCCCCTCGTGACCTCGTCTCGGCGTCTCGCGTATTCGCATCGCATCGAAGCTCTAGGAACTCGCCATGCCATGTCGGCGACGGAGCAACTCAAGCAAGAACGGTGATTGCCCTGTTCCCCTTCCCCTAATCCCCTTCATATCATATTCTTTGCACTTGCAAGTGCAGCACTGTAGAGGCGCTTGGCCCTCCGCACTCCACACCGCGCTCCTTTGCCTCTTTCCCCCGCACTAACCAACTCCTTCACTCCGGCGTCAAGGGATTTCATAGAGGTCTTGGAGGATGGTGACCACCTAAAGCTGTCGGATCTCGAGCTCGTCGACGCTATGAACACTCTGAAGCTGCAAGATCCGGAGGTCCAAGTTGAAGTCGCCGCTGACGCTCCTGCAGCGGATCCGAAGAACGGCGCCGGCGCCGCCAGTACTCTTGCATCCAAGCCCAAGAACGGGAACGGCGCCGCTCATACATCCAAGTCCAAGAACACCACCACCAAGGAGAAGAAAAGGACCGGAGTTACTGTAGCCATGGAGAAGACGAAGCAAAAGGACGGCTGACCCCCTCTTTCTCGGGATTCATCTCGGGAAGGTGCTGCTGCTCCTTTCGGCCGCCGCTCCTCTTCTGCAGCCACATCTTCGGGTGGAGGTGGTGAAGTAACTAATACTCGGCCTCCTAGTACTAGCCGCAAGTAGCTACAACCACTGATGTAAGTAAACCCAAGAACAATAGTGCTAGTGCCAGATTGTATTTATTCTGACTATATGCTTCTTCTAGTTTAAATGGACCAAAGCATATCCTGCCATGTCTGTCAAACCTACCATTTCACCATATCTTTACTTTCAGGTTTTGTTTATTGGCATGCCTAAATTTTTTATTTCATCTTGACATACAGAAATATTTTACTATGGACATCATGACGATGCATGCATATAGGCAATATAGCATTGCATTCAGTTAGTATACCGCTAAAATAACTTTATGTTTTCCTATTTTTAGTCATATAGCTATCCTAGCTCCTCAGTTGTACTGCCATATTGTGCAATTACCAATTCTCCTATTGCCATATGTAAGCAGTTCAAATAGAACAAATTGACAGATTTTGCTTGTTTCCCATGTCCTACCATACCTGTTATGTTTGATATTTTTTATAGCATATCTTTTTTTTATTAACATTCATTCTTATTATGTCATACAAATTGAAAAAAATGAGTACTAGCCGTGATAGGTAGGGTGGACCGGTCGGCTATTGAATTGTCGATTTTCATGTGCGTGAATAAATTATTGGCGGGTACGGGTGACCCGCCGGGTATGATTTACCCAGCCGAGTACGGGTCTGGGGAAAATTCCCCACCCATGACGGGTATGGGTATTCTGACGGTGCCAAATTTTTATGGCGGGGATAGATCTGGGGTGGCCATACCCGATGGGGATTTATCTATTGCCATCCTTACCTGTATGGTGCCGCTCGGCCGGTAAGAAAACCAGCCGGAATTTACTGTTCATGGCTGGTGTGTACTATTCACATTCTCCCAAATTTCTTCGGGTGTATCGGCGAGGGCTGGAGCATGCACGTACGGCAGAGTTTGTAGTAGGGAGACTGTGCAGGCACAGCAGAGCACGCGACGTGGCGCGCTGGTAGCCGCCAGCGCCCGGTGGTGGGTGGGCAGACAGCCGTTAATGACTCTGATGATGATGGTGATTCAGCGCGTGCACCTCGTGCGCTATGGGCTAGTAGTCTGAACGAATCGATTGGTCGGCAAGCCAAGGAGGCGTCTGTTTCTGCCCTGCCCGGCGAGGCCTATGCGGTTTCGTAGGTCTACTACACACGCTCGCCGTCGGCGGCCGGCGGCCGGCGGGCGGGCAGCATCGCACGAATGCCCGCAGCAATTTGCAATTTTGTCGGGGAAGCTAGGCAGGCGGACCAAGGCACCCCACTGACCCACCGCCCTTCTCGTTCCGTTGCGATCTCCGGTGGAGAAGCTCGCCGGGAGACTGCTACCTTGTACTGCCTTGTGCGCTTATTCGCTTTCGCATTCTCACCAGTTCCTCCGCCTCATAATAACTTGTACGTACGTTCTGAGATGACGATGCGTCCGCCGTTCACGTCACGATAAGATCACGGGTGTCCGTCGTTTACGGGGCCAAGTCTTCATGTCACCCGAAACGCTCCATGCCGGATAGGGACTTTTGGTAGGCTCAGACCCAAAAAAAAAAATAATGAAGAAGCTATCTATGGATCTACAACAACCACCTCAACTCACAGTGGTGATATTTCACCCTGTTCGCTGATGTTGGAATTTGGCTTATACTGCTGTTTGTGCTAAAATATTATGAGAGAAAAATACTATTTCATAGCTGAAAAGTAGTTCTGAATAAGCTCAAGCGAACATGGCTTTCATATGCTTCAACTAAGGGATTGTTTGATTTCTCATACTAAAGTTTAGCTACTAGCTTTAGTCACTTCAACTACTGACACTGTTTAGATTGAAGCTGCTAAAATTTAGACAGCTAAACCAGTTGCTAAATTTTAGCTCCATATTTAGTTTGGTGGACTAAAATAGCATTTTAGTCAGGGTGTTTAGATCCAAAGTGACTAAAAGGTGAGGCAGCCTGGGTTTTAGTCCCATTTAGCAATCCTTTGGTGACTAATGAGCTAAATGTCCTTTTAGTTCTATTTAGTCATAATGTTTAGGTAAAAAATGACTAAATATGATTAAAATTAGCTAGCTAAACTTTAGTAGCACAATCGAAACACCCTCTAAACTACCAAACAAGCTGACTAAAAAGGGACTAAAGTAGTTTAGTCACATTAGTCACCTAAGAGTAGCTAAAAGTGGACTAAAGTGCCTAGCGGACAAAGACTGCCCCTCATTATTGTTGATCACCCATCCTAATTTGGGCATTTATTAGAAATAGTTTGGTCTTTGTTAAACTGTTTTAATGGTCTTTAATCACTAAAACCAACTAAAATTTAATTAATAATTTTAGTAACTAAACTTGAGCAGGTGAGAACGAAACAGGGCCTAAGATCTTCAGGCCACAGAGGTAAGAAAGATATCGCGGGCGCCGCAGCAAGCCTAGCTACATGCTCCGTCACAAAAGCAACTTTCTCTTTTGTCTCATGCTTTTTTTGTTCTCTCCTGCATTGGTGAAACGTTGCCGAATGTCCAGTTTTGACTGCTTTAGTTAGAGCTCGTGTGGTGGCCACCACGTCACCCACGACCTGTGTACGTGTGCACCGGCTGTACAACATGTATTTATATTATTCTTCAGAGATGCAATACAACAGTTATTTGCATCTATTCTTCTCTTCTAAACACATATCTAGAGAACGTATGACAAGGCCTCAACAGATTCTGCCATGACGCGGGTGTCTTTCAGCTTTTGTCAGGAGACGCAATAGCTACTTGTGGAAGCTCTTATGACACTACGTAAAACCACTCATGAAGGTTGATTTGGACGCTGGACGCTAACGTGGAGGTTGGGGCCCTTTTCGTTTGAAACTTATCAACCGTACCGTTGCAGCGAAATAATAATATTTTTCACTTACAACAAATCAGCATTAGCCGTTTTTCCCGCCAGCCGAA
Organism: Miscanthus floridulus; assembly: GCF_019320115.1. NCBI lineage: Eukaryota > Viridiplantae > Streptophyta > Magnoliopsida > Poales > Poaceae > Miscanthus > Miscanthus floridulus. The sequence continues at coordinate 172,010,512 of NC_089581.1, read as the reverse complement.
CAGAGCCTGGGATTCACATCCAACATGGAGCGTTGGAGCTGGCCTAACGGAACATATAAGGAACCACCGGGAAACGTGACGTGGATAAAACAGCACCCCCAGCACACTTTGAGGCCTCCTCGTTTGAACTGGAGGAAACCCAAAGAAAAATTGCAGGAATTAAGAACGGAGAAAAGGAAGTTAGCATGAGCGTTAGGAACAGAGGATTATGTGAAGATACCTTTCCTTTGGAATTCTGTAACTCACTAGCCATTTCATAGAAAATAAAACATTAGCTCAAACCTGTGGTTTTCGTTCCTTCGTGGTTTTCCAAGGCAGCGCCTATGAAGAAGAGAGAGAAACAAAGCAATGCATTGAGGAACAGGAATCTGGCACCGCTGTTGCATGCTACCCCCACTCGAACGTGAACCTTGAGTTGCCATCACACTGACGATGGGACCCCGGCTCGTAGATCTGTTACCTGCAAGATCACTGTTGTTTCTACAGCCAACAGCAGCAATAAAAGCACCCACAGTCATCTTCAGTTGCCCTTTTGCTTGAGGTACAACTATTGCTTTTCGCTCTATTTAGTAATCTGCTCTCCAACTAATAGAGATGCATGGTTGTTATGTTATGTTTGCCATTCTGTTTTGCTTTGCTGTTGTGTGGTTGTATCAGTTTAGATTTGTTAACTTTGGTAGGCAAGTGTCTTGGTTCTAGAATGATAGGATCTCTTTGAAGTCGTACAATGCAAGTTTCTTTTTTTTTGTTTGAAACAATGTGACATAGCCAACATGCATGGTATGAATTAGTAATTATATTTTTCATATTTGAAAACACAGAGATAATTGAAATGCCATGCACATGGATGTATAGTGGTTGGCAACGTGGGAAAGCTCCATCTAGTGAATGGACTGAACAAACTACTGAATTCCTGGATCATGCATTCTCTTTATTAGGTGTGGTTGAGAATGAGACCATTAAGTGTCCTTGTGCCATGTGTCAAAACTATTTTAAGCATAAAAGGCATACTATTGAGCTCCACTTGTGTAAATATGGTTTTAAAGAAGGCTACGAAATCTGGACAGAGCATGGCGAGAGCCATGTTAGTCATGATGATTATTGCCCACCAGCTAATAATGAAGGTTTCAATGAAGTTCATAGCCCAGCTGCTAATAATGAGGGTTTAAATGAAGTTGACAATGTGAAAGCTAGGCAAGATCTAGCTGAGATTTGCAGTCGTCCTTTTCATTTAGTGAGGAAGAATAATGGAAATTGGAGTAGGCCAAGAGGTCCATTCTGCATTGATAAAAATGACAAGCTCACCATCCTTAAGTGGTTCCAAGATCTGAAATTTCCAGATTCATATGCAGCTAATATTAGGCGTGGTGTTAACCTATCCCAAAAGAAGATTTTGGGCCTTAAAAGTCATGACTACCATATCTTTATTGAACGCCTTCTCCTTGTTGCATTCCGTGGATTTCTTCCACAGAATATTTGGCAATGTTTAGCTGAGCTTAGCTTTTTCTATCGACAACTGTGTGCTAAGGAGCTTAGCAAAGATACTGTTCGCTCACTAGAAGAGAATGTTTCAGTGCTTCTTTGCAAATTGGAGAAAATATTTCCTCATGGTTTTTTCAATGTAATGGAACATTTAATCATATATTTACCTTATGAAGGCACAATTAGGAGGGCCTGTCCAAGCCCGATGGATGTATCCATTTGAAAGGTAAATCTGAAATCAATATGATAGCACTA